>NC_089820.1:3950000-4565000 GCF_029633855.1 Hoplias malabaricus
CAATCCACATTCGTACACACTCTTATTTGAAGCTATTTCACCCAAATTTTTGGGGTTCCCTCAGCTGGAGGGAGGGGCAGATACTTCAAGTCTGCTAAACAGAGAATGCACTTCTCATTGGTTGTCACTTTTGTTAAGCAAAATTGCAGCCAGGATTAGCTGTGCACCATTTAGTGCAGCAGATAATGCACAATCACAGAGTCACAGTCCCTCCTTCACAGGGTTGTTTTGCGGTGGTGCTAAGAGCAACACCACCCTACCACACACACACACACACACACACAACAGCAACAACAACAACACTGGCACGCTGCCTGTGCCAAAACCAGTGCCGAAATCAATTCTTCTACATCCCTAAGGTTTGCATTTGTTTGTTATTGTAGAAAAAATAATTGTGCCCACCAACTTTTGCCCACGCCCACCCAAAGGTGCATTTCTGGCTACACCACTGACAGTTTATCACCAAATCCACAAACTCATTCACAAATTAAAAGAACCCATATATAAAGAGGATCCAGGAACAACACCAGCTTCTCTTTGTCCAAGCTTTTTGAAAATCATACAATCATAAAAATAAAGATGCTACAAAGGGTTCTTTGTGTGATGCCATAGAAGAAACACTTTTGGTTCCATATGGAACCATGTTTGTTTAAGAGATATATGCACATGAAAACCCCTTTAAAGGTTTAAACATCCATCATTAGATCTTAAGGATATTTCCTTATTTAAATATATTACCAAAAATATTTTTTGGCATATGGCATAGCTCAAAGAACCTTTTGAGGCACCTTTATTTTTAAGTGGGTATATGCCCTGTCCTCCAGCCTAAAGAAGTGAGTGATCATTTGGCTTGGCAATATTCTTTTTTTTTTTTCCCTAGGAAGATCTTGGTTTTTTTCAGTATGTCAAGACCAGTCCACATTCTGCACTGATTACAACAACCTCAGTAAAATAATCCCTGTGTTAAACTAATCCAGACATATCACCCCTTAAACATTGCTGCATTATGAAAGAAACAAACAAAACACCACCAACAACAATTTAAACACTATAATGGAGACCCCAGTCTGATGAGCAGCTGAAATTTTATAACAAGCAAGAATAGGAAAACATTTTACTTTCAAAACTACAGAAATTTGTCTCCTCCATTTCCAAATGTTTACAAGAAATGTTGCAGGGGTAAACATGCCCCTGTCTGAAGTTATATGGAATGTTTTACTGGCATCAAATTCAAAGTGAAAGTGAAAGTAAATGTGAAAGGATTTGTGGTCACTGTACAACCTACAATTAAATTTGACCTCAGCAGTTATCATATCTGTGGCAGGGAACACGCGCACACACACACACACGCACACGCGCACACACACACACACACACACACACTGGTTTCCATGGATGATGGGAACCAACATTTTTAATATAAACTGTGGGGACCAGCCTTTTGTAGTGCAGTATGATGAATGTGCATTCATTTCTAATACAAGAAATTTGACTTTTTGGGGCTTAATATGCCGAAAGACCTCTCTTCATTCTGTCACTCTTCTCATCACACAAGCCCAGATGGGAATTTGAGATAACACCCAGAGAAGAGTCGTAAACCACACACCAGCGAAATTTTATGGCACAAGGTTTTAAAGATTTCCTCAATGGAATGCAGACTCAACCTTGATTCAGTGTTCTCTCACACATCTTAAAGACTTAAAACTGAAAGAACCACTCATTCCTCAATTCCTTAGTTTACCTGGTGAACAAGTTGCATATGAGTACCACTGTGTGAAATTAATTTCATTTAGACAATCAAAATGGGTGGAATTAATTTACATGTGTTTAAAATCACCTTTTTCTACAAACTTTTGTAGGAACCAAGGTAACCACATACTTTGTGTGTTATTTGGTTAAGAATTATGTAAAACATGGTTTTGTCTGAATGATATTACTTTGACATATAATTTTTTATAGTGCAAAATTATGGTTCAGAATCCTTGGATATTCATGCAACAGGAATCTTCCTTAAGTCTTTTTCTTGTCAAGTGTCATAAATTTCATGTGATGTCACTTCCAATCAGGAGCAAGAGATGCTCCAATCCTCAATCCCTGAGGAACAATCAGGCCTTCAAACGAGTTTCCTAAAATCTGATCAAAAACCAGTGGCGCGAATTTGAATGCTCAGTCAGTTAGAGTTAGAGTTCAAGGAGAATTCTCAGTTAAGGGAGAGCCCCAGCTCTCTTGAGAGCTCTCAGTTCAGAGAGAACTGGAGCGAGAACTCAGAACTTTCAAGCAGGACTCTTCAGAACTTCTTCTCAGTCTCTTCTAACAGACTCCACTCTCTTATGGCTCCCTCCTAAAACTCTTCAAGCAGGATCCAGGCCAGAACATAGAAATAAAATTTAGAGAGAGAAGAAAAGCGGAGTGGTGGAATGAAGGAGAATTTTCTCCAAGCTCAGCTAAGAGAGCCCAGACGTTCCATCCTGAAGTTTTTGTTTTATTTCTAGTAGAAAAAGCTATAGTTAAGGAAAGGTATAGTTTAAATCCAGCAAAGTTCAGGAGACCTCAGACCTTTGATCTTTGAGTTTTAGGATCAGCAACGGAGAAGACCACATGCTCCCTCAGAATGATCATCTGAGCAAAGGCCCAGGAAAGACCTGCATGGACATGTCTCTCACAAGGAGGCAGATCATCGATGACAGAGAATCCCCACAGAAACCTTCAGAACGCCACCAGCTCCGATGGCGTGGTCACTGTATCTAAGACCGTGTTTCTTAACAAAGCCAAATGGGAGAAGAGGAATGGCTGCTGCTGCAATGCTACAAGGCCATCAAGACATCCTACAAGCTATCTCCACTCCTCCAAAGGTTTATCCAAAGGTTTGCCCTAAAATAACCAGACGTTATCTTGCATTAGTTTTTGTCAGCTGGAAATGTGTTCTTTCCAGTAATCTTTTTGTCACTACTGTGCTTTTGTTGAAATAGACCCACTTCTACTCATTGTGCCCTTCCAAGATCCTTAGAAATGTTCTGGTCCAGGAAGTCTTGCAAACTGTCTTAAGCCAACATTGTGGATTGGATAGTGATTATATTCTACCTTTTGAAATCATCAGCAAAAAGAAAAATCCAGCTCCAGGTTGAAGATTATTATTGGTCATTCACTATATAAATATACATAAATATCAAATTATCTGGAGAACATAGCATTAACACACAACCGATTCATGTGAATGATCCACCACTTAAATCCCTGCTATATAGTGGTTATGTGGGGCCCTGAACATTGAAGAACAAGATGACCTGATTTTTATTTATTTATTTTATTTTACTAAAGAATTAAGCCCTTTCAGTGTTTCTCCAACAGTCCACCTCCTACCTCCTTTCAGTACCTTCTTAACGTTTTTCTTGTTTTCTTTGCTGAATGCACTTCAACTGTAAAGAAAAGACACACTGAGAAGGAGTCTGCGTGCCAAGTTTGCTGTTCATTGGCTTTTATTCTCAAAGCATTCCATGGTATGTGTTCTGATGTGTATATTGCCTAGAGCCAAGAGTGTTAGTTGAACTGAAAAGGCCTAGGCAGCCACAAACCTTACTCTTTGTTCCACCCACATTAAATCTGGATAAAGTAGAAAGGTTTGTTCCAGCTCAGCTTCATTTCAGTCTGATAAGACATCATTTAGAACATGAAGGACTGTGGTTGTTTTATATAGAGATTTGCTGAATGCTGTATTTGCTCGCAAATTTTAATGATACTGTGCTCACTTAAAATTACATAAACTGTACATTGCTAGTTTAGAAGATATCACCATTAAAAAAATGATTTTTTTTTACATGAAGGAGCAGATATTTTGGCTCATATTTTAGATTAATTTTGTGTTGTCAATTGATATTTTTTTAACTATTTCTTCACAGTTTTCTGAAATTAATCACAATTAATTGCATTGTCCTTAAGACTAATGCATTTAATAATGGATAATTAAATGTAAAATATAAGAATCAATGTAAGATCACCACAGTAAAATTATCATTTATTTGTGTTATGTCATTTGTCTAATGATTAAAATAATATAATAACAGCAATAAATCTGAAATGCTAGTACTTCGTTGTAATTATGGGAGGGAATAAAAATCTCTTAATTTGCTGATTAAAAATTTCACGGATTGCTTTAGCATCGCACATAGAATCTTTAATGGAGAAGGTTAACACTCCAGAGCAGCTTGTGGCCTAAACATAGAAAGATTACGTGACAGAAGATTAAAGAAGGCCTGTGTGTGTTTGTGCATGTGTTTTTGCAAGAGAGAAAGAGTGAAAGGGACATATACAGATGATATTTCATCCATATTTCAGCATAAATTAATAGGAGTATATATATATATATATATATATATATATATATATATATATATATATATATATATATATATATATATATAAAACCCCTAATAGGCTATTGTAGTGTACTATGATGAATATATATTACCCTTCCTGGATCAGGGCCTTGTCGTGGTGGAAGGGCTTGTGTGGTCTCATAACATCCAGGGCTATGTTGTTGGGAGCTGTTAGCTCCCAGTAGGGTCTCCCTTGGCGAACAGGTCTGGAGTGAAGATCCAGACAAACATGATCCAAAAGTATCCCTATGAGTACACCCATTAAAATTCAGTTTACCCTGCACGGGAGAGGGTTACCGGGACCTACCCCTGGAGCCAGGCCTGGGGGTAGTGTCCAATGGCGAGCGCCTGGTGGCCGTTCAGCCCACTTAACCCGGCCGGGCTCAGCCCGAAATGGCAACGTGGGAGGATCATGTGGGCTCACCACCCGCAAGATCCAGAGTAGGGGTGCGGTGCAATGCCCATCGGGCACAGAGCGGAGGCGAAGGGGCGTCCCCTGGCGTCGTGGAACTTGTCAGCGGAAACTGGTTCTTGGTACGTGGAACATAACCTCACTGGAGGCGAAAGAGCCAGAGCTGGTGCGTGTGGTTGAGAGATTCCAGCTAGATATAGTTGGGCTCACCTCTACACACAGTGTAGGTTCTGGAACCAAACTCCTTGATAGGGGTCTCTCTCCTACTCAGGAGTTGCACAAGGTGAGAGGCACCGGGCGGGTGTGGGGATACTCACAAGTCCCCGGCTGGTGCCTGTACAGCTGGAATTTGTCCCAGTAAACGAGAGGGTCGCTTCAATGCAGCTCCGGCTTGCAGAGAGGAAAACTTTGACTGTTGTGTGTGCGTATGCACTGAACAGCAGCTCAGAGTATTCGGCCTTCTTGGAGGCAGTGAGTGGAGTTCTAGAGGGGATTCTATGCACTGACTCTATTGTTTTGCTGGGGGACTTTAATGCTCACGCTGGCAATGACTGGGAAACCTGGAGAGGAGTGGTTGAGAGGAACGGACTGTCTGATCTAAACCCAAGTGGTGTGATGTTGTTGGACTTCTGTGCTAGCCATGGTTTGTCCATAACGAACACCATGTTCGAACATAAGATTGCTCATAAGTGTACTTGGTACCAGAGCACTCTGGGCCAAAGGTCAATAATCGACTTTGTGTTTGTGTCTTCTGACCTGAGGCCATATGTTTTGGACACTTGGGTAAAGTGAGGGGCTGAGCTGTCAACCGATCACCATCTGGTGGTGAGTTGGATCCGATGGCGGGGAAAGCTGCCAGACAAACCTGGTAAACTCAAACGTATAGTGAGGGTGTGCTGGGAAAAGCTGGCAGATGACTCTGTCCGGATGGATTTCAACTCTCACCTCCGAGAGAACTTCTCATATGTTCCGGAGGAGGTAGGGGGAATGGAGTCTGAATGGACACTGTTACGGACCTCCATCGTGAAAGTGGCTGCATGTAGTTGTGGTCAAAAGCTCGTCGGTGCCTGTTATGGCGGCAACCCAAGAACCCGTTGGTGGACACCGGGGGTGAGGGAAGCTGTCAAGCGGAAGAAAGAGGCTTTTTCTGTCCGATAGTCAAACCTAGGATTTTGGAGGAACAATGCAGATTTCGTCCTGGCCATGGAACTATGGACCAACTCTTTACCTTTTCACAGATGATTGAGGGGGCGTGGGAATTTGCTACTCCACTCTACACATGCTTTGTGGATTTGGATAAGGCATATGACCGTGGTCCCCGAGAGATTCTGTGGGAGGTGCTCCGGGAGTATGGGGTGCCAGGGTCACTCCAGCGAGCCGTACGGTCCTTGTACTCTCAGAGTTTGAATTGTGTTCACATCCTTGGTTGTAAGTCAAACTTGTTCAGTGTGGACATTGGACTCCGTCAGGGCTGTGCTTTATCTCCACTCCTGTTCCTGATATTCATGGACAGGGTGGCACGGCGTAGCCTGGGGCAGGAGGGCTTCCGTTGAGAAGCTCAGGAGGTGGTATCTCTGCTTTTTGCGGACGATGTTGTTCTTCTGGCTTCTTCGCACGGAGGCCTCCAGTGTTCACTTGAGCAGTTTGCAGCCGAGTGTGAAGCGGTCGGTATGCAGATCAGCACCTCCAAGTCTGAGGCCATGGTTATCTCCCGGAAACAGATGGCATGCTCCCTTCAGGTAAGGGGTGAGAACCTGCCCCAAGTGAAGGAGTTCAAGTATCTCGGGTTCTTGTTCACGAGTGACGGGAAGAGGGATAGTGAGATTGACGGTAGGATAGGTGCAGCATCTGCAGTAATGCGATCACTGTACCGCACCGTTGTGGTGAAGAGAGAGCTGAGCCATAAAGCAAAGCTCTCAATTTACCGGTCAATCTACGTCCCCACTCTCACCTATGGTCATGAGCTCTGGGTAATGACCGAAAGAACAAGTTCGCGGATACAAGTGGCCGAAATTAGCTTTCTCCGACGGGTTGCTGGGCATACTCTCCGTGATCGGGTGAGGAGCTCAGTGACTAGGGAGGAGCTTGGAGTAGAGTCGCTGCTCCTTCACGTTGAGAGAAGTCAGTTGAGGTGGTTTGGACATCTGATCAGGATGCCTCCTGGACGCCTCCCACTGGAAGTATACCAGGCACGTCCAACTGGAAGGAGGCCCCGGGGTAGACCCAGGACACGCTGGAGGGATTATATCTCCCGGCTGGCCTGGGAACGCCTTGGGATCCCCCAGGAGGAATTGGTGGATGTTGCGAGGGACAGAGACGTCTGGGCTTCTTTGCTCACCCTGTTGCCACCGCGACCCTGAAATGGAAAAGCGGAAAAGAAGAAGGTGATGATGATATATATTAATTTTTAATAAAAGAAATTTAATTAAAATCTATATGGTCAAGTTCAGAGACCTTGCCTCTTCACACAAGCCCAGATTGGAATCTGAGATAACACCCAGGATCGTAAACCACACTACAGGCCACTCCAGGATGGTTTATGACCCAAGGTCTCATAGAGTCAAGAGAGGAATCTTTGGTGATGGCAGAGACACTCCAAGGATCAGTTTATGCTCTCTGTAAAACTGCCTAATCAAGAACTTCTCAAACCATAGAATTAAACCTTAATCCCCATTGGTTTAAAACAGTTTGAAGTGGTTAGACAATCAAAACGGGTTGAATTAATTTACATGTGTTTAAAATCATCTTTTTATATGAACTTATGTAGGAACCAAGGTTGCCACATACTTTGTGTGTTATTTGGTTAAGAATTATGAATTAAGGATTATCAGGGGCAGAGTTATGGCGATGTGCACCCAAGGAGGCGGGACAAACATGCAGCAGAGCGCATATGTTTTCAGCGCCTAACAGACTCAGGCACCACGAGAGAGACGCAAACGGTTATGTTTCACAGCCACAAGCTCCACAAACAATAATCAAGTCAATAAACATGTTTTAAAGCTTAGATGTCTTTTGCTAGTTACATTTCCCCCACTGAGGGCATTTAAATGCATCAGGGGGTGTGGGGGAAGTTGCCTTGCTTTACAGCCAATCAGAGTGCAGCTCTCACCTTTTAACACGTCAGTCATTTAAAGGAACACTGTACTCGCTGAGAAACGTGTAAACATCAGAAATAAAATCAGTATATTGGAATAAAACACACCATACCTGAGGGTTTTTACTGTTTGGTGAGGGGTAAATGGCCACTTGGTGAGGGACAGGAGACACAATTTTAAAAAGAAAAAAGTAATGGGACTCATGAACTCTTCAGTTCATAGTCACTAACATTTTTTTTTTCAAAAATAAGACAAGCGCCTACATTTTTACTTGTGGTTTTCATAAGCTTTTGACCACTTCATATATATTTCAGGACCTCTAAATGGTTTCTTTTACAAATTTGAAGGGAAATGCCACTAGTTTATTCACTGCCTGAGGAATGGGAATATTGGCTTTACATATCGGCCATCGGCCACTACTGCTGTCTAAAAATCGGCCATCAAAAGACCCATATTGGTCGATCACTTTTTAAACCCTGCAGAGCGGTGATTGGCCAGAGCCATCATTCACCACAAAATGAAAAGCTCATTCAAATCCAGCACAAACATGCTGCTTGTTAAATCTCTTAAGTTACAGCAGCTTTCACATTTGTTTTTATTGGACTCACAACAGCAGCTCATAACTGTACCTTGAGGTGTTTTGAAAAGGTTTATGGTCCTTGAGCCGATGGCCGACAAAAATTTCCAATGAAAGCTGAACGTTCAACAAGTACAATTGATCTATGTTTAGTCCAAAAACTAAAACAGCATGCGAATACATGATGAGTAAACAGCACCTACATTTACTGTTGTCATTTTGTGGTTTTCAAAGCCAGCGATTCCTGTTAGAGACGCGAAATGCGACAAACTTTAAGCAGGCCAAGCCATGCCGAGTCGAGGCGAGTCGTGTAAAGCCGGACCCATGAAGTGGAAAAGCACCATTATTCACAGACTGGTTAGCTCCTTATTCACAGATGCAGATTCAGTGAACCATGGTAAACGAAAGGGAGTGTTCGATGTGTACATAATGCTGCGCACATTTCTTTTAATGTTTCATTAACAAATGAATAGCACTAAATATAGGAAGTCACTAACTGTTTACCCTCCCAACACAAAAACAAGCCAAAAACATGTATAAAATCTTTTCTTTCTTCCTTTACTTAATCACTGACTAGATACAAGATTTTGTATGTGTGGCATTTGAGCTGTATTTAGGATGAAAGAATTATGGTGTCCGAGCCTGATAGGACACCACATATTTATTTAACCTACCTGCTATTTTTTATTTTATTTAATTTTTTATTTATTTTGTTTAAAAAAATAAATCTAAATTAATCAATTTAAATTTTTAAATCTTATATCCCATACAATATATTAAAGTATTTTAAACTGCCAAGACATTCTCCATCAAATAAACAAAATAAACAGCGATTAAATTCACTGAATCTACATATGCAAATAAGGAGCTGATTTCAGTCTGCGAATAAGGAGCCACATGAATGGGGAGCTGCAAATAAGGAACCAACTTTAGTGTCATAAACCCTTGTAATTTTCCACATTCATCACTATGTAGTGAGAGAATGAAGGGAGTGACGGTGAGTGTACAAGTGTAAATGGTGTGGAACAGTGTAAGGGGATGGTGCCACTAATGGATGAGTGGCTGGACTGGTGTTTGAGAGGTGGGAAAGTTGAAAATGTGACTGAGAGGGAGAGAAGGGACTTTTTTGTTTGCTGTTGGTGTGTGAAGAGACGGGGGCTTGAGATGTGCGGCTGTAACAGAATGGGAGGTGTTGCTCATGGTTGTTTCTGGCTGCTGATTGTGGCATTTGCCCTTGTGCCTGATCTTCTCCCTCTTGCGAATATTTTAATAATAAAGTGAATTATATTCTATTTCTTTGTGTGTGGTTGCTGTAGTCTCTCTCCAGACTGTACTGGGTAAACAAAGGTGGTGGCAGCATTGCTCTATCTAAGTTTGGTATAACTGCACCCAAAGTTTTTTGTTTTGGGAAGAGTTATTACACTATCAGTGATGCCATTTTGACATGAACATAGTGAGAAAGAAGTGTTAGTCTTGGTGCTTACATGATTAAGTTCTGCACTAACTGCCTGCTACCGAATGCTCAGTTCAGAAGAGCATAATTCTTCGGTTGTGGTGAGAAGAGAAATGTTTCACATAGTCATCATTGTTGAGGTTATGTGACCTCCTTGGCTCAACACAGAGTTATCTGCAGGTGCCATAAGATGTAACATAATTTTAACGTTATATTGATACTCGTGGGTGAACCGGCATATCACTTTGTAACATTAGCAAATTTAAATTACAAAAAATAAAAAATAAATCTCATATCTAAACATAAAGGTGAATTTAACAAATAAAATAAAATGTTTTGTTGTCAGACATTAAGCCAACTACGTTCCGGATGGTCAGTGCCTGTCAGTAGCCCTTTTAAACAATAGCAAAGCAGAATCTGCCTGTATATTATGCAAACATTTTATTACAAGTTTAAAATAACTATTATTTATTGTTCATTAAATATAATAAGATCTGAAGTGAAAGAGTGCAAGTCTTTAGTACATATGTCCAGTCAAAATGTCATAGAATTAATTGCTTATTTAGACGTATATTTGTCTTAAACTCTAATAATAGTTTGTTAATCTTATGGTTAATCTATATATTAATTATATAGTCCCTGGTACACTAGTGTGTGTGTGTGTGTGTGTGTGCTCACTGCCACAAATGGCTTAAATGCAGAAGACACGTCATTGTACAATGACAAATAATTGCACGTTACGTTATATAATGTGATTTTTATGTATAAATAATTACTTTGAAAAATTCATCTGTGATGTGTTGAGAATTAAATGTAATTTCTCCAGGACACGGTACTAACATAAATTCTATCTGAACGCAGGGTCGTAGTTCCCTGTGTTTCAACACTGACCTGTTGCTGTCAGCACGGCTGCAAAACAAACCACTGGAGGAGGGACTATGACTCCATTGGCTGCAACACTGAATGATGAACAGATTATCTGGCTGCTGATTGGCTAAATAAAGGTAACGGCCAAAAGGTGAAAAGTGTGTTCTCCGTTTAGGAGCCATGCAGAATCTGGCCCTTACTCCGGCTGAGAGAGGGGTGCTTCTGTCAAACCATCGTGTGACCTCAAATGTACACAACAAAATGTGTCCCGTATCGGTTCAAAATGGAACAAATCTTTTAGTGTGCAAATATGGGACGATACCGTGTATTACAGGACGGTTACCAACACTATTCATGATCCATCAACAAGTATGCTCCTGTTCTCTCTGCCGCGATATCTCTCCTGAACCTCTTGACTCTCTTCTTCTCCTCCCCATGTCACTAATGTTGCCCCACACTTGTAGACGTCTTTTAATATTGTGTTCTCAGCTTTTGCTAACTTCGTACATGTTTTTGTCATATGACTCAGTGGCCCACTGCACATTTTATGAACTAAGTCTACCTCTCCTTTTGTACACTAATGATCTACAAATAGTAAATTCTCTTGGAACATCAAGGAGAAGGCAAATTTTAATGCTGTATAGTGGGTATGTATTGATCTCCCTAGTTAATACACAAATTTGCATTTTTTGCATAATTTCATTTAGGGTGCAGTGGGTCGCTTACCCTCTGTGGGATATTATCCGTTTGGTGTTATTCGTATTAAGGACGCAATGAGGAACTCTAGCACATTAGGTGAGAATATGAGTAGAGAGAGGGGAGCAGAGAAGTGTCAGATAGCTGAATTAAGGAAGTTCAAATACTCTACAACAGCCCTTGACTCACTCACTAATAGAAATATGACACCAGCCGATGCTCCATCAATGAGAAATGTTCATACGTTTATTTACATGTCAGGGACTGGGGGAAATACAGAAAAAATCTACAACGCTGAAGTTGGCTTCTTATTCACCAGATTTTTATTCTGATTATCTGTTCCACTTTAAATGGAAAAAAGCAACCCACGACTACCAATATATGTAAGTATCTTTACTGAAAATGTAAAACCAAAATCTCCTATAACATGCAGACCTGGCAACTTTTACATGGCATGAAAATGTGAATGTAAATCAGCTACTTTTTGACTAGTCATAATAATAATTTAAGATATCTACAATCACATTCTGACTAATCAGAATTATCATTGAAGATATCAGAAGTACAAAAGGCAAATAAGTTCAAGAAATTCTTAATTTATTTGAAGATAACTTAAAAGGAATTTTGACTAGTCAAAAATACAATTTTGTGTTTATATCTAACTTAGTTTTGATTATTCATTACTTTCATCCAAGATATCTAGAATTTAATTTCAGTTATCTACACTTTAGTTTCAGATATCTTAAAATATATCATCAGTAAGGAGGAGCTCACACATTGTTTTGGGCCACTCTGACTTGGACATCAACTGCTGACAACAAGTTTTCAAGCTGACAACATGGTGTTTCAAAGACGTTGTTCAAGGCCAAACAAAACACAGTTTCCTGTAAACACAAAGCCAAATCCTGTACACTCTGATGGAACTAGTGATTATGTAGGAATGTTTGTGCCTGTGGCACAGGAGTACAACAGCCTCTGATTGCCAAACTGAACAGGTTCTTCTTGTTAAAAAACATTTTTTTTTTTTTTTTTGACAAGATGACACATTATACTGCATTGAACTCCTGCAGTCTTTTGAATGTTCAGCAGGGAATAAGACACACAAAAAGGGGAAATTAAACGTTGATGTTATGTATAATTCTATAGGCACATTGTCAGAAAAACTGTCATTTTGGTGGAACCCCCTCAAGGATACATATACAGTCCTTTAGGGAGGGAATATTATTTGTAATGTGCAATTGCAGAGAGAAAAAAATATCTGCTAAAGTAGTGGAGTAAATGAAGCATTGGTAAGAATTCCTGCTTGCGTTTGCTTTATTCTGTCACTGACACAACATATTGGTGACAAGGAATGGCTTTTCTCTTACCCTCGCAACCCCCAGCTTTATTGGAATCTCCAGGTGAGCCTATGTTGTATACATTATGGATCATTCAGTTAGCTAATGACAGACATCAAGGGATTGTTTGGACAAAACAGACCTCTCCACAATGCACCCCCTGTCTGCCATTTTGCTATAACTCTCATTGAATACTAGTCTTTGGTTTCTGTTCTGCCACTGCCTTAGCAACAGTCATGAACTTCTTTGTTACTTTGTTCAGTCGAGAGGGTAACCCTCTTGAAATTGTATCTTGAGATTGAACTTTGAAAAATACAACAGTGCATTCAATATTTAAAAAAGTGTAGGATGTGAAGGATCTGACACTGAAAAAAAGGATCTGAAAGTGAAAACTAAAAAAACAAAGATTTTAATCTGAAAACCTAAAATTTGCAATTGAAAAATATAAGACTTCAAAAATCAAAATATATATGGACGTGAACACTGAAAATAAATTATTATATATATCACTGTGTTTGTATCAGTCCCAGTTAATGTCATGGTCCCTTATCCTCTGCCCAGTCCTATCCCATCTCTGTCTCAGGATCTCTACTCCAATCCTGCCAAGTTCGTTGCAGTCTCTGTACCAGTCTAGTGTTTGTCACCAGTCCCATTTAATATTTCGGACCCTGTCTTCTCCCGAGTCCCATCTCCTGTTTCTGCTCCAGTTTTTGTTCCATTATGGAGTTTTATCTCCTGTTCAGTCTCTTGTCTAATTTCCTTTCAAGTCCAGTGTTTTTGTCTTCTGTTTATGCCTCAGTCCTGTCACATTTGTCCTTTGGTATGTCCTTTGTTTTCCATGTTCCTCCCCTTCACCAGCTCCAGATTTGATGTCTGCCATGTGCTCGTTTTGTTTACAGTCTCCTGCCTGTGTTTAATTTGTGATCCTTCTCAGGTGTTCCTTGTCTGTGGCCATATACCCCCATGTTCTCAGTGCTCCTTTGTCTGGTCTTGTGTAGATGTACAGGGGTTGGACAATGAAACTGAAACACCTGGTTTTAGTCCACCATCATATATTAGTATGGTGTAGGCCCTCCTTTTGCAGCCAATACAGCGTCACTTCATCTTGGGAATGACATATACAAGTCATGCACAGTGGTCAGAGGGATTTTAAGCCATTCTTCTTGCAGGATAGTGGCCAGGTCACTACATGATGCTGGTGGAGGAAAACGATTCCTGACACATGGTCCTCCAGAATGGTTCGGTAGTCCTTGGCAGTTACGCTCCCATCTAGCACAAGTATTGGGCCAAGGGAATGCCATGATATGGCAGCCCAAACCATCACTGATCCACCCCCATGCTTCACTCTGGGCATGCAAAAGTCTGGGTGGTACGCTGTCTGCAAAAGTCTTGGTGGTACAGTAAAGGTGGACTCATCAGAGAACAATACATGTTTCACATTGTCCACAGCCCAAGATTTGTGCTCCTTGCACCATTGAAACCGATGTTTGGCATTGGCATGAGTGACCAAAGGTTTGGCTACAGCAGCCCGGCTGTGTATATTGACCGTGTGGAGCTCCAAACAGACAGTTCTGGTGGAAACAGGAGAGTTGAGGTGCACATTTAATTCTGCCGTGATTTGGGCAGCCGTGGTTTTATGTTTTTTGGATACAATCTGGGTCAGCATCCGAACATTCCTTTCAGACAGCTTCCCCTTGTGTCCACAGTTAATCCTGTTGGATGTGTTTCGTCCTTCTTGGTGGTATTCTGACATTACCCTGGATACCGTGGCTCTCGATACATCACAAAGACTTGCTGCCTTGGTCACAGATGCGCCAGCAATTTGTCCTCTTTTGAACATAATGTTGTGTGCATTGCAATATTTTGAGCAAAACTGTGCTCTTACCCTCTGCTAATTGAACCTTCACACACTGCTCTTACTGGTGCAATGTGCAATTAATGAAGATTGGCCACAAGGCAGGTCCAATTTAGCCCTGAAACCTCCCAAACTAAAATGATAGGTGTTTCAGTTTCATTGTCCAACCCCTGTATGTTTCTCTGTCTGAGTGTTTTACGTGTGTGTACACCAGTTCATGGTTGTTTCCTTTTTAGTTCGGTTTATTTCTAGTTAACATTTCTATGTCATTCTCTTGTTTATTGTCAGAGTGTGTGCTTAGTGTTACCTTTGGTGTTAAAAAAACAGTTCCTTGCATGTACGTCCACTGCCTTGTCCTCCCTCAACTGTGACAGATACATTTATTGACAACAATTAACATGTACCACACATTTTTTCTGACAGTGTATAGCTTACTTTTACTTTGCCAAAGCTTGGCGTGAATCTGTTAATACAACTGCGTTAATATTTTACTGGTGAGTAAAACAGACCTTGGCATGAAAAAAGATGAATGTTTGCTTTGTGTATATTTTGCCACAGATGTTGCTCTGAGTCAGTAGAACTGCTGAAGTGTGTAATGCAAAAGATGTTCACACCAACTAGACTTCAACTTGCAGCATGATAATTCTACCTTGCTTGACAACTTTGCATACTTCTGGACATGGAGGAGTTTCCTGAGAACAGCAGAGTACAGAGTAAATAGATGAGAAAGTGGTGACACGCTAACTGCCTGTTCCAGCCTAAACAAATTAGTTTAACACAGCAGAACTAAAAGTTGCCCAAAACATTTGTTCAGCCAACATTTGCTTTGAACTGGAAAGTAAACTTGAAATAGGAAAATAGTGGTTTGATAGGTCTGGAAATCACAATATCCTTAATATTATGATTGGAATGATGCACAGACTCAAACCATACACAAATTACAGGATGGGAATGGAGAGACTTTCTTATTATTCCATGTCAATGACTCAGGCTGCTGGAAGTGAAAGTGAATGATCAGGAAGGATGATTAAAGGAGCTGAAAGTTGATAGTAGGTAATTATCATGTCTATCAGTCAATGCTGGCACGAGGAACAAAAACAACCTTGATTCTGAGCACAAACATTGATCAGCCATAACATTTAAACCATCCTAATGTTTCTACACTCACTGTTCATTCTCTGAACTAGTGATCGACCGATATATCGGCCGGCTGATTAATCGAGCAGATTTTTGGCATTTTTTATAAAATCTGCATCGGCCGATATATTAGCGCAAGAGGCCGATATTTACACAATGCACACAGGCAATGCTGTGGGCAGCTCGGTCATTCTGGCTGTTAGAGCGCCCCTTGCGTCCATTTTGCCATCTTACAGACAGACATCATTGAGCACAAGTACAGGAGTACAAGCCTCAAACCTGTAGCTGCATGCCGTCTCATCTTTGTAAGGGGGCGGCACAGTGGTGCAGCAGGTAGTGTCGCAGTCACACAGCTCCAGGGACCTGTGGGTTCGATTCCCACTCCAGGTGACTGTTTGTAAGCAGTTGGTGTGTTCTCCCCGTGTCTGCGTGGGTTTCCTCCGGGTGCTCCGGTTTCCTCCCACAGTCCAAAAACACATGTTGGTAGGTGGATTGGCGACTCAAAACTGTCCGTAGGTGTGAATGTGTGTGTGTCTGTGTTGCCCTGTGAAGGACTGGCGCCCCCTCCAGGGTGTATTCCTGCCTTGCGCCCAATGATTCCAGGTAGGCTCTGGACCCACCGCGACCCTGAACTGGATAAGCGCTTACAGATAATGAATGAATGATCTTTGTAACATACATTCAATAATCTGCATCATAAACGACTGAGTTGATAGTCGTAACCTAGAAACCCAGCGTTATTTAGCCTCTTATTTCGTTCATTGGTCGGCGGCGCCTATAAAAAAGAAATCACTCATTGTTATATCCGTCAGTATATCTCAAGTATTACAGGTCCAAAGTCGACAGTTAATCTACCAAAT
Source organism: Hoplias malabaricus (assembly GCF_029633855.1). Lineage (NCBI taxonomy): Eukaryota > Metazoa > Chordata > Actinopteri > Characiformes > Erythrinidae > Hoplias > Hoplias malabaricus. Next base: position 3,966,663 of record NC_089820.1, read on the forward strand.
TAAAGCTTAAAGTCACTGATTTTCATTGATTTAATCATTATATATATAATCCCACTCGATAAATAAGTATTTTTGCTGTTATTGGAAATTGTTATGAAAAAATATTAGTGACAGTACAGATTTTCAGATTTTTCACGGCGCCATATTTGTGTATATGTGTACATATCATACACCAATCGAACGGGCAGACTCTCAGGATCATGAGGATATACACTAAAATGTAGGTCTAAAGCATTAAAGCCAAAAAAACAAGATAATCCAAACTTCAGGTTTCTTCCTCATCAATGACAAAACCGCTGCTTCTCGAAGCCTGAAGAGCCCACAAGCGGCTCACACGCAAAGTTAGCACAGCAGCGCTTACCTTAGAAAGCCCCTTTAAAACGAGACTAAATTTGAGTCTCTCTGTCTAACCTTTCGTGAGTAATCCTCATGTTTGTGTCAAGAGTACTGGCCGAAAAAAAATCCTGAAAAAATAGTACACACTTTCAAAAAATTATTAAAATATGATCCCTATGGACCCATGTCACACCTACTGCCACGTACCTTAGGCTCTCAGCTTTTCAACGACATGTCAATCAAGTCTGCAGACCAATCAGGGGCAGAGTAATGGCGATGTGCACCCAAGGAGGAGGGACAAACATGCAGCAGAGCGCATATGTTTACAGCGCCTAACAGACCCAGGCACCACGAGAGAGACTCAAACGGTTCTGTTTGGCAGCCACAAGCTCCACAAACAATAATCAAGTCAATAAACATGTTTTAAAGCTTAGATGTCTTTTACTAGTTACATTTCCCCTCACCGAGGACATTTAAATGCAGCAGGGGTGTGGGGGAAGTTGCCTTGCTCTACAGCCAATCAGAGTGCATCTCTCGCCTTTTAACACGTCAGTCATTTAAAGGAACACTGTACTCTGTGAGAAACAAGTGTAAACATCAGAAAGAAACTCAGTACATCAGAATAAAACACACCATACCTAAGGGTTTTTCCTGTTTGGTGAGGGGTAAATGGCCACTTGATGAGTGACAGGAGACTAGTTTCTCATGGAAAGTAAAGAAAAACACTAAGATGTTGACCTTAGGTCTAGACAAGATATATACACTGTATTTTTTGCAGTAAAAGTAATCATTTTCCTTATGGAGAGCTTGGGGTCTAAAGAGACACTGTTCCAGCTTGAATAACTTTAAACCAGTAGGAGGTATCAACTCCAAATTTTACCTGATGAAAATAGACCTCTGGCGACACAATTTTAAAAACAAAAAAAAGTAATGGGTCTCATGAACTCTTCAGTTTATAGTCACTAACATTTTTTTTTAAAAAATAAGACAAGCGCCTACATTTTTTTGTGGTTTTCATAAGCTTTTGACCACTTCATATATATTTCAGGACCTCTAAATTGTTTTACAAATTTGAATGGTTTTCTGTAAAAATAAATCATGGTAATGCCTCTAGTTTATTCACTGCCTGAGGAATGGGAATATCGGCTTTACATATCGGCCATCGACCACTACTGCTGTCTAAAAATTGGCATCTGCAATCAAAAAACCCATATCGGTCTATCACAACTCTGAATTCCACTGACCATACAGGAGCACTTTTTAGTACAGTTAAAGTTTGTAGTCCATATGTTGCTCTACATACTTTAGCTCAATTTCATCCCAAACCTTAGTGGTCAGAACCCTCACTGGACCATCACAGAGAAGGTATGATTAGGATGATGGATCATTCTCAGCATTGCAGTGACACTGACATGGCGGTGGTGTTTTGTTGTTTCAGACACAGCAGCGCTGCTTGAGTTTTTAAGACTGTCCTCTCATTATCCACTCTGTTAGACACAGCTACCTTGTCAGAGAGAGTCACTCATCTGTTCCCGCACAGTGTGTGTTCTATTCTAAACTATTCTCAGTCCAGCACTAGACTGACAACAGAGGGCTTTATAAACTTCAGCAGCACTGGTGTGTCTGATCGACTCAAATAATCATAACACACGCTAACACCACCGCCACATCAGTGTCACTGCAGTGCTGAGAATGATCCATCACACAAATCTCTGTGGTGGTCTTTTTGGGGTGAATAGGTGTGATGATGGTTGAATTGAACTGTGAAGAGCACAGATGAAAAGGTGAGGGTTCACTCAGCAAGAAGCAGACAGCACTCAAAAGTAACTCAGTGATAATTTATTCAAAATAGCACATGTGATGATATCACAATAAGAGAGTTACCAGAAAAAGAAAAGAAAATAATTAAAAACACCAGGTTAGGACTAAACAGACTTTGTTTGTCCGTACCACAGTCCCATCTACCTTCCCTGGCTACAGCAGCCAATTACTTTATCTGAGAGCCTGTTAAGTCTCAGACAACCCGGACTACCCCACTGTGGGTGTACCACCCCCATTTTAATAATTTCACCGCACCCCTCTTCTAATTGGAGTAACCCAACTCTGGCATAGGGGAAACAAAGTTAACTGCAGGAGGATATTCATGCACAACAATACAACCGCTGACATATTAAATGCACATCTTGTTCCTGCTTCACAGGTGAGTATTTACATATGAACATAGTTTTTTTTTACTTGCTTACTTTTTCTCTTTTACAAGTTCCCGGATCCATTCCATTCCCCCAGGAACAGGACCAGAGACAAAAAGTAAGTAGGAATAGAAGCATGCTTTCATTAATGTAAATTCCACAGTCTTGGTGATGTGGCAGATTAACTGACCTCATCACAAAGGTGCAAATAAAATATGCAAAGCAATAAATGGACTACAGTGTGTAATTCTAGAACTACAAAGTGCTACTGGACTTTGGAGCTAAGAGAATGTACAATGAGTGTAGAAACAAGGAGGTGCTGTAACTTATACATGTGTATGTGTGCATGCAAGTGTGTCTGCAGGAGACCTTTAGGATTTTTATCTCTCTGTATGCTTTGGATGAACTTTGCCCCAACCACAACACTGATCACATTTTGTGCAGATATTTCAGATTACTGCAGCACAAACCAGATCAGGGAACTGACTACAAATTGAATAACATAAAACAAGGAGCAGAGTTTAATCAAATCTCATCTTGCAAGTTTTGTACATTCCATGGCAAAACAGAGACAAACAAGTCCAGATGTCTCTGTGTCCTGCAACCTTCTCAAGCCTGTCCTGGGGAATCAAGTGTTTCCAGGCCAGCCGGGAGGTATTATCTCTCCAGTGAGTCCTGCTTCAACCCCAGGGCCTCCTCCAATTTGGCTCTGCCAGGTGAATCTCCAGTAGAAGTCGTCCAGGGGTCATCCTTACCAGAGGCCAGAACCACCTCAACATATCACAAATTTTAACTGTATGTTTTATGCACATAATATCATTGTATGAATAATTTTATGAATGGGTTTATTGTACACTGTTGGATTTTCATGGTATTACCACATTTTACTGAACTAACGTTCAGCATATCTTCAACTGACCAGAGTCCAGTTATCATGCACACCAAATTCAACTGTGTGTTAAAACAACCTGTTACTGTTAAATTAACACTGAGTGTTACAATTTAACAATCATTAACACTCCTTAATGTTAATTTAACACTAGTGAATTTGCTGTGTCTGATAGATTACATGGGAAGACTAAATATCTGTTTAATGATTATACACATTAGACTTCCAGAACCAGTCAAATGTTTGGACACACCCATTCAGGGAGGGTTTCCTTTGTTTTGGGCCATTTTCCACATATTGTTGCATGTACAGAATCAGTCAAAAGTTTTGACATCTTCTTGTTCAATTTCATTTCTTTGTAAATGAATATGTAATTTTCAGTGAACTGCTGTGGCCTTGTCAAGAGTTAGTTTGTAGAACCACTTGCCTTCTTAACGTGTTTGAGACTATAACTTGAGTTGTGCAGAGGTAGGGCTGGTACACAGTTCTGTTCAGAGAATAGCCCTATTTCACCAATAACTAATGAGAAGATGTGTCCAAACTTTTTTAATTGGTATTGTATATTTAAAACAATTGGCCAATTGGCGTAGGCAGCAGGATTGAACAGGTCTGATAAAACTCATAACAATTTATGGCAACCAAGGCTGCTGAACTGGCGAAGGGCTGAAGAGCAAGCTGTGCCCACTTGTGGTTCTCTACATGCATGTGAATAACATCTGATGATCCAGTCTCCCGATTCTTCCTGCTGAAACATTCCTGGTGGGATGACCATCTGTTCACTAACCTTGGTAAATAAGACCTTCCAATCAAAGGAAATGTATTATAATCTGCATTCTTCTCAGCTGCTGGATCAGGTGAGGGAGAACACTCTAGAAAAATAACTGAAGTAAGACAAGCTGCCAGAGAAGAAAAGAGACAATTTGTTTGTTTGTTTGTTTTGTTAAAGGGTGAAATGGGACCTCAGATGTTACTTTTCTCTTAAGCAATTCAGAAATGAGCCTGAGGTACAGTCAACTTCCACTGACAGCAACAGTGGAAGTAAAACTTAGGAAAAGAAAAGGGGAAAAATTACCATTAAGCATGTTCCTGTAAGTCCAGAACAAATAAATTGTCTATTAAAAGAATTTAATTATTCACATGAAATGGGTGCTAGTCCCAATGTACCCGGAGCACTCGGAGGAAACCCACGCGGACACGGGGAGAACACACCAACTCCTCACAGACAGTCACCCGGAGCGGGAATGGAACCCACAACCTCCAGGTCCCTGGAGCTGTGTGACTGCGACACTACCTGCTGCGCCACTGTGCCGCCCGTCATGTCAATATGTTTGCATATATTGATGTCAGATGAAATGACAAAGATGAAAACATATTATGAAAGTTTTTCACTGTAACATGGGTCTACTTACAAACTTACAGGAAGCTTTGCTGTTTGTAGACAAAAAATTGTGGAAAGTCACCAAAAAAGGGTGAACATGTGAGACAGAATGCGCACCACTTTGCATAAATGTTTCTGATTGATGGTGCTCAAACAATCTGCAATCAACAATCAATAAACCGAGATAGTTTGCCACCTGTGCAACAAGTCCAGTCGTGAAATGTCCTTGCAACTAAATATTCCACAATCAACTGTCAGAGGTATTATAAAAAAAGTGGATGTGATTGGGAATTGGCCAACTTTCTGCAGTCAATCACTATAGATCTCCAAACATAATGTGGCCTTCAGATTAGCTCAAGATCAGGTTGTAGAAAGCTTAATGGAATGGGTTCCCATGGCCAAGCAGCTGCTTTCAAGCCTTACATCACCAAGTGCAACGAAAATCGTCAGATGCAATGTTGTAAAGCATGCCTGGACTGGACTCTAGAGCAGTGGAAATCAGATTTCTGCTTCTCTGCTGGCAATTCGATGAACGCGTCTGGGTTTGGCAGTTGTCAGGAGGGCGGTACTTGTCTGCCAGCATTGTTCCAAGTTTGGTGGAGAGACGGTGGATTATGGTGTGGGGTTTTCAGGATCTGCGCTCTGTGAAAGGAACTCTTAATGCTTCTGAATACCAAGAGATTTTGGACAATTTCATGCTCCCTTTGTGGGAAGCCTCTGGTACTTAACCAGGAGGTTAACAACGAACTATTGAGATATTGTCAGACTGCTTGGGTTGAGACTTAAACAGCTTGAAGACAAGGTATGATGTTAAGGAGATACTGTGTACTTCTTTCCTACTAAACATTTCTTCTGCTTACAACCCAGCTTCTCCTGACTCATTACTTTGCCAGGGAAAGACCTAACTACTATATATTCATAACAACTAGTCGGTGGAATGGCATGGTGTGTATATAAATTCTCAGCAGTTGCAAACTGTTTGAGTCTCAGTTGTTCTTAACAGCATTTTTCAAGCTTGATTGATTGTTTCAAACTTGAATGACTGTCACATCTTGGCACTTTCTTGTTTGTTTTCCCCTTCCATGTGACTCTGTCTGTTTGTTGTTATTCCTATCTCTGCCCTCGTTCCACTCTAGCTCCACCTTTGTTCCGCCTCTTTGTCATTTTCCCTCATTATCTGTGTCAGGTGCCTCTTGTTAGTTCGTGTATTTAAGTCCTCTTCCCTCACTTCCTGTGATCGGTCATTTGTGTTTGTGTTTGTGTTTGCTCTGTTCTAGTCAAGTCGTGTCGTTTCCTTCTGTTTCCTTCCTTCTCCCTGTAAAGCCGTGCCGTAGTCATTCATACTGATTTGTGTTGTTATTGTTATTGGAGTGTTTGTTTCTCTAGCTCGTTTCTCGTTCTCGTTCGGTCTCTTGCCTGTTTCATACCCCAATCCTAAGTAGTTTTATTTCGTGTTTCTCGTCAAGTTCGTTTGTTGTGTTATCTCTTTATTAAACTGTCTGTGTTGTAGCGAGTGTGTCCGCCTCCGTAAGTCCACCCTTCACGTCCCTGTGACAATGACTGTTAATACTAGTTACATTTATATGTTTGTGAATGAAATGCTTAAACCCCGATGTATAATAAATTATATTAGATAGATTTGATTATGTTTTCCTCAAATTCATATTCATTATCTGTAACCGCTTATCCAGTTCAGGGTCGCGGTGAGTCCAGATACAGTCCAATACACCCTGAAGGGTGCGCCAGTCCTTCACAGGGCAACACAGACACACACATTCACACCTACGGACACTTTGGAGTCACCAATCCACCTACCAACATGTGTTTTTGGACTGTGGGAGGAAACCAGAGCCCCCGGAGGAAACCCACGCGGACACAGGGAGAACACACCAACTCCTCACAGACAGTCACCTGGAGCAGGAATTGAACCCACAACCTCCAGGCCCCTGGAGTTGTGTGATTGCGACACTACCTGCTGCGCCACCGTGCCGCCCAAATTCATATTATAAATGAAAAAAAAAATGTCTTAATCTTGATTTAGAAACAATATCTTGTCTTACATCCCCTCGCGTTAGGAAATGCTAAACTGACAACTTCCAGAAATGTATTCATGGGTTGCATACACATGGCTTTTTCGGTATGGGTGCCCTATTGGGGCTAAAACATGTCTGAATCCGAGTTATACATACACAGGTTATATACAAGCTTCACTAATTTTCTTATTTCACACAGTAATTTTTAGTGAGATATAAGGTTCAAGTTTCCCTGTCGTATTTGCGTCTAATTACAGTCTGTTATTAGTTTATTATCTGTAATGTGCACTATGTAGTGTGTATGGTGCTACTTTGGGACATGCCCGGAGCTTATCTACTGACTGACAGATGTCAGTGACACTAATATTTCTCTACTTTTAATGTCTAAATGAGGACTACAAATCTTGAGAGAAACAATAAAACAATTTAAACACCACATTTTATTTATTTGAATTCTTTTGAATAATGTGTATGTCCCCAATATGGAGGCTAATCTACACAGTGATGTCAGCTGTCACCCATGAATTTAATGGGGCTCCATCACTCCATATTTCCTGTGCTCCTCAAACCAAGGCTTTATACACCCCTTGCCACGGTACTGCCAGCCTCAGGTTTTGGGCCTGGTGATCTTATTGTCTTGTTGTATACTTCTGGGTGAACCTTAAAAGATCGGAACTTACTTATTGTAAAAATAAAATAAAGGTGAATAAAAATATTTTGAAATGGTACATATAGCTATGAGTTAATATTTTTTTATTCAGAAATGAGACCAAAATACTCAAGACTCCAAAGTTCTCCAGTGCGGTAATACTTTTTGACTGGTTATCTAATGAAAAGAAAATGTTATCTGTTACAACATTTGACTTGTTTTTAAAGGTCAGGCAGATGAAGCCACCATATCTTGGCTCTATCTGCCTCTGATCGAAAGGCACATTCTGTTGAATTTATGTTAAAGTTATTTCCTACAGAGAATTACTTTCCTTACAATTTATTGCACCATTACTGTTTATTTGGTGATTTTATTATGGGAAAAAATTAGTAAAACCTAAAATGTGGCTGCCATGGCTGAATGCAATCAAATCAAAATCAAAGTGTGTCAAAATCTAAGAAATATTGAATGAGAAAGAGGAAAAGGTGTTCATACACTCTTGGATATGTAATCTACAAGGTGTCAGTGTAACAATAACATTTGTGATGTTCTAGATCCAAGACAAGTCAAAAGTGGTCAGAGTAGTTTTTCATGTCTTACTAGTTTGAGAACATTGCATAACTTTTAGCAGCAACTTTAGCTTGAGTTTGAGTTTTATATTTTTTGTAGGTTGCTTCCATTCATTCATTGTCTGTAACCGCTTATCCAGTTCAGGGTTGCGGTGGGTCCAGAGCCTACCTGGAATCACTGGTCACAAGGTGGGAACACATCAGTCCTTTGCAGGGCAACACACACTCACACCTGGGGACATTTCTTTTGTGTAAGTTTTTGCAACTTATAAAAATCTGAATAGAAAAGGCTCAAAATTCAAAATGCACCTAAATATTACTGATAAACGAGGTGGAAAAGTTACAATACCAAAGTGATGAAATGCAAAAAAGAGTAATGGAAATTGTTGGTGAGGGGGAGTGGGGTTTGGGTGTCTAAATGAACAATATTTCGGCTGGTTGTTCATGTAGCACAGTGTGCGCCAGAGTGCTGGATTGTGCCGCTGTCCCTGCACCGCAGACTTTTAACAGACTCCCCTGACTCTCCGTCCCTTTCTCTTCTCTTGACACATTAGATCCACTCATAGCACGACCTGAGCTTCATATTTTAGTGCGTATGTACAGCACTGCGCAAAACTCAAGACCACACAACTTATATTTACTTCCTTGTCAAAAAATTAAGAACAGAAACAAATATATATGACAGAAACAAATAAATAGTACATCAAAGGTTTTGATAAAATTGTGTTTTTGATATAGACTTCTGGAAAAATTCTGATCAAAGCAAAACCTCACTCAAATATCTTCTTGTCCCTCATTTTGATGAAGCCCCTATTCATGGAGCTGTCATCTGATACTTATTCCAAAAAGTTTGTCGATTAAACCATTCTGACAATGGATGTAGTGGACTTGGCTTACCCCAAGGTACTCCGTATGCTTACATGGCCAATCTGAGTTTGAGATAGAAATGTTTTCTTTTATAGTTAAGTATGTACACAAACCAGAATCATCAGACAAATCGCTAAGATATTCCTCCTGAGGGGATTTATGAAGGGCTGTAAAGTTACAGTTATGCCATAATGGGAAAAATTAAACTTACAAGACACATTACATTTAATGTAGTTTAATATTTAATATTCCCAATTTTTTTATTGAAATTTGTATTCTTTTTACCAATACCAGGACAAAACAAGTCTTGAAACCTGTGAGTTTTAACCAAAGCCTCCTCAACAGGTCTCCAAGGAACACATGAGTCCATATTCAAGCCAGGGCCCTTAGCTGAAAGGACAGAAAATACAGTTTCAGATTAGGCAATGAAAGACGACCATGTTTTTCCACTGTTGTAGGGTGGGCTGTCTGATTCTGGCATGCTTCCCATTCCATAGGAATGTAGATATCAAAGAATTTAGTTTGTCAATAAATTTAGGGGAATCATTAAAAATAGAAAATCGTTTCAGGGAGAATGTTTTCACATTTTCACTACTGAAATTTGTCCAGCAAGTGAATCAAAGGTTCCATCTTATTCCATATAACTCCATAAGGTTCAGAGGGACTACCCCTCTACACTTCTAAGCTCCTCCAAAATCAAGCGTTGACCGAGCATTTTTTCTTGCTGAGATGATATTTTCTTGTTGAGCAACACCGCATCTCGGTCCAAGAGCAAATCAGGTTTGAATTATACTCCAAAGAAATTTATGAAAATTTTATTTAAAATATTTTGATTACTTGTTACGGATTGTGGCTTTAGATTCATTTTCTTTCAATCTAAGTGCTAATCATTTGCTGATTCTTTCCCAATGAATATAGTGTTTTTGCTTGGTGTACTGAATGGAAAACACAGCTTGAAACAGAATGAAATTCTCTTCTCAAGGAGGCAAGTTTTTTCCTCAGATGGAAATTTTCCTCAGATGGAATACATAATTGTTCTGCTTCCATTGTTTTAATGTCAATCTCCAATTCTATAGCTCTGAAGCATCAATTTCTCATAGCATTTAGCATGGATTAATAGGCAGTGCAGTTACCCTGTAAAAAAAATACAAAAAAAGTAGTCTCCCATAATATTTGGGGGTTATCACATGTTGCTTTATTAATGCACAGAATTTCCTGTAGACCCTGCTTGAGTTGCTCTAAAAATCCCGGATGAGTTGAAAGACTATCATTAAATCTCCATCTTCAGGCCTGTGGTCTAGCTGGAAGGAAAGTGTATTTGCACCAGAGACAAGAGTGGTCTGAAATGAGGATCAGAATGTCAGAGACCACCTAGCATGTCATGTGAGACCAACATATAATCAATCCTTGAACAGGATTTGTGTTGCGAAGAGTAAAAAGAATACTTTCTAAGATTTGGATTAAAAGAACACCATAAATCCACTGGATTAAGATCAGACATAAAGGTATTAATGGACCATGAATAATGTGATTGAACATATCACACCCTATAAATAGATAGTGACCAGGAAATTTCAATAAAGCTGCAAATAATTGGATTTTTTTTTAATAAATGTTTTTTAAAAAAGTTTGATAAACTTTAACCACTATGTATGTAAAATGGCCCTGGTCATCCTCTCCTGAGATCACAGCAGTAAAGTTGGCTTATGTTTAGCGATTCAACCTTCTAGCTGCTGTAACTCCTTAATGCAGTCACGTACATCCGTAATCACTGGTGCATTTTGCTGTTTCTGATTTGTGAATTCTCATGACATCGCTTTCCATGCCATAATTCACCTATATTACACACCAGCGTTTAATTTTCTAAAGCTTATTACTTCAGAAGTAAAGCATTCATATGAATGAAACCAGGTTCAAACCAACCAGGCTGATTTGTGAAAACTTTCACAGTTCTTAATTTGTCTGTCAGTGGCTTTTGTACCACGAGCAAGGAAAGTGAAACAAAATGTAAAATAAACATATTTCATTTTGGCACGTGATGTTCAATACAAATGACATCCAAAATTCATAAAACTTTGTTTGATTAAGCAGTGCTCAATTTGTGAAAATTTCACAAACACAGTTTGGTGTATTTTACTGTGTTTTATGCTTCTACTCATGTTTTCATGTGTCACAATACAGAACTTCAATATTTAGGGCAAATATTGGGAATTAATAACTTGCCATGTATTAAAATTAAAGCTGACACAAAAAAACATTTTTCTGATTTGTGAAATATTTCACAAATGTCTGTCAGAACTTTATTTATAATTGTGGCACGATAATATAATTATATAATTATAATATAATATAATGTATAATAATATAATTATAAGTGGTTGTCACATATTTAGCCAGAGTTAGCTGTCCATCATTTAGTGCTGCAGCCAAAAAAGTCAAAGGCCAGGAGTCAAAGGTCCTTCCTAGACAAACTGCACTGAGCTACTCTTTTAACCTTACTTTAATAAGTGATGTTATGTCTGAGAGAACTTCAGTTTATTTGTAGTGTGTTTGTTACAAATCATTTTGACAAGCACCATTAATTACGCAGTGTTCTGTTTAAAAAAACTCCATGTTATGTATGTTTGTGAGGGTAAATAGGATAAAACCATATAACAATGTAACAGATTGCACATGTTTATCCATTTTATATGTTGAAATTGTGAATTACCATGCACCCTGTGGATAAATTGAAACAAATAAAGGAGTTGCTGATATGCTATTCATTAAAGCTTTTGTGGTCCAGCCCATAACTGACTTTGACTGAGTGTAATTCCCCCGTGGTTTATTGTATTTAACACAAATGCAAGGTACTGCAGTTTTTTTCTGAATGCGACAAAAATGCCCTGTGTTTTTGTTGCCATTATGTTATTGTGAGTGTATTAGTTAAGCACTCACATAAAGTAATCTCATAATAAATTTTCATGTGCAACCAACATATTAATTTATATATATTTAGTAGGCTTGTCCTATTAAAGCAAATCCCCTCATAGTAAGCTGTGATTTCTTGCTGGGTTTTATCTTACAAACATTTGGTAAAGATTTCATAAAGCAAAATTTTCTTGGGGCTAAGCACTGGGTCTCACAGTCTAGGCACGCCCCTGCTGTTCAGACCTCAAAGATTCTTGCTCATAACATTAAGATAAAATATTTAAATGTAAAAAATATACAGATAGTTTGTGACACTGGTCAAAAATACCTCCTGACATATTATGTATGGTTTTACTTTTCCAATTGGCACCAACTCAGCAAAACAACTAAAAAAAGAAAGAGAAAAGGAAAAATTATATATATAAAACTCCTACAATCCTCGGGGATGGAGACATCTTTCCCTAGGTTTGTGAAAACACAAATATATTTCAAGCAGTGACTGTTCCAAGTCAGCCCACACCCCTGTCAACAATACTACACATAGTGTAACAAAAGCCAACTGGCACCACTTTATAATTTATGGCAAATTTAACACAATATTTATTCTGTTCTGGTCTTAAGGCCTAAAAATATGAGATATTGGTTGGTTGTACCTAGGTTACCCTAAGCCACAAGGTAATTTGATAAATCACTGTTGTTTTTCTGCTATTTGGGGTTTGTGTGTGTGTGTGTGAAATAATGTAATTACCAGAACACCTGCAGAGTATACATACAAGTATGTTGCTTATATTGAATAAAAATGAACATATTTGAAACACAATTTTTCTGTGACAGATTCCATTCCAAGCTTTAAATGGAAAGTGGTTTGTTTGGTTTAGTTTGTCAATAAGATGGTCATTTTTGTCTGCCCAAATTGCCAGATTTGTTTCTATATGGGTCTATAGAGCTTGAATTCTCCAAAAAGCCTGTTGTACACATTTGCTATTGGTGTAATTACACTGACATTCACTCGATATCTCGTCATTTGCTCATTTTTTTGAAATCTAATATATAAGAAAATCTAATTTATTTCTGAAAGCCATGCAGTCTGCCCCGGGCCAGCTTTTCATTTCCTGTTTGTCCTTATTTCTGCCTGTAACCACATTATTTAAATAGCTTGTGTTCAGACCTCTTTAACAATCTTGAGTAGATTGAGTATAGAGATCTGGCTGAATCTGAAGGAAGCAGGAATCCTGTGCTGATTAAACAATAGTAATTGTCAGGTCTATACTGCACCTCTACCTGATTCTTTGCACTTACTGTAAAGTGTAAAGCTTCTCAAACTGTGGTACATGAAGCAACAAAAGGTGACCTTGAAAAATGTACTTCTTAAAGAAAGAGTTTATTAATAAAAGAAAATCTAAAGTTTTCATATGTAGAATACATAATGTTTCACAGGTTTTATGATTATGCCATGAAGAAATTCCTATGCACCCTAGTTCATTACGTCTGTTAGTGAATACTATCTTAGAGGGAGAGAACAAGATCCCTCAATATTTTGCAAAATCCATGTTAAGAATGCCTAAAGTTTCAGCTGCTTACTGGACGTAGGCAAAAGCTAGAGCCAGTCCACCTACCAACATGTGTTTCTGGACCCTGGGACAAAAGCAGAGCACATGGAGGAAACCGACGTGAACACGGGGATAACACACCAATCTCCACAGTGCCACCCTAATTAGATAAATACTTTCATATAATCCATTAATTTCACCAATGTAACTGTATTCTGAATACAATTTTTTTCTCTGTAACTGTACAATACAGTTACTTATGTTTTGTATTCTAAATATTTAATGCCTTTACAATGCCCCCCAGCACTGATCAGGCCCAACATTGCAGGCATTACATTACTGTGCAAAATACAGTATTGGATTTCCAGTCAAAACAACCATTTAATAGGGTGGCATGGGACACGTAGTGTTGCTGTAACACAACTCAGTTGTCCTGGGGGTGTGTGATTCAACCCTGGATCAAGATACTGTCTATGAGGAGTTTGGTGTGTTCTCCCTGTATCTGCATGGGTTTCCTCCAGCTGCTCAGGTTTGCTCCTACAGTCCAAAAACACAAGTTGCTAGGTTGGTTGACTATTCAAAAGTGTCCATAGGTGTGAATAAAATAGAAAATGAATAAATCAATAAAGTTCATTTATTATTATGTACAACATGCTCATGTTTTTCAGGATATACTTCAAAAGACATGTAACATATAATGAAGAAAAGATAAATGGTTTAAACAAGTCTTTGCAAGGAAAGATGTTTTGTGCACAACTTTGTGCCAAACTTAAATAAAATTGTCAAACAGCTAAAAAACTTTTTTAATGCAAGATAGTAAGGAAACGAGGTCTGTCCCAATGTATGGTACATAATATAGTGAAAAGTTTCTGAAGGGCAAAGCAGGAAACAACAGTGGATTGTGACCTTTGAGCCTTTAATTAGCATTGCCTGAGAATCGCATGAGAATGTTACTCTGATAAACATAGCCACATGGGCCTAGGAATAACCATTTTCACTACAGTCCACTGCTGCAGCATGAAAAGCAAAGTCTAACTCGTATACACAAGGAGAATAACAAATGTCAGTGCTGTGTAGAAGTGCTGCAGTTTTTTCTGGGTGAATGCACATCTCATATGATCCAGAAGTCAGTGGGAATGTGTATTGTGGTCAGATATGTCTGTGTTTCATCCTTGCTTTTAAAAACAAACAAACAAACAAACAAACACTGAGTTATTTGTGTAAAATATGAAAGGGGTATTATCAGGCTTATCAGTGCAAGGCATGTCAGTGCCCAGAGCAGGGGGTAATTTGCATATATGTGAAGGTGCTATTGATGTTGAGGTGTATGTTGAGATTTTAAAAAGACACGTGCTGCCATCTAGTCCAGACCTTTTGCAAATGGCACAGCATGTAGAGAAGAATCAGACAACAGGTGCTACATATTGTTGATCAGCTGATGTCTTATATCAATGAAGAATGAATAAAAATTCAACATTTATAATCTTAGGATCTTCAGTTCCCATCCATCCATTATCTGTAACCGCTTATCCAATTCAGGGTCGCGGTGGGTCCAGAGCCTACCTGGAATCATTGCGCGCAAGGCGGGAATACACCCTGGAGGGGACGCCAGTCCTTCACAGGGCAACACAGACACACACACATTCACACCTACGGACACTTTCGAGTCGCCAATCCACCTGCAACGTGTGTTTTTGGACCGTGGGAGGAAACCGGAGCACCCGGAGGAAACCCACGCGGACACGGGGAGAACACACCAACTCCTCACAGACAGTCACCCGGAGCGGGAATCGAACCCACAACCTCCAGGTCCCTGAAGCTGTGTGACTGCGACACTACCTGCTGCGCCACCGTGCCGCCCATCTTCAGTTCCCAAAAGACTAAAATGTGTTATTATATAAAATATTAAGTAAAACAATGGTGAACATGCCTCTGTCCCAAATTGTCCCAATTGAACCATGTATTAAATTAAAAATATGTTTATATATACAAAATACAATGAACAAGAGAATGAGCAAGCTGCAGATTTTTGTTTAATTATGTTTTACAAAATGTGTCAATTTACAAATGGTTTTATTTGTAAGTAACCAAATTCAGTTGTTGATTCCAATGTCACATTCTAAGTCGTTTTATTATTAATTTAAGGTGTTAGACCTTCAGAAACTGCCACAGATGAAGGCAGAACACAAAAGACTTCTGAATGTTGAAAAGCATGAAAAGTGATGAGCATATTGCTCTATTCCTGCTCCATAAGTGGGTATATTTATATATTTTTGCTGTTGCAGATATTAATTTGGAGTCAGTCCCATGTTATAAGTCATGTACTGATATTGTAAATTTAATTTACTCAGCATTACCTAATGCATGTACCAATGTATAAATATGAAGGTAATAAAAGCTTTCTTTAATTAATAAATATATACTAGGAATTAACATATTAATTATGTTGTTTTATATAGCCACTGCTCACAGCATTTTGGAATATTCAGCCCTATTATGCCAGTCTCCTGTTCCATCCTGTCATCTTATTTCCAAAGGGTTACCATATTTATCTATCCAAAATTAGACTTTATAACACTGAAATATTTGAAACTGTTGTAGAATACAGAACATACACATACCAGTATATGTATTTGATACTGAAGTAATGCCTGGCAACTGTGTTTGTCTAACAAACTATAGATATTCACAGGAGAATTGAGTAAATATTAATAGTTACAGTTATTAATATATGACTTAGTAATTTTTTTCCTGCTTGATACTTTATTGTTTCTTGATGAGTAATATCTTAATAACTGTCAGTTTATGCACCCTTAATATGAAGTGTTACACAAAAATTATAGAATGGGTGCTGTACACTCTTTTGGGAAAAGAGTATTGATGCTCTACTCTCACTATTGGATTTCTAGGTTAGGGTTAGGTTTAAGGGTAGTTTTTCATGTTGGTTAAGGCTGATTTTTCCTTTTCAGCAAACATCACACTAGCATTAATACAAATGGATGAATTATAAATTGTACAAATCCTGGATATTGTCACATATATATGAACCCATCTTAATCAGGCTGGGTGAATGCCTTACATTGATGTTTTTTTTCAGAATTAATTTGGAATTGAAACATACACACACACACACACACACACACACACACACACACACACATATATATATATATATATATATATATATATATATATATATTTTTTTTTTTTTTTTTTTTTTTTTTTTGAGGAATTATTCAGAAGTACATGGAATAAATCCCTTCTTTATTAAGGTTCATTAAATCTACCAATTTCTAATTTTACAGATTTTGCACAGTCTACAGTCAAGAAGGTTTTCATTTAGTTCTCTGCTAGCTAGTCAAAGTTTTTATGTTGACAGTGACAATGTATTTGAGTAATTATTCTGGTCATCTGAGGCCATTGAATCTGTTGATTTAATCTGAGAATAATTTGCGATTGTGGATGTGTCTATAAACCTCATAGGAGCAACAGCAACATACATGTCAGCATATATATTCAAAATACATGACCTCTTCAAGGCCAATTTCATACACTGTACTGCCAATAAATTTTAGCCACTTCAGCTAAGGGGACACAGTCTCCCCATTTTTCACAAGTTAACAGTTTGCTGGGGTCTAAATGGAACATGTGTAACAAACTTTATTCAAAATACCACAAATGTTCAACATATAAACAGCACTGTTCAGAACTATCTGTTTCAGTACTTATTCCTTTAAATGAGAATGAGCCATGGCTCACACTAACACAAGGGCACAAGAGTGAGACGTGAGCAAGCAGAAGCTATCTTTATCACCATTTTCACTTGGTCTCATTCCTCTCCATTCTTGTTTTTGCTCTGTACTTATTTCTATATATACATTAGGCCTTTCGCAAAACCTAGTAAGCTGCCTAATAAGGCACTGACTACGTAAGTAGCTGTTTAAGTTGGCAGCATGTCTGTCTTCATGGTGCAGCAGGTAGTGCAACAGTCCCGCTCCGCTTGAACAGGGTTCAAGTCTCGCTCCGGGTGACTGTCTGTGAGGAGTTTGGTGTGTTCTCCCTGTGTCCACATGGGTTTCCTCCGGGTGCTCCAGTTTCCTAAAAAAGGCCTGAAGGTAGATTGGTGACTCAAAAGTGTCCATAGGTGTGATGTGTTGCCGTGTGAAGGAATGGCTTGTGATTCCAGGTAGGCTCCGAACCCACCGCAACCCTGAACCAGATAAGCGGTTACAGATAATGAATGAATGAATGAATGGAAGGTATCTAAGTAAGAAGCATATTAAAAAGCTATCTTAGTATTGGGACAGTCTGTTTTTCTCTGTTTAACCTCATCTTTGCGCTCTCAAATAAACATGTGAATAGAGATACTTAAACTGATGGTGTCCCAAAAGAGTTTTACAGACATCAAAAATTAAAACAAAAATGTAATTAACAACATATGAGCAAGCCAAATGTGACTGGCAAGGACAAATTCCCTCAAAGCTGGAGGAAATATCCTTGGGAGGAATCAAAATTAAAAAAAATACCCTGAAAAAAAAATGCAGTATTAAATTTCCCTTTTAAGGTGCACCCATTTGTGGACACAGACATGCAGTACTGCACACACAACTTTTATGGACATTCTTAAACACAGATATGAGCTTACGATTACAATGCAGGAAGGAGGGAGTAAAACTCGGTGGGCCCTGGAGCAGTGGACGTGTGGCGCTCTGTGCTGTACAGAGGCGATTGCTCTAAGACTGCAAGGGAAGCTCAGCTTCCCCTAAAATGTCAAAAAATAAGTGATCAAATATATACTGTTGTGTGTACATGTCATTGAATAAATATGCACTACAACGCGCTCAACTTTAGTTCAGAATCAGCTTCTTATCACTGGTAAAGACGCGGCTTTCCTCTCAATCATTCCTGCAGTTTCACAGTGCTTTAAACAGTGTGAACGCTGAGCGCCCACAGAGTTCAATAGCGAAGCAGCGAAGTGCAGTGAAACGAGACGAGTCATTGGATAAATGCTGGGCTTTGTCCCGCCCATCGGACGCTCAGCGTCTCTGGGGGTCTATGGGGCAGTGGGCTGGCCTCGGCTGGCCCGGACGCTCAGCTTCTGCATGATGATTGGATGATCTGTCTGAGGCTGAATCCCTTTTTGATTGACAGCGAAATGAGCGAATCAGCGATCCTTTGGTGTAAAGGTCCGTGGGCGCATTACATTTTCATTCTGTTCTGAGTTGAACCGAAGACTTTCTTAATCCTCTTAGCTGCATTTTCTTTGTTAAAAACGACTAGCGACAAATCGATCTTCTATTTCTGGTGGGTTTTTTGTAGCTGCTTGTGTTTGTAGACTGACTTCTATCACTCTTTCTGACTTCTATCACAGTTTCTGTCCAGCGGGTGCTGCTGAGCCCCTCCACCGTCACAAAGCACTCACAGGCGGACACACTTCACATGGGCCAAGGCCGTTTAAGCCTAGCTCTGCTGGCCATTGAGAGGACACTAGTCAAGTCCCTGGAAAAGACGCCTTGTTGGTACGACAGGGTCACAGATCATTTTCTTGAAAAGGAACGGAGGGTAGAATCTATGTATAAATAAACCGACACATTTTATGATGTAGGCCGAAATTGAGCTTCCCCTCCTTGAAAGACCAGCATCCGCCACTGGTGCTGTACCCCTGGGATGAGCTGGGCTAGTGTCATCCAACCTTACTAAAGAACCCGGATCTGAATTATATCAAATGCACACAGAAATGTCTCAAGCTCTTCCCAGAGGAGCAGAGGCCATTATTTCAGCAACGTGGGCACAGACTCAACATTGATACCAAAACCATTTTTAACACTTTTAAATATAATCCCAATGAGCATTAAAAACTTACCAGATTTTTTAAATAATAAATAAAGGTGTGGTTTGTGAGAATATATGTCATACAAAGACCTCACTAAGGTCTATAATAAACTAATTTTAGTGTTTAGAATAAAAGTCTTTTAAAGATATGTTTCATTAGGTAATACTCTTGAATAAACAGAAATGTGCAATTAGAATAAACAGAAGTGGTCATTAGCCATGTGCTCCCTACATCCTTGTGTTACCTTAACCATGTTCTTTGTTTATTGTGCAAGGGTTAATCCCCATTTTAAGCCCTTATCCTGTGTCCAGTATTTTGAGTGCTTGTCCTCTCGTGTTTGCTCCTAGTGTTGATGAACAAGAGGGTGCAGTGACATGGAGAGACAGGCTCCAGCACATCCAAGCTGGAATTTTCCAGTGTATTTGGGTGCAGCCAGAGTTCTGCCAAAAAATGAGGGGAAGGAGGGTTTGTTTGAGTGTGTCTTCCAGGCCCATTTCCAGTGCAGTCCCCTGGCCACTTTTTAAACAAATTTATAGGCTTGTCCCTAGCTACAGTGACCAGCCAGCCATACATTAAGCTGATTGGTGTCTCTGTGAGACAGCCCAGCCAGCCCTTAGTAGGGTGATCTGCTCAGGCTTTCATGCATTTACCCAGCCAAATCACCCTATGCATATTAAATCTGGTCCCCAACTCTCATTCTGCCTTATTTGGGAACAGATTTGTTCCCCACCTGTGTTTGGAAATATAGTTGATTGACTTGTCTCATGTATTCCCAAGTTTGTACATTTTCATGTGTACCTATGTCTTCATAGTGTTTCTCTGACTGTTTATTCATTTAATTTTGTTCTGTCTTTTAATTTATGTATTTAATATCTCTTTTCCTGTTTGTTTGGCTTTTTGGTTTTCAGGCTTCTATTTTTGTTACTTTTAGGTGAGGGCCGTCACTAGAGACTAATTAACTTGGGGGGTCTGGGGTAATTGTCTCATAGCAGCTAATTTCTTTGATGAGGTAAAACTTAGGCCAAGCCATTTGGTTAATTAAAGGTTGTAACAGGCATTGAATTGATGTTTTTTCTTTATTTTTGTCTTGAAATGACACGCTCCATCAGGAAACTCACTACACCTTCTACCCACATACACCATGTTCGTATTCAAGAGTCAAGTCAAGTCAAGAGTTTTATTGTCAATTCTGCATATGTACAGGACATAAAAAGGACTGAAATTACATTACTCTCCTCTCCAAGATGCAGTAACATTTAACAAAAAATAGACTTAATTCAACTAAGCTAAGTATATAAATATATGAAAGCCAACAAACAGAAGACACGTGAAGGACAACAGAAGACAAGTGCAGGACATACGATACCAGCAGCTCACTGATAGACATACATGAGACAATGGAACACTGACTGAAGACAATAACCTGATTTGGAGGTAGGATAATGGATGTACAAGGCAATCTAAACAATAGTGCAAAAAAATTGTAATAGAAGGAGGTAGGATACTGGATGTACAGGGCAGAGTGAACAGTAGTGCAAAATAATCGTAATAGGAGGAGGTAGGATGCTGGATGTACAAGGCAGAGTAGACAATAGTGCAAGATAATCGTATAACAATTAAATAAAGTGAACAAGTGCATACCTACTGAAAAAGTCACAGATAGGTCTGATGGGGAGCTTAAGTGACAGTACCAATATAAACAGACCCGGTGCCAACAATAGTGCAAATACAGGGATATGAATCCTGGAGGCTGGTTAAAATGGGTATTGGTGGTAATTGATTAGGTTGCTGAGTAGTGTGTGTGTGTGTGGGGGGGGGCAGCAGTGGGAGTGGGGGGAGAGCAGGGAGAGAGTTCAGCATTCTCACAGCCTGATGGATGGAGCTATCCCTCAGTCTCCTGGTCCTAGCCCTGAGACTACGCAGTCTCCGTCCTGATGGCAGCAGGCTGAAGAAGCTGTGTAGTGGGTGTGTGGGATCACCTGTCAAGCAGAGGGCTTTTCGTAGGAGATGGGAGCTGTATAATTCCTGAAGGCAGGGGAGAGAGGTACCAATGATTCCTTTAAGGAAGCAAGCAAGTTAAGTGAATGTGTGTGAATGATCTTCTGGTTTGTTTATGGCTGTATGTCATGTAGAACAGACAGCAGAGGCTATAGGGGAGAGGTTACTAGCACTATACTCCTGTAGTATATTTCCTAATGCAAGGAACTAAGAGTAGATCATTAGACAGGTTCTCCCCATCATCCTTGAGTTTACTTAGCCATGACCCTTGTCTCGTTTGTCATTCATTTTGAGTGCTTGTCTTTTTGAGTCCTTTGTTTTACAGTAAAATCATCCCCGCATTTGCATCCGCCTTCTCTTGTTCCTTTCTGTGTTTCCAGCCTTACGAGAGCCCTTAAAATATGTTTCCTAATGTAATACTCTTTTAAAAAAAAAACTTACATAGGCCTAAACATGTTAAACTGTGAGTAATCATTTTAAGAACAGTAAATGAAAAGCAGAAGGTTTTCTTTTTTTAAATGGCACTAAAAAAAGAAAGCATTTCTGAGCATTTTTGGTAACACAGGGTTGGTTGGTTGGTTGGTTATTTGGTTGGTTCATTCACTCATTCATTCAATTATTCATACATTTATTCATTCATCCCACATTTCTCCCCAAACTTGAAAGAAACCGGTCCTTTGAAAATCATGCTTTATCTTTGTTGATGTCCATGTTGTTTTGGCTACCAGCTGGAAGATAGATCATGAGAGAAATAAGCAGTCACCACCATGGCTGAGCATTCATTTTCATGAATACTAAATAACAATATCTCTTAAAGCAGATCAACACCCAAGCAGACAGAGTGAATACAATTGTGAATACTGGCCTCACATGACTGAGGCATCACCAGGGATTGAAACATATCTCCCAGACGTAGAGCCAGTGCTTAGACTACTGCACTAATCTGCACTAAGTTTTGGCCGCCTGATCCCTGAGTTTTGCGAGCAGTTTTGGCACAAAGCTCTCGCGTGGGCGGGACTTCAGTGGTGCCTTCCCATTGGCTGATGAGTTTTTGAGTGACAACTCAGTGCCCAAGGCATTCGTTGCAACCCAGTAGTGGAGAGACAGCAAAGATTTCAACATAGTGAGTAATTTTACACAAACACGAATTCTCTTTGTACTTTACAGTTTAAAAACTATGAAATACCTGCAAACTCTGACAATAAATGTAGATATTGAGGTAATGTTCTGTCTAAAACAAAACATTAAAGATTTTACTGTGAAAACAAACCTGTTTGTCTCTCGTTACCAGATACTGATCTGAGCAGAGGCGATTGCTCTAAGACTGCAAGGGAAGCTCAGCTAAATTCCCCCGAGGCCGACCCACTGCCCCATAGACCCCCAGAGACGCTGAGCGTCCGATGGGCGGGACAAAGCCCAGCATTTATCCAATGACTCGTCTCGTTTCGCTGCACTTCGCTGCTTCGCTATTGATCTCTGTGGACGCTCAGCGTCCTCACTGTTTAAAGCATTGTGAAGCTGCGGGAATGATTGAGAGGAAAGCCGCATCTTTACCAGTGATAAGAAGCTGATTCTGAACAAAAGTTGAGTGTGTTGTAGTGCATATTTATTCAATGACATGTACACACAACAGTATATATTTGATCACTTATTTTTTGACATTTTAGGGGAAGCTGAGCTTCCCTTGCAGTCTTAGAACAATCGCCTCTGAGATATATATATATGGTTGGTCCGGAGCCTACTCAAAATCACTGGGCGCAAGGCAGAAACACACCCTGGAGGGGGCAGTCCTTCACAGGGGAGACACACACTCACACATTTATTCATACACTCACACCTCAGACTTTTAAGTAATCAATCCACCTATCAAAATGTGTTTTGGACTGTTGGAGGAAACGGACACGGGGAGGACACACCAAACTCCTCGCAGACAGTGAGCTGACCACAATGGTGACATTTTGTCTGGCAGCGTATGGATAAGTTTAAACTTATAATATAGACACTGCTGCAGTAGGACTGAAGGGTTAACCATATGTCATGTTAGCAGGAAATCAGCTTCTAAACATTTTGGCTAAGTTAAGCCCTTAGGTTCCGCAAACTCATGAAACCACAAAGCTTTAAATAACAGAACACAAGTCCAGAGCTCCCAGCAATTTTTAATGCTATGCATCAAAGCCACTAAAGCCAAACCTTTGTACACATCCTCATTGTCTTCTATAATGTTTCAACAAAGGGTGTTAATGAGAAATTTGGTGGTGATGCAGGAGAAATACACTGTTAAAAATAAAGGTGTTTCTAAAGGTAAAGGAGCGATGCCATAAAAAAAAACACGTTTTCTTCCATAAAGAGTCATTGTTTAAGAGATGTGTGAGTGTGTTCTCTACTCTTTTAAACATATTAGGACAAAGGGTTCATTGCGATTAACAAAAGTGGTTACATCTCAGAAATATGAAATGGAGTTATAAAACTCCAGAGAACAGTTATACAGCACACTGCTTGGTGCCTAAAGTGCCTACAGCAGTGCCTACAGCCTGTATTGAAATGACTCATTAGAGCCAGAGCATAATTTTAGACTGATATCACACTTGAAATGTGTAATACATGCCAAGTTGGAGCAATATACCATTGTCAGTTTTTTGGGTGATTTGATTATGAAATGCACCCATAAGTGCTACTAAAGCCACCTGTAAGAGGGTTAGTACAATGCCCAGTGTTAAATGAACACTGTAGTATTTCTACCTTAAAATTACAGCTTCTAAATGATGTTCCACGAAGCTCTAATAGGGAGAATAGAGCCTCTGTAGTGGCTACACCATGTCCTCTGCTGGTTTATGCAGTAGAGTGAGCTGAAACAGACAGGAGTACACAAGTTGGAGCAGTAAATATTTGTTGCCATTTTTTCATGTGTTGTGGTGCTAGTTAGTATGACAGTTTTTGGGCCACGGCATTGAAAGTAAAATAGACAAATATGATTCTGAGAATTATAAACTCTTATCATCAATTTCTGAGAATTACTGAGCAGTGAGCCTGGGTTTGCAGCTGCTGACTTTAGCATTAGCTCACTTTTTGCTTTAGACAACTTGGTAACAAGTGCTTTTTGACTATCTCTATGTGGATTAAATTACTGAAGTTACACTTTGTGTCAGTGGAACCCAAGCTTTGTTGAGGATAGTGTTATAATAAGGTTTATAGAGTTACTGACATAGGGCGAGTGGTAGCGCCTGCTTACTTTAGCTGGATTAGCTCAGTTTTTAGCATTGAACATCAATTCTGGCAATAAGTGCTTTACTGCTGGTTGCTGTGGTTATAACAGCTATTGTAATAACACAGTCCAGTGTGTATTATGAGCGATATACGGATTTTATCGTGTAGTCAACATTACTTTATTCCATTACACACATTCCTCAACATTGGTTGGAGCCCGGGGGGCCATTCGCTACTTTGGTAACATCACTCGATGAGTAAATGAGTGAGAAAGAGAGAGAGAGTGGTGTGTGTTTGTCTGTGAGAGCAAGACAGGGAGAGTTTATGCAAAAGCCAGTCGTGAGTGAGTGAGTGAGCAAGGGAGAGAGAGATGTGTGTGAGACTTCATTTAAGGACAGTATTGATTTCAGTGAATTACACTTAGCAGCAGGTAGGAGGTGCCCAGGAGACAACAAAAGCCAATTCTTACATTGAATTCCTTTAAGGTAAGCAGTTGGATTTGGATAGTTTTAGGCTCAGGGAGGCATTTAAACGTATGTTGCAATAATGGTGGCAGAAATACCGGACAATGACTTGTTGGAATACCAGGTGTGTATTACAGGTTTTGCAATAACACTAGGTCGAAATTTTTAGAAAAAGATGGAATTATTGACGTGTTTATAAAAATAAATATTTGTCATTTCAATTGAGAGCTGGATTGGGAGAATATTGTAAAAGGCTGATCCCCTGAACCCTGATCCCAAGGGATCCCTTGACCAGAATTACACTAGTTTTAATAAGTTTTAATTGTTTTAATAGTATTAAAAGGTGTCCTCACAAGAAAAAAGACAAATGCAATTTAAAGCTCCTGATAAGAAAACAAACAAACAAACAAACATCAGTGGTCACTGCAGCGCTAAGAAGTACCCACCACCCAAATCACACTGTAGTGGTTCTGTGGGGTCCCGAACACTGAAGAACAGGATGAAAGTGGGGGCTAACAAATTTTGCAAAACCACATATATGTAGACTGCAGTCTGTAATAAAAGGAGGGGCATAGAGAGGGGTGGACTGACATCTGCCATAGCCTACCCCCCTCTGTGACAAAGACTGTCCTTTGTGCACATTGCCTGGAGTCAGATTCAGAGTGGGAGGTACATGAGATGCTGCTTTTTCTGCACTGCTTAAAAGAGGGCGTCGTGCTCACAGTAAGCAATTCTTGTTTCAATATTTTTAATGATTGTTTATGTTTTTGCTGTTATTCCTGTCTCCTATTGATAGAAGTAGTTTTATGACACCTAGGCATTTTAATTTCTATTCAGAGCAATAGCCTGGGCTAATACTATTTCCTGATGTGATGTATGTTTATTAGTGTATGAAAGACTTATAAAAAGGACTGAAAAAACACTGAGACCCAGTGCTTGATGAGGGTGAGGACTAAGATGACAAAATACAGCTTTTTTTTTTTTTAAGTTTGGTATATTTCATGTGCTGGATGGCACGTGGCTTGGCTGACCACCAACCTCATATTTTGTATTAGATTCTCCACCTGAGTTTCTGTTAGGAGATGTCACATTCTTTTAAGCCTAATGTTTTTTATCTCATGCTTGATATATTCATTCAGTATCTGTCTTCATGTGCTTCTTTGTTTTTTTACCCTCCCCATGTCCCTGTGTTCATACAGCCACTCCCTCTATCCAGCTCTGTTCTCAGTCTCCCTCTATGTTAGTTTGTTTTGTTTCTCTTAGTTTCAGTAAGTATCTTTGTCTGTTGTGAGTTTTCAAGCCCCTCGATTTATGTTCCTCTCACTCTTTTTTTTCCCCTTTGTCCGCATTTAGAATTAGCTTATGCCAAGTTCCTGTTTGCTGGGTTTCCTCTGTTAGTCTCTGTTCATTTTCTTTGATTTGTCTGTTTGCATTTTCAGGATATTTTTAGTTTACATGTTTAGTTCCTGTTTGCTTGTTTATTTATTTATTTATTTATTTTGTAGATTTTTAACAATGTGTTTTTATTAAAAATTCCACCACTCTCTACTTACCCCTGTGCCTCATTTCTTTTTTTTTTGTTTTTATTTGTGATCAGTTTACAGTTTTGATCATGGCCTAACCACGGGTTTTCCTTCTGTAACCTTCCATTTTTTTTATACTTGCATCAAATTCTACTCATAGATGATACGAAACATTCAAGATATTTGCCTCACTGCAACAAATTTCTTTGACGAGGTACAAATTAAGCAAAGCCATAAGTAGCTCCTGCCTTTAAAAAAAAAAATATATATATATATATATATATATATATCTCCATCAACAGGTAGAAAATTAAACATAACATCAATTCAGTCTGCCCTAAATACTGCAGTGTTTAATGCATGAACATTTTAATCAGACTTACTTTACATTCATCAATAATCAGGTTTCCTCTGCTACCATAATGCTATTTTAACTAGTGCATCACTGACCTTTCAATTTGGCTAATTAAAGATTATAACAAAAATGTATTTTTATTTATTTTTGTCTTGAAATGACACTCACTATCAGGAAATTCACTACACCTTGTTGTGGGGAGGGTTGCCAACTTTCTGAAATCAAAATAAGAAATGCAGCAATTTAGTATGCACTGTCCTATTTGACTGTAGTAAATAAAGTACAGCATTTTTGTTGTCAAACATTTATTAAGCCAGCTGCCATCAGGACTGTCACTGCCTGTCAGTATCCTTTTTGAACGGCAATGTAGAATCTGTCCATGTAATTTGTAAATACTTTACTACTAGTTTAAAATAACGATTAGTTTAAACTGTTCTTTAATTACAATAAGATCTGAAGTAAATGAATCTTATTGGTCTAAGAGTCTAAAAGACAGTCTCGTCTGCATTACGTTATCAGATGTGCAGTCAAAATGTCATAGAATTAATTTAATTAGGATATTTGTCTTACACTCTAATTAATGTTAATCTATAGAAAAATATCTATGCCATTCTAATGCATAAAAATTACTTTAATTCAAAAATGTATCTGTAATGCTATGAGGTAGAATTAAATGTAGTTTCTCCAGGACAGAGTGCTAACATTAGCTCTATCTAATATCACTTTTCCACCGCATGGGTCCGGCTCTAATCGACTCCACTCGGCTCGGCACATTTAAAGCTTGTCGCTTTTCCAGTGGCAGGGCTCCCCGCGGAATGGGCCCAGTGACATTGCAAAACCCTGTCTGTAACAAGAATTGTTGGTTCAAAAACCACAGCAATGGCAGCGGAACAGTTAGGCGCTGTTTACTCATCAGGTATTAGCGTGTTGTTTTAGTTTTTTGGCCTGAACACGGCTCCCATCAGTTTTACTTGTTGCACGTTCGGCTTTCACTGGAAATTTTTGTCGGCCACCGACTAAAGGAGCATGTAAACCTCTTCAAAACACCTCAAGGTAAAGTTATGAGCTGCTGTTGTGAGTAATTTAAGATATTTTACAAGCGGCAATTTATGCTGTATTTGAATGAACTCTGCATTTTGTGGTGATGGGACTGAAAACCTATCCGGGACCAGGTACCAGATTTGGCCGGTAGAAAAGCGAAAAAGCCGTGCCGAGTCGAGTAGAGTCGTGTAGGTTCTATGAAGTGGAAAAGCGCCATAAACGCAGAGCTGTATGTAGTTCCCAGTGTTTCAACACGGACCTGCTGCTCACAGCGTGGCTACAAAACAACCCCCTGTAGGAGGGAATGTGACTCCATTGGCTGCACACTGAATGATGGGCAGATAAATCTGGCTGCTGATTGGATATATAAATATCACGACATATGAAAAGCGTGTTCTCTGTTTAGGAACCGTAGAGAATCCGCCCCTCGCTGCGTGTTTTTTTTGTCTATCGCCATAACATGTGACGTATAAAATACGGAAAAAAGCAAGTATCGGTTAAAAAAGAAACATAATTTAGTGTCAAAATACAGGACGATTCCGTATTTTACGGGGCGCTTGGCAACACTACGTGTGTGTATTCTGCTGAGAAAGCAATACAGACCGATTCTGGTAAAGAACATTTAGCCCCACTAAAACGACGTCCATGGTAAGATACCCAATAATCACGTATTTCTATTATCATACGTACGTACGTACTTAACAGGTTACTCTGTACTTACGGCATGCTTTATTTGTAAAAAATGTAAGGTCAGTTTTAACAGTGTCATATCCTTTACTTTCTCACTTTTATTACTCCTTTACCTTAACAGGTACTTACTCTCTCTTACCCAGTAGAGAGTAATTTAAAGTGTTACCAGGACAGCTCTTGTGTTCTATGATGACAATTTAAGGCCACGGCATTGAAAAAAAAAATTAAGAGAATGAAGTCAATGGAACACTTAAGGTGGAATAGCATAGCTTTTCATTCACCAGCTTGCAGCTTTATGTCATCTTAAATGATGCAGGCACATTTAATCACTGTTTATCTTTTCACATCTGTTAAAAAAAAAGTTGGGACAGCCAAAAATGCTGCAGCATGCCTGGTCTTCAACCAACCAAAAAGAGCACATGTCACGCCCCTATTAGTTGGCCTGCATTGGCTACCCTTAGCTGCTCGCATCAAATTTAAATCACTAATGATGGCCTTCAGAGTATTCACTGGTTCTGCTCCCATCTACCTCAATAGACTCTTAAAACCATACGTTAGCGCCCGCCCTCTCCGTTCCTCAAAGGAGCGCCAACTAACACGACCAACCCCCCGTACAGGTCAGTCGAGGCTATTCTCATCTCTGGTACCACACTGGTGGAACGAGCTTCCAAGCACTATCAGAGCAACAGAAACCCTCTCTGCATTCAAGAAATCATTGAAAACCCAGCTCTTCTGAGAGTATCTTTTGCACTGAATGTCTTTCTTTAATGCACTTATTTATTTCCTGGCATATTGCACTCAATGTAAGGTATTTTGTATAATTTGTGCTGTAGTTTGAATGTTAGATCCTCTTTTGTAAGTCGCTTTGGTTAAAAGCGTCTGCCAAATGCATAAATGTAAATGTAAATGTAAAAAAGTTTGGACAGGGACAAAATAAGAATCCCACAAGCAAAAACAGACTGTTGCTTAATATTTTATGTTAAAGTTGGGAGTCCTTCAAAGCTGTTTCCAGAGTCTGCCACTAGCCCAGGAAATGTAACCAGAAACTTTATTACGCAAGTAGAAAGCCACACATGAATTATTTTCAGAACCACTTATGAATCCTGTGGGCTCATGCTCATCTCAGATGGTGCATAGAGCAGCAGAAATGTTGTGGTATGAGGAGTCCATGTTCCAGCTTGTTTTTATTAAAAATACGGACTGTTATCATTGATAACTGCAAAAGCCAGCATCTCTTATGGTAAGGGATACATCAGTAACCACGTCATGAGGGATTTGCATATATGAGACTTATTGGACAAACAAACATAATCTTTACCATAATCTAAATAGGCAAATCTACATTTGCCTATAAAGTCAGCCTGTTATTCCCAGCAGTGGGAAAAGGCACTAGCTGTCCTTTGTGCCTAGAGCTTTTAAAGTACTAAAATAAAATATTTGATATTTGATGACTGTTTGGAATCATTTGTTTTGTTATATTTGCTACTTGATAAGTGTAGATTACTACATATATGATACAAGCATTATATTTCATGCACTTATGTTATGCCGGGATGTGTATTAAGAAACTTGATATTACTTGTGATTAGATACGTTACAAAAACTAATTCTTGCAAACTGCTATAAACCCAAATAAGTTTGTGTTCAGACTTGTCAGCTTTTGTTTGATTAAAACAAACACTGGTGTGATTGCAGTTCGTTAGAGAAAACATGAATGCAGTGCTGCTAACCCAAGCAGGTGGGGCTTAGTCTGTTTCTAAGCAAACTCTGGTGCAGTTCATTTAAAATGTGAATGTAATACAAACCAAAGGCATCTTAACAAACCAAACACAGGACACAACATGTTAAGCTGTAAGAATAATTGCGCTACAAGTGTGACGGAGTGCATTGAAAAACAAACAATGAACCCATGACAAACTTCCTAATGTCTTCTCTGTCTAGCAGAGCTGCTCTTGTTCATACAGTGGAGGAATTTCTGCCACTCTTTTGATGACTTAATCCATTTTACCACTTCTTTGTAAAAGTACCTCCAGGTAAATGCACACCGCCTCAGTAAATGCATTAAGCCCAGCTCACAACTCTGACCACTGGCTCTAAAAATAAGAGTCATAAATGCATCACACGTCACTTTTACACTTACACTGGTTCGATTGTAAATGTATCAGTGTGAACTTGAACCAACCCAAGACTAATATGTAATTATGTTTCATTTTTTTTATTGGTCAGGACCAAGGGAACTGAACTACAAATCTGAACACACCCAGACAGTTACATAAACTGTGTTGTAAACTTCTGTTAGAGAGCCTTCAAGCCTGTTCCCATGGATGAGTATATTTAAAAAGAAAAGAGAGGTTTTCCTCTCTGTGTTATTAAAATCCCAGTCACCAGCCACGTGACGGTGCAACAACAAAAGACGATGGGGGGGCGGTGCAGCTCCGTGCTGTGTAACACAGCGCAGCACCTCTCTTACAGACAGAGAGTAAACTTTTTACATGATTATTGCTCAATATCAATACAAGCATTGGTATCGATATTATAGATATTTGGATCGATCCGCCCACCTCTACCTGTAACAGCCTCATTCACTTCAGGGTCATGGTGGGTCCAAAGCCTACCTGGTATCATTGGGCACCAGGAAGGAACACACCCTGTCCATCACAGGGCATCAGAAGGTCAAATCCCTGAAACTCTGTTGCTGGGTTGCAACACTACTCCATGTTACACAGCCATGCCATTAATACAATAATCATTTGAGTAAGCTTTTGGAAAAGCCTGGAGCAAGTCTTATTTTTTCCAGATTTAATCAAGATATTTCTGCTTTCTGTTTGCTTGTAATCTGTGTGTGTGTGTGTGTGTGTGTGTGTGTGTGTGTATCCAGTGCTGCCACTGATGTTGTTGAACTACAAACCATAGGGAAGGCAAAACAATTACTTAAGGATCAGCAGGAGAAGATATTTAAACTTTCTAAAACAGGAAAGTGATATAAAAAGATATCCAAGGATTTGAGAATGTCAATCAGCAGTGTTCAAACAGTAATGGGAAGCAGTAATGGGAAATGAGGGATTATGTTCAAACCAAACCAAGGTCAGGTACACCAACAAAAATTTCAGCTACGACTGCCAGGATGCAAAGAAAACCTCTCAAATAGTGTACAGGACTCACTGAAAAAAATGGTGTGTCTGTTTCAAGATGCACTTGAAGAATAATGAGTTGCATTGTTGAGTCACCAGAAGGAAGCCCTTGCTATGCCAGTGGCAAAAAGCAGCCTGCTTACAATTGGCCAAACACCATAGAGACTAGCCTTATAATTTCTGGAATGTTATTTGATGAGACCAAAATTGAACTTTTACATTTGGAGAGGAGTCAGCAAGGCCTATGATGAAAAGTACACCATCCCTACTGTGAAATTCGGAGGTGGGTCGCTGATGTTTTGGGGATGTTTGAGCTGCACCGCGAACTTTGTCAAAATGGATGGCAGGATGAATGCAGCATTTTATCAGACAATACTGGAGGAAAATTTGCACTCATCAACCCGGAGGCAAGGCATGGGACACACTTGTATGTTCCAACATAACAATGATCCAAAATGCAAGGCCAAGTCCTAGGCTACAGCAGGAAAACTGAAGATTCTGGAGTGACCACCTCAGTTTCCTGACTTCAGCATCATTGAGCCTCGCTGGGGAGATCTTGAATGTGCAGTTCAAGACAGACCAGGAATCTGTGGATCAAAAGTACCTGATCCATAACTACCACTCCTCAAAGGATACACTGTATTAAGGACTAGGGTATATAAACTTTTGATCGAGGTCATTTGTTTGGTTAGTTTCTGTTGTTATTATAGTGTAAAAAGGGCAAACACAGTTGTCTGAAAATGGCTTCACTCAACCAATAACCATGAATAAAAGAAAAGTTGTTGTTTTCTCTGAAAAAAGGCCAAAAAATCAAAAACTTCTGCCAGGGTATGTAAACATATGAGCACAGCTATATTGCTTGTATTTCACTGAACCTTGTGGGCAATATTGACTAAAAGTATAAATTAATTAAATAATAAAAATAATACATTTCACTTGATTTTATTGCAAAGTAACAACATTTTGTTTAACTTTAATTTCTTAACAGTTAAAAGGAATACATAATTAAATTACTCACATACACACTCATTAACATGCCACTTTTATCCCATGGCTGACATGCGTTCTCCTATCAGTCTTTGTTTCCCTGGCTACGATAAGTGGTACGTTCAAATAATTCCTTACAGAAACCTTAGGCTGTTGCCTAGTGTTCAGAACATTGGGCGTTGCATCTGGAGCCCTCTAACTCATCCCATATGTGTCACATTGTGGTCATTCATTCCAGAGAAGACAGTTTCACTTCTTCAGATTTTTGTAATTCTTCCTCTGACACAAAGCATTGAGCATTGTGAACTCTGTTCAGCTGCTCCAGTCAAGCTTTTCTGAGATTATTCAAGCAGTGTATACATGCAAGCATGCACTCATTAAAGATGTCTCCAAGTGTTTGGACAAATATTTCTCAGCAAATTGTTATTCCCCAATTTTGTCTTTTGATTGGGGGTGCTTGTAATTTTACACTGGCTATGGTTTGTGAAATTGTGAATGGGAAATCTGAGATTGTTTAGGCTAGAACACAGGCTTGGCATACAGTACAACTTCACACTGGTATCTCTTGAACAGGTTTGTTGATGACATTAAAAGTAAAATAGTTTTCTCTTGTTCATTGATAAATATGTTTCTCATTTAATAATTAGGACATGTTTTTCAGGAGAACATAATCATGGACAGTGACAGGTAAACTATTTGACCCTGAGCAGAAATTTACAAGGAGTGGCTGGGAATGTGGGAGGAGCAGTTTAACAGTTCTAAGTAAATGCTCAAGATCCTTGGAAAATGAGGTGACATACAGTGAAATGTGCAGCAACAGTTTAACAACTAATAATGCATTCACTTATGAATTGTAGGTAACAGGTTATAACGGAAACTATTATAATAATCACAAGAATAGCAAATCACCTCTTCAAAATGGAAGTCCCCTGGTTCATATAAGGTAATCTAGCCTACTGCCAAGTTTTGTGTTTTCTTTTTAAGATCAGGCTCACAGTAGAGGGGGCTGGACTCACACTGAGTAGGAGGTTTTGCTGAGTGTCTCAGTCTGCAAGCAATTTAAACTTACTACTGTCTGTTTTTCCTGCAGAGTTGCTGGGTCTGTTTGAGGTAAGAATATCTTTTGCTTGGTTTGGTACAAAAGCTTTTTTATAGCAGCACACAGCTCAGTATTGAAACTCAGTGCTAGGCAAAGTACAAGAAATAGCAACAGGAGATTTGCATTCAATTACTGTTCAGTGGAGTATGTTTGTTTTATATTGACAGACATTGATAGTCTCATTATATCTGTTTATTATATTTACTGTTACAGATGGACTATTCTAGT
Source organism: Hoplias malabaricus (assembly GCF_029633855.1). Taxonomy (NCBI): domain Eukaryota; kingdom Metazoa; phylum Chordata; class Actinopteri; order Characiformes; family Erythrinidae; genus Hoplias; species Hoplias malabaricus. The sequence continues at coordinate 4,000,586 of NC_089820.1, forward strand.
ATGGCTTATGTAAATACACAACTACAGTTGACATAAACCCAGACCTGTTTTGTCAAGAGGGTTTGAAATGCAAACAGACAGCTACTATTTAAAGAGAGGGACAAGTTGCAAAGCATGTTGTACCATTGTTATACTGATTTAAATATTAGCTCGAACTTGAACTATGGCACTAGACAGAGTCATCAAGAAGGTTCACCTTGTTTTTGTAGAGATTTACCAGTATCTAACAATTGTTAATGCAGGTAGAAAAAAATAGAAACTATTATTCTAAAATCTATTTTACATGCATATTTATATGAATTCAAACAACTAAATGAGTTCACATAACATCAAAGGTTTCAAATAACATTTAATTCCGTGTTAAGAAAAAATTAAATAGATGATGCCATGTGACGGTTTTTTTTGTTTTTTTTTTTCGATAAAAATAAATAAATAAATAAATAAAAATAAATAGTAATAAAGAAATCCAGGGAAGATTTTCTGTTTCGTGAACAAGGATGAGCAGTTTAGCAGCAACACTTCTGTCTCTGTCCAATAAATTAGATCACTACATCAATTGAACACAGGTTTTTGTGTAAAAATGTCCTGTTGTATGGACCAATATATATTCTCCAAAATTACCTGGGCTACAATACTATTACATTGATTTCAACTGATATTTAAAAGTTTTTTTCCTTCTGCTTTAATATTGTTATTTTGGAGATAGAATGTTTTTTCACGATATAAAAATGGATTTGTCAACACAAGGTGGTACCTTATGTAATATCTAGAAACAATGCCAATATGAAATGTCTTTCTACCGTGTTCAACTAATAGTAAAAAAAAATGTTACACAGCCAATATACACCGAACCAAGTCTGGTGAACTTCGTTAAAAATAATATCTGGCCAATATTATGAGGTGGCGACTAACTGGTCCTGTCTGTAATCCAATGTACTCTGAGAACTACAATTCTCATAATTAACCAATCACAACAGTCTACAGAGCTCTGCCTCGCCTGTGCTGCTGTTCTGGGTGTATATCTGGTCTGATTCTTTGAAAAAAGTTGCTCATGTCATGTTTAGAGCATGCCATGTATTTGTGCTGTTTCCATTTTTGTGTGTAGACAAAAACGAGTGGCAAAAGCGAGACAAAATCATATGGCAAATAAATAACTGGGTGGCCTTTTAGTGCTGTTTCTTGAAATAAATTATGATGATGTGCCCTCTAGAGCAAGAATAATAATGTGTTCATAATGTGTTCTAAGAAGTTTCCTTATATCTTTACATCAGGTTGTGGCGCGCTAGTGTGGGCCCGTGTCATGCACTATAGGTATCCTTTGATATTTTCGCCCCTGCCCTTCAAACAGTCTGAGTCCACCACTAACTGGAGGTTTCATACGGCAGAGTAGAACACACACATATATATAGATATTACATTAGAATAAAACCAAATAACATTATTCCAGTAAGTGTGATATTCTGTGTGAATGTGTTGGTTTAAATTTTTCCAAATATCTCCTTGTGGTAGTTCATATAATTTGAGGTTATCCTCCAATACAGTTTTAGCGGTTAACAAATAATGATTTTAAATCATGTGTGCTGTTGATTTAACCAATTCATACAATCAAGGAGAATCTGAACAAAAAATCTGAGTGTGTTCTTCAAACTCACTCATATCTACCACTTTATAGGAAAAAAATAGTTTATTTTTTGTATTTATTGTGACTATATATATAACTTTATACAAGCACCTCTGTATCTCAATACATTTGTAGCTTTAAATACTGACAAAAATACACTCTGCACTGAGACTGAGACTGACTCTAAGAATTTTCATATTAAGATGTTGATTGTTATATAATAAAGATATCATACATTCTTCTTCACAGACTTCCCAAGATGGCCTCCAACAACACTGAGGTTGATTATGATTATAACGAGCGGAGTCCACAGACAGAGACACCCATAGAGGATACATTGCTCCTGAAAAACATCAGAATGCTATACATCATTGGATACCTTGTCATCTGTGGCCTGGGTGTGACCCTCAACCTTTATGTGATTATTGTGGTTTGCCGTGTATGCCACAAGAAGCCGCCCCCAACTAGCGTATGGATTCTGGCACTGGCTGTGACACATGTGATCTTCTCTGCGTTCCTGGTTCTGCAGTTCCTCTATGCCTGGCATCACTTCAACTGGCGATATGGAGCTTCTCTTTGCAAGATTTCATCTTTTGTTATTTACTCCAGCATGTTCTCCACAGCTGCTATGCTCAGCATGTGGAGCATCAGCAGATGCATCTGCAGCAGCAATTTCTGTGAAGCGATATGCGGTCCAATTTGTGGCCGTGGCACATCCATGATCATGATCCTGGTATCAAGCTCCTGGACCTTTGGAGTGCTCCTTGGCCTTCCATCCCTTTTTTCCAGAGAGCTTCGATACACTAATATTGGGGAGCAGTGCATCGATGATTTTGATTATGATGATAATATCGCCACAGACATTGGTTGGAAATACCTAATGGCTGTTGTTCTTAGCAGGTTCCTCCTGGGGGTCTTACTTCCAATGTTCCTTATACTCATTAGTGCCTGTCTGGAAGGGCGGCAAAATCATGATCTACACCAGAATTGTAAACGTATCATGTGTGCAATAAAGGTGGCTTACTTCATCTGCTGGACACCCCTGCTTTTTATGGGGCTGGTCCAAGTCACTTCTGGAAACAATACATTTTTTAAATATGGATTACCAGCAGCCACCGTGCTGGCAGCAGCTCATTCTTTGGTCAATCCAGTGATCTACCTGTTGGTGGGACGTAGAATTAATATGGGGTGGATGTTATTAAATTATAATTAATAATATAACTAGTGTTTGTGAAGGAGGTGGATGTAGTAGGTGTTTGATTGTTTACTGTAACAATTAGAAAGGAACTTTGTGTCTCTAAAAATATTAATTTACAAGATTAGGTCAAAACATTCTTAAATTCAATTCCGTTTCCACGGAATGTGAGATAATTTGCGAGTGTGAGAGTCTCTTTGCTGAGAAATCTGTACAAAAAAATACATACAACTTAAAGAAGCAATCTGTAACATTGATATCAAATTTAAAGTTTAAAATGGGTACTGCAATCTAACCTGGCATCTGGGTTGCCAGGTCGAGGACACTAAACATCCATGAATGAGAGCAAGAAAAGTGTAAGCAATGTGGACCGTCATAGCTAAAATTAAAATGCCATAATCAACCCATTGCAAGAATATTGTACATAATTTCACTAAAATATCTACCTACATTAGAACTACAAAAAAGAGCAGCAGTTTTTCCTGCATTTACCAGTGTTATTGCGGACTTTCCATTTCCACATTAAACGTGTAATTTTATCCAACATTTTATTCCACCTATAAATGGGTCAGTTTATGAGGCTATTTTTGTTATTTACTTATTTCTTATTTGAATTTTCGCTTCCACCTCAAATAGATGACTGTGCGAGGCCAGGAAGGTAGCTTTCAAAATACAACACAGTTTTCAAATCACAACACTTCTTTTAAAACACAAATTACAGAGTTTACACTTTTAATCCATGCAAATGCTTCTGTACTTTTATAGTATTGTGACATGCTGTTTCCCGTTCAGGAGAATAATGGCCAACTCAAGATCTGTCTTGTTGTCTTGCTGGTCTCTAAGCTGCCTCCATCTTTAAAACACATGGCCATTATTTACACTTTTTTTTAGAAGGATGCAGAGGCATTGCTCTACAATACCTGGCAACCCAGTGTGTGGAAACTGTACTGGGATTGGGCAGTCGGCAGGATAATATTTGAAAACACAGAAAAAAAAACAATACTCAAGAATGGACGTCCTCTAATAGAAATACCCTAACTGCACCACAGCAGAGATGCCAGTGCTTCAAGTTAGCATAGATTCTTAATCTTTGATGACACACCCTGGTCATTTTATGGTTTAGTATCTTGGTTTATGTTTAGAAATTGCTTCTCTGCATTTGACCTATCCATGGTAGTGAACAGGCAGTGAACACACACACAGAACCAGAGCAGGGGGCTGCCAACCACCTCAGCACAGTTTGGGTGTTAGCCATCTTGCTGCCATTTAGCCATGAATGAATTATTCCTTGCTGGTCCCAGGAATAGAACTGGCGACACTCTAGCCTCAAGCTCACTGGTGGTAACCTCAAATGGTACATATTCTGTACCTTCTAGTTAGTGGACAACATTTTACCCATTTCTATGTTAACTATATTTTAATCTTCAATTAAATCTATATTTCAAACTTATATTTTGTTCTTTTATTTTACACAGTTCTACAATGAACACTTACAAATATTCACCTCTGCATCTGAAGAAGAAAATGTAATGTAGCTTTACAGGATTTAAACCACTGTTGTACCTCTAAAAGGTACATTATATTGTTTGTTGTACCTGTATGGTACCTTTTTTCTGAGAGTGTAGAATTTCTGAATACAAATAAATAATCTTCAAAACCAATCTTTACTCCCAGATTGTTAAGTATTCAAAAGGAGATAGTAAAGTAATAGAGTGGTAAATATTTTACTGTCACAATTTTTTGAATGAGTTGTAGACAATACATTTGGATTAAACAAATATTAAAAAAATATCAAAGTTCATAAAGTAAAACACTGAATTTAAAAATAGTATTTAACAACAAATTAAACAAATTCTTTCTGTTTTTACCACTGATTTAACTACTTTCACAGCATTTTTGGAGCTGGGCGTTTGTACACGACAATGTTCATGAGTTTGAAAGTTCAAAGAGTTGATGGTCATTTTCTGTCCAATTCTGTTAAATGAGAACAAACAGAAATGGATCAGGTTTTTGTGAGGCTCCAGTTTATGTTCTCCAGACTTTTGGATGATTTTCCAGATGTAGAACAATTGGAGCCAATCAATATCAAGCATGGGATTTGTTTGTACATAGTTGTATTCATAAAAGCATGAAAATATGCCACTGAAATACTTTCACTTTGAAAACGTGTACAGATTTATAGAGATTTAACTTCACTAGCATAATGCTAATTTCTGCTAGTGCATAACTTGGATGTTATTTACAAAGTTATGTTAGCATCAATGTATTGTTGGTGTTTCTACACCTTAGTGGTAGACGTGATAAAATATACAAGTAGTATCTTAGTTTGTATGTGTTTATGTTAATATGCTTAAGCCTGTTAATGTACACAACACGTCCAAAAATTCTTAGTCACATAATATTGGTGAAATCAGCTTCTTTTTTGGGCATCAATGTTAAATTATACTCACATCCAACTTGCATTATCTCTGTGCAACTCCCAGCATTGTGCTATGGAACAGTAGAATCGTTTTCTCTAATAGAACATAATGGAAGACCATTCAATATATATGAAAAATGGATAGGTGTTTGTGATTCAGAACTGATCACCAGAAATGTTCTGGACCTCGGTTATGTTGTCATGGCTGAATCCCATCAAGTACTCACAGATATCAGAACACATGGAGTGAAGTTATTGAATGTGCAATTAAATTAAGGGCATACCCACGCTGTAAAATTGGAATGGGGAGTATATTAAGAGCACCTTATGTGATTCGGGGTAGAACTTATAGAAATTGTGGACAAATCCGTCCTGCGCATTCGTTGATGCAAATAAGTGGAACAGAAGAGATTGACACAGAGTTTGAGTGAACAATCAAAACAGTTTTATTAAACAGAATTCTGGAGAGCACAGTACATAAAATACAACCTAACCTAATACCTCCTGTGCTCCGAAGATCTTGCTTTCTGACGCCTTCCTTTATACCCTGTTTTCTGTCTGTCTCTGTCTGCCGATCGTATGAGCTAGTGAGTGGTTCCTTCTTCTGTCTTCGTCAGTGTTGCCAGGTAGGTTTGTATCTTGTGTGTCAGCTGCAGTAGACGATTATGAGTTTTCTACGTATTTGGCTATGTTCCCGTTAGGATGTGTATCTGTTACATAACATTCAGTTCTGCTTCAATTCCTGTTATTCTGCGTCTTTGACGTTTTACACCTCCCACACCCTGTCTATGTTGTCTTATGATAACTTGTTCATCCTTTGCTTATCCCTTGCTCAATATTCCGCCTGGTAACTGACAGATAATATTTTACAACAAAATCTATGTTGAAAGATAGATATATTGTTGTTTCTTGTAATCTTCTGTAGTTGCTGCTGTTGCCGTTGTTGTTTAGTTTTTTTGACCATGTTAACTTAACATCAGAAATGAATTCATACTATAATATAGCATTGACTCCTTCTTTGATGACAACCTTCTTTGATGGACCAAAATAAATACATAATGGCATGAACCAACTTCTGTTGTATTTTTTCCCACAGCACTTTGTAAAGCCAAAAGTTGTGTTTCATTCAATATTTATAAATAAGAGTGATGACATATAATTATTTAGTAATGGATTTGGTGCACCACACAAAAGGATCATTTCTAACAAATTGCAAACAATGGTGGTAGTGTCAGTTTTGAGGGTGTAAAACAACTGTGTTTAAAGAACAGCATTATAATTCTGATTATAAAAATTGTTTTTCTCGCTTTCATTCTTCACACGCTTTGAATTTTCCTAGTTTTCCTTTGTAATTTTTTATGTTATATCCATCACAAAGCAAATATAAATTCCGTGATTTTGAACTTTCTTCATCCTGGATAAGTTTGAAGGTATTTCACCAGACATTCTAGATATTTTCTAGATAGTTCATGTGAGTAGAAGAGAGTCCGTTTACCCTCATTATGTCCCATGTTCATGTTCCACCAGGTTTGAAAGGCTGTTTACAAGTGTTATTGTTCTGCCCAAGGTCCTTTTAAATCTATTCCTCTGCTGCCATACTACTATAATATGATTTTGCTTTAATATGTTTATGCCCAGGTATAAACAGTCTGAAAACTCAGTGAGTCCTTAAGAGCATGCCAGGATTCCACAGTGAAGTGTGGTACTATATAAGTTTTTAGAACATGTAGAGCATTTTGCTATGCTGCTCTGTGTATGTGTAGGCTTTTTCTCTTTCTGTCCCTCTCTGTCTCTGTAACATACTAGGTTCTGCAGTCTGTTCCAGGCCATGTGTTTGTTCATCCATTCGTTCCAGGCCCCAGTCCATGTGCATGAAGTGAATTTTTATGTCAAAAGATTTACAAAAGCAAAAATAAAATCTGCAAGCAAAATAGAATCCTAGAATCAAGAGCAGAAAGTTATTTAATGTGTTCCTGCTTTGTTTTTGTTTTTCTGCTATGTGCTAAAGGAGCATGGCTCTGTTGTTTTGGTTCCTTATCATGTGATTACTCTTCCCTCTGTTTCTAGTGTCACGTCTTGATTAGTTTCCAGGTGTTTCTTATCTGTGGTGTACCTTTATAGCCCGTGTATGCGGGTCATTGTCTGCTGTCAGTCTTTGACTATGGTACTTGGTGTTCTCTTTGTTCTGCTCTTTAGCTTCTTTGTCTGTACAGTGTGTTCAGTTTCTGTATCTTGTTTAGCCCCTTGCTTTTTGTTTAGTGTTTCTGTTTCAAGGTCTCTGTGTTGTATCTTTTTCTATGTTGAAGGTCTTCTAGTCCAGTGTTTAGTCTATCATGTTTGGTCTCTTGTTCACGGTGTCTAGCTCCTTGAGTTTAGTTACTTATGGTGTTTCCCTAGCCTTTGTGTTTAGCCCCTCTGATCTATGTTTAGTAACCTTGCTCATTGTTTAGCCCCTAGCCTTTGTGTGTTAAGCCTCTCTGTCCCTTTTCCCCGGAACTGTCACTTATAGCTACATTAAATTCTTGAAATCAATCATGAACTCACGTTTGATTTCTCCTGCATTTCAAAAATGTAATTCTATTTTCTGACAGCAGGTGTCGCAAACGTCTGCTCATTCTAAACCTTTGTTATTCAGATACGTGCACGATTTTAATCACACACTAAAACAGATAAATTCAGCAACCGTTCACAGCCTGACACAACTGAGCGAGTGACAAAATCCGCCAAGCGACGGAGAACATTAATTCCTGTGGGAACCCAGACAGCGAGCATATATCGGTCCACTGGCACACCACCGACTGGACCACTCAGATTACTGCCCTGTACAGGATATTACTCATTTTTAATCCCCTCAAACAGATTTTAAATTCAGAGACTTTTATTCTGGAAAACAAACTAATACAAATATAACCAACAACTATGAGAGATATAAAGTGTATAGCCTGATATAAAATGATTATGCTAAAAATGTTGACTGAATTTAAATTATTTATAAAAGATAATGAAAGAACCTAATAAATGAAAATTATGAAATTGGACTGTGAATGGAAAAGTGCTAAAATGTAACATTTTGTCTGAAATTCTGTTTAATCACCAGTGGTCCGCCCGGAAAACGCTGTGCAAAACACTAGTGGAACAACTAGTGGCTGATTTGTTTATTTATTTGTTTGTCCTAGTCCTCCCCTAGTGACAAGGGAACAACAGCTACAGATTTCCAAGTGAGCAAACAAGGTGTGAGAGTGAGCAAAGTATAGGAACATCCATGGAATCAGATTAGTGGCAAAAACAATCGCACAAAAATACAATAATCTCAAATGTAAAACTTCCAGCAAAAAATATCCAGCTCTGATTGTGATCCATGACTTTTGTGCATAAGCTCTCAGAATTTTGTGCAGTGGATCCTGAGTTTTGCAAGCAGTTTTTGTGCTAACCTCTCGAGTAGGCGACTTTTCTCAGGGTTCTGGACATTGTTCACGACTCTGAGTGCAGCAAGCCTTTGCATTTCAGCTTTGGGATTCTGCATGTGCCAAATGAACATGTTGCTGAATAGCTATGATATTTAATTGAATTCCTCTTTCATAATATTTAAACAGATAGTTCTTTTTTCCTGAACTGTACTGTTAGAACATTTTGACATTTTTGTCACTTCACAAAATGCAGAAATGACAGTGGATTTTGCATAAGTTTGATACAATGGTATTACATCTGTATTCATTAAAGGGAGCAGTAACATTATCTTTCACACTCATTGTGTGTCATATTTCTCTATTCTCTGAGCTCCCGTAACACAAAATGCACATATGACATTTGTTAAAATCAGATTAACCTACTACGTTAGTACATGGGTTTCTGAACAGGAGCTCATGCAATCATATAAATAGTGCTTTACAAATACTTTTTAGGTTCTTGTTCAAATGTTCCCTTCCACCTTAAAATTGCGCATACATTGACCTTGTAGATGTTAAGTCTCTGATGAGTTTTATGCATCTCTGTTTATGTTTTGCAGAAAATATAAACAGTCCACATAAAATATAATAATATAATATATACCTGGCTTCTTATTTGAATGTTCTGTTCCACCTTAAAAGCTGACAAAGTTACATTCAAAGCACATAAAACACACCTTCAGCCTGAAACCTATGTGCCGCCACTGCAGCATTTAAGATGCTATGGTAAAATGTGAGTAACTTACTGAAGGCAATATGATTTTTTTAAAAAGCTAGATAGCTACTTGCACATAATGCCTTCTCTGGCTTGTGCAGGTGCAATCCATGTGACAGTATGCATGAAGCAAGTGGAGAGGTAAAATTTAACAAGCTAGGGATGGTAGAGGGGTGTTTGAAATCATATTTCAAGATTCTTCCACACTGTAAATAATGTTCAAAGTAATTGGATTGAGTAATTCTAACTTAACATATATTGAAAAGTTGCACTCAATTTAACAATTCAATTATTTTCGACACTTCCTTCATTTGTGAAAATCTAAAATTTTGATTGAGCAGAGTCCCAAGTAAAAATAGCTTGATTTAATTCAACTTAAATGTTATGAGTTTATGCACCATGGCGTTTGAAGTCACACAGCTCCAGGGGCCTGGAGGTTGTGGGTTCGATTCCCACTCCGGGTGACTGTCTGTGAGGAGTTGGTGTGTTCTCCCCGTGTCCGCGTGGGTTTCCTCTGGGTGTTCTGGTTTCCTCCCACAGTCCAAAAACACACGTTGCAGGTGGATTGGCGACACAAAAGTGTCCGTAGGTGTGAGTGAATGTGTCTGTGTTGCCCTGTGAAGGACAGGCGTCCCCTCCAGTGTGTATTCCCGCCTTGCGCCCAATGATTCCAGGTAGGCTCTGGACCCCCTGCGACCCTAAATTGGATAAGCGGTTACAGATAATGGATGGATGAATGGTCTGGAGTTCACTGGTTTTAGTGAATGTGGACTGGTTCATGTGTTAATTTCAGGGTGAGGGGCAGTGGAGCAACAATTAGAATCAGTCACATAGCACATAGAGTTTGGTGTGTTTCCTAACACGTTCCACTTACGAATCTTCATTGAGTTTTTACGGCAAGTGCACCAGGAAAATTTCTTGCTGAAAAGCACAGATATCGAATTTCCAGAAGAGCTGGATTGAAGTGGCCCTAACATGATGCTAGCAGGTGGCACTGTCCCTTAATCAATACGAGACAAGATGTGTACATCATTTCTAACGCAGCCATGTGTTTACAGCGTTTGTCTCCTTACAGCCACAGCCTCAAGTTCAAGTTCAAGTTCAAGTTCAAGAAGTTTATTGTCATTTCAGCAGTATATAGTGTTTACAGTACACAGTGAAACGAAATAGCGTTCCTCCAGGACCAAGGTGCTACATAAGACAATACACAACATTAAAGTGCGACTAGTGTAAAGCTAGTGCAACATGAAACAGTGCACACGCATTAAAGTGCAAAGGACATAGAACACAAAACAATACACAACATTAAAGTGCAACTAGTACAATCTAGTGCAACATAAACCAGTGCATACACATTAAAGTGCAGAAGATATGGCTAAGAAAAATACAAAACAATGTCCCTACAGTACAATACAATACAATGTAATACAAGACAAGGCAAAAACCATAAGTACGGAGGGGATGAGGGAGAGAGACACTGCAATTTAAAGTGTATTTGTGCTGTAAACGGTAACTGGATGTAAACATGATGTAAACCGGATATGTGAAAACATTTACAGTCCAACAGACCAGTGTTTGTGTGAAGTGTGTGTGTGTGTGTGTGTGTGTGTGTTTGCTTCTTTCAGTCCAGTCTTAGTCTCTAGGTGTTCAGGAGTCTGATAGCATGTGGGAAGAAGCTGTTACGGAGTCTGGATGTGAGGGCTCGAATGCTTCGATACCTTTTTCCAGACGGCAGTAGGTTGAAGAGTGTGTGTGAAGGGTGTGTGTGATCTCCCACAATGCTGAGTGCTTTGCGAGTGCAGCGAGTGGTGTAGATGTCTGTAATGGAGGGAAGAGACACACCGATAATCTTCTCAGCTGTCCTCACGATCCGCTGGAGGGACTTGCGATCTGCCACAGTGCAGTTCCCAAACCAGACAGAGATGCAGCTGGTCATGATGCTCTCGATGACTCCTCTGTAGAAAGTGGTGAGAATTGGAGGGGGGAGATGAACCTTCTTCAGCCTTCGCAGGAAGTAGAGGCGTTGCTGGGCTTTCTTTTTGATGTTACTGGTGTTAGTGGACCAAGTGAGATCATCCGCTAGGTGAACACCAAGGAATTTGGTATTCCTGACAATCTCCACAGCAGAGTTGTCGATGTTCAGCGGCGAGTGCTCACCCCTTGTTTTTCTGAAGTCTACAACCATCTCTTTGGTTTTGTCCACGTTCAGAGACAGGTTGTTCACTTCACACCAGTCAGTTAGCCGCTGCACCTCCTCTCTGTATGCTGACTCGTCGTTCTTACTGATGAGACCCACCACAGTCGTGTCATCAGCGAACTTGATGATATGATTTGAGCTGTGCATCGCTGCACAGTCATGGGTCAGCAATGTGAACAGCAGTGGACTGAGCACGCAGCCCTGGGGGGCTCCAGTGTTCAGTGTGATGGTGCTGGAGGTGTTCCTACCGATCCGGACTGACTGAGGTCTCCCAGTCAGGAAGTCCAGGATCCAGTTGCAGAGAGAAGTGTTGAGGCCCAGTATATTCAGCTTCCCGATCAGATGCTGAGGAATGATGGTGTTGAATGCTGAGCTGAAGTCTATGAACAGCATTCGGGCATATGTGTCTTGCATTCGGGCATATGTGTCTTAACATATGCCTCTCACACATTACAGAGAAAAGGTGTGGGTTCAGGAGGAAACAGTTTCGATTGTGAGGGACAATTTGCTGATTTAGTACAGAGACATGTCCATGGTGTCTACCCAACTCTACACTTGGCCAGATGCCGTTTTTTAAAGAAGCAGGTCATATGAAAGCAGAGGGCCATATATGGGCCATGGGCTGTAGTTTGAACACCCCTGCTGTAAGGGGTCAGGCAACCCCACACAGAACAGAAAACAAACCAAAAAGGAAAAAGAGACCAGACAAAAAAATAATAATAAATAAATCAGAAAAGTAAAAATAGAGAAAAAAGAGATATAAAACAGCTTCTAGCTTAAGATAAATATGCGCAGAGTGAAAAAAGAGAAAAAACTGCTCCAAAGAATAGATCAAATAAAATCAAAAAGAGAAGGATTTGAAGGGTAAATTACTTTTTTAAACAGGAGCTGATTTTTGTATTTGTTAAAGTTGAACTTTCAGTTTTAGTGTCCTCTTTGTTTAACCATTCTTGCCTTTTTTGTCCTTGGCTTTTAAAAAGTAACTCTAGCTCTCACTAGCAACAGTTTTGGTGTGGTGTTAATATACCTTCTTATGGCACTGGAGGTTGCTGGTTCAAGTCCAGCTCAGGGCGACACATTAATGCACAAACACCATTTACAAATATTTACTTCATTCCTATATTGCATTTAAATTTTGTACAACATTTCAACCTTTTTTATTTGTTTAAATTCGAGCAGATGAAGCCCATTTGTGTTTGTGCAAGAAATGCATACTTTTGATCTAGATTTTAACAGGCGTTTTGCTGTCCACTCTGTGTAGATATCACACCCTGCAAAATCTAATTTCAGGGAAGTAGGATTAAAACACCACCCTCCACTGGGCAAAATACCCCCAAATCCGGAGATGGTGACTCATATATGAGGGACCCATGGTGGACACCCTCCGATCATGGAATTTTCCTATATATAATTGATTTTTTCCGATATGATTACTGGCATATTTTGAATGTCACATATATTACAGTTCTGTAGTCAGTAGATTACATAACACTACCAAAATCAACATCTTGTATGGTTTGTAGTAGACTACACCGTCTGCTGTGAGTTCAGCCATATTTCACACAACGCTTTTCCACCAACGAGGAATGGGAGCAGTTCCAGTTCATTAACTAAATTCAGAACAATTTGGCATGCTTCCACCACTGTAAACTGTTTCGTGAACCAGAAAAATGAGTTCCCAGCGCAAACGGTGTCTTTGTCTGTGGGTGTGTCGAAGTTCAGTAACTCAAGAAAGAGCTCAGAGCCTTACACACAGAATTATCGCCCAGAGAAGCTGAATGGGGTCATTTACAAAGTTTGTGTGTGTGTGTATATATATATATATAAAGGCTAACATTTAGTGTGTTATACCAGTTTACCTGGAGTCCACCATTATAGCCCAGGGTGGGATCAAAACTAATTGAGTGGGACATCTATAAATCATGCATGGACATAGGGGGATTAATGGCATAATGTCGATGCATCAAAAAAATATGACATTTGTTTAAAACACAAGCAGTATCTAAGCGGCACGTGATATTTCTCAGCCATGTTTTACAAAGCCGTTGACAAGCACATGAAACTAATTTAATTTTCAAATGGCTTTTGTTGCCTATTGCTTGTGAATCATGTAAATAGTGGTCTGTTTCATGGGGCAGACTTGGGAAAGTGTTGTTTATAGCTTGACTCGCGTATCAGAATGTCTATGAGATATAAGATGCAAGGGCCTACTACCTTTATGCTTGTTTATACATGTCAGGTTCTGCTAGTGCTAGTAAAAACAAAGTACATATGACAGGGAAAGTTTAATAACCTGCTTAGCTGAAAAACAAAAAAATCTAGTACACTGCCTTCCCCAAAGCTGACAGGTGTTCATTGGGTTGCGCCCTGGTATTCCTCCTCCACTGCGTTCTCAATCTTGGACCAAAGAGCATAACATTTATTCTCTGAGTCCTTCCCTATGAGCGCATAAATGAAAGGGTTCATACAGCTGTTGGCGGTGGCAAAAATGGCACCCAATACTTGTCCAGTTTGGAGAATACTCTTGTTTTTGTAATTGTTCAGTTCCATCAGAGCGATAATGTGAAACGGCAGCCAGCAGATGAAGAAAGTAACAATGAGTGCCGTCATGATCTTGAATGGCTTTTTGGAATTCGCTGATTGGTTGATCTTCAGCTTCAGTATGATGACAAGGTAACAGGAGATAATGATCAGGAACGGTACCAGAAACCCCACAATGAATCTGAAGGAGACTATGACAGAGTGGCTGCCTTTAGTGCAACTGTTGTAGCAGACATTTTTCCCTTGATGAAATGTTACTTCACGAATAAACACAGAGGGTGAGCCACACAATGCTGAGACGATCCAGGCTAACACGACGATCACAAAGGCCTTTCTTATGCTGTGCTGATTCTGGGCCCAAACAGGAAACATATCAACAATGCAGCGGTCCACAATCCAGACTCACTCGACAATCAAGATCACCACACCATTTCCAGCAGCTCCCAAAATGAAGACGATAACGTTGATTAATGCCAAGTAAATATAGGATGAATCTCTATCAGTTAGTGGGGGTGTAATTGGGTCATCAATGTATGTGTAATTATTATAGTCATAGTCAGGATATTCTGGGTCTATCTCTTGGGTTGAATTCGTGATTTTTATTCTGTGAACCAAACAAAACAGAAAGGTATTAGCACTGCAGATTTAAAACAGATTTTATTCAGGTATAAATATATAGGTCAGGTTAGATACAACAAATCAGCCAAGGCAGTTAACAGACATCCATATGTAGCTTTGAAATTTTGCCTAAAAATGCAATATTCCTGGCATTGTGGCGCAACAGGACGTTTCGCTGTCACACAGCTCCAGAGTCCTGGGGTTGTGGGTTCTAGTCCTGCTCCGGGTGACTATCTGTGAAGAGTTCAGTGTTTCCTCCGGGTGCTCAGATTTCCTCCCTTAGCCCAAAAACACACCTTGGTAGGTGGATTGGTGACTCAAAAGTGTCCGTAGGTGAGAAAGTGTATATTCCTGCCTTACATCCAGGGTGTATTCCTGCCTTACATAGGTGGATTGGTGGATTGGCTCCTGCCTAAATGTGTCCATAGTCTTTCTTTTCTTTTATGAGCAACGATTGTTACGCTACTTAGTATGTAGATCAATTTCCTCCATGATAATTATAATAAACATGAAAAAAGAGAGGGGCGGCACGGTGGTGCAGCAGGTAGTGTCACAGTCACACAGCTCCAGGGACCTGGAGGTTGTGGGTACGTGTCCTGCTCCGGGTAACTGTCTGTGAGGAGTTTGGTGTGTTCTCCCGATGTCCGCATGAGTTTCGTCCCACAGTCCAAAAACACATGTTGGTAGGTGGATTGCCGACTCAAAGGTGTCCAGAGGTGTGACTGTGTGTACACCTCCAGGGTGTATTCCTGCCTTACACCCAATGATTCCAGGTAGGCTCTGGACCCACCGTGACCCTGAACTGGATAAGCGGTTACAGATAATGAATGAATTAATAAAAAGAGAAAATAAAACCTTACAGAAATGTAAAAGTCTGTTTACCTGCAGGTTTATTTAATTTACTTAATTTTTTTTGTTTTTATATATATTTTTGTTATTTATGTATTGATTTTATTATTTATTAATTTGTTTCTATACCTATTTATTTTTTTGCATTTATTTATCAGTCTTATTGCTTGATTGATGCCCAATGCCGCCCAATGACGCTCCATCAGCAGTTTTTGGTGGTATAGTAATGGAGGCTTAAATATACCCATAGCACAACTCGATGGAACACAGTGACTGACCATGTGCAGGAGAGACAGCTCTCTCCCCACGGTTATTCTGCTCCCAGGGATGGAGCTGCGGGAGACACTGCTCTCCTTATGTGGCCCCTCTTCTCCCAGAGACGGAGCAGCACTCTCAGTCCGCCCGGTAGCTCACACACATTAGAATGAGCTGTGAATGTGCACAATAGTGCTGCCAAAGACAGGTTTGCTTCCTTTTACTTTGAATTTATTCATGTTTTCTGAACTCCTGAACTGAGATCACATGATTATTTAAGGCATTCAGCTTTATTCAGACAGTAAACACGTCTATGAAGGCGCGACTGTACCCTTGAAAAGGCATGGCATCACACTTAACAAGCGGATACATACATTGCTCCATTTCATTGAGGTGAGCAGCTGCCTCTCTGAGCAGATCCGACATCAAACTTCACCCTGACATTTGCCCTCTCTGACACTTCTATTAGAATCAACTGCTCTGTTCTTGACTTGATTGCTAAGCCTGAACATGAGAAACATGCACCCTTCATTAGCATATCTTGAGGAGGAAAAAAGGAATAAATAAATGAATAAGTAAATCAAACAAAAGTTAAAAAGAGATATGAATACAGAAAAAAACATAAATTAATAAAAATAGTAAATAATAAGAAATAATGATACTGAGTAATAAATAAATACATACAATAAATAAATATGCATAAATATACAAATTATAAATTATATTAATTCCACTTTTTTATTTTTAGGCGGGTTTGGCCCTCCATACAAGTTAAGGTCAGTGAATAATACCATCCTTTGGGGAAAACTAATTCACTAATTGTCTGCCCTTTTTCACCCTTGCAGCTTTCTGTTGCTTCTTCTTGCATTTTTGGTGAACAGACTTCCGGTGAACTGGAGTTCCCCTCACCACCACCATCAGTCTTGATTAGTAACAGCTAAAATGTGTACCTGTGTTTTCAATTCTGAGAAGCACTACTTCATAAATCAACAAAACTGAAAAGCCTGCAACATCCTGCTGCAGCAGCAGCCAGCAGGTAAGTCATGTGTTTTATTTAGATGTAAACAGGGTCCTGTATTTTGGCAGAATACAAAGAACACTCAGTTACTTTTAATTGTTTGAGTTTTCTTGTTGTGTTTGATAGGTTTGATGTTTCTAACTGCCATCCCATCCACAAGCGCAGGATTGGATGGAATTTGTGGCAAATTTAACATGCTTATCTCAATACCCTCCTTCGTGCATGACAATTTCATTCCTATTTTACACATTAGGTCCCTAACTAAAAGATTCACAGGGCAATTTGATTATAAAAGGAAAGCATGTTTTAGGGTTGTGTCACTTCCTGCATGGTGACACCAAAGCTCGTCAGTGTAAGATTCCATTAAAGGAACTCCACCCGCCCCGGATATAGATGTTTTCCTCCCTGATAAACATGGTTCGGGGTGTAAGGCCCCTGTTTTTAGAACAGAAATTGTAGCCCCAGTGTCAAATACAAAAAGTTAGAATTTGGCCTCCTTAAAATTCATGCCTCCCCTCCCTCAAACTGTGTGTCTCTTGCTGGCTGGTTCTCAGGACAATTAACAGCAATGTGTCCCATTTCGTTACAATTGTAAATCCTGCATTGAGAGAAGTCTCTGAAGCCATTGCAACCTCTTCCACTTCTTCTGTCTCCTCTAAAACCAGCTTTTGCCTCCTCTAGCACAGCACACTGCAGTTGGTGCTGCTCCTTTTCTCTCTTTTGTTGTCCTTTCTTCACCTTCTCATTCAGTTTTTTTTTTTTTTGACATTCACTGCAAAGGCCAGGACTGTCTGTAGTCTTCCTGTGTCAACTTCCACACAATCATCTCTCACCTTTTGTCTGAATCTCGGGTTTCAAACCACATAGGAAGCATTATTTTAAGTGGCTTTCACACAGGCTCGTGTCGTTTCCGGGATAGACAGCGGGTTTCTGAAGTCTGGAGTGAGCTTTGTGGATTTGTTCCAGTTCTTGTAGATAATCAGCGACTGTCTGTCCTTTTTCTGCTTGCACTGAGACAGTTTGTCCAGATTCAGTCTAACTGGAATCGCTGTTTCGATTCTTGTATAGAGGGCAGCCACTGCACCTTTATAGGGTGATCCAGGGTGCCCCGTATACTGTATGTCTTTGGCAAAAGGAAAATTCCCTTGTACTTTAATCCATTCCAGTTTAATCTTGTGTGAACATG
Organism: Hoplias malabaricus; assembly: GCF_029633855.1. Classification (NCBI taxonomy): domain Eukaryota; kingdom Metazoa; phylum Chordata; class Actinopteri; order Characiformes; family Erythrinidae; genus Hoplias; species Hoplias malabaricus. Next base: position 4,018,646 of record NC_089820.1, read on the forward strand.
CCTTTGTCAGTTCATTCACAGGTTTCCACCCATTCACAAAAAGCCTCAGCTTGACTAAAAACTTCGGTCCTCCCTCTGAAATTAAAACTTGGCAGAAGCGAAGTGCTCGGTCCCTCTGGGTGGTGCAGTGGGAGGAGGTCTTGCTGCTTTCTTTTTTCTGCTTCTTTCTTCCAGCTCTCTGATTTGCTCCTCCAGGATTTTAGCACGTTGCTGCAAACGTTCAAACCTTTTGCTGACAGAGGAGTGGAGTTTGGTGTTGGGTTGAGCTTTTGATGGCTGGGGAGTAGCTGAGCTTAGAGGAGGTTTGATAACGATTTCATTGCCAGCATTCTCTTCTCCCTCTTCTTCTGTTTCATCTGTGTCATTATTTGGCTCGGGAGGAGGAGGAGGGATTCTTTGTGCATTTTATTTTTTTCCCTTTGTGAGCTGTCTGATGTGTGCTTACACACCTGGGCTTCATTATCCTCATCTGTCTCATAAGTATGCCAATTTGGTTTTCATGGTAAATTCTCCGGTTTGTTTTTTTTATTTTGTTACTATTACATTGGTCTTCAGCTTTATCATACCCATCTTGTTGAGCTTGTAATTGTTGTTTAAAGTTGACTAGTTCATTTATATTTAATGTCCCCTTGGGGGAAAGTGACAGTATTTTACCCACTCATAGTGTAATGTGGCTGAGGCTGACAAGTTGGTAGGATCCATATGCAGGCTTTAATAACACAAATCCAAAAAGCAAAGTCAAGGGCAGAGCAAAGAGTTCAAAAACCAGGGACAGGAATCAGAGAAAACCAGGCAAACAGTTCCAAAACAAAGTCCAAAATCTAGATTCAAGAAGACAGGCTGAGATCAAAAAACAAGAGGGCAAATAACTATGAACACTCGGCTTTGCAGAAAGAACTGGCAATGCTTCACACTGAATCTCTGTGTGAGGGGAGTATAAGTAGAGGGGTTAATGAGATATTGGAAACAGGTGCGTATAATGGATCCGTTGCTAAGGGTGACAGCTATTATTCTGGTGATGACCGGAGTGGGTATTGCACATGACACATATAATTGAACGCAGCAATCTGGTTCCCTTTGTTTCATGCCCTCTATTAATTCACCAAAAAGAGGTTCATTGCAATGCACTATTGGGGCTGGGAAAGGTTTCCCTTTCTCTCCCTTTAAATTGCCTTGACCCATTTCTGAGATTCTTGGAGCGATACCTTCACACAGACAGTATTCTACAGACATCAGACATATAAGCTACTAATAAAATGGAAGATACTCATCAAGGAATTTTGAGAACATTTTCAACCACCAGGTTCTTTCCCAAATTTCAGCCCATAATGGGCTGGGAGGTTGGTCCCTGTGTCGTTCCTCAAACAGGTGAGATGGGGTTCAATGGGTGATCAGTCACTTTCCACTGGAAACGGTCCACCCCTCCAAGACGGTGTGAAATCCTGCTGACTACGCCAAATTGTGGTGGAAAAAATAAATACAAGTGTTAAGAATTGAAATCTAACAGAGCATTTGGAATAAGAAAGTAGTTTATTTAACCTTAAAGTGGTCAACACACAATAGCACAGAGTACTATGTGAATGTGGACAAAAAAAAGATGTTTTCAAAGAGAGTTTATAGGTAGTTTATACGTCATAAGCATAAAATAATCACTCTATGTTTCTGCAAGCGTAGTTATCTTAGAGACATCTGTGGTGGAAAATTATGACAGAAATAAGAAAGCTGAGTCTCTGAGTCGGCATCAAGTAAAACAACAATTTAATGGAGAGAGAATGCTACGCGTAGCACTGTTTCCTCTCTGTCTGACAGTTTCTCAAGCAGAATATTTTATACCTGTAATTCCCTCACCCTCATTACCATGGTGCCCTTTTGAATTTACTATCTGCTCGATTTTTTACATTTCAATATATCCTGTTCTCATTATCTACCATTTTTTATTCTCTTTTGCATATATATATATATCCTTCAAAGGGCAACACATTCACTCACACCTAAGGACAATTTTGAGTCGCCAATTTTTATTTTGCATTGTTTTATATGTTGTTCCATATTCTTTATTTTACCTAGAATAAATCATGAGTGGGCTTCTCATAAATCATGGAAGGGCAAAACAGGATTGATGGCATCATGTTCATGCATCAAAAATTAAACATTATTATTATTATATATACGCATCTAAGCAGTTTAGAATTCTGTCTCAAATTTTACAAAGCAGCGAATGAGTGCACAAAATTATTTTTATTTTAATTTGAATTTTTGGCTGTTTCTGCATTGCTCTACTTAATGACCCCCTGCTCCAGATTCTTGGGTAAGCGTAGATTTTGACTTATGGATCAAAATGAATGACTTTGATGACCAAAGCTATGTCATTCTGGTAAAGTAACAAGGACCTACTTGCCTTATGTTTATCTATACATGTCAGGCTCTGCTGGTGCTAGTAAAAACAAAGCACTAATATGACTGGGGATGTTTTATAACCTGCTTAGCTAAAAAGTAGTTAATTAAAGGTCTGGTACACTGCTTTCCCCAAAGCTGACAGGTGTTCATTGGGTTGCGCCCTGGTCTTCCTCCTCCACTGCGTTCTCAATCTTGGACCAAAGAGCACAACATTTATTCTTTGAGTCCTTCCCTATGAGCGCATAAATGAAAGGGTTCATACAGCTGTTGGCGGTGGCAATTATGGCACCTAATACTTGTCCAGTTTGGAGAATACTCTTGTCTTCGTAATTGTTCAGTTCCATCAGAGCGATAATGTGAAACGGCAGCCAGCAGATGAAGAAAGTAACAATGAGTGCCGTCATGACCTTGAATGGCTTTTTGGAATTCGCTGATTGGTTGATCTTCAGCTTCAGTATGATGACAAGGTAACAGGAGATAATGATCAGGAACGGTACCAGAAACCCCACAATGAATCTGAAGGAGACTATGACAGAGTGGCTGCCTTTAGGGTAATTGTTGTAGCAGACATTTTTCCCTTGATGAAATGTTACTTCTCGAATAAACACAGAGGGTGAGCCACACACTGCTGAGATGATCCAGGCTAACACGACGATCACAGAGGCCTTTCTTATGCTGTGCTGATTCTGAGCCCAAACAGGAAACATAACAACCACGCAGCGGTCCACACTGATGATGACCAGCAGGAAGATGCTGCTGAACATGTTGAGGAACATCACAAAGGAAGTGAACTTGCACATGTGGAGCCCAAAGATCCAGTCGTCTTTCACCAACTTAACAACACCGAAGGGCAGAAAGGAGCAGAACAGGAAGTCAGACACAGGTACCAAATGGTGTTGACTGACTTCCTTAGTTTAAAGCCTGCAATCCAGATCACCAAACCATTTCCAGCAACTCCCAGGATGAAGACGATAACGTTGATTATTGCCAAGTAAATATAGGATGAATCATTTAGTGGAGGTGTAATGTTTGTGTAATTATAATCATAGTCAGGATATTCTGGATCCATCTCTTGGGTTGAATTCATGATTTGGTCTGTAAAGCAAACAGAAATCAGAAATGTTACTGTAGTGCTAATTTAAATTTAATTTAGTTATGAGTGCTTAGGTTAATAATGACAGCAGTTTATGAGCTTTCAGTGAAGACTGAGGTTTAGCTTCAGAACTCTGTGTTCTTGAATGAAATGCAGGTTTCAATATTACACAAACTCCAGATTCTAGTTACATTAATAAAAGGTGAGACTTTCACATGCCCATGTTGGATTTAAATTTTTGGGATGGAAGTATTTTGAAGAAAGATTTTGTAAAAGGATTTGAGCTGTGCTTTGAAAGTGGGAAAAAGTGGGGCAAGAACAGTGAATGACCTGCCACACACAGTGGACACTTTGAACCAGGGGACAGCTAGATGACCTGATTAGAGGAGCTTAATTTTTTAAAATGACACATATGGATTGAGTAGTACTGAAATAAGTAGGTGCAATGTCATGTGTCATTTGACTTGTTTTTCTGTAGTAAAGTTTAGTTGCTCTCTGCTACTTTGAAGCAGTCATCTGAAGCTCATATTTATGGCTTTGATGCACCAGAGCAGTCTTTGTCATTGCTAAATAACTGAAATAACACTGTTTACAAACAAATGATTCAGTTGGTCTCATTGATGGGGTAGGACAGGGGCTAATGGGCCAGTATCTTTGACAGTGGGGAGGAGATTTCTCACCTGTGTTTCACACCTATCTCATGAATAGTCAATGTGTGAGCCAGAGAATAGTGAAAAATAATGTCACATCACATTCATAACAATATAGAATAAAAACTAATAAAAATCATGGAAAGCTGTTAACACCAGTGTGTAGCCAACACCCATGTCGACAAAGTTCAGGGCTCTAAAGAAAAATTCATATATGTTTACGATATAATTTTTGACTACATATAAGCACGTTTGAAAATTGATTTTTGGGAAGTCCATGTTGAACAAAAAAAAAAATAGATGACTGGCATACAGACTTCTGTCACATTATTGTTGCTGGGTTTGTTCTGAATATTAGCATGTGTAGCTTTTTGTGAACAAACCTTTTAAGATAGGTGAAATTTATTAAAATATCAAGGCATGACAGATCACCTCAGACATGGGTGAAAGGCCTTAGACTCCAGGGTGATAAGAGAAAGCAAGAAAATTAACTTCTCAGGTAATGGAAAATTAATACAGATTAATTCATCTATGTGTTCCTTGTTATAAGGGGACTTTTTATATTAGAGGTTAGATTTAGAGAAAATATTGAAACAATGACAAATTACCATTGCGGTTTACTTTGTTTTTTACGATGGTAATTCTGAGGTGCAAGTTAGTATGTGTTACATTAATATTTGTTCTTTATTTCTTCTCAACCTGTGACTCTGAGGCCAAGTGAAGGAATTCATATTTCCCATCCACAATGATATTCATTCTATTATCATGATATTAACTTCCTGTTTGTGGCACACTAGTATATGGAAGGGGGGAAACTTTTAAAGATAGGTGGTGTCCATGGTGGCCATTTTGGATCCAACTTTTGTTTTTTCAATGGGAAGAGGGTCATGTGACATCAAACTTATTGGGAATTTCACAAGAAAAACAATGGTGTGCTTGGTTTTAACTTTATTCTTTCATGAGTTATTACAAGTTTCTCTTTGTTTGCAACCATTGACATGTCGCAGAGATTAACACGTGAGGAGCGGATAGAAATTGTGTTGATGTCTGGTGAACGCAGTAACCGGGTCATTGCAGCAGATTCCAATGCAAGACACCCTACGAGACCACCCATCTCCCATGCTACAGTTAGCAAACTGCTTGCCAATTTTCGTGAAACTGGTTCAGTGTTGGATTTGTCAAAATGTGGACGTATGAAAACTGTCACTAATGAAGAAACATCAGTGGCTGTCCTAGCTTCATTCAGCAAGAGCCCACAGCCTAGCACTCGCCACATGTCACTGGAGAGTGGCATCAGTCGAACATCCCTTCAGCAGATATTAGCTACTCACAAATGGCATCCTTACAAACTCCAGCTGCTGCAGCATCTCAACTAGGATGACCCAGATCGGCGCACTGAATTTGCAGAATGGGCAAAACAAAAATAGGAACAGGACCCCCAGTTTACACAGAAGATTCTGTTCAGTGATGAGACAAACTTTTATGTGAATGGTGAAGTTAACAAACAAAACCACCGCTATTGGTCTGACACTAATACACATTGGATAGATCCCTCCAAGACCGTTGGAACAAAAAAATGTATGATATGGTGTGGTATATGGGGTACAAAGTTAGTGGGGCTATTCTTCATCAATGGAAACCTCAAGGCCACTGGATATGCGAAATTGCTACATGATGATGTGTTTCCCTCTTTATGCACTGAAGCTGAACATTCCCTGAGTTTTTCCAGCAAGATGGTGCACCACCACATTATGGGTGTCAGGTCCGAGCATTCCTAGATGACAGTGGCAATTGCTCTAAGACTGCAAGGGAAGCTCAACTTCCTCTAAAATGTCAAAAAATTAGTGATCAAATATATACTGTTGTGTGTACATGTCATTGAATAAATATGCACTACAACGCGCTCAACTTTTGTTCAGAGTCAGCTTCTTATCACTGGTAAAGACGTGGCTTTCCTCTCAATCATTCCCGGAGCTTCACAGTGCTTTAAACAGTGAGGACGCTGAGCGTCCACGGAGTTCAATAGCGAAGCAGCGAAGTGCAGCGAAACGAGACGAGTCATTGGATAAATGCTGGGCTTTGTCCCGCCCATTGAACGCTCAGCGTCTCTGGGGGTCTATGGGGCAGTGGGCTGGCCTCGGCTGGCCCGGACGCTCAGCTTCTGCTTGATGATTGGAGGATCTGTCTGAGGCTGAATCCCTTTTTGATTGACAGCAAAATGAGCGAATCAGTGATACTTTGGTGTAGAGATCTGTGGGAGCACAGGCGGACACACTTCACATGGGCCAAGGCCGTTTAAGCAGCCTAGCTCTGCTGGCCATTGAGAGGACACTAGTCAAGTCCCTGGAAAAGACGCCTTTTTGGTACGACAGGGTCACAGATCATTTTCTTGAAAAGGAACGGAGGGTAGAATTTACGTATAAATAAACCGACACATTTTATGATGTAGGCCGCAACTGAGCTTCCCCTCCTTGAAAGACCAGCATCCGCCACTGCTAGATGAACAGTTTCCTGGAAAGTGGATTGGTCTCCCGATCTGACTCCCTTAGACTTTGAACACATTTTATAAGGGATCAGAAACTTGTAAATAACTCATTAAAGAATAAAGTTAATGATGTGTCACTTCCCATTGAAAAAACAAAAGTTGGATCCAAAACAGCTGACTTCAAAATGACCACCATGGTCACCACCCATCTTGAAAATTTTCCCCCCTCCCATATACTAATGTGCCACAAACAGGAAGTTAATATCACCAACCATTCCCATTTTATTACGGTGTATCCATATAAATGGCCCACCCTGTACATTAATTCTATTTAATGCCAACATTCATTTTACCTACTGCTATATTGAAAAAAATATAGTTTTGTTGGATTGTTGGGTGTGGCTAAGTTCCAGAAAAAACTAGAGCACCTTTCAGTCCAAAATCAGTTGACAGGTGGAGATTCAAGATAATTAAACATCTTAAGACCCACTGTCTGACCCCAGAAGCAAAAGAAACATGAAGCAAAAGCAAAAGAGAGATTCCAGAACAAAAGACCTATTCAGCAAAATCCACAAATCAAACAAAATTAAAGCAAAATGCAAAGGAACATAATATTTGTTTTGCATTCACATTATATACTTCCTCCTCTTGTTTCTAAGAAATGTGTTTGCAGATTTTATTAAAAAACAAAAACAAACAAAAAAAAAAAAACACTTGTGCTCACCACTAATAATAGTGCACATCCATTTTAAGCGGAACTTATCAGTAAAGATTAAAGTGTGTGTACATACTTTGGTCCAGACAAAACGTACTGACCCAAACAGCAAAATAATATATTGTTACATTTTTGTCATTACTGACAAAAGTGACACTTTGAATGTACTTCATTTTATTTAGGGTTACATAAAATGAAGTTATCTATATACAGAGCCATAACCTAAGTAACATTTGACACATTGTTTTGACTAGCATTAACACTTTCTATGAAAATTATAAAATTTATGTCAAATATATGGTCAAATGGACAGAGTCCCAACTCTTCAGGTGGTCTCAATCTGCTTGCTTGATGCACACCAGAGTTCACATAAATAAATCGCACTAACAGAGAAAACAGAGCAGGGTTCATTTTACGGGAGCCAAGGCTGACAAGTATGAACATACCCATACTGGGCTGTATATACATCAGCCAATGTATGGAGTAATAGACAATGATGCTCTACATCAGAACATAACTTTACTATGGACCACATACTCAGATAGATATGGCCAAAAATGTACTGGATGCATTTGTTATGAAATAGCTGAAGTAAAATCAGATTCTGACCCCCAAAGGACACTTTAAATTTCCTTAATATTTTATATCAAAGGCTTGCATAAGTGTTTCTTTGCTAAAAAACAAACAACAAATTATGCTAACATTAGAATAAACCTAAATAACATTATTCCAGAGGTGGCACGGTGGCGCAGCAGGTAGTGTTGCAGTCACAGAGCTCCAGGGGCCTGGAGGTTGTGGGTTCGATTCCCGCTCCTAGTGACTGTCTGTGAGGAGTTGGTGCGTTCTCCCCGTGTCCGTGTGGGTTTCCTCCGGGTGCTCCGGTTTCCTCCCACAGTCCAAAAACACATATTGGTAGGTGGATTGGCGACTCAAAAAGTGTCCATAGGTGTGAATGTGTGTGTATCTGTGTTGCCCTGTGAAGGACTGGCGCCCCCTCCAGGGTGTACTCCTGCCTTTCGCCCAATGATTCCAGGTAGGCTCTGGACCCACCGCGACCCTGAACTGGATAAGCGGTTACAGATAATGAATGAATGAATGAAGATTATTCCAGTAAATGTGTTGGTTTAACTTTTTCCAAATCTCTCCTCGTGGCAGTCCATATTATTATTTATCATCCAATCCCTAGTTTTAACGATTACTAAATAATGATTTTAAATTATGTGTGCTGTTGATTTAACAAATTAATGGCATTCAAGGAGAATCTGAACAAATCATTGTTCTTTAAACTCAATCACACCTACTACTTTATAGAAAAAAAACTTATATTTCTTATTTGTTTTATATTATTATTTATTTGTATTTACTGTGATTACTGAGAAGACATTAGTTTAAATATATATAATTATATTAGGTGCCTAACACGTCTGCACAGTACTTGTGTGTGTGTGTATATGGAATTCTGTACATATTTATTTATTTATTTATTTTAAACATGTACTCATTTTGTAAAATTAAATCTCTGGATGTTAAACATTTAATTTTATGCAGACATTGCAAAGTAAATTAAACATGTCATTTTTTGAGTGTGCATTGGCAAACATAGTGCTAAGAGAAAGAGGATTGAATGAGAATGGGGAAGGACATAAATGACTAAAGCTAATGGAATGTGAAAATGGACCAAGAAAAGCAATGCTACAAAAGATCAAAACTGTTCTCAAAGTATGGGAAAACAGTATCAAGTCAGAAGCACAGACATACAGAATTACTGAATAACAAAATCAGCAAGATAAAAATAAAGAGCACACAGCCACTGCACATACAGCGTAATGTAGTACAGAAAGAATGAGCTGTATATTTCGACATATGGAAACTAAGATAACTATTTTAGTCATTGGACAAATAAATACATAAATAAATAAAATTGTTAAAAATCATGCATAAGCCATATTACTATATTATAAAATCCATGACATTATAACATGCATATTAATGTAATGCATTATAATTAGCAAAACAAAAACACTATCTGCAAAAAGCAATGTTCTTACCACAGACAAATGAAGCAAATGAAAATTACAATAATGAGTAGTCTGTCTTTCACTTGCTGGACTGAGCTGTTTAATGAGTTCAGTGTGCGCAGCAACACAAATGCTAGTGGCAGGAATGCAAGACCCTCCCCAACAATTTTTGGACCCATTTCCAGTATCTCAAACCAAGGAAGTCTTTATTTACAGAGCAATACACAACATTTAACTGATACTATTCAACAAAAACAACACATTCAGTCAGTATTCAGTCATTTTTGTATCACAGATATGTGATACAAACCTATTTCTAGAAAGATTGATTATTTTTAAAGTAAAAATTGGGAGAGGTTCACCTTTCTGTGAAACACTGAATGGGCACATAGTGCAAAAATAGTGCAAAAAGAGCGTATGGAGTGAATTTTGTGTCAAAAGTTTTACAAAAGCAAAAATAAATCTGCAAGCAAAATTCCTAGAATAAAGAGATTCATTGGTAACTAATAGGTGCTCTGAAACTGCCACTGGTAATTAGCCATGCCCATCCCAACTTTCATGCCTTTTGAAACATGGCAGAATAAGTTTACCCACAGGGATTAAAGTTCCCTTGATAGCAAGGAGACGGCGGACCACCATTTTATACAAAATGCCACATTTTAGCACTTTTCCATTCACAGTCCAATTTACATTTTTTTCATTCATTAGGTTCTTTTGTTAAACTTTATAACTAAGATTAGTAAATAATTTTAATCCAGCACAGTGTCAACGTTTTTAGCATAATCATTTTATATCAGGATTCTACTCATTTTTATGTCTCTTATAGTTGTTGGTAATATTTGTATTAGTTTGTTTTCCAGAATAAAAGTCTCTGTGAATTTAAAATCTGTTTGAGGAGATTAAATATGAGTTATATCCTGTACAGGGCAGTAATCTGAGTGGTCCGATGTAGTGATGGGAATTTCGGCTCTTTTTGGGGAGCCGGCTCTTTTGGCTCAGCCGGCTCTTTCGGCTCCTAAATGGCTCTTTGTTTTACCACATATTTCCACTGGTACAGAACAATATTACCTACATTTCACATGACCATATGGACAAAATATTATTGTTCAATATTAAAAATAAATAGTGTTGCAATGGCCAATTGTTTTTATGGCTGTCACTGATTGCACTCACACATTCAATTGAATAAATAACTTTAAATAATAACTTTAAATTATAAATAACTTTACATTTTTATTTAAACACCTTAATGAAAAATCACTTGTAAACTCTGAAGTATAGCCAATGGAACCCAAAAGGTAGGTGTTACAAAATAGCTTATTAAATTAAATAATCATCCATTTCTGGGAAATAAACAAATACTCTGCAAAGTGCACAACAGCAGCATTTAACGGTAGTGATTAAAACACCCACAACTCAACAAACATTTAACTGATTTAACATCTTCTTCAACTATTTTTTGGAAGGCAGAAGTTTCCAAGTGTCTCAGCTCGGAGGGTTGGAGGGTTGGAGCTTGCTTGTTGTTCTCTGATTGGTTGAATGACAAGCCTTAGGAAAAAAATGGCTCGGTCTTAGACGGGAACCGGCTCTCATCGTTCACTTACAAGAGCCGGCTCTTTGAACCGGTTCGTTCGCGACCGACACATCACTAGTCCGATGTTGGATCAGCAGTGGTCTACAGTCAGTGGTGTGCCAGCCTTTTTATTCCAGTGGACCGATATATGCTCGCTTTCTGGGTCTCCTTCGCTTCGGCAGAGGTCCATCACAATTGTTACTTGCTCAGTTGTGTAAAGCTGTGGACAGTTGCTGATTTTCTGTCTGTTTTAATGTGCGTTTAAAATCGTGCACATATCTAAACAAAAGAGGACTAGAATGAGTGGACGTTTGCAACACCTACTGGCAGACATTAGAGTTACATCTTTGAAATACAGGAGAAATCACACAGATGAGTTCATGATTGATTAGAAAGATTTCAAGTATTTAATTTATAAAAATTACAGTTCTGGAGAGAGTCATAAAGGGAGGGTTTCTAGAATTCTGTCCATCGCAAACAGCTGTTTTCTTTGGATCGCTGCATGACTGAAAGGCTTTAACCAAATCTTGCAAGCACATTTTTACACAGGTGTTTCTCATGGGTGAATATGGTTGGAAGAACTTGCATTTACAGTTTGTAGCTAAGAGATTAGACATTTTAGCCTTGTTTTGTTAGATCTGCAGTCACTTCAGCTGAATGATTATTAGATCCTAGGGAAATAAGCAGGTTAGATTTAGAAGAACCTGTATATATGCAACATGTAGGTAGGTCCCTGTTAAAAACATTAGGTAAGAGGGAAGGCACCCCATCTGTGTATGTGTGTTGGTTATTTGGATTTTGTTACTTACAAAATGTATACAAATCAAGGTTAAAAGTGTTGATCTAAAACCAATTTAAATGAAAATGTTAATTATATGTACAGAGGAACTTCATCCAATATCAGTCCTCTTATTCACAACTTTGTAAGAATCAGTCATCGCTGCCTGTATCAATTTAATTCCTTTTTATAGTCCATGGTAGGTCCTACAATTAATTTTTTGTGATATATTTATGTAAAAAAGTTATAATCGAAATTGTTATAATGTTTGTTAGCAACTTTAGACAGGCAGTGGTCTGCCTCACCTAGCAAGCCACGTTAAGTGTTTAAGAATGTTTCTAGCGCTCTACTCTGCACAAAGAGAAGGGATCCCAGTAAACAATTAGCCGTTGATTCAACGTTGAAATAACGTAATGACTGCCGTCTAATCAACGTTCTCTTAAGGTTAAAAATGAAAATTGAAAAGACGTCCAAACACAGACATTGAAAAGACGACTATTAGACGTATTTTGGACGTCCACAGACGTTATTAATTGGTCCCGAAATAAATTACTTGTATAAAACGTGTTTTGAACGTCCACTGACATTATCGATTGGTCACCACTTAACTAACTTATTAAGATGGATTTTGGACGTCCATTGACGTTTAAAATATGTCCTTGACGGACAGACTACTTTTAGACCTATTTTGAACGTCCAGGGACGTTCCTTGTTTACTGGGATAGGACAAAGTTAACAGTTCTCTCAAGTTTTTATTTTGTCAGTGCTGACCCATGCTTGAGTGAAAAAAAATGAAATTGCAAACGTAGTTATTTCACTTTTAATTTTGTCATGATATTTGCACACACGTTTGGAAAAAAGAAATGGCAAAATGTTATTTGCATTTTTATTTTATTGTTTTCATTTTAATTTTGGCAGTATTTACGTCCCCTAATGACGTAGACACGGTTAGGCACTTATGGAATCAGATTTGTGCCAAAAAGAATCACACAAATAAATGAATCTCAAACATAAAACATATAACTTGCAAACAACATATCCATCTCTCTCTCAGTTTTGTGCGCGAGTTCTCTGAGTTTTGTGAGCGAGCACTCCCAGTTATGTGCGTCTGATCGCTGAGTTTTGCGGAGCCTTTTATGCACAAACCTCTCGCATGGGCGGGTTTTCTCAGAGGTGCCTTCCCATTGGCTAATGAGTTTTTGAGTGACAACTGACGTGTTAAATCATAATAGCCGTTGTGGAATACGTACACGGGATTCCGAGCAGGAGCTCATATAAAAATATTTTACAAATATAAAGTAAATAAATACTCATTTAGCAGAAATAAATGCTCAATTATTCTGTTGTACCTTAAGTAAACACAGACATCACTGTGCATTTACCTCAAATCAGTATCTATGAGAGACAAATAGGTTTGTTTTCACAGTAAAAAAATTTTTTTTAGGTGAAACTACCTTAATATCTACATTGATATCGTCAGACTTTGCAGGTATTTCGGCGTTTTAAAACAGTAAATCACAGAGACTATTCGTGTTTATGTAAAATTCCCACTGTTTCTCCACAGCTGACCTGCAACGTGGAGTACGCATGCGCAGTCCAAAATACCTTGGACACTGAGTTGTCACTTAAAAATTCATTAGCCACAGGGAAGGAAACCCTTAGAAAACCCACCCACGCGAGAGGTTTGTGCCAAAACTGCTCGCAAAACTCAGGGAACAGGCGCACAAAATCAGAACTGGATATTTTTGTTTGCAAATTATAAGCTTTATGTTTGAGATAATTTTTTTGTGCGATTCTTTTTGGCACAAATCTGATTCCATAGTATGGGGAAATTCCTCGTGGGAGTTCACGTGCTCCTAAACAGAGAACACGCTTCTCATGGGTGTCACTTTTTTATTAAGCCAATCATCAGCCAGAGTTAACTCTCTATCGTGCTTCTGCAGCCAATGGAGTCACAGTCCCTCCTTCAGGGGTTTATTTTGCAGCGGCCCTTAGAGATACAGGTCAGTGCTGAAACTGCGGTAAATTTACAGCTCTGCTTTTGGATAGAACGACTTGATGAACTGCGCCTCGCCTTGGTGGTCAGCAAGAGTATCAGTTGGGAGGGAAGGGTAGAAAGAGTCGTCAACAAGGACAGTAGCCACTTGCAGCTCACGTGAGCTCTGGCAGATCTCACAGCATTTCATAAAATAATCTATGTCATATTCAAAATAATAAATAGATTTTACAAGCGATCATGACATTGTTGCTAGCTGCCATCTACTGAACATTCGGGGCATTTCTAAAAGACAACTGATTTACATTTTAGAGCTAAACGAAATAAAGCCAATGAGGATTAAGCTCTGTCGTTATCGTCCCGCGCAGCTCCGGGGAAACAACTGCAGCGGTCGGCTCTGTAGCCTGCAGCCACCTCTGAATCGCGAGATTATAGCGCTGTGTCATCGTGACCTAGCGCAGGCGCAGACGCAAGTCGGAGAAAAAAAACTAACCGTCATGCACCACGGTGCCAGGTGAAGTCGAAAAAGCCTAATGTTAGCATCGTGTCTTGGAGAAACTACTGACTTTTATTATCAAAGTCATTTTTTTCACATAAAAATCACATTGGAACATATAATAATTTATACAATCCTCCATTCGAATTTAGAAAGTTGGCAACCGTAGATATGATGGGAGTGCAAGGCATATGACCATTGTACCCAGCCAGTTAAGTACAAAGTGGATGTATGTTTTCAAGCCAGAGAAAAGAGTAAATACCCTCTGAATATACAGTAATGAGTGCAAGCATATAAATAAACAACAGATACCTCAGATGAAGTCCCACTCAAATTATTTAAGATTCCTCATCAAGGGACAAAATTTGCACACAAGTTTGGAAAAAATTTTAATTGTTGAATAAAGATTTGTGAAAGGCTACCCATTCCTTAGGCTTACTTTGCCTGTTCCTGTGTTTGATGCTTGAAGAAACAAGGAAAAAAACATGCTTTAGTATGAGTTTCAAAAAAGAGAAAGAAAATGCTGTAAAGTTTTCATATGCTCACTGATGTTAAAGTCTGCATTTATATGCAGGCAGTAGACAGACAAAAACAGTTTAGAAGCGAGCAGCAGTAGGAAATTCCTCCCTCGTCTCTGGCAGGCTTCCAAAGCACAGAGGGTTTTCCTTTTTCACTGAAACATCCAGGCTCGAAATATGAGGACCTACTAATGACTGTTAAAACTTAGGGCATTCAAGATTGGAAAATTTGTGACAAGTAAACAAAGCCATTCAGATTTTAAATTATGTACTGTGTTATTTACTAACATATATAGACAATAAATCTATACTGCTATGCAAGCTGTACACTGAAAAAGGTTTATTCAAGTTTCATTTCTATAGTGGTGTCCCATGAAATGATAGAATAAAATATCTTCAAAAATGTAAGGGGAGTACTCACTTTTGTGCGATACATGCCTCACACCCTCACATCAGAAAACATCTGCACCAACAAAAATGGCCTCTTGGAACTCTGATGGTCTTACACACTCCAGAATATCCTCCTCTCTCACAAAAGCCTGATTGTACTTTCCTGTCCCTGGCCTGTGAACATTTGAAACATATTTTTGACAGATTCTTCTGGACGATTAGGGAGGAAGGATTACGATAATGTTAATCAGTTTGGTCAATCCTGACAGATTTGAGAGATGTAAATTATACAGAACAGGTAAACCATGTAAGTTATATCTGTACAGAAGCTAATAATCCAGCAGATTACACTGACATTCACCCTGGCAATAAGCCTATGAAGATCTTAATCAATCAGACAGTTTGTCTGATGCAGATCATATCAACTTAATTTCTCCAACCTCTAGAACCTGTTCAGTTTGACTAAGAGCAACAAATTTGTTTCTTTTTATGAAGCATTTTAAAAAGGTACACAGTATATATAGCTATGGTGTTCCCAGACTGGAAATGGGATCCTATACTTTCCCTGAACTTTATCACATTAACGTTTGTCACATTAATCACTTGGGTAAATTTTTGTCTTTTCTGCCACAACTTTGGGTGGAAAGCAGTTGCCAGTGCTTAAATAACATTGAAGGAGCTCAATTCCAGCACAATACATGGTTGCACAACAGGTAGTGTTGTTGTCACACAGATCCAGAGTCCTGTTTCTGTCCAGTTTCCTCCCATGGACCAAAAACGTATATTGGTAGGTGGATTAGCTATTCAGAATGAATTGGATAAATGGTTACAGGCAATGAATGGATGTAAATGTTCTTGAAATTCTGCAGCTTCCTGGTATGCTGTTAATGTCCACAGGTGAGAGAGAGAGGCCCAAAATTTAGATACAAGTTCAAGATATTGGCACAGATAATGATGCTTTGGCTTCAGTGGATATTAAAGCAAGGTTTCTGAAAACATATGCATTCACTAATAAAAACTAACCAATAAGCAATTTGCCCCTTTGGGATAGTTGAAGTATAAACCATTTATATAGTTTGTCAAAGCTCAAGCCTCAATTGACCTCATCATATTATGGACCTTTAATCATATCTTCTATGAACAGTGGTAGAAGCCTAAGTAAGAGACTGCATGTCTGTTAGATTATTTTGGAAGCTGTCCAGTGTTGAACTCTCTTTACATCCGGTATGTGGTCTGCAGGCACCTGGAGAGAGCAGTAGAAAGTGGTTTTATAGTTCAGATTTGGCACACACTCCTATGATTGGGATTGAACAACAAACCAAAAATGGACACATACATTTAACAAGAGATGCTCAGAAATCTACGACTATCGGAAAAATCATCAGAGACTAAGAGGCTGCCATTTTTAAAACAGTTGGACAAGCCAGTCAGTGGTCAGTGAGTGGGTTCTGCTACTTACATAACAGAACAAGCTCAATGATAGATCTATTATAGGGCAACATTTCTTCAAGAGTCAGAAAAACAATCTTATGTTGTTTTCAATTATTTAAGTGGATTGAGCACTAGAACAGAGTCTTCATTTAGTATCAAGCTCAATGAATCTGGATTTTCAAAAAATTGTTTTAAAGTAGAGCTTCATCAGCCTCATCTAGCATATTTGGGAGCATTCCACCCAAATGTATGTAAGTTCTTTTATTAGAAAATCTCTTAAAAAGCACGTATAAAAAAGAAAAACTTGTAAAATTACACAATGAAATAGAATTTGGACAGTATAAAAAACAGTGCTATGTTTACTACAATTTCATGTATCAAAAAGCAATCATTTACAAGGACTTAAGAAATGAAAAACAAAACATCCACAAAATAAAGACAATAATATTAAAAATAATAAATAACCACTATAAGCTTGTCAAACAGAAATCACCAAAGAAATTACAGAAATAAAAGTGAACACTACATTCCACAACAACCCCTCAAATTATACGTCCCTTTCAATAGCAATGCTGAAAGTTTTTTTTTTGACCTAAAAATGTTGGCACTCAACACAAATGACCCATTTAATACATACTACCATTAAAACCACAACTTTTACACGTCTTATCTCTGGCATGTACAACAGTTCACTTCTTCAGCTCAGTTTACTGTAAAGCATTTACTCCAAACCACTTGAATGAAGTACTCAAAGGCTTTAACTTTAAAAAAGCTCCTCATGCTACCTGCATGTGTCCCTGACAGTGAACTGCAAAGTTTGTAGCAGTCGGTGCAGTGGGGAAGCAGGCATGACAATGGCAGATGTTGTTTCTCAAAACACGAGGCAGTCCCACTGCAGTTAAGTCAGAGGTGGAGATAAGGGGAGGCTCGAAGCTGTTTGACAGAGGCAAATAAGGGGGTTCGATCAGGAGGCTGGCAGGAGAGAGTGATCTGAAGTGGGAAACAACTGAATGCGCTGTTTATCCAGAGAAGGGGGAACTGGGAGGCTCGGGGCAGAATGCTGACGATGAAGGGCAAGGTGGGGGCTCGCTGTGGAACCAACCCCTCCCCTCATCATCTACTCCACTTCCCTTCATCAGATACCCACCCCTCCCTCATCATCTACTCCACTTCCCTTCATCAGATACCCACCCCTCCCTCATCAGCCCAATCCCTCCCCTTTGCAGCCATGCTGCTCCCAGACTCTAACATTCCAGCTTGTGCTTTCTCCGCAGGTGTCTTTCTTGACCAGCCTCCCTCTTGATTATCATCAATGATTCAAATTCCTCCTCCCACACACCTCCATCATCCCAACCCCTCCTCATTTTTGGCTGTGCTGCTCCCAGCCACTAAATGTACAGTTAATTCAGCATAGGGTTTGCTGTGGGCAAGCTTCTGCCCAGTGCCCCTGGTGCCTGAGGTCGCCTCACCACTGGATGGCTTCCTTATCATTGATTCTGCCTCTCTTCTGGCATTTGCCTTCCACCATCTGGGCATCTTTTTGTCATTTGAATAGACAAAGGGTCCAACTCATGACTATACTTGTATATAAGTGTAATTTAATACAAAAATATTATATAATAATGGGTCATTTGTTTCCTAACTGCCAGTGGCATTGACCTATAGAAGACTGATGGATTACTAATGAATTTGTACATTTGAAGACAAACAAAGCACTGACAAGCCTTTATGATATTCATGTTGAGGTTTGTATTGCATTGTCTATTGAACTGAGATTTTCATAATCATTTTTTGCCATCTGGTTTATGTAGTTGTATAGTATTAGGTTTAAGCCTAATTCATACATAATTAAATGCCCATTTATTCCAAGGGTAATTTCCTCTTTTACAGCTGCTCCTCTGTTTTTATCCATCTGGACTGGCCATGTCTGCGTTCTTCTCCTACTTCCTCTGAGAAATTTGCAGGTTGAATTTCCTACTGTTTTTCACCAAACAGAGCAAACTGATTAGTTCCATCTGGACTGAAATATTTTCAGGGGTCTCTGGAAAAAAACTAGAACTCATTTGCAAATTTCTCTTTTCTTTATAGAGGCACAGAGCTTGGAGCTCATGCTGAAACTCATGGCAACAAATAATAGAGCTTATCCTGCTCAGTCTGGATTTGGATACACCTAAGTGGAAAAGATGGCAGCTGGCAACAAAACTATAGCAGGCTATAGCAACACAACCCACATGGGAACCCACTGTGTGAGGAATCAATTCATGCCTGCGACAGCCAGCAGGAGGTGAGGACAGCACTCTGGGAGAACTAGAACCAGTAATCACAGAAATTCCATCGTAGGATATTCTGTAGAGGGCTGTACACATTACAGTTGCAAACAGCAGTAATGGTGTTTTTCCCCCAATGAGGAAACATTCACAAACATTCAGGTGCTGAACTCCACAAGAAGCCTCAAAATGTTGCAGTGCAGTAGGGCTGGACAGGGTAATTTTCATCATGTATATATAAATAAATAATATATGGCTGCTTTTCTCCACTGTTCACAACTCAGAATTTTACACGTGTATCATATACCATTCTGATTAGAACCTACTGTAAGCAAACTATAAACAATGACCCTGATATGGGTCTGTCCATTTATCTGTGGCTTAGGTGCTGGCACTGTATTCAGCCACAGCAACCTTAGAACTGAACAGCCCTCTGCAACGCCCTGATGACACATACTTGGTTCCCTTCAAAATGTGGGCTGGTTTACTGGATAACAGCAAAGTTCCAAGAATCAGGAAAGGAACCAATTCAAGAAGCAGAATTCTTGTGGTTTTAATTTGCTTATAGTGTAGGCTTTCAGAATTCCATTCGAGTATCACCTGCAAGTGATAAGTAGGGTATTTCGAGAAATGAGTAAGAATGAAAGTGAAGAAAAGAAAGAAAACAGCTGCAACCACTGATAAATGAAAATAGAACCAATAGAGGAAAAAAGTACCAAGCAAATGTTTTTATGTTGAGAATACTTTTCTCTGTGTGTGTTGTCTATATCATCTTGTTTGAGCATGCCATTCTGGCATTCATTTGTTTGATTTTTCCACATTTTCCCTTCACGCTCTTAACATGTTTAAACTGCTCTCAGATCACACCTTGTAAGTGCTTTGGATGAATATTTCTTTCTTTTTAAATACCCTCTGCCTCAAAAGGTTTTGCTTTCATTATAAATGTCCCTATAAGAAAATTCATCCATCTGATCACAATAATGCTTTCTTCATTATCTTTTACTAGTATGTGGCTTTTGTTCTTTAAAACAGAGCGGCTTTGAAATTGAGAAAGAGTCACATATAAATACAAATGTAAATGCACTGAAGACATATTCAACAATCAAAACTTTTCCCAGTATAATCCAAACTCCTCCCCATGCAGTGTGTCACTGAGTATATCATTTGTGTCTGCGAGGAAGATAACAAGTGAGGATGCACATGGTTGGCAATCTGATGAAACAAAGTGCTTAATAGCAGTATGGATAGATCCTGACAAATGTAGTTAAAGACGGCACGGTGGCACAGTCACACAGCTCCAGGGGCCTGGAGGTTGTGGGTTCGATTCCTGCTACGGGTGACTGTCTGTGAGGAGTTGATGTGTTCTCCCCGTGTCCGCATGGGTTTCCTCCGGGTGCTCCGGTTTCTCTTTGACTCCAAAGTGTCCGTAGGTGTGAATGTGTGTGTGTGTGTGTCTGTGTTGCCCTGTGAAGGACTGGCGCCCCCTCCAGGGTGTATTCCCCGACTTGTGCCCAATGATTCCGGGTAGGCTCTGGACCCCCCGTGACCCTGAATTGGATAAGCGGTTACAGATAATGAATGAAATGTAATTAAAGGTGGCATGATTCATGCAGAAATTTGTTAAACCTTCATGATCCTTTCAACGTTTGGAGTTCTCTCTGTTGTCTTAATCTCCAGATGCCTCTGCCATTTACTAATTTACAAATAGTAAAATAAGAAAACATTCATTGGAAATGATATAATATTAATTAAATAAAATATTTATTTGTACAGTCAGATAAGGCCACTTCAGTAGACAAAATCAAAACAATCAAGAATCAAGCATGTAACACAACCCAACAAACTTCTCATGACAGTTTGGCAAATGGTGCCAATCTGAGGAGTATGTTTTCTGTTTGTATTTGTTCATGAAGGTACACATTAAACAAATTTCTATTAATTGCATTCATTTTTGTATGTTAATTATTTCTCATCTATGACAAAGAAATGCCCACTGAAGTGTTAAATCATACCATCTGTTAGTGTTAATGGATGCATAATTCTGCCCCTAAAACTGATTAGTAATCTGTACCATTCAAAACTGTGTCCTCACCGCGGACACAGCAGGTACAGCATTTAGTTTGGAAAAACCCCTGATATGGACACAAGAGTTCAGAAATGTAAATTGGAGACATACCATTTAGAGCTTGAGTAGCCAACTGAGATGCTCTCCCTTTTTTTCTGGTCCTGGAACCTAGCACTTGCTAACTGGACCTGTTGTAGATGTGATAGAGTTCACTGACTAGTTCTAGTGTATGGAGAACTGCAGCAGTCAATATTTAATGAAGCAACTGCATGGTTTTCTGTTTCCAAGCCTTTAAATAATACACTGTATTTGATTGTTGACAAAAATATTTCTAACCACTAAAACCCCCCACTAGCTTATGATTTATCATGAATTATTTTGCAAAAATTCTTTACATCCAACATTTAATATCCTGAAAGCAGACATGCATAGCTTGCACAGAGCTGATATCATCTTGTTCAAGTAGTAGATAATAGAGTGTGGTCTGCATAGCAATAATATATTGTGTGTTTGGTTTAAATATGAAGAGAAAAAGAATATGGTTTTAAAGGGAAGCATGTAAAGGAAGAAAAATATAGTACCCAAGATTGAGCCATGAGGTAACCCACACATGATTGCTGCTGAGGAAAATGCCAACTTACTCAACTTTACTAAAAAAAGATTCTCCTAAAGTACGACGGCAATTAATGTAGGGCTTTTTCCTTTAAATTCAGTCCCACACAATGCAAAAGAAATTTTGGCATCATTTATACAGTGATAGGAGACATGGTATCTGCAGAATGCACTAAATCTACTTTGATTTCTTTCACTCTGTGCCATGTGCACAGAGAAAACTACCTAGATATTTCTGAGACAATATAATCCTGCTTGAAAATTTTTATAATAGAATTCATCCCTTATGTTTTCACAATATATTTAAATAAATATGATGATTGTATTAAGTATTAAGCAAACACTATATTAACAGATGTATTTATTTATTTATATAGTTATTTCTCAGAAACCATTAGGCTTTCTCTGCAGGCCTGGGAAGCCCATTGTATATACAGTAGTCTTTCAGGATATCCTGTCTTTTTTTTTTTCCTTTCAAGGGCACATTATTTTAAGCGGCACTCTGAATGTTTGTGTGGTCACATGACTTATTTCACTCTGACAAGGAAAAAAGCTGATCTAATCCAAGTTCATTTCTGGATTTTTTAGGAACATAATAATAATAATAATATTAATAATAAAAACCTACAATTAATTTAATTAATCTTTGGAAAATGAGTAAAATATATGTGAGTTTAAAGGTGACATTCACTATTTTAATTTTTTTTTATTAAAAATGTTTTTATAAAATCCAGAGCATGTTTCCTCACCAACTGCTAGCTCTCCAGTTGGTCTAATGTGTTTATGAAGACCCAGTGCCTAAATAAATGGGTAAAGTGTCTCAGTCCAGTATGCTAGGCTTTTTGTCTGCTCATGTCTGGATTTTTTAGATGAAAAAAAAACGAAACAAAAAAAAAGATGTCCAAATGTTGAAAGCATGAATTGTGATTAGGATATTGCTCTATTTCTGCTCCATACGTAGGTAATATTGACTTCTTTTTGCTGTAGATGGAACTGACAGTCAATACAAGAGAGCAGCAACTACATGACAGTAAACACAGACCGAAGATGCTACAAAACTAAACCACCTGAGTTACAAATTAGATTCTGTGGTAATTCAAACAGTGAATAAAGACCTACAGACAAGTTCAGCTTCAGCCATGTATAAACAAATTTACAGTTCCACTTTAAAAGACACTGAGTTGCAGAACATATACAAACATGAGAACAGTGTTTCCCCACAATTGTAGATGGTGCTTTTAATATAAACACACTATTTCCCCCAAAATATTGGGAAAATGTGAAAAATGTACTTTAAAAACAAAATGCAGTCATGTGCTAAATAATCTAAAACCCTACATTCCTTCATTGTCTGAAACCGCTTACCCTGAATCATTGGGCGCAAGGCGGGAACACACCCTGGAAGGTTGAAATATTACAAAGACATTTTTAATATTGAAACAGAAAGGGGATTTTTTTGTTTCGCTCTTTTTTTTTTTTTTTTTTTTTTGGCACTGTGATGAATCACCTTTCTGTATAGGTACATTTTTGTACCTTCAAAGCTACAAAAGTGATTTTTCTTCAGACCGAGAGGTGAATATGTACCCTTGAAAGTACCACCATAGTGACAATCATAGGTAACACCACAGTGTTTCTGGGCTAGGGGCCTCCATTATACTGCCATTTTATAATGCACCACTGTTGTTAATGGGTGACAGGTCTGGACCAGCATCCAGACTCTTTATCAAGGAGCCATGCTGTTGTTATCCATGCACAATGTGTATTAGCCTTATCTTATTGAAAATATGTCTTAATGGCAGCATGTGGCTCCAAAACCTGTATGATTAATATTTAATAGTGCATTGCATATGTCCCCCAATCCATGTGCACATATGCACCCCATATTATCACAATGACTGGCTTTTCAACTCTGCATTATAACAAGTCAGAAGGCCTTTATCCTCTTTAGTCCAGAAGATGTAGCATCTATGATTTTCAAAAATTATTTCTGCTTTTGAATTATTTTGAATGAGCTTGGGCCTATTTTGGGCAGTGTTTCTGCGTCCACAGTAGCAGCACCTACTATATTCCCTTCATAACACATCTTATATCACTTGGCATTTGAAAGATTTAAAGCTATAAAATTTTAAAGTGTCTGTTATACGGTAGCTGGCTAATACTAGTGCTATTGAAGACTCAGATGTACAAAGTGTATAACAAACTATGTCAAAATATCATTGTTAATCATGTAAATCACATATAAGATTAGCTAATAAAATTGGTAAAATGTGTTTCTGGTCTAGTCCAGTAGCAGTAAGAGGGAATTTACATCTGTATCACATTTCAACCTTGACAACAAAGACTCGCTGTGTAGGCAGTAAAAAAAAAGTTTGGCTGTTTTCCACCTATTCATGGTGAAACTAGCTCCAGATTGGTGCCAGTGTCCATGTCCAATGGGTTCAGGCAGATTTGAAGGGTGCCTGGATGACAACATGCTTGCCTTCAGATGTTCCACCACAGTGGAACATCTGTTCCGAAGAATCTGCAAAGAAACAGAAAATATGGCATAGTTGTAATCTTATCTACAAAGTACAAGTATTTTATTTTATATTGCTAAAATTATGTACAATGCAATAATTATAACAATATCAATAATCTCCAAATCGGGGTCACTGTTCCACTATGCAAGGGCACATTCTCTGTTGCGCTGCTTGCTCTTGGGCTAGGGGGCTCCATTATACTGGCATTTTATAATGCACCACTGTTGTCAATGGGTGACAGGTCTGGACTAGTTTAGCACCCAGACTCTTTATCAAGGAGCCATGCTGTTGTTATCCATGCACAATGTGTATTAGCCTTATCTTATTGAAAATATGTATTAATGGCAGCATGTGGCTCCAAAACCTGTATGATTATATATATCTATATATATGTATGTATGTATCTAAAATCTGTGAGGTGCATGTTCTCCCGTGTTCATGTGGGTTTTCTCTGGGTGCTCTGGTTTCCTCCCACGGTCCAAAAATACATTGGCAGGTGGATTGGTCACTCTAGTGTCCATAGTTGTGAGTGAATGTGTGAGTGTGTGTCAACCTGGTGCCCCCTCCAGGGTTGGTTCCTGCCTTGTGCCCCCCACACACAAAGCAGGGTGATTACTGTTATGTTCAGAAGCTGATCCGTGACAATAGAAGCAAATTAATTGGAAACCCGTTTTTATATCACTGTGTAGCCTTCCCCCAAAATTAAAGCATTATGCTTCAACATCACTTTGCTGCAGTGTGAATGCAGTGTTAGGTATGACGTATGAGAATTAAAGGAAAACTAGGGAAGATTGAGTATGTTTGTTCCTGGACTCGCGCTTCAGTTGCAGAGTGTAATTCACTTTTGCAGCACTGCCCTGAAATCAAGGGAGAGGCATTGGGTTGTAGGGGTTGGCCCTAGTCACAAAAAAAAATATCCAGCCTTTAAAGACCTCATATTTTAGTCCTTCATAACAAATAATGGGTGAGATGATGGCAAAATATTTCACAATGAATACTAGACAAGAATTCATTAAAAATAATATAAATAAAAGAAATATGATCACTTTATATCAATGACTACACAAGAGCAAATAGAAACTAGGCAAGCCTAGTTTAGCTGGACAATTTAAGCTAAAGATAACATTTAAGCTTTTGAACATTTCTAAAACCGAGCACCTTTTAGCAACCTAGTAATCTATACTTGATAAAGGAACAGGGCATTGCTGGGAGTATTTATTACTGACTTACATTTCTATAAAGGTCCGACTGATAAAACGGTGCTGTAACAAATTCACAGTCTCGGTTATTTTGAGTAACACCTCACTCTGGTGTTTTGGTTTTAATAATCCGGAGATTGTCCATGTTCATGTAAAGTTAAACAAAATCTGTGCAGATGTAATTTACTCGTCAGAAAATCAGTAACGGTGAGATGTGTCCGTGTATTCTTGTTGTTATAGGGACACAAGATGACTTTGTTAAATATAGGGTTTTAGAAAGCAATAGGCTTGGTCACAGAAACATTCTCCAAACATAAAAAAGAGGCTGATAAATATTACCTTAACGTTCAACACTGTTTGAGGCTCCAGGGAAAAAAAACACTGAGCTGCTTTCTGTGGTGGAAGGTGGGCCTACAGCGTTGAATCGGTGAGAGTGTGTCCCAATTCAGTTCTCAACTCTGGCTCCTTGAACACGCATTATTTAGGTCCTAAAAAGAGTACTTGTCCAGGGAAAAGAGGACCTCTGGTCACCACTGAACAGTTCCAAATTTATTTCACGAACTGGAATGAACTAACAACAGACGGTGAAGTGGCACCACCTTAAGTTCTTTCTGTGAAATACGGCTTAATTAACAGTTCCTACTCTCGCATGCATGTTTCAACATTAGGTGTCAGTCACTCAGTAAGCGCATATGCCTCTTCAAACAAAAACAAAAAACAAAAAAACAAACTGATAAATTATCCATTATTTCTGATTCTGAATTGGAAAGTGACAACGAAATATAATGTTTAACAGCAAAATGTCATATATGACATGCTTACCAGAGCACAACTCCTGCCATAATGTTTAACTTATGGATTTCCCTCCAGACATTCGTGTACAGAGAATTGAATTGTGTCAGGCTGGTAACCGGGACAGGGACAGAAAAAAAAAAAAACCTGGTTCCAGGGACCAGGTACCAGCTTTGGCCAGTGGAAAAGCATGGAAGAGCCATGCCAAGATAAGTAGAGTCATGTACATTCCATGCAGTGGTAAAGTGCCATTAAAATCAGCTGCCAAAATTAACAGTACTTCTTTGAGTGATCCTTGTTGTGTTGTGGATTTGAGTGTGGTGCCTTGTTCAGCACCTGAGCTTAGCGACGTAGTTGAATGATTCTGTTTTGAGTCATACTTTACATCAATAAATTCCTTCTCTGCTGCATCAATTCCAGAGAAAATCCACAAACTCTTTTACCAAAGAATATGACAAAATATTCCCCCCACTCATTCACACTGTATTACTATAACCTGGGATTATTTTTACTACTCATTTTACAGTACGTAAAATTTCCAGAATCCTTCCTAAAACAGAAAGGCAAAGCCAAGTTTTTTCACTTTGTACATACGCAAGACTGGTTTCCAGCATGGAAACTGACTAGAAAGCAAGCTAATAGTGAGGAAACATCCCCTGAATTTTTATAAAGTGTCTTTTTTTTTATTCGATTCTGGAACTTTTCCTTTAAGACAGAAAACATGGAATAAAATAAGTTATTTTATTTTGGTTTTTTAAAGGGGACATATACCCCTTTTTAAAATTTGAATAGGTCTATGGGCTATACAAAACATGTTCATGAAGTCCTTTGCACAAAATCACTCTCACATAAAGAGATCTCATCAGCTCTATTTTTTCCTGTTTCAATCGCTTTCAGAATGAGCTGTTTATGGGCTCTGTCACTTTTATGCCAAATCAACTTAGAACTGGGAAATAATTTTTTAATATGGTATGAAACAGTTTCCTCATTTCTCTTTGCCATTTATAACACAGAATAACAACTATAACATCCTACTGTATCCTTCTCTGTTGCTCTTCTGTACTGACTTTTATGAAAAGAATTACCATAGATTTTTTTTAACTGCAATACCTGCCGCCATCTGGAAGAAATATTATGTTGTGTGGCATCAGTGGAAAATGATACACAAGCCCTGTTATCAGTCATTTGCTTGATAAAACAGGATTGACAAACAAAATTTAGAATCAGATAACTGCAGGTAAAAGGCAGGTACTCTGCCTACTGAATTCTTCCACCTTAGCTCTGGCTTACAGCATTATATACCTGAATGTATTTTTTTATTATTATTATTTTTTAGCTACAACACATTTGGCTGTACAGGTGCAGTATTTATTTAAACACAGAGAAATACACAGACCAGAAACAATAAACCCAAGAGATTATGAACCAAAGGTATAACAAGAGCAGACTTAAGACTATATAGACACAGTATTAACCAAGTACTAATCCCCAAATAGCCAAATAAATGTATATATAAACGATACACAACAGGAGACTGGTTAAACAAAGCAAGCAAAACACCTACATTTTAATACAGACAGTGGCAATAATGTGTCAAATTACTGTTACGCCAATAAAGCATACTGAATTTAATTGGCAGACAAAAGTAATAAATGCAGAAGAGATACACTGAGAACAATCTAGTGATGGAGTGACAGGAGACTAAAATGTTCCCGTACTTATAAGGAACCGGAGCACCCAGATAAAACCCACATGGACACAGGGAGAACACACCAAACTCCTCACAGAGCAGGACTTGAACCCACAACTTCCAGGTCCCTAGAGCTGTGTGACTGCGACACTACCTGCTGCACCACCGTGCCGCCCACAAAGCAATATACAAGCACTAAAACTCAAGAGACACCAAAGATACATAGAACAAGAAAGACTAAGACAAGAGTAAGAAATTTCAGCTCTTTACAAAAGAGACAAACCAGACTCAAAAAAACAAAGTCAAATGGCATACAATCAAAAAACTAGGGCACAAGTTGAAATGACACACAAAAAAAGACACCGGGAACTAAATCAAGACACACGTCCAAGGGAACACAAGGGCAGGAAGATCACATGACAAAGGGAAACACAACCATTAACCAAAACCAGACAGGGAACAATACATTGCTATTACATGTAGACACATAAGTTGGAATCTGGTATCATTGCCAGTAATGGCAACACTCTCATACTACTGAACAAATAGTGACGACAAATAACACCTGTTATCACGTTAATCACATGGATAGGTCATCATTATGCAAAAGATTTCAAGTAAAAATGGACTCATTGGTATTAAACTTTAATATGGCTGTTTTCCAAATTCCAAATTATTTAGCTGAGAGTAGAATAACACTCTTTTTTTTAAAGAAGAATGCCATTAACACTGCTCTTTTCCACCCTGAACTTGCAGAAATTGCAAGGACTTAATCAAATTTCAAATCAAATTTATTTATATAGCACTTTTTACAACTGATGTTGTCACAAAGCAGCTTCACAGAATTCCAGTAAGACAAGATTTGATATGAAATGTAAAGACAAATGTAAAACCCTCAAGTGAGCAAGCCAGGGGCGACAGTGGCAAGGAAAAACTCCCCCAGCTGAGGAAGAAACCTTGGGAGGAACCAAGGCTCACAAGGGGTGACCCATCCTCCTCTGGTCAATCTACTGGTGATGATAGTTAGTAGTCCATGAGAACTTCAGTGTAGGGACAGCTTCAAGGCACTTGGTGGTTGCTGGAGCGTGGGCAGCTGGTCTGAAGCGTGGAGGAGGATCTCGACAGTCATCCATCAGTGTCCAGACAGACAGGTGGGCAGTCGTTTACTCGGAAAGATGTAAAGGGATGGAATTAGTTTTGAACTGTTTTGTGTTTGTAAAGTAGAAAATATGAAAATTTCCAGAGTGTGGCTAATGACTCCGGCAGATCTGACTATGACAGCATTAACTAAAAGGAGAGAACCAGAAGGACACACAGACACGGGAGCATCCTGAAACACTGGCATCCCTCCGCTCCACCGTCAACAAACCTGAGTGATCGCGAGAAGCGGCGGGACGACAGCACCAGCGTCTCAGTTTACTATAATTCCCTGTGTCCATGGACCCCCCGGATCTGCCGCCTTTATCTATGGGGGAGCATTAGCTACCAAATGATAAACTAAACAAATGAGTTTTTAATGTGCTGCTAACTGTTCCCCCATTACACTGTGGCTTTTAAAACAGACAACTACAACACCGTCTCAGTAAACTGAACATCTATTTCAAGTCAATCACATTTAATTGCATCCTTTCATCATTTACTGTAAGTATTGCAGCATTACAGAATGAAGCATTACAAATCTCACCCAAGGACTATCATTGATATAACATGGAGTTTCTTCCCAAGTGAGGAGTTATACCGTAGTCTGACAAGTGGAGGGCATTTGTGTTACCCATTGCACTTTATCAACCTAGATTAAACCTAGTTATGAACATTAGGTAAGGACAGGAAACATGTAGTTTTATGTCTTGTTTCCATTATATTACACAGCACATACCAGTGATATGTCATTTTTTATGATAAAGGTGATAAGACAAAAGGCAATTTGTGTGTGATTAGTAATAAATTACACTTTAGTTTAGAGAAGAAACAAACTAAATATTCGGTGTTGTTTAAACCTAATGTTTAAGGTATCCTTAACCATACATTCATTCAATCTGTAACCACTTATCAGGGTTTCAGTGGGTCCAGAGCCCATACGGTATCACTGCACACAAGGCAGGAATACATCTTGGACAGGGCACCAGTACAAGAGAGGAGCACCACACACTCACCCATTCACACCTATGGACATTTATTTGGATGGCCTATCCACCTAACAACATGTGTGCTTGGACTATGGGAGGAAACCCACACAGACAAAGACAGAACACATCAAACTCCTCGGGGACCCAAGGTGAGGCTCCAACCAACAGCCCAAGCATCTGTGATACAGTGACGCTACTTCTTGCACCATTGGAATGAGCATGTGAATATGAATCTCAGACCATCTGCCCTGATGATTGAATATGGCCAAGCACTGGTTCTGCATTTATGACTTCAGATGCCATGCTGCACAAAGTCATAATCTTTAAGTTCAGTTAAATCTATTATATACTGCTATTTGTACTTAAATCCACAAACAGAACTCTGTTAATAAAAACTCATGGACTCTCACAAACTCAAAAAATACTATTGCTAATTAATTCATTCACTGTCTGTAACCACTTATCCAGCTCAGGGTTGCGATGGGTCCGGTGCCTACCCAGAATCACTGGGCACAAGGCGGGAACACACCCTGGGGGCTGTGCCAGTTCTTTGCAGGGTGACACACACTTATATGTATGGGCACTTCTGAGTAAATGTGGTTTTAGACTGTGGGAGGAAACGAGTGCCCGGAGGAAGCTCACATGGACACAGGAAGAACACACCAAACTCCTCTCAGATAGTCACCCAGAGTGGAGCCCAAACCCACAACCCCAGGATCATGGAGCTGTGTGACTGCGACACTACCTAATTCTACTGTCTACATTTTAATATGTTTTCAGTTAGAATCACTCAGTCTGCTTAATTACTTTCAGCATTAGGGTTTACACTGAAGTAAATTCTGAGTAAACACATCATTTTCTTGCGAATTGCATTATAATAAATACCAGGAGTCATTTTGGCACTCATTTTATTTCCTGTATTGGACCATGGTCCTGGAGGAATGTTGTATTTCTTCACTGTGTACATGTATATGGCTGGAATGAAATCTAGCCTCAAAACTCAAAAACTCAAAACTATTGACTTAAACCATATACTTTTGTTACTGTATCCTAAACCAAATCACTACAAAGATGTGTTTAACTGAAGTGCATACTGATTTGATTACATACTGCACTGGGAATAGATATTTCCCTGAACTGAAAAGCTTTTAATGTGGGGGTGGGCCATTTCCTTACAACCTCCCTCTGGGATCTGCGCTGTTGCAAAACCACAGTCACTTCAGAACTCAGAAGAACAGAGAACGAAAGAACAGAACACAGAACACAGGCTATTTTCTTTTTATTTCATTAATTTGCCTGAGGTAAGAACATCTCTAAAATTGTCTGTGTGCATGGCCAGCAAAGTTGTTTGTTGTTATAATGCCAAAGTGACTGTGTCTGTTTTTTTGTATGTCTTACATTTGATTATTATAAAGCATTACATTTTATTAAGTATGTAATAATACATTTTTAATGTATTTTAATAAGCCTTTTTTCCTGAGTTGTTATTTGTGTCAAGTTTCTGAGGCTATTCTATGAATGATAGTAAGCCAAATGAAGGTTTTCAAAGCCTTAAGATTATTTAATAATGCACATTTTGAATCCAGTGACCATTTTGTCATCATTTTATAGCAATATATCACTGATAGAATCATCTGTATTTTAAGCCATGCAAAGGAATTTGCAGCTCAAAGGTTTATTAGATTGTATTTACTCAAATAGTAATACAGTCCACTGTAATTATTACTGTACAATTCAAAATCACCCTAGGATACATAAATCCCACAGGACTCTACTCTAAAGTGAGGAAATCATTTGATAGTGATGGATTGCTCTAGCAGGGAAAAGGGAATGTGTAGCAAAAGTCCAAAGGAAAATTAAGTGTTGCTCTATCTCATGCATTTCCTTTTTTCCTCTTTCGTGTTTTTTAAATAATTATAAGCTGGTTACCACAGAAACAAGGTTCTTTTAAGCATATCCGTTAATTGTTCCTTGGGGCGTAGCCCTAACTCTGTAAAAGATTGGTGATTTCCAGGTACAGCTGCTGTATCAAGATACAAACTGTGTTAATGTACCCGCAGAATTTCAACAATGGTCTGCAGAGTGGTGCAACTGGCTAAATTTTGTTTCAGAAAAATTAGTTTTAAACAAGAACAATACAAAGCATGCATTATGTTGTGACACTTCCTGTTTTGTTTTGTACAACACTTTGGTAATTACAGCATTCAAATTAAATGAATGTTTTTGTAAGTTATATATAAGAATAAGAAAGTATAATAATTCACAAGACTGTACTTTATGATCCATTATGATGGGGTTTAAACCAAAAGGACATTACTGCATATAAATTGGCAGCACTTTAGAATAAGACTACACTTATAACCTGTTCATAAATGGTTTAATATCTGTGTATTAATGGTTAATAATTAGGTTGTAAACACCTTAAAGCTCATAATAATCATTTATAACACTTAGACAGAAAGGCCAACATTGACTTATCATCTGCCTAATAGTGAAAGTGCCTGATGACTTTCTAAAAATGACAAAGTATATGTGTCTTCACTCTGTGGGAAACAACAGATCACTGACACCATTTCACTCTGTGTTATAAATTATTATTATTAACCTATATGGTGTTTGTAACTTAAATAATAACCAATGATAACCGTTTTTAAATTTCAATTTTAGACTTTTTGTTGTAGTGAGTTCATAATATAAATTATGTATTTCTGAACAGATATTACCATCTGTTACGAAACCACACTTAGTGATGTCATGTACTGTTTGCAGGTATAAATGAACTGATATAAATTTATGAGGACTACTTCAGAGCAGTTATGCAAGCCTTAACCAGATATTACACTGTGTTTTGTATGCTTTATTGAAGATTAAACAAATGATAACTAAAGTTTAATGAATACAGAATGAGCATTAAACTCCCAGTCATATTTTATTACCATTTACTCATGGGATAGTACTGTGCAGCTGATATTTTAGACCTTCCTGACTTTCAGTTTCTATTTTGCAGCAGATATATTTAGCCTCACCCTAAATGCTCACGCCACATTTGCAAGCCAGGCACATTCCAAAACAGTCCACAGTGCACGGCTGCCCCTCAGTGGTGGAACAAATGTTCGTTTAACAAATCTGGATTTCATTAAGAACTATACTTGCATTTATTGGACTGGATCAAAACATAGGGCAAATGTTTTGCAGGATCTGTTTCTCTTGCTAACCTGTAAAATGAAAGAGTTCAAACATTTTTGTGCAAAAGATTGGGGACAGATGATTGATTTTAATTTTTTTCTTTGCAATTATTTATAAAGTGTGACCATCGTAAAACTCACACTTTTTAAGCAGAAATGTGTTTTTTTTCCCTTGAAAACAACCATAAAATTAAGAAAATATATTCGAATCATACCCATAAAAATATTACAGGGGTCTTACATTTACAACACTAGTTACTGATTGAACTGTCTTGACAGGGGTTCTATTGTTTTCTGATAATCTGTCAGTGATTTTTGCATTTGATTACACATCCTCTGGATATTCTGGCTTCACTTTTGGATTGAACTCAGAACTAATGTCAGTATCATTATGGCAGAGTGTGCACTCTTTAACACTAGAGAGTTAAGGGATATGATTCCATGTCACTAGCAATAGTGATTCATTAAAGTCTTAATTAATTTAGAGGTATGGAGATGTGCATTGTCACTACACATCCCAAGACTCATTGTTAGAATCTCTGGGAGCTTGAGGGAAAACTGGCCTTCCATTACCTCTGGAAGTAAAGCCATCACAGTTTGTTGGCTGCCTTGTGATAAAGGTTGAATCTACTGCAGGTGGAAAGTCCAATGCTTAATAATAACCATCCAGTCAATTAATTCAAATCAAATCAGGCTTTTTTCTATTGTTATATTTGGTAGCTACTCTTTACATAAAAAGTCTACATGCTGATCTAGGGGTTTATGGACATTTATGGGAATTGTAATAATACGCCTGTGCTCTTGTCCTGCTGCTCTTACTAAATCATTCAGGTTTGTTAATGGTGTGGTAGATGGCACTGATATTTCAGAGAGCACTCTTCCTTTTATTAACACTATTCTGAAGGGACCTGCCAGAGCTACAACACACACTGTTATTCTTGCCCCCTCACCTGGAAACAAATGTCTGTATTATTTTGTCCCTGTTCCTATTCACCTTCCAGATGAGATCCACCAGCCTCAAGATTTTAGGGCTACCCACTTCCCATGAAGCCATTTGTATTTGTCCAAATAACCTCACACCCATTGACTACTTTTTGAGGCTGGTCTTTAACTTTATTGAATGTGTACTCATAGCTCATAACTCTGTAAGTTTCTTCCTTTTGTTCTCACCACAAGTTTTTACTTGCCATTTTCACCTCAGCAATGTTCACTTGGAGCTAGGACGTAGAATTCTGTAAAGCTGCTTTTCAACAAAACCAATTATATTTAAAAAACCTTTTATAAAAAACATTTTTTATTTGAATTGAAATGTTTTATTCTGTAATTTGCACTTTCACATTTCCACCGGTAAAGGTATATGCATGTGCATTTTCTTCACACAGCATTCATAAGTAAAAACATCAGGAGTCAACCTACAATACTTGTAACAACTGTAATTATACAATTGCAATTATATAAGCAGTAGCATGGTGGTGTAGCAGGTAGGGTCACAGTCACACAGCTCCAGGGACCTGGAGGTTGTGGGTTGCAATCCTGATCCGGGTGACTGTCTGTGAGGAGTTTGGTGGGTTCTCCCCGTGTCCGCATGGGTTTCCTCCGATTGCTCCAGTTTCCTCCCACAGTCCACAAATAACACACATTGGTAGGTGAATTGGCGACTCCAAAATGTCCATAGGTGTGAGTGTGTCAGTGAATGTGTGTGTTTGTGTGTGTCACCCTGTGAAGGACTGGTGCCCCTTCTAGGGTGTGTTTCCACCTTGCACCCAGTGATTCTGGGTAGGCTCAGAACCCACCATGACCCTAAACTGGATAAGAGGTTAGAGACAATAAATGAATGAATATTTAAGAATGAATGGTGTGTGGAATGAATTTATCATCACAGTGAGAATTCAGGGCTTTTTTTCTGAGAGTACATAGGGACAGGATATAAAGATCAGTCATCTTAAGAAAAGACACAACTGATAGAATTTAGCCTGGATTTCAAGTCCAGGTCCTCAGTATATATGCTTGCTTTCTGTAGTTGGTTATTATCAATAAATGTCTTGCTCTCTCACTCTCTTTCACAGAATATCTGACTTGCCATTCAGCGAAATGGACAATCAATGTAATGAGACTTGTGACTATGATGCGCTGGATGAAGAAAGCAAAGCAACTGCTTCTCTCCTCAGTGGCATCAGGATGTTGTACATTGTTGGATACATCATCATTTGTGCCCTGGGTGTGATCCTCAACAGTTATGTGATCGTTGTGGGTTGTCATCAATACCACAAGCTTCAGAAATCCCCACCCATCATCTGGATTCTGGCACTGGCTGTGACCCACCTGGTCTTCTCCTTATTCCTGGTTCTGCAGTTGCTCTATGCTTGGCATCACTTCAACTGGCAATGCGGAGCTGCTCTTTGCAAGTTTTCATCCTACGTATTTTATGTCAGCATGTTCTCCACAGCTGCTATACTCAGCCTTTGCACCATCAGCAGCAGATGCCCTGACAAAATTAAATGTGGCAGTCATGGCACATTCACAGCCCTTGTCTTTATTCTATGCTCCTGGACATTTGGAGTGATCCTCAGCAGTCCATCTCTGGTCTCCCGTGAGCTTCGTAACACTCATTTAGGGCTGCAGTGCATTGACGACTTTGATTTTGACAAAGAGAAGACCACAGATGACGGTGTGAAAAAGATGACTGCGGTTGTTTTCTCCAGGTTCCTGCTTGGGATCTTGGTTCCCATGTTCCTGATGACCATTAACATCTGTCTGGGAAAACTACAAGATCGCAGTATGAAAGAAACCTATAAGTGGGTGATCGGCTTAATTAAGGTGGCTTACTTAATCTGCTGGACACCTCTGATTATTTTACAGCTTGTTCTGGTTACTAACAGGAAAGAAAAGTCCTTTGATTATTTATTACCAGCGGCCACGGTGCTGGCTGCATCTCATTCTATGGTCAACCCACTAATCTACCTGTTGGTGGGACGCAAATTGAATATGAAATGGCTGTTAAAAATGGACGAAAAAAACAGTGAACGTGTTGCACTAAGAAATATGTCATAATGATTTGCATCCGAGAAAACTAACCAATGAGCAATGACCATAACCACTGTGCTTCTGCCAGAAGATATGGGGAAGTAAGTGTACAAATATTCCAAAGGGTTCATAGGGGTTTAAATTGCCTGATAACTTCAGGATCATAAGAGTATCAGAATTACCAAGCACAAGCACTGAATGTCCTTTCGCTGCCTACTGCCAAGATATTCACAGATATTCTGAGACTGAACTTTAGGACATTTTTGCATATACAAAAATCCCTATCAAACCTATAATACACTGCAACAGTTGACTCATTGATATTCGTAGAAATCCAAAAAAATAACTTTACAGTACAAGGAAGGAAACATCTGTTTCACAACTTTCAAAAGTGAGTCTATAAAAAAAACAACTTGATATCATGGCTGAAACGTGCCTATGCTACTAAAAGACCACACCAGCTAAAACATCCATTTAACTATGTTAAACTTGATATGCAACCCCTAGCCTCTAAGGCCGCTTGGAAAACGGCATGCTGAACCAAAGCATTCAAGTAGAAGATTATTTAACTTTTTGTAGTGGAAAAATGTGTAGGGCGGCACGGTGGCGCAGCAGGTAGAGTCGCAGTCACACAGCTCCAGGGACCTGGAGGTTGTGGATTCGATTCCCGCTCCAGGTGACTGTCTGTGAGGAGTTGCGCTCAATGATTCCAGGTAGGCTCTAGACCCACCGCGACCCTGAATTGGATAAGCGGTTACTGATAATGAATAAATGAATGAATGAATATATATATATATATATATATATATATATATATATATATATTCACTCGGCAGGTTGCAGCTGCTCTTACTCACGTGCGAAACTAAATTACATTTCCCACAATGTCTGTGTAGGATATTTTATTTTGCTTGACACCAAGACCTCCCTCTAGATATATATATATATATGTATGTAT
Source organism: Hoplias malabaricus (assembly GCF_029633855.1). NCBI lineage: Eukaryota > Metazoa > Chordata > Actinopteri > Characiformes > Erythrinidae > Hoplias > Hoplias malabaricus. Next base: position 4,055,623 of record NC_089820.1, read on the forward strand.
GTGTGTGTGTGTGTATACTGCATTTATTTGTGTTTATATACACGTGGCATATCAGTTGATTGCAAAAATTTTCTAAACACATTTTTCCACTAAAAAAGTTCAATAATCTTCTACTTGAATGCTTTGATTCAGCATGCCATTTTCCAAGCGGCCTTAGAGGCTAGGGGGCGCATATCAAGTTTAACGTAGTTAAATGTACGTTTTAGCTGGTGTGGTCTTTTAGTAGCATAGGCACGTTTCAGCCATGATATCAGGTTGAACTTTATTTCAAGGAAATCTGAAGGATTGCTTTTGAACTATTTATTGATCATAACATTTTGACACGTGACCTTCTCCGATTATGTGAAAAATGAAAAAAAAGGATGTATGTTTTATTCCACAGTGATGTTATGTTTACTTGTCGCATTTACCAAAAAGAGTAAAGGAAACCAGATATCAGGAAGATGAGGGCTATGTAATGACCCCTGTGCTTATGGTCATCCTTGGTAAACAAAACACTAACTTCTCTGTCAAGGAGTCACAGGAAAGAAGAAGTACAAATGGATGTAAAAACAAATACTAGACCTTGTGACAACTGAACAGTGTCTGTGCAGTTTCACACATGGCATTGATCAGAAAATTACAGAGAAACATTAACAGCTCAATATGACAGTAGTCACTCAGTATTCAAACATAGTTAAATGTAAATATAAATTACTACTATGTTACTATGTATATTAAACATACATTAAACTTAACTGTTTTTATTTATACCAATATTTCAGTAACATCAGCATTAACATTATGTTATGTAACAAATGTGTGTGTATATATATATATATATATGTGTGTGTGTGTATTAAAAAAATTTCTGTGTTTAAAAATCATCACTGCTCTTTCTGTTCTACATCAGTCAAACACTAGAGAGTAACATTCTTAAGACATTGTGTTTCAATGGATTCTTCACACTGGACTCCAGGAACAACCAGGAACGACCCTGCACCCGGAGGACTGCATGGGGCACTAGGGGGTTTACCAAGGGCAGAGTGCCAATCTATATCTGGGCAAACACCAGATTAGGAACTGCTGACGGTATATAATTACAGAAAGCTTTCTCATTTAAGTGTTTTCCATGTATATGTCAGAGAAAACATGGAAGAAGTTTTGGCAAATGGTGCAAAACCGTTATAAAATTGATTTATACTTTTTTCTTTATTATTTGTTGCATATAAAGAGAATTAATGTAATTAATAAAATTTTCTTTAGTGTTCTCCTCCATTTTTTAGTGAAAAATGTCCTTTGTCACAAGCATGAATGTTAATGGAGAGAATTCAGAGAAAATGCTGTGGTAGTTGGACGTGGATAATGTCATTGTTTGCTACTGCCTGTATCATACAACCAGAGATCATTTTTAGTCTACAGTATAAAATATGATGCTGTAAATTTATGAACCAGAAAGCAATCAGACAGGACCTAGGAGTTAGCATGGGAAAAGGGTCTTCTTTTTGAAAAGAGACATGCTGCATGTAAAGCACACAGTGTGGAGTCACTTTGTGAGTTCCATCCATTATCTGTAACCGCTTATCCAATTTAGGGTCGCGGGGGGTCCAGAGCCTACCTGGAATCATCGGGCGCAAGGCGGGAATACACCCTGGAGGGGACGCCAGTCCTTCACAGGGCAACACAGACATTCACACCTACGGACACTTTCGAGTTGCCAATCCACCTGCAACGTGTGTTTTTGGACTGTGGGAGGAAACCGGAGCAAACCCACACGGACACAGGGAAAACACACCAACTCCTCACAGACAGTCACCCGGAGCGGGAATCGAACCCACAACCTCCAGGCCCCTGGAGCTGTGTGACTGCGACACTACCTGCTGCGCCACCGTGCCGCCCCCACTTTGTGAGTTGATTCTCTTATGTGGTTGTGTTCAGAAAAAAGGCTTGTGTGTAGAGTGACTCAATCCTCTGCAGGCAGATGAGTGTTTAAAAATGGCTGTAGTTGAGGCAGACCATGCATCAGTGAATGAAATTAAGTCTCCACCTTGGTTCATTAACATTCATGAGTATTGTTAATGTTACAGATGTGTTAGATTGGCGATCACATTCGTGTGCACATACTAAGAGATATAGCTGATGCAGACTAATTTTAGCTGATGTTCTGCTGTTTACATGAATGTTATTTAATGGATCATATGTTGTGTGTCAAGGATTGGGAATGGGCTCCACAAAATATGATTTTTATCCTGGAGAGTGATATGGCAGGGGAAATAAAATGCCCTATTTTAGAGGTTCTAGAGACCCCAGTTCCCTCTTCCCAGCTGAAGAGAGACATTCGTCATTGCTTGGAGGGAAAAGTGATGGTGTATGTAGTCACGTAAGGTATTTTATAGACAATGGGCTTTTAATGTACTTAGAAAGACCCGGACCCAGAGTAAAATTCTGTTTGACAAATTGTCCCTATGGCTTACAGCAGTGTTCCCCAACCACCGGGTCGCGACCCCGTACCGGGCTGTGTGCCATTAGGTACCGGGCCGCACAGAAAGTTTGAATTTTTCTTTTTTTAAAATTGATTATCAGTCTAAATGTTGATGTTTTATTTTGAAAAGTGAATTCTGTGCTGAATGACGAAGAGACGCATACATGCGTAACCAGCCGTTACCCCAAAAAGCTAGCAAAAATGAGTGAAAAACAAATCTTTGGCAAGCTTCTTTGGAAAGGGAAAAGGCCCAATGAGGAGACAGAAGAAGAGCCTACGACTTCAAAGAAAATGTAATCTGCATTTAAAAGACAATATCAGGATTCCTACTTAAAATACGGGTTTATTCCTACAAGTGATTCTCATGTGCCGAGCCCACTCTGTGTAATATGTGGCAACAAGCTAGCAAATGAGTCAATGAAGCCTTCAAAATTGCTTTAGCACCTGGAGACCAAGCACCCTGCATTAAAAGACAAGCCTTTGGAGTTTTTTGAAAGAAAAAAACGTGAACAAGAAGGACAGAAGCAATTACTGATGGCCACCACATCAACAAATGTGAGTGCACTGAGAGTGTCATACTTAGTGGCTAATCGTATTGCTAAGGCGAAGAAACTTTTTACTATTGGTGAAGAATTGATTCTGCCTGCCACTAAGGACATTTGCCGTGAACTTCTAGGAGAGGCTGCAGTTAAAAAGGTAGCACAGGTTCCTCTTTTGGCTAGCACTGTCACCAGGCAAATTGAGAATATTGCAGAGGATATTGAGAAGCAGTTGCTGGAGAGGATTAATAAGTCACTGTGGTACGCAATCCAGGTTGACGAGTCTACTGATGTTGATAACAAGGCGAAACTAAAAGTCAAGAGTCAAGACTGAAGAGAGTTTTATTGTCATTTCTGCATATGTACAGGACATACAAAGGATTGAAATTACGTTGCTCTCCTCTCCAAGATGCAGTAACATTTAACAAAAAATAGACTAAATTCAATTAGACTAAGTAAATAAATATATGAAAGTGAACAAACAGAAGACAAGTGCAGGACATACGTTACCAGCAGCTCACTGATAGACATACATGAGACAATGGGACACTGACTGAAGACAATAACCTGATTTGGAGGTAGGATAATGGATGTACAAGGCAGTGTAAACAATACTGCAAAAAATCATAATAAGAGGAGGTAGGATGCTGGACAATAGTGCAAGATAATCGTATAACAACTAAATAAAGTGAACAAGTGCATACCTATTGAAAAAGTCACAGTTAGGTCTGATGGGAAGCTAAAGTGACAGTACCAATATAAACAGACCCGGTGTCAACAGTAGTGCAAATACAGGGATATGAATCCTGGAGGCTGGTTAAAGTGATTGAGTGCCTGCCTGATTTTCAAAGTCACAGTTGGCCAGTGATGCAGTGTTTATGGTCCAGGAGAGGTCCTCTGTAACGTGCACACCCAGGAACTTGGTGCTGCTCACCCTCTCCACAGCAGCCTCATTGATGGATAGAGGGGCATGTTGTGTGTGGGTTCTCCTGAAGTCCACAACAATCTCCTTGGTCTTCTCAGTGTTCGGAGAGAGATTGTTGTGTTTGCACCAAGAGGCCAGCCAGCTCACCTCGCTCCTGTAGTGTGACTCATCGTTTTTGCTGATGAGGCCTACCACAGTTGTGTCAACCGCAAACTTGATGAAGAGGTTGGAGGTGTGTGATGGAGAGCAGTCGTGGGTTAGCAGAGTGAACAGAAGGGGGCTCAGCACACATCCTTGGGGAGCCCCCGTGTTCAGAGTGATGGTGCTGGACGAGTTACTGTCAACCCGTACTGCCTGTGGTCTTCCAGTCAGGAAGTCAAACAGCCAGTTGCACAGTGATGTATTCAGTCCCAGTCTGTCCAGTTTCTGAATGAGCTTTTGGGGGATGATTGTGTTGAATGCAGAACTGAAATCAATAAAAAGCATTCTGACATAGGTGTCTTTCTTGTCCAGATGAGTAAGAATGGACAGCAGTGGAGACAGCATCATCAGTCGAAAGATTTGAAACGATATGCAAACTGGTAGGGGTCCAAGGAGGGGAGTAGGGAAGACCTGATGTGTTGCATGACTAGCTGCTCGAAGCACTTCATGAGGATGGAGGTAAGTGCAACGGGTGGTAGTTGTTGAAACAGGAGGGTGAAGACTTCTTTGGGACAGGGATTATAGTGGTGGCTTTGAAGCATACAGGGACCACAGCCTGACTCAGTGAGGTGTTGAAGATGTCAGAATACACCTCTGAAAGTTCGCCATTGCAGCCCTTCAGCACACGACCAGGTATGTTGTCAGGTCTAGGAGCTTTCCGAGCGTTGATCCTGCTGAATACACTCCTCACCTTGTCTGAGGACAGTGTGAGCACCTGGTCTCCAAGAGGGGGGTGGATTTATGTGCCGGGTGTGGTTTAGTGCCTCAAACCGAGCAAAGAACCCATTCAGGTTGTTCAGCCAAGAGGAGGTGCAGTCACAGATCTGTGTCGGGGGTTTGTAATCCGTAATAGACTGAATTCCCTGCCACAGGCTCCGAATGTCTCTGCTGTTGCTAAAGCGTTGGGCTATCCTCTTGGAGTGCTGCCTTTTTGCCTTTCTGATGCCACAGGACAGGTTGGCCCTAGCTGTTTTCAGGCCTGCCTGGTCTCCAGCTTTGAAAGCAGCATTTCTAACCTTCAGCAGCTTTTGGACCTCGTCTGTCAGCCATGGCTTCTGACTGGCAGGAATGGTGATGACCTTGAGGACAGTTACATCATCAACGCACTTGGTGATGAAAGCAGAGAAAGTTTCTGTGTACCTCTAAATATCTGTGGAGTCGTTGTAAGTAGCAGCCACTTTAAACACATTCCAATCTGTGGTGCTAAAACAGTCCTGAACAGCGACGATTGCTCTAAGACTGCAAGGGAAGCTCGGCTTCCCCTAAAATGTCAAAAAATAAGTGATCAAATATATACTGTTGTGTGCACATGTCATTGAATAAGTATGCACTACAGCGTGCTTAACTTTTGTTCAGAATCAGCTTCTTATCACTGGTAAAGACGTGGCTTTCCTCTCAATCATTCCCACAGCTTCACAGTGTGGACGAATAATTGGATAAATGCTCGGCTTTGTCCCAGCCATCGGACGCTCAGCGTCTCTGGGGGTCTATGGGGCAGTGGGCTGGCCTCAGCTGGCCCGGACGCTCTGCTTCTGCATGATGACTGGAAGATCTGTCTGAGGCTGAATCCCTTTTTGATTGACAGCGAAATGAGCGAATCAGCGATCCTTTGGTGTAAAGATCCGTGGGAGCACAGGTGGACACACTTCACATGGGCCAAGGCCGTTTAAGCAGCCTAGCTCTGCTGGCCATTGAGAGGACACTAGTCAAGTCCCTGAAAAAGACGCCTTGTTGGTACGACAGGGTCATAGATCATTTTCTTAAAAAGAAACGGAGGGTAGAATTTACTTATAAATAAACCGACACATTTTATGATGTAGGCCGAAATTGAGCTTCCCCTCCTTGAAAGACCAGCATCCTCCACTGGTCCTGAAGTGGTGATGAGCCATCTGGCCACACCTGTACCTGCTTTAGAACTGGTTTGATGACTTTAAACAGTGGTCTAAAAGCTTGCATTAACATAATAGTGAGGTGATCAGAGGCGCCAAGGTGGGGGAAGGGCAGGGCTTTGTAAGCTCCTCTCCGTGTGGTGAAGACCTGGTCGAGAGTGTTGTTGCCCCGTGTTGGAAAGTCTATGTGTTTATAAAGTTTAGAAAACACAGCCCTTGGGTCTACGTGATTGAAATCCCCAGCCAGGATGAGAAAAGCATCCGGGTGGGCTGTCTGCTGCTCACTGATGTGCTGGTACAGTTCATTCAGTGCCTCATTCCTGATGTTGGTGGAGCTTGGGGGAAGATATACAGCAGCTAACAGCACAGCTGAGAAATCCCTCGGTAGATAGAACGGTCGGCACTTAATAACCATCAGTTCCACTACTGGTGAGCAGTATTTGCAGACCACAACAGCGTTACGACACCAAGCATTGCTAATGTAAACACAGAGCCTGCCGCCACGTGTTTTACCTTCAGTGAGAACTCGGTCCGCCCGGTAGCAAGTTGGCCACTCAAGCTGAACTCCGTGGTCTGGGACACTGTTGTTGAGCCAAGTTTCTGTGAACACATAAACTCAAGTCTCTCACGGTCTTCTGAGTTGACTGAAGTAAGCGGATATAGTCCAGTTTATTATCCAATGAGCGTACATTGGCCAGTATCATGGTCAGGATGGCTGGCTTGTGTGGGCTAGCCGCTAGTCTCGCTCTGATACCGCCGCGTCTGATATCCCCCTCTTCTGCAGCCTCTAGCTCCGCTTGTGGCGCTTCCATTGTGGGCGAGACACAGCGTTGTGGGTCATTGATGGTGCCGGTATCCTGAGCAAGCCGCGGTTTCGCAGCTCCTTGCAGAGTTCGGGGCTCAGTTCCAAATGCGAGCTTCTGCAGACATCAAGCAGGGATTCACGGCTGTATGAGTGTTCCGGGACGTGAACGCATGATGGAGACGTACAAAAACACTGCAACTTGCAAGACAAACACATTTTAAACACTGTAAACTCGGAAGAGAGAGAAGCTGCTGCATGTGCACATGCCGCCATCTTGGATCCTCATCTTGTTTATGTGCGATATATATATATCAGGAGGATGTGCAGGAGGATTTTTTATGCGCACTATTGTTGCAAACCAACACCACAGCCGCAGAACTATTCAAGTCTCTGGATGATTACATGTCAGGTAAACTAAATTGGTCCTTTTGTGTGGGCATGGGCACGGATGTAGCGGCTGCTATGACTGGACGGCTTTCTGGTTTAACTTCTCCGAAAAATGTCACCTGAACTCAACAGCGTGTTGAATGATGTCATTAAAACTATTAACCACATAAAAGTGCATGCCCTTAACTCCCGTCTGTTCGAGCAACTTAGTGAGGAGATGGACGCAGAGTACAAACTAAAGTAAGGTGGTTATCTAAAGGCAGATCATTGGCAAGAGTGTTTGAATTACGAAAGCCGCTGCAGAGGTTTTTTTCAGAAAAAAAGTCACTACTGGCAGCACATTTCAGTGACAAGGAATGGGTCACAAAACTTGCTTATTTGTGCGACATATTCAACCTGCTCAATGAACCTAATCTGTCACTTCAGGAGAAATTGACAACTGTCTTCAAGTTGGCAGATAAAGTAGCTGCATTCAAAGCCAAACTGGAATTGTGGGGACAGCGAGTGAACCAAGGGATATTTGACATGTTTCAAACATTGTCTGGGATTTTGAAAGAGACTAAGCCTGATCCATCATTCTCCCAGCTGGTGCACGATCACCTGTCTTTGCTTTTGTAAGAGTTTGAGCACTACTTCCTGACAGCAAAAGACCCACGGACAAAAAAAAAATGGATCTGCTACCCATTTGTAAACAAACCTGGTGAATTGAGCCTGTCCGCTTAAAGAGGATCAACTGCTGGACATTGCAAATGACGGTGGCCTTAAAAGTATGTTTCAAACAACAACTGTGCCAGTGTTCTGGGTTAAAATCAAGGCAGAATATCCTGAGATCACCCAAAACGCACTGAAAGCCCTGTTTCTATTTCTAACCACCTATCTTTGTGAAGCAGGATTTTCTGCAGTGACCGCAACCAAAAAGAAACTACGGAACAGACTGGACGTACGGAACACACTTCGGATGTCACTGTCTCACATTACCCCAAGATGGGACCGGCTCGTTGCAGAGAAACAAGCTCTCACTAATTGACATTATTATTATTTGATTGACTTGTTCACCCTTTATATAGAAATGACCAGTATTATCACGTGAATCGAGTTTAGTTTTTTATTATAATTATTTCTTATTAGAAAGGATTTTCGTTCTAAAATAAATATTTTCGTTTACAGAGATTTTGTTGATTAGCACTTTATGAACAAAAAGTTGTTTATTGTCTGTTGATGTTTGCATTTGACATAAGACCACTGCAGATGAGATTATTAGATTACGTCATTAACAAGTATCGAGCAAATGTAGGCCTGAGCATATGAAGACCGTGAAAATATTGTCTTAGATGAAACCGGTCCATGGCGCAAAAAAGTTTGGGGACCGCTGGCTTACAGGATATATAGGTGTTGCAAAAAGCTATAATTCAGTGCTGTAGCATTTCTTTTTGGTGTATTTTAAAAAGGGATATTTTTCTTTTTCACTTGTCAAATCTGGCACTCACCTGACAGCTCATAACATTACACTGGGGTCTTTTGAAGAGCTTCAAACGCTCCATGGATTGGTGGCTGATGGAAATCTCCAGCAAGAGCTGAACCCTCAACAAAAAGAAAACTCTGCTGATCTGTGAAAATGGGGACAAGGAGCCATGTTCAGTCAAAAGCAAAAAAATACATGAATACACAACAAGTAAACAGCACCTAACATTACTACTGCTGTTGTTGTGATTTTCAAAGCCTGCATTTCCCCTTAGAAATGGGGTGTTGCAACTTCACCGACTACATTTTATGGAGGGAAAATCCGAGAAGATGCTGTGCAGTGGAAAAGCACCGTAGGCTTGAAAAAAGTCCTGAACAATGCAATGGTGTTCCAGGTGGTTGTTAGAGAATTGCTACTTCATTATGCATAAAATATGTCATGCCCTTGCACACCCTTGGCTCTGTTTGTTATTGTTCATGTCTATGCCCTAGTCCCGCCTTTGTTCTTCCTTCTCGTCAGTGTCCCGTCAGTGTCTCATTTGTAATCCTGCCTCCTCGTTATCAGTCTCAGGTGTCCTTGTCTGTGTTATGTATTTAAGTTTCCATTTGTCACTTCCTGTTTGTCGGAAGTCAATTCCACCTTCAGTTTGCTTTCCACCATCATTGTCTGACTATTCAGTCTGTCTGTTTCTCTCCATCGTTGTTGTTTTGCTCAAGTCTGTGTGTCTGTCTTTGCTGTTCCACATTCGCTTGTCTTGTCTGTTCCTTGATTCACTTCCCTGCATATGTCTGTCTGTTTCTTCCATATGCTTTTTTGTGTGCTTGTTTGGTTTGTCTGTTTGTATTTCTCTGTTTAGTTCTCCCTGTCCAGGTCTCTGTTTAACTCTTGCTGTCTAGGTCTCTGTTTAACTCTTGCTGTCTAGGTCTCTGTTTAACTCTTGCTGTCTAGGTCTCTGTTTAGCTCTTCCTGTATGGCATCTCTGTCCAAGTCTCTCTGTCCGTCTTTATTTGTCTAAGTATCCTGTCGTGTGTTCTAAGTCTGTCTGTCTTTGTTTTGTTATCTTTTACCTACAGTCATGACAAAATACATTTTAAATAGGTTCTTCAGGTATGTTCACTTATCAAAAATTGAAACAGAAACAAAATCAATAAACCATAAAATGGAATTATTTGTAGCTAACCATAATCTTATACTTTGACCCTCATTTCATGATCTGAGGTCTCATTCATACTCTGGGCATGGAGTCGAGGGTCACTGGATTAAACTATATCTTCCTAACTTTGCTAATAGAAATAAAACTTAGGCTAGAATTTATATTGCCATGAGACAACGTCTCTAAACTTATCTGAAGTAGATTCATTTTGGTTTGAATGTACTAATTCTCCTGTCTCACTTCATTTCTGCAGTTCTCTTGTTCCTTGCTACTCTCTGTTCTGGGTTCTCTGAGTAACTTCACCTATTTATCCATTATTGTTTTGCAGCGGCATTGAGAGCAGCACATCAGAGCTGAAGCACTGGGAATTACAACTCTGCTTTACATAGAACTAATGTTATTTCATCTCCTTGTGGCTTTGCTTAATCTTTACCTCATCAAAGAAATTTGCTGCTATAAGGCAATTAACCCAGATCCCCCTGGTTAAATCTTAGCCCCCCTAATCATTAATCTCTAGTGATGGCCCTGCATTGCATAGAACTAAAACTGAGTATGAACTGGCTGCAAAAACTTACTTGATTTCATGAACTAAAAACTGACTTGACTGACCATGAAGAAAATGACTTGAATGCAGCAGCAGCAGTTTAAACCAGGCCTCAGGACCAATGCCGTGAACACCTGATTGGTTCTGAGGAATTGGGGGAGGGAAGATCTCTTGCCTTGCTCTAATTCTACTTGGAGGGTTTCATAGGCCTTTCCAGCCTAGAACCTCCCTTGAGTTGTGACATCACATACCATTTATGACATTTGACAAGACAAAGGAACCGCAGAATTAATCCTGGACTCTTTCTGGTGAATGAATATTTAAAATATTTGCATCTCTGAATCATGCTTTTACAATTATGAACTAACAATATTCCTTATACAATCTTATTACACGAGTCTCTCACATGAGCATAGCTGTTTCGCTATGGCCTTGATCAAGTTGATTACATTTGAGAGAGATTAATTAAGATGCAATATAAAAGATTATATGTTAACACAACGTAACATCATTCTGACAAAACCATGTTTTACAAAATTCTTAACCAAAACTAAAACACACATAGTATCTAACAGATAATAGACAGCTAGTAAAATGCTGGTGATTCATGAATAAAAGTTCCTACTAAAGGTGAATTAAATTTTAAACACATAATTATAATTCCATTTTTGATTGTCCAACTGGAAATATTTTTATAACACTGAAAATTATGAAACACAGAGACCAAAGCAGTTCATCCTTGGGAATTAAGAAAAGTTTGATAGTGTAGTTTTCAGAATTTTTGTGTGTGTGAGAGAAGAAAAAGGGAATTAAGGTTGATCATTAAGTGAGTCTCTGTTTCTCTGGCTGAAACTGAATTCCTTTCTTGCCCCCTGGTGAACTGGTGCCATTAACAGGGCCTGGAGGGCAGTTTTATGAGCCCTTTTTTCCAGACTTTGAAGCACCAAATGTTATCTGGATTCTGGGGTAAGGGAGTGATGAGTCACTGAGAGACCAGGCTAAGTTTTGAAGATTAAAGTCCCAAAAGTCAAATATTTTATGAGAGAAATTAAAGCACATTCATCTCATACTACAACAGGAAGGAGGTTACTGACCAGGCAGTAATTAAATATTAATATTACACAGGTATGTGGTATGTATTATTGGAATGTGAATGGGTTAATAGCATTGACTGTTAAATAGAATTGTTTTGACTGTCTGTGGTGAATTTGGTGTGTTCTCCCCTTGTCTGCATGGGTTTCCTCCAGGTGCACAAGTTTCCTCCCACGGTCCAGAAACACATGTTGGTAGGTGGAGTGGCTACTCAAACGTGTCTGTAGATGTGAGTAAGTGTCGTCCTGTGAGGCACTGGCACACCCTCCAGGGTGTGTTTCTTGCCTTTAAAATAAGACTACACTTATAAAGGTTTATGAATGGTTTAAATATCTGTTCATTACATGTTATAATCTGGTTGTAAAACCTTCAAAATTCATTAATAATCATTTGTAACACAAAGATAGGAGGAGCGACAGTGAACTTTTTTTATAGATACGGAAAGTGTCAGAGAATGTACTGAAAATATCAAGGGGAAGAATAAGCTGAGAACCCTAAACACTGAGAATGTGAATTTAGTCATTTCAAAAGTTTAGGTAAACCACATTATAATTAATGATTACAAAAGACACTTAATTAAAGGATGAAACATATCAACAAATATGTGCTGGAGCTGAAAGAGTAAAAGTTGACTGATGAAGAAGACAAAGTAAAGTCAATATTCTGCAAGGTTTGAGGTTTAACTGTGTAAAAGGATGTGGATTCACTATTTGGCAAACACAAGGTCACTGTTGCACTTACTCTATGTGTTATAAGTGATTAATTATAAATTATTATTTACAATTACTATTAAATACTATTAACAACATAATTAATAACTGTTAATGAACAGATTTTAGACCCTTTATAACCCTTTATAAATGTAGTCTTGTTCAAAAGTTATATCCTGTTTCACACTGCAAAGTCAGGACCACCACAGAGCAGGCATTATATGCATAGTGTTTCATTCTCAGTGCTGCAGTGACTCGGATGTGGTTTTGGTTTGTTGGTTTGTGTGGGTTGTGCTGGAACAAGTAAGTCAGACCCTTACCCAAACCTAGGCAGACAAGGTTTTTATTTTTCCTTGTAAAACACATTAAAAAAATCATATTCTTCAAGACTACAGTGGAGTGTACTCATAATAAATTGATTTGTTTTTGAATTTGTGAATTAAAGTCAGGTTTATTTTTATTAGTAGATGCCCTTTTTAGCCAGCACTTCCTTTACTATCACACCTTATGTATAGAACCAGTTCTATAAACAAGCTTACAGGAATCTTTATGTAGACAATGTGATCACTATGCTGTTTAAGTAAAAACCACATTTCCAGAGAATTTGGGACACTTCCTGAAGAAAGATTTCAATATATTTTTATCTTTATGTCCACAGATGAGGTAATGTAGATTGTAAAATAAACTGAAGAAACTAACTAAGAGATTCCAAATGCCATGTTTGCCACTAAAAATCAACTTGGTGAGGCTGTCCTGTCTAGATGACTAGTTTTATTGGTGAGCAGGAACAGGAGGCAAGGCACGCAACAGTACGCAACAAAGCAAGGCCAATTGCTTCATTGGGAGGCCAGAGAGAAGTGGAAGGTCACTGGGCAAGAGTTGTAGGCAAAGGTGATGAGTTGTATTAAATTGTTGCTGGGAGCAACTTATTTTGGACAGTGGGAAAGTGAAAAACCTACCTGTATATTATGTGCGGGGTTAGCATGCTGAAGCATGAAGCTTTGTATTAGCTTAGTAAGGTTAGTTTGTCACAGGGTCTGTACATGGAGACATAATCAGGGGGTACAAGCATGTTTATTGGACAGCAAATGCCTAACAAAATAATGCATTGCTGAGTGGTTGTAGTAATAAATTAGTTAGGTTTGTGCATGAGGGGGGAACATATCTGAAAGCATGTACAGGCTTTAAAAAATGGTAAATGGGGTCAAGTGTGAGACTGGAATTTGCTGGTGGATATAGGTAAACTACAGGACAGAGAGTGTGTTGTGATAACTACACTGAAGCCAGACATAGTGTTGTGCTCTGAAACTAAAAAGATTTCAAAAATGTTTATTTCATAGAGTTGACAGTTCAGTTTGATGCAGTCTAAAATACACAGACTTGGTGGCTGAGGTGACTGAGGTGAGGGAACACGGGTGACAGGTGCATGTAAGACTGGTAGAATAAGTGTCAGGGGATTTGTAGCCATGTCTGCCACATCCATGCTCATGCAGTTTGGCTTTAGGGGCCAAAAATTAAGGGCAGCTGTGAATGAACTGAAAAGGCTTGTCAGTGGTTGTCTGTTTGCTAATACAAGGAGAGCAAAGACTGTTTGGGAAAATACCAGTGGCGGATGCTGGTCTTTTAAGAAGGGGAAGCTCAGTTTCGGCCTACAATAAATGTGTCGGTTTATTTATACGTAAATTCTACCCTCCGTTCCTTTTCAAGAAAATGATCTGTCGTACCAACAAGGCGTCTTTTCCAGGGACTTGACTAGTGCCCTCTCAAGGGCCAGCAGAGCTAGGCTGCTTAAACGGCCTTGGCCCATGTGAAGTGTGTCCGCCTGTGAGTGCTTTGTGACGGTGGAGGGGCTCAGCAGCACCCGCTGGACAGAAACTGTGATAGAAGTCAGAAAGAGTGATAGAAGTCAGTCTCCAAACACAAGCAGCTAAAAAAACCCACCAGAAATAGAAGCTCGATTTGTCGCTAGTCGTTTTTAACAAAGAAAATGCCGCTAAGAGGTTTAAGAAAATCTCCGGTTCAACTCAGAACAGAATGAAAATGTAATGCTCCCACGGATCTTTACACCAAAGGATCGCTGATTCGTTCATTTCGCTGTCAATCAAAAAGGGATTCAGCCTCAGACAGATCATCCAATCATCATGCAGAAGCTGAGCGTCCGGACCAGCCGAGGCCAGCCCACTGCCCCATAGACCCCCAGAGACGCTGAGCGTCCGATGGGCGGGACAAAGCCCAGCATTTATCCAATCACGCGTCTCGTTTCGCTGCACTTCGCTGCTTCTCCATTGAACTCTGTGGACGCTCAGCGTCAGCACTGTTTAAATCACTGTGAACCTGTGGGAAAGCCGCGTCTTTACCAGTGATAAGAAGCTGATTCTGAACAAAAGATGAGCGCATTGTAGTGCATATTTATTCAATGATATGTACACACAACAGAATATATTTGATCACTTATTTTTTGATATTTTAGGGGAAGCTGAGTCTTAGAGCAATCGCCACTGGAAAATACACTGTAAATGTGGGATGGCTGAAGTGTGTTTTAGTTAAATGGACAGTGCAGGTGAGTGGGGTGCTGTGTGTGTTTTATTGTGGTTGTTGTGTGTTTATTGTGACGTATCCTATAAAATTCACATGGAACTTGTGGCACTGAGCTTGCATTAACAGTGTCAGTGGGCCTTTGTATGGCCTGTGTCACCTGGAAGATCAGTGTGGATTTTTGCTTGAGAGTATGGTAGAGGACTGGAAAGCTAGCTTGAAACAGGGTGGGTCTGGACTTTATTGTTGAGCATACAGAAGGTGCTGTGGGCTTGATTTAGCGAAACATGTAGCTTGTTGCTGACTGGATCATTACATTTCAAGTACACAGCGACCTTAATGGTTAGGTGTAGGCTTAATTTTCAATGACAGATGACAACAGGGACGATGTAGTTGTAGGTTGCTGTTCTGGAGTAATATAGGATAGTATCTTATCTGTGTATACAACTAGAGTGATTCAAGCTGAAACCAAAATGACACAGTTGATATTATCTCTGCTGTTTCTTTTTAAAACCTGCCATGAAATAAATAAATACATATATATATATATATATATATATATATATATGGCATGGCTAAATGCCTAATAGTTCTGTATAGAAAAACATGGACTCTTGCAGCTTTTAAAGACAAGTAGTGGTCTTATAGGGACACACCCACTATAGAGTGGGTGGAACCCAGGTAGGGAGCATGTGATCCCTAGGGGAAGATAAAAGGGAGCGCACCTAAGTTAGTTTACTTCCACTTTGTCTAAACAACGGGACGGCGGGAGTTATCTGGTGCGTTGCGGCCGCTACTAGGAGAACTTGGTCTGTGTACGTGTGCTGGTGCCTGGAGCCAATCGCTTGAGAACTAGAGAAGCGCAGGTAGCTGAATCAACGGTCGGAGGCGTTCGTGTTGCTTGACTGCCGCCTACTGAGACATTTTGTGTCAACAGAACGTTGGTATATCAATCATATTGACAACAGCAGTGTCTTTTTACTCAGAGTGGGGCTGCAGCCAGAAGTGCTGCGGGCCACTGTTTTTCTCTCCCCTGTGTATTGTTTTTTTTACATATGTCGACATTGTTTTAGCTGAGCCACTTGTTACTATTTTACACATTAAAAGGTTTTATTAATACTGTTTTGGGGTTTAGGCTTTAATGCTGCTAGCTGTAACGTTTTATGATAGCATATCATAGGCCGTTTTTATGTAGTTGCACCCAGGAAGGTGCTTCTTTTTGTTTTTAGTTTTTCTTTCTTTGTTTTGTGGTCAAGGGGTGGGTCACCCCAGGTGCTCTGGTTGTGCTCTTTTTTTTTTTTGAGGTGGTTTACTGTGGTGCTGTCATCTTGCTTTTGGTGACCGTGGTATGATATTGGTTTTGTGTGGTGGTGTTATTGACTGCATGACTAGTGTGCAAGCCAAAGGGCTCTGTGGGTTGGGCACTTCCTTGGCCACATCTTATTGGTCTGTGATATGTTACTTGTTGTCTATATGTATATCAGCTTAAACCCCATACAGCCTTTTAAGAGTATCTACAGTGTTTAATACCTGTTTTAATTAACTGAAATAAAATTTGTATTGATACTTGGCATCCTGAGTGATACACATGTGTTATTGTCTGGCCCTCACACTCATTCGGTTGAGTGGCCTAGCAAGGGGTCCCCTTTCCCATAATATAGGGGTGGCGTAGTCGATGTATTGATACCGTGGTCGTGCACAGTGTTAGCCTTGGGCGTCTGGGGTGTGGTACACCACCCACCATAACGTAACATCACCGCCCTGAGAAGAGCTGACCCTGGCACATTTGGCGTAGTCGGCAGGATAACAATTAGTTGTGCCGTATGTCAATTTCACCGTGTATCTAATTGGATGTAAGTGATAGTTTTATTACAGTGGCTCAGTGTGTATGGTATAGGGGTGGAGAGAAGACAGTGTTCAGCAGTGGGATACTGCTGCTGAAATCATCATCTGGACCATTGCAATATTCCGGAGGAAACAGTGATTCTGCTGGACAGGATTGGAACCAGTATAATTATTGCCCTTTTGATTTGTGGATAGTGTTTTACATTATACATTTTTTTTCTTTTGTTTTCTCTTCCTTAATTATTGAAATGGCTGATGATGTGGCAGAGCAGTTGAGGGCTCTTACTGATTTGGTGCAGCAGCTTCGTGTAGAAAATACTAGGCTTAGAGAGGAGATGACACAGAGGACAGTGGCAGCTGCAGTTGCTACTCCAGTAGGAGGAAGTTCATCTGCACAGCCTCCCATTCAAGGGAATGCTCTGGAGGATCCAGTCACTGCTAGTGGCGTAATTGAGAGATTGATATATGTGCCGAGAGAAAGGAAATGTCCTAGGTTTTCAGGAGAGGTGTCTAGTAACTCTCTTGCCATTGAAGATTGGATTGAAGAGGTGCGCAGGTTTTTGGCATTACGTCCTGGTTCTCGCTCTGAACATGCCTTGACTGTATTTGACCTATTAGATGGTGAAGCTCGTACAGAGGTTAAATTCCGTCCAATAGGTGAAAGGGATGATCCAGAGAGAATATTTAGCATTCTTACCAGCGTTTATGGTTGTGCTCAGTCTTGTATTAGTTTACAGAATCAGTTCTTTCAGCGGCAACAGCGTGAAGGGGAGTCTCTAAGAGCTTATTCTCATGCTCTACTGTCTTTAATGGAAGTAGTTAAGCGTCGAGACCCTTCTTGTTTTTCTAGCCCAGACACCGTGTTACGTGATCAGTTTATTGAACGAATTAGGGATGTTGTCTTGAGAAGGGAGCTACGACGTCAAGTCCGATCCGACCCTAATCTCTCTTTTTTTGCAATCCGTAGCGAAGCAATTCGTTGGGTAGAGGAGGGTGAGCCCGGGCTCATTCTGGTTGTACTTATACAGCTGCAGTAGAATGTGGGGTGGATGCGAATGTTGTCACGGCCCAACGTACTGATGAGCTGGCTGACTTAAAAGAGGGACTTCGAAAGCAACAAACGCAGTTAGACGCTATCATGAAGCGTTTAGAGATGACTCCTCTTGGTACCCAGTCTAGGGGTGGGCCACTTACTCGTGGTTCCAGGGGTAGGTTTCAGGCAGAGGGCAGAGTGATCTGTTTGCGATGTAATCTGCCGGGGCATATTGCTCGCCTTTGTAGAACACCTTTAGAGGGGGGTCCTGATGTCGGAGAGGCTTCAAGCCGTTCTGGTACGCAGCAGGAAAACTAATGCCCCCTGACACACTAGCCGAAGTGTCAGGAGGGGGGGTTGTGGGCTCGAATCCACCTAATGTCACACAGTTGATTGGGAACTGCCCCACAGTAGAGATTATTGTTGGGGGTGTGACAATAACCTGCTTGTTGGACACCGGTTCCATGGTGAGTACTATAACTCAAGAATTTTTTGAAGAACATTTATCCCAGCGATTTCAATCATCTTTACAGTCCTGCTCATGGCTTCAGTTAAAGGCTGCAAATGGCTTAGAGATACCTTATGTGGGATATGTGGAGGTTGATGTTCATGTTTTGGGCAAAGTTTTACCAAAAATGGGTATTTTAGTCACTAAGAACGTCCCGGAAGCCCACCAAAATCTTTCCAAAAGGGAAATTCCAGGTCTGGTAGGCATGAACATTATTGGGCCATGCTATAAGGAATTGTTTTTACAACATGGGCAGGCTCTTTTTAAGGTTCCAGATGTCCAGCAGGCAGGTAAAGTCTGGCAGCAGGCTTTTGTTGAATGTCAAAAGTTAAAGCGTATTGAGCAAGATGGTAGGGTTGGTTTGGTTCGGGTGCCGGCAGGTGCCATGACATTTATTTCAGCCTCATGCCATGATGGCTACGGTTCTGTGGTCTCAGCTGGATTGTTGGAGCCCGTGTCTTTTGCAGATGGCCAGTTGCCATGTGATCTTCTTATCCCTTCTGCATTTGTGTCAGTGGGAAAAGGCGTTTTGCAGGTGCCAGTTGTAAATGTGGGTGATCAAGATCAGTGGCTTCAGCCTAAGACAGTACTGGGGGAACTGCATGTTGTTCAGCCTTTGTCTACTCCAGGGGTAATACAAGTCCATAGGGATGACCAGTGTCATGTAGCTACTGTCCAGTCTATTCAAGCAGAATGTGATTCTGGTATTGATTTCTCTCAACTTGCCTGGCCATCCTTATCTGCTCAAGAACAGGAGGAGGCTCAAGTATTGCTGAGAAAGTATCAGAGTGTTTTAACTGAATATGAGGGAGATCTGGGTTGCACTACATTACTTCAGCATACAATGCCTTTACTGGATTCAGTCCCAGTGAGGCAGAGAGATCGGCGCCTACCTCCTTCACAATATGACTTGGTGAAAGCTCACATTCAGGAGCTTGTAGAAAACCAAGTGGTGCGTCCTAGTTCTAGCCCTTATGCTTCTCCAATAGTAGTGGTGCAGAAAAAGGATGGGTCAATTCGCCTGTGTGTCGACTACTGCCAGCTCAATGCCAAGACTCGCAAAGATGCCTTTCCTTTGCCCAGAATAGAAGAGTCCTTAGATGCTCTGAGTGGAGCTAAGTGGTTCAGCACTTTAGACTTGGCGAGTGGGTATAATCAGGTACCTGTAGTAGAGGAAGATAGGGAAAAGACTGCTTTTTGTACACCTTTTGGATTGTTCGAGTTTAATCGGATGCCATTCGGTCTATGTAAAGCACCTAGTATTTTCCAACGCCTGATGGAGCGAATATTTGGAGACCAGAGCTTTCACACGCTCTTGTTGTATTTAGATGACATTGTTATCTTTTCACAAGATTTCCAACAACATCTTCAGCGACTAGATATAGTGCTGGGCCGTCTTAAACAACACAATTTGAAGCTCAAATTGAAAAAATTTAATTTTTTTGCAACTAGGGTTAATTATCTGGGACATGTGATATCAGCGTCAGGAGTTGAGACAGACCCAGAGAAAATTCGAGTGGTTGCTGATTGGAAACGTCCCACGTCTGTTAAAGAGTTGAGATCCTTTTTAGGGTTTGCCTCCTACTATAGGCATTTTGTGGAGGGCTTTGCCAAGTTAGCTGCACCCCTTCATAGACTGGTGGGAGCTCTTCAGGGCTCCAAGAGACAGCCCAAGCCAAGGTTGCTTGGCACAGTAACGTCACATTGGGATGAGGCATGTGAGTTAAGCTTTCAGACCCTAAAAGATTGTCTGGTGAGTGCACCTGTATTAGGATATGCTGATTTTACAAGCCCTTTTGTGGTGGAGATTGATGCTAGCCATGCAGGGTTGGGAGCAGTGCTGTCCCAAGATCAGGGGGGACAGCAACGTCCTATTGCGTTTGCCAGTCGAGGATTGCGTCCTAGTGAGCGAAATATGTCAAATTACAGTGCAATGAAAATGAAGGTCCCTTAAATGGACCTTGACAGAGAAGTTTAGGGAGTATTTGCTAGGTGCTGAGTTCACTGTGTACACTGACAATAATCCCTTAAGCTATCTACAATCCGAGAAGTTGGGTGCGGTGGAACAGCGTTGGGCATCTCAGTTGGCACTGTTTAATTATGAGATCAAGTATCGGCCTGGTACTGTTAATGGTAATGCTGACGCCCTTTCTCAGTTGCCTACCACTGATGACCAGCCTTCAGTAGGTGTAGGGGGGATTACGGTTCCCTCTGACGTTTCTTTGGCTATAAATAGGACAACATTAGGGCCCCAGGTGGCCTTATCCTCGGCAGTGGATGCTATTCCATCACGTAGCCTGGCAGACCTGCAGGTCTTGCAAACTGCTGACCCTACTGTAGCAGCGTTTGTGGGCTATTGGAGGAGAGGGCAGATACCTACGGTAAAAGAGTTGAAGGGTGAGAAAGAAGGGGTTAGGGAACTGGTTAGGCAGTGGCCAAGAATTGTGGAAAAGGAGGGAGTTTTCTACAGAGCAGTACAGTTGCCTCCAACCAGGCATACGGTGTTTCAGCTGATTTTACCTAAGGCATTGCGGACTGAAGTGTTGATGGCTCTTCATGACCATCATGGCCACCAGGGGGTGGAGCGCACTACAGATCTCGTGAGACAACGGTGTTACTGGCCAAACATGTGGCGGGACTTAAAAAAATGGTGTACAGAGTGTGCACGGTGTACAGTCGCTAAAGCGACGCAACCCAAAGTACAGACCTTCATGGGTAGTTTGTTAGCCACTAGGCCACTGGAAATTCTTGCTATAGATTTTACTGTGTTAGAGAAGGCAAGTAATGGACAGGAAAATGTGTTAGTTCTCACTGATGTGTTCTCAAAATTTACCCAGGCCTACGCAGTGCCCAACCAGAAAGCCAGTACTGTGGCACAAGTCCTTACAGAGAAGTGTTTTTTTGTGTATGGCGTACCAAAAAGAATTCATTCTGATCAGGGGCATAACTTTGAGGGGGAACTTTTGAAATGTCTTTGTAGGATTTATGGTATTGAGAAGTGCCGGACTACACCCTATCATCCTGAAGGCAATGGACAGTGTGAGCGTTTTAATCGAACATTGCATGATCTTCTTCGTACACTGCCACCTGAAAAGAAACGCAAATGGCCTCAGTTTTTACCTCATCTTTTGTTTGCCTATAACACTACAATACATCAGTCCACACATTATTCCCCTTATGAGCTGTTGTTTGGACAAAAACCTCAGTTACCAATTGATCGGTTGTTGGGAAGCATGGTGGAAGATGGGGTAGAGAATCTAGATCCTTCCGAATGGGTGGGTCAACATAGAAAACATCTGTCTGAAGTTTATTCTAACATCACCGCCCTGAGAAGAGCTGACCCTGGCACATATATATATATATATATATATATATATATATATATATATATATATATATATATATATAATCTTTACATCCACAGATGAGATCAGGTAGCATTTACACGACCGCCCTCCATCAGATGTAACAAATGCTATATTTATCACTTACACTCATCTGGGTGAGAGTGTCTTTTTACAGAGGAAATGTAGGCTTCCATTTAAAATGTAGTGCCAAAGTAGTTTCCATTTTTAAAAAAATAAAATGTTTTAATAGCAACATCAACCAGGTCAACAAAGAAATCCAAGCTGGTTAAACAAATAAACTTGACTTTTTATCTCTTAATAGTTTCTGTGGGACAAAAGTTTGAGACAAATGTCATCTCTCATGAGACATTTGACATCATTTAGCACTTACTTTGTGATAGGTCTCAGTAGTAGTAGTATTAATACTACTTGCCACCTTCAGGAATGAATCATGCTGTTATTTACCTACTATACATCACCTGTTGCCAATGGGGAAAATGGAGATCACTGTGAAAGTCATGTTTATGGTTCTGCAACTGCATTTAATACCTTATACATGTCTGAAAAATATAGAGTTGTGTCCTCCACTACCTGCACTCCACCAAGAGACCTCAGTGGGTGCAGCCGGAAAGGTGTGTGTTGCAATGTGTTGCAAATGTGTTGACCCACAAGAGATCGATTGCATGACAGGTATGAGAGCCTTTCGTATTTGTAGTTTTTTTTTTTTTATATTATCTATAAGTCACTCTTATGTGTGTCTCTTATGTCAGGGACAGCAGTGTCAATGTAAATGACACAAAAAGTCCCAATAATAATAGTGATGTCAGCAAAACTCAAAAGGTATTTCAGAGGTGAGAAATTCGTGATTGTAGCTTTCCCACAGAAGACACACTCTGAACAAAGCTAGGCTATTTTTTCTACATGGCTGTTGAGTGAGTGGGTAGTTTTGTTGGGTTATTTCTTGTGCTCTCTCTCTCTCTCTCTCTCTCTCTCTCTATTACCCACCATTTGGGTCAAAGGCAACGTACATGATTATGGTTGATTATGTTCTCACAGCAAAACAACCCCCCCCTCCTAACGGCAGTAGGGTATGTTTGAGTAAGAAGCTTCGCGGTTGAAGTTTAACTCATCTGTACATATTTATTTACTGTTTGCTTAATCACAAAATCTTCCTTGTAACTCAAGCTGTTTTATTTTGTAGCACTTTCGGTCCGAGTTAAATTTAATCCAGTTAACAGTCTCCTGAATTTGGAGTCAGTTTCTCCTGGTAAATGTAACAGCAAGAATATGTCAACATCACCCACCTATGGTGCAGGAATATGCTTTTCCAATTTTTAAGGTCTCTCCACTGTCCAAATGCCTGGAGGGAGAGAGCTCCTGAGCCAGTTTGGACCAAGACACTTAATTTGTTTCTCCTTTAATGAGCCAAGTCTGCATGAAAACACTGGATGTTTTTCCAGCGTGCAAAAAGACTGGAGAGCTAGCCAATGATAAGGTAACATTCTCTGCATTTTATAAAAAGTGTAAAAATCATGAAGTGCATTTAAATGTAACCCAGCTTAAAAATGTCCTCTTATTTAATGTATGCTTCAAGCTATATGTGCAATAATTTAATTGTACTTTTTGTAACTTTTTACTGATATGAACCAGAATAGTACATTTTAGTATTTTAAGTTTTTACCACAGCATGTTGTTGTTTTAACCCAGCAGTTGGGTAAAGGCACAATAACCCAACAAACTTTTTCAAAGCCATTAACCACACACTGCTGGGTTGAAAAAGAAAACAGGCTGGATTCATCCCAATTGAACCCAGGGGTTGGTTGCCAGATTGACCCCAATTTGGGCAGTATTTTAACCTAGCACTTAGGCAGTCTTTAGGTTTCCACATCCACTGGCTTTTTATCAATGTATCCACATTAACAGCTTTGACCAGCACTGACTGAGAGTTCACTCTCAGCTCCAGATTGAGGCTTTTCCCCACAAAAGTTCTAAACATAAGTAATAGAACACAAACAGACAACGAACAAAAACAGCAATAAACTAAATAAATAAACAAAGGTGTCACTTAATTAATTCCCTGAAAATACTTTATCCTGTTCAGGTTTGCTTTGGGTCCGGAACCCATCCTGAATCAATGAGCTTGAGTTCACACATTCACTCAAACGTATGGACCACCTTGAATAACCAATCCACCCATCGATATGCATTTTTAGTCTGTGGGAGGAAACTGGAGCATCCAGAGGAAACCCATGCAGACACAGGGAAAACTCATCAGACAGTGACTTGATGCTGGGCTTGAACCCACAATCCCAGTACCTTGGAGCTATGTGGCAGCAGCACCCAGTAATGGTAAATGCATCAAATATTCCCAAATAACAGAATGAGGGCATTGGTGCATTGTCTGAGCCATGACGCCAGTCCCTTCTCTCTCTTCCCCTTTTTCTGTCTCCTCTCCCTCCTTTTCTCAGACACACAGCTCAGCATGTGCTGTGCAACATCAGGTTTGACTGATGCCCCAGTTGTGCTAATTATGAGCAGAGAGCAGTTGTGAAGCCAGTGGGATAGCAACCTGAAATCATATTGTCAACCATGGGTCACCAAACCTTTCTTTCATTATACTGTTGTTATAACCATTGTGTGTATGTTCTGTGTTCCTTTTTTTTTTCTACGTGTCCCTCTCCTTTGGTGTTAAGCCCTAAAGATTTCAGATTGGTTGCAGTATGAGTGGTGTGCTGCAGCTATGACTGCATGTAAAAGGGAGTGGACTGTCGCTGTTTGACACACCTGTGCCATCATTTCCCCGCCGATCAGGACAAGTAGCTTGGTTTTTAGCATTCACTTATGTATAAACCTCATGACGGAAATGTAAATTACCATGTTACAAATATGGTGTATATTCCCTGTTTGAATTAGCATTTTTTTCTCCTATTTTTAAAACCAGGAATCGTGGTAGAACATTATATTTAGCTTTTAGAACTTAGGAAAATGTTTTTATTCTGTTTCATATAAGTGGTCATGTAGGTTTGTTGGGGAATTTGTCTCATAGAATCAACCTGATACTCTGTTGTGAAAAAAACGAATGCAAGTGGTAAGTTCTCTGGGCCAAAAGTAATCTGAGACTAAAAAACAGTGAAGACTAATGTTGAATTAGTGCCAATGATAAAAAATATCATTCAGACTGGAAAAGTTCAAAAATCAGCATCTGAGATGGCATGGTGGGTATCAGTAGTTACAGTATAAGTGATCTGCAGATATGTGAAGGTGCCCTTGAGGAGGAGGTTTGAATTGCTATTTGAAGGCACATAAGCTTCCCTCAGTGCCTAATCTTTTCCCAGGAGCTCCATGTCAGTTTCGGCACAACACTGCCAGGCATCATTCTGCATGAGTTACAACAGTGTGGCTTCATAAACGTAGAGTGTGTGTGCTTGAATGTTCTGTGTGGAATGCAGATCTGTCTCAGGCGAATCAGACAATGGCAACCACAGAGTGTTGTGCAGCTCAAGTCTTGTATGCAGCAGGAGTGGGCAAAGTCCCACTTGCAAAAGTGAAACGTTCATATCTTCAATTCCCAAATAATTAAAAAGTGTAATTACTAGAAAAGTTGACGTGACCCTATTTTTAGTTATGGTACAATTTAAATAGAAATAGCAGAGATAATCAT
This sequence comes from Hoplias malabaricus, assembly GCF_029633855.1. Classification (NCBI taxonomy): domain Eukaryota; kingdom Metazoa; phylum Chordata; class Actinopteri; order Characiformes; family Erythrinidae; genus Hoplias; species Hoplias malabaricus. The sequence goes on from NC_089820.1 coordinate 4,080,720, forward strand.
CCTTAGTGATTGCAGCTTGAAACAGTGAGTAACACCTACTCTCCACCCATTTTTCACAGTGGATAGCTGATGTGTTATACAGCGTGGCGGACAAACTGAAGATATAAAAACAGTGAGCACTGGTAGTTACCTAAGTTTTAGACCTTTTAGATCAGGATTGGACAATGAATCCAGATTTCAGCTGACTAAAGTCCTTAGTCAAGAGTTTGAAGAAAGCAGAAGTGAAAATATGGGGATTTTATTGTTGAGGGAAACAAAAAAGATTGTGCAAGTAGTTTTGTGGAAGTTGGAGGTTCAGAGTTATTGTGTATGACGTTGCACAAGAGAACGCCTCTGTTATAGACTTTATAAATACTTGAAACCAAACAGCTGTAAGAAGCCTCTGGTCGCAGGAATCCCACAACATCATTTTCATTGGTGAGTAATTGCTAGTTCATTTTTTTCTTGAATGAAATACAAAGACAATGTGATGAACAATGAACGATCTAGTCCTATTTAGCCTAATTCTGACATTCTGGAACTGTATGCATTTTCAATATCTGAGTCAAAATAGATTAACTGCACTTGGGTGTTGTTTTGTGGAATAAACATGTCCAGTGTAATTAGGCAAACTCATGGTTTAATTTCATAAATCATAAAGCAAGAATGAGATTTGTCTTATTTTTCCCAATTGTCCAAATTGACACCTTGAATAGATTGTTTTGTTTTGTTTTTACATCAAAATATAATTTCTTTGAGGGTTTGATTCTATCCATATTTACATTACTTTTCATTTGATTTATATGAATCCTAATGCAAGCTGATGTGCACCATCAGAATGGGTTAGGATGTAGTTTTTCAGATATGTGATTCAAACAACCTTTAAATGTTGGTATGTATATTAAATATGTGCTGCAATTTTATGACATTATTCAAGTGCAATGTATTTACTTGACACTGCTCTGTTTGTATAAGTGTGGTGTATTATAGTTACGCATTATTCGCTCATTATGATGTGTCTCTAAAAACTGTGTAATAACATATTTCCAAAACACAGGCAAATATACTGCCATCACTGTTGGATAAGCTCATATAAAAGCACATTTATATCAGTTATAGTATTTCAAATACATGTATTAATGCAGAAGCTCTTAAGCAGAGGAGTCTACACATTGGCCCCACCAGATGTCGCTGTGGAGCAGTGAACAACATAAGCAATATATACGGTTTTATAAGTACCATTCTTGATGGTTTCACATACCTTTCTGTATCTGTTGTGTAAAGTCAGGTACTCATCCATTTAGTGAGCACGGGGCTGGTCCTCAGCTGGTTTATCCAAGTGAGCAACTTAGAAAGTGAGCAAAACACATGTGCACATGTTCAGTGCACTTTCAGTAATGAGCTGTGAGGCACAAACACACTGGCCCCATGCTGAGAGCAGCCAATAAGAAATGAAAGATTTACAAATGTGAAGACATTAAGTGACCACTGTTAATTGTCTGCATTCATATGCAGCTACTCCTGCGATGAGCAAAGTCACATAGAGAACATTGAGGCTATACACAGGTCAATGAGTCATTATTACATTAAGTAATGATTCTCTTTCATACACATTCACATCCTCTTTTTCATTTCGTCTTTAAAGCAGTGTCAGTCCTTCACACACAGCAATAATCAGAAACACTGGAGGGGCCTTGTGTACTACATACACAATTAATACATTTACATTGACTTACATTTATGATTATTTTCTTAGTGATATAAACATGTGACCGTGGCATGAGTTGAGTCCTATATCTTTTGTGTGTAGTTTCATTCAGACGGTGCTCATACAGCATCACTTAACTCTGCCCCAGCCGGCTTTTCATATCAGAGACATCTGCAGAAGCACAGCATATCAGAACAATGCTTAGAGAAAATGTGCACGTATAGCAACGTAACTTTAGCCAATCAGCATCCTCACAAACACACACAGAGAGAGAGAGAGAGAGAGAGAGAGAGAGAGAGAGAGAGAGTTTTTAGTATATAGATACATTATCTAATGATATATGACGGCCTAGAAATTCCTAATATCTTTATCATAATATCTGTCTTATCTGCACTAATATAATTAGTATTTTTTGAACAGGTCTGTAATGTATGACACATATAATGTAATGTAGCTTGTATCTGAGCACATTATAGCTGTTTAAATGTTAATCTGCTGATTTGTTTTCAGGATAGGTTCAAAATGACCAATTTCCACAGAGATTTCTACTACAGAGTAGTGCAGTAATATGTGCTAAATAGATATTTTTAAATATTAGTTGTTTTTTTATGTGGTCTGAAAACATGGGATAAAAGACGTTATTATGGTATTGTGCCGCTCTTATGTAGATTGCAGATGAGCTTTAAGCAGCCCAGCTGAACTCCTCTTGATCTGAGTATCACAAAGGTGGGCATGTGTTTATGTGAGAGCACAATGAGCAGAACAAAACTAACACAGGAAGTGCAGAGAAATACGAATGCTAGTTAAATAGAGTCAAAATGAGAAAGAAGACAAATGAGAACCAAGCGAAATCATTAATGAACAGATCTTTTGCTTTACACTCCTCAATCCTTGGGACAGGTCAGCGATGGCTCTTTCTAATGAAAAGCACAGCATCTGAAACTGGTCTTTCTGAACAGGGCTGTTCAGAATCATGCGTGAGAAACTGGAATTGGAAAAGGACTGCTGCTTTCATAAGCTGCAGAAAAAGTCTTTCTTTTCAAAAAATCATTTTGTTCAGCAAGGTAACAGTTTCCCCCTCCAGACTCACGCGACCCTGAATTGGAAATGCAGTTACAGACAATGAATGAAAGAAAATGAACACAGTTTTTAGATAAAAACAATATCCACACAGAAGAATCAAAATATTTGCAGATACAGAAAAAAAGCATAGAATTTTTTTAAAGACCATAAAGCATGAGCATAGTCATTGCTTTTGATTTTTTGTTAAACCATTCCTATAAATCATATAAGGTTCTATGAATGCATTAATAAAGCTTTTTATGGAATATATAACTCCTTATTATACCTGTGGTTAGCCAGTATACTAGTTTAGGTGTAGCATGTGTCAAATAACAACAAGCAAACTGAGTGGGTATAGGTTCTACAATTCTGTGACGTTTCATGTTTCTAGCTTGAAAACTGTGGGATGAGAATATTATTAAAATTTTGAGTGTAGAATAAAATCTTGAACAACACTAATTAATTAATTAATTAATATATTTATAATGCAGTATGAACAGAGTATTTATGGGAAATTCAGCACAATTGCACACAGCATTTTTATTTTTAGTTTTATTTTCTACTTAAATTCACAGATAATTCAAAACCCACAACCAGGAAACGACACTGAAAGTTTGTGTTGTGGTAGAAAAAAGTCCATGCTTATCACAGTGAATTTACAAGTGTCAATCTTGTGGCCACTTGTTTATAGAGAATGACCTGCAGGAGACGACATTTACCATAAAGGGTGTAATAGGATGGAAGATGATTCGAAATATTTTTGAGCATATATATATATATATATATATATATATATATATATATAATTGTAATTTAATTTACATGTGACATATTTGAAAAACTAAAATATAAAATATGGAATGTGCAATAACCAATTCACATTTGACTATTTATACATTTTTATAATTCTACAATGTACATTATGCAAAGGGCAGCACAGTGGCGCAAGAGGTAGTGTTGCTATCACACAGCTCCAGTGTCCTGGGATTGTGGGTTTGAGCCCCGCTCCAGGTGACTATCTGTGAGGATTCCTATTTGAATAAGCCTTTCTAGAAGGTAATATAGGCCTGTTTCAGCTGTAATGCCATGTAGCTTGATCTATGACCTACAGTAAAGTGTTACTGTATATTCAACAATCTCAAGAGGTACTCTGGAGGGATCTACCCCAGTGTCACTGGGGACCACCCCTGTGTCGTGTGGGATACCTCCCCAGGGTCATTAAGCATATCACCCTGATGTCTTTGCATCATGAAGGGTACTACCAAAGTGTTCTTAGGGGAACAACCCCATGTTGTGAAGGAATCACAAATGTCAAGAAAATAATTAAATATCAAGAGATAGCAGCCCAGTATCTTGAAGAATGCCATTGATGCTCTGAGATTGTATATATAATATAAGCAGAACATTAAAACATGCTCTTGTCTTTACAGGTATTTTCTCAATGGCGGACGCAGAGTTCAGCTTTGATTACAATTCGTTTGACTATAACAGCAGTTACACACCAGTCAACCTGAGCTATGAAGGGCTAGCTCACAAAATCCATCCAATATGTTCTGGAGAAGGTCTCTGCATGTTGCTGTTTGTTGTCAATGTGCTCATTATTTTTCTGGGGATAGTTGGGAATGGTTTGGTCATTTGGATCGCTGGGTTTAAGATGAAGAAATCCGTCAACACTACCTGGTATCTCAGCCTGGCATTATCTGACTTCATCTTCTGTGCCATCCTGCCATTCAACACCATCTACATGGCCACCATGGACTGGACCTTTGGACTCTTCATGTGCAAGTTCACATCCTTTGTGATGTTCCTCAACATGTTCAGCAGCATCTTTCTCCTGGTGGTCATCAGCATGGACCGCTGTGCATCTGTCATGTTCCCCGTGTGGGCACAGAACCAGCGCACCTTAAAAATGGCCTCTGTGATCGTCGTTCTGGCATGGGTGACCTCAGTGGCCTTGAGTATCCCCTCAGTTGTCTTCCGCGACGTCCAGGAGCATCTCGGTATGAGCCGCTGCATGAATAACTACACCGCAAGCGAATACAGCCACAGGACTGTAGCACTGAGTAGGTTCATCCTTGGTTTCATCATCCCATTCCTGATCATCATTATCTGCTACTCGATCATCATCTTCAAGTTAAGGAGCAACCAGATGGCCAAGTCCACAAAGCCCTTCAAGATCATGACGGCACTCATCGTGACCTTCTTCATTTGCTGGTTGCCGTACCACACCTTCGTGCTCATGGAGTTGAACCAAAGCCTCCCGAACCACATTCTCGCCCATGGACTCAGAATCGGGACCTCCGCCGCCTCCGCCAACAGCTTCCTCAACCCCATCCTCTATGTCTTCATGGGCAATGACTTCAGGCGGAAGTTCAAGAGCTCCTTCTTGTCCAAGATTGAGAACGCAATCGGAGAGGAAGGTCGCACACTGAGCCGTTATTTGTCCCGCTCTAGCTCTATGGATGCCAGAGCTTCTACTCATATCTGACATATTGACTTGATGCTCTAATGTGACTGTGTCACGACTGTGTCATGGCTTTATATACTGACACCCATGTATATAAATTATGGACTTGATAATTCAGGTCTCTGGGTTTCTAACAGGGCTATAAATGCTAGCACAACACGGGCAGAAGCCCAGCTGGTTATATGCAGTATGTTAGCATGACATTCTCCATGATTGTAGCCCTTTTGTACAACCAAAGCTTTAAGTGTCTTTTAAAGTGATAACTCTAGCATTTAGCGCTTTAGAGGGTACAGAGCTGTACATGATCTATGGATGAATGAGGAGAAATCTGACACAGAGACCAGCAGAATGGAATATTGACTGTAAATATCATAGATGCCTAATTGTTTTGTCTTTTGGGGTCAGTGTGCAATATTTCTACTGGGCTGAGTTTGGGAAAGACAAACTAATAACTTTATATGACCACAAGTGTGTCCACATGAGTGATTTCCACTGTTATAAGTGACATCCGTCACTAAAACATCTCCCATTTATTTCAGAAGGAATTTTGGGCAAAGGGGTATGTACATATTTTGTCTAATATTGTTTAGAAATTAAGAAAGACAGGCTTCAATGCATTTGAAAAAATATATATTTGTTATACATATTATGTATTCACATTATGTATGTCAAATTATTTTATTATTCATCAAATTAATCATAATGAATTGTTTAACAAATATGTTGTTATAAAGCTTATTTTGCCTACATTCTTAAATATAAAGATGCTACAAAGGATTCTTTGAACGATGCCACAGGAAAAAAAAAAGATATGAAGTCTGTTCAAGAGACGTGTGCGTGTGACAAACCCTTTAAAAGTTTAAAAATCCATCACTTGATTTTAAGGTTCCTTATTAATTTAAATGAATTAGTAAACAATGTTCTTTATGGAACCAAAAGTGGTTCTGAAATGGCATCGCTCACAGAGCCCTTTATAGGACCTTTATTTTTAAGAACGTACATTTTTAGATATAAGAATGCTTTTTAAAAATTGAGGAGAAAACCAAGCAATTCATTTAACCACAAAAAAAAATGTAATCAATTTTGATGAACCTAAAAAAAAATGACTCATCATTTTTTTTATCATTACACAGCCGTGTAATGATGTAGTGTCTACATCATTAAGAGACATATATACTCAAAAGCAATGATACTCTTTACCTAGGAATTTATTTATGTCCTGCCTACAATCTTTATTTAATGTATCATGGAGAACAAACTTTTTGGATTCATTTTTAATGGTATATGGTTCTACACAGAACCACTGCTTTTGCAAATGAATCTTATAAAGGTTCCTTAATTGTTTACAGTCTGTTTATTAATTGTTACTAATTAGTTTGTAAATGCATTAAGAGTCATTAATAATAATTTATATCACAGATAGAAAGTGAAACAGTGACGTGCTGTTTGCCAAATAGTGAACCCACATCCATCTACTGTAAAATCTCAGATCTCTGGATGCTGACCTCACTTTGTGTTCTCCTTCAGTCGACATTAACTCTGTCAGTTAATGTCCAGTTTTAACCAGTTAACCACCAATAGAATGTCTTTTTAGACATATATCCTAATGTGATGCACCTTAACATATATCATATAAAAACACATTCTAAAGTCTCAGGATCTTCTTTATTTCAACATTTTCAGTAAGATCTCTGACACTTCTTTTAGACAAAAAATAAATAAATCAGTCACTGTCACTGTATCCCCTTTTATCTCTGTGTTACAAATAATTATTAATTACATTTAAGGTGGTTACAACCTAATTAATAAAATGTATTTAACAGATTTTTAAGCCATTTCTAAACCTTTATAATTGTAGTCTTAATTTAAAAGTGTACTGTTTCCGTCTTTCTCTAGAGGCCTTCACACTCAGCCACAAATGAACTGTAAATCATTCCGCAACTTCATTACGAATAAATATATTCATGAAGAAAATACAATGTCATATATTGACGTTTATCAGATTTTACACTGCATTTATTAGATTTACAGCAGCAACCCTCCACAGACACTGTGTGTGACATTGTGTGGTTTGCATGTCTGCACTGTTTGGTTGTATGATTGCAAAGTGAGCGTGTGGGGGCTGTAGAGAGGGGAAGTACATGATCTATCAGATAAATGCAAGATAAATACCATACTTGCTGTGGGACCCTGTTTTTTTTTACCCATTGAGGCCTGCTGCCAAACATGGGCAGTGGAGGCGCTACAGCCACAAAGTGTGTGTGAATATGTGGTTGCTCTTGAATTTCTGAGAAGTAAATGAAGTACAGAGAGGAACTGAGCGTCTTGAAATTGGACCAGTAGAAAAAGTGCCTCATCATAAGGCAACAAAAACTGAAAAGCCTGCAACATCGTGCTGCAGCAGCGGCCAGCAGGTAAGTTTTTTTTTTTTTTTTTATATAGAAGCAAACAGGGCCCTGTATGCCGGCAGAATATGTAGAACATTTATTTGCGTTTAATTGCTCAAGTCTTGTTGCGTTTCTCTCAGGATGTTGAGCCATTCCCTATTTTTGATGACCTCAATCAAACTTGTTCATTTCCAACCACTGCAAATATTACTTGTGGGAATTCTGACAGAAATAATCAGTATAATAGACACACACTACATCTGCTCATGACCTAAAAGAATGACACTTTACTAAATACACAGGGGTACACCCACATCAAAGTGACTATGGCATTAACAGTTGTTTGCAGACTATTTCTTTGAACATGAAATATCAATAGAGAAATACCACAAACGCCACAGCATCCTTTTAGAGCTTGGTCTTTCTGCAAAATAAACTCGGTGATGCACTTGCCATCACATGAACAATGCTGCATATTACAGGGGGAAAATGAGAGTAAGGAAAAGAATGAAAAATGCAGATGGAAAGGGAGAAGTGATATTATCACACCTCCAGAGGATGTAAGAAAACTACTTTTCCTGTGACTGCACTTCTCAACAGCACTAGTTTCTTCTTTACTACGCTGAAATAATACATTTGAAATTCTGTAACCCAGTCACAATTCCTCAAAGGATATAGTTATCATGTCCATTGAAAAGTGATTGACTTGAGTGGACTAATTTAAATATTAACAGATTGCTAAATCATACTAATTAACACTTTATTATCTACTGTGAAACACAATCTAGACAAAGAAAAAATATTGAGTCGGTCTGCTGAGAGTTCAGAGGAATGCTCTACAAAAATGTATTTAAAAAATGGTTTCCCACAGGCATGCGTAAACTAATTCTAGAACTTGGTATTATTTCATGAAATGATTTATTTATTTAGAATCACTGGGGTGTGGCTGTGGAACAAAATATACAAAATATACACATTTGGCAACTTCAAACATCTCAGTCTTGAGCATAAATCACTTTTGTTTGTATATTTTACAGCAAAGACACCTTTAACTTCAAAAAGGCCACTCAGTAGATGATAGTATTATGTTCTACACAGTTTAAAGTCTTCTTAAATGTCAAATGTCTACTACAGTCCAAAGTTTCTGTAACATGTGCATGAATTTAATATAAAACTATAGGAATGTATAATTTTTAGGCTAAAATTTCTAAAAACCTGGCCTGTATATTTATACCTGAATAAAATTTGTTTTAAATCTGCAGTGCTACTACCTTTCTGTTTTGTTTGGTTTATAGAAAAAAAAAGCATGAATTCAACCCAAGAGATGGAGACAGACTATCCTGACTATTATTATAATAATAACCAAGACAGCATTGCTGACCCAGTTACACCTTCACTAACTGATAGAGATTCATCCTATATTTACTTGGCAATAATCAACGTTATCGTCTTCATCCTGGGAGTTGCTGGAAATGGTTTGGTGATCTGGATTGCAGGCTTTAAACTAAGGAAGTCAGTCAACACCACTTTGTACCTGAGCCTGGCTGTGTCTGACTTCCTGTTCTGCTCCTTTCTGCCCTTCGGTGTTGTTAAGTTGGTGAAAGACGACTGGATCTTTGGGCTCCACATGTGCAAGTTCACTTCCTTTGTGATGTTCCTCAACATGTTCAGCAGCATCTTCCTGCTGGTCATCATCAGTGTGGATCGCTGCGTGGTTGTTATGTTTCCTGTTTGGGCTCAGAATAAGCGCAGTGTAAAAAAGGCCTCTGTGATCGTCGTGTTAGCCTGGATCATCTCAGCAGTGTGTGGCTCACCCTCTGTGTTTATTCGTGAAGTAACATTTCTTCAAGAGAAAAATGTCTGCTACAACAATTACCCTGAAGGCAGCCAGTCTGTCATAGTCTCCTTCAGATTCATTGTGGGGTTTCTGGTACCGTTCCTGATCATTATCTCCTGTTACCTTTTCATCATACTGAAGCTGAAGATCAACCAATCAGCGAATTCCAAAAAGCCATTCAAGATCATGACGGCACTCATTGTTACTTTCTTCATCTGCTGGCTGCCGTTTCACATTTTCGCTCTGATGGAACTGAACAATTACAAAAACAAGAGTATTCTCCAAACTGGACAAGTATTAGGTGCCATTTTTGCCACCGCCAACAGCTGTATGAACCCCTTTCTTTATGCCTTCATGGGGAAGGACTTTAAGAGGAAATGTTCTGCAATTATTTCCAAGATTGAGAACGCAATTGAGGATGAAGGCCGGAGCACAATTAGAGCAACATCTATCACCACGTCTGGGGAAAAAAGACATTCAACTGCCGTTTGAAGCTTTGAGTGACTTTCAAAAGACAAAAACCACTGAAGAGAGCTGTGAATTTTAGCCAAGTAATCTCTTCATGTTTTCATGATTTTTATTGTCAATTATAAACCACAGCCAACTATATTCAATACTTTTTAGTCTTTTATAGTCGTTATACATTTGATTAGAAAAATCATATCTATGTATTCAGATAGAGACCTATTCATGGACAGCTAATGTATTAAAACTAAATATGACTGCTTTAGGGGCGCAGCAGGTTAGTGTCGCAGTCACACAGCTCCAGGGACTTGGAGGTTGTGGGTTTGAGTCCCGCTCCGGGTGACTGTCTGTAAGGAGTTTGGTGTGTTCACGTGGGTTTCCTCCTGGTGCTCTGGTTTCCATCCACGATCCAAAAACACACATTGGTGGGTGGACTGACAGCTTAGAAGTGTCCCTAGGTGTGACTGTATGTCTTCCTGCAAAGGAAAGACTGTTCCTGCCTTGTGCACAGTGAGTCCTGCTCTCAAAATGTTGTTAATACATAACTTCAGCTTTGACTAGTACCAGGAGAGCCGGCATGTTCAGTAAATAAGCATATATACAAAAAATTTATGTAATGTCAATGTCCTACATTTGGTCATTCTAAACACTTTTTGACAGATGAGTCATTTTGTAAAACAACATCACCCTAAGTCTGGGCTGAGGATTAGTTAATGGAGCAGTCATCCAGTAGCCAATCATCAAGCTCCACTAAACACACTATTTTTTATGCCACCGCTTCTATGTCAGCAGGCTACTAATACAAAGTTAATCTAAAATTATTTGCTTTGTTAATCGTGCTACAGATGGATTTACTGCTGTTTAGATGTTGCAAATTGACTCTTTTTTATGCACAAAAGTGGCACTATATCCTTCTAGATTATTTTTTTAATAAAATGTGGCATAGCTAATCAACAGGTAAAATCTCCAAACTATTTCTCATAAATATTCAACAGTTTTTGCCAAGTACTTTATAAAGGACACCCATACAACTGTTGTAAATAATGGTATAGAATGTGAAATGTCTGGCCTTGAAATAAATACCTCAGGTGACCAAGTTTGTATACACCTTCCCATTCATTTTTTTTTTTTAATTAGGGCTAGATCAGCTTCTGCTTCTCTGGGAAGGCTTGCTGAGGTATGGATTGCAATTAGCTATGCTTTTCTACAAATGTTGTGCAATCTATGTAAATACAATATATACAATATATCTATGTAAATGCAAATATAGTAAAATATGTATTCCGTTTTTTGTTTGTTTGTTTTTTTTCTTTTCTTTTCTTTACCTCAGAAATGTATTAGTCTTTTCCTAATTAGCTATTAGGTGAACTCTCCCTATGACACATGATGCCACTGTCCTCCAAAGACCCTGGAGTCCTTTCAGAAGTTTTTACCATGATAGTTTTAAAGGAAGCTGACGTACTAACACCTCTTTTGACAAAAAAATGTCTTGTGAAATCAGACAACGCATGGTTGAGAACGTCTTCTGCTTCCTGTATGAGTTTAAGTGCTTTATCAGAATTTCTGTATAATTCATGATAAGCATCAGAATCACCTACCAGCTCTGTATCTGCACAATGTATATGTATCTAAACACAAATAGGGCATTAATATCTGTATTTATTGGCTTTTGCGCATTTTTGTACTTGTATCTATTTTGTTTGTATTTTTAAACATATTTGTGTATTTTATATATCAAATATATATATTTCTTTATATTTGTATTTGTACATTTATTTCAATGCCAAATAAAAGCTCCTTATTATGTCCTCATTTATGTAGTTATTAATGTACGTATTCCACATGCACTCCATACGGCTCACTGGGGTTGGATTACCAATGGACCAGACTCCTAACTCCCATAGGAAAAACAATAATGAAATCTCCTAGGGGTCTCAATAGTTTGTCATAGACTTCTCCTGAGTCTTAGCTGAGCTCAAAGTAAAATTTTATATCTGCTCATCTCTTGCTGAGACATTAATGCTCATGTTTATATATCTGTAGCTTAACTAAAGAAAGTTAAAGACCAGATTTTATCTGGACAGCAGTTTTTCATGTCTCCTCTAAAGACGTTAGGGCAATTTCCTTTAATAAAGAACCAGCAGAATCATCTTTTAAGTGTGTACATCAGTTTCTGGATATGCGATTTGACCTTAATAATGCTCATGCAACCCTAAGTCTATCACAGCTACACGTTTGATAGATAAAGTGATAAAGTTGCTCTCAGTATTGAGATATCATAAATGTCAAAATTGTCATTATTGTATCTATATTTATAACTTTTGTATGGTTAAAACATATGCTTTTAACATAAGATACAGGGATCAAGAGCATTAGGAAGAAACACTCAAACTTAAAAATTGAAACTGCAAGAGATTGCAAGTGGAACCAAGATTAAAAATGATATACTCCCTGATAACACGTGAAAGACGAAACAACATTTAAAAGCTCAAGCTCACTAAGAGCATGTGAACTTTAAACTTTGATGAAACCAGAACTCATAATCAGAAGATTCCATGAGGAACTTGAACTAAAGCGTCAAACCCAGCCTCAAAATGTAGTAATATACACTGCTCAAAAAGATAAAGGGAACACTAAAATAACACATTAATCTCTAGCTGAAAATCTTTATTCGTTACATAGTGGAATGTGTTGAGAACAAAATAACATAAAATTATTCATTTAAATCAAAATTACTATCTCATGAAGGTCTGGATCTGGAATCATGCTCAAAATAAAGTGGAAAATCAAATTACAAACTGAGCCAACTTCAGTGTAAATTTCTCAAGGCAAGTTAAAATGAGTCTCAGTAGTGTGTGTGGCCTCCACGTGCCGTATCAACTCCCTGCAACGCCTGGGCAGGCTCCTGATGAGGCGGCGGATGATCTCCTGAGGTATATCCTCCCAGACCTGGATTAAAGTATCAGTCAACTCCTGGAAAGTCTGCGGTGCAAACTGGCATTGGTGGATGGTAAGAGACATGATGTCCCAGATGTGCTCAATTGGATTCATGTCTGGGGAACAGGACCAGTCCATAACATCAGTGTCATCATCATGCAGGAACTGCTGACACACTTCAGCCAAGAGGCCTAGCATTGTCATGCATCAGAAGGAACCCAGGGCCCACTGCACCAGCATATGGTCTGACAATGGGTCTGAAGTTCTCATCCCGGTATGTAATGGCAGTCAGGGTACCTCTGGCTAGCACATGGAGGATTGTGCGGCCCTCCAAAGAAATGCCTCCCCATACCATTACTGACCCACTGCTAAACCGGTCATGGTGGAGGATTTTGCAGGCAGAAGAACATTCTCCACAGTGTCTCCAGACTCTGTCACATTTTTCATGTGCTCGGTGTGAACCTGCTCTCATCCGTGAAGAGCACAGGGTGCCAGTGGCGAATCTGCCAACCTTGGTGTTCTCTGGCAAATGCCAATCTCCCTGCATGGTGTTGGGCTGTAAGCATGTCTCCTGATGTACTGGCCTGCTCAGGACACTGTGCTGACAGACACAGCAAACATTCTTGCCACAGCTTGCATGTTCCATCCCGGATGAGCTACACTACATGAGCAACTTCTATAGGTTGTAGACACCGCCTCATGTTACCTCTAGGGGTGAGAGCACTGACAAAATGCAAACATAACCAAAACATTAACCAGAACAGAGAAATGATCTATGGTCACCACCTGTAGAACCACTCCTTTATTAGGGTTGTCTTGCTAATTGCCTCTCATTTCTACCTGTTGTCTGTTCCATTTGCAACAGCAGGTGAAATGTATTCACAGTCAGTGTTGCTTCCTAACTGGACAGGCTGATTTCACAGATGTGATAATGACTTGGGGTTACATTGTGTTGTTTAAGTGTTCCCTTTGTTTTGTTAAGCAGTATATGTATATATAATCACTATTAAAATATGTTCCTTCTGCCAGGAGGGTAAAACTGAGGTGTTGATAGTGAGAAGTCAGATTTTTAGTGGCTTCCTGCTGGCCACAATCAGTTGCCTATATTGAATAAACTCAAAGGACACTCCAACAAAAAATGGTTGTCAATCCCAACAAAATAAGATAGTTTTATTCTGAATGCTGAGAAATGTAACTAACAACCACTGGGTGTTCAAGGTGCAAGACACAACAATCAAATGGTGCAGTACCAGGTCTTATGCCCAACAAAATCTTCTTTGGAGGCAACAACAGTAGTGAATGGAAAAAGAGGATGTTAGAGAAGCGATTTTATCTTCACTTCTCTGGCCCAAACACACGAGAGGTCTCTTGAGATAAGAATAATGTTGTGACAGCAACATTTCACAAACGCAAAATTCACAAGAAGAGTCACATGAACAGCTGCCATAGCAATTCTCTACCTTCTAACAGGATGAGCTTTTAGCCGTATTGTCAGACAGCCATGGTGTCATGGTCAGATGGAATGGAACACTTGTTCCCAAAAGCCAGTGGGCAGCCATCTGCAGCACCCAGTCCTCCAGTCCAAGTACATCTGCTTTCATTCCTGTAAGCCAGAATGCTAGCTCAGTTTCCAACATCTCACCTCATAAACACCTGTTCCCCTCTGCATAACAGATGGTCTGCATTATCTTGAAATCAGGAACTTGATGCAGCAGATGACATGCTGTTAAAAGGCTTAAAAAAGAGAAGCTCTCCAAGCACAAGCTGACGAGGACAGCAGGTCCGTTTTTACTCCGGCAGACTTAGCAAAATTGTTACCACCATGCTGCCGAACATTGGCAAAACTAAAAATGCACCAGGTGCTTTTTTTTTTTTGCTCTTTGTGGAGTATGACGAGTGAACTTCCTCACACCAGCACAAACACACAATCAGCTAATATAGTTAAGGCAATTATTACCATTTTTATTATTATTATTATTACTATTGTAATTGTTAGCAATATAGCAATATAGCAATATAATTGTCTTTGCATATTGTCCCTGACAAGGTGGGCAAACGTGGGGTGGAATGGTTTTTAAAAGCCACCCTGCATCAAGAGGCTGTTGTAATCTGCCACATGTTGCTGCCATACCCCAGACTGAATGTTCCCAGAAGCAAAAGTATCTGCAATGTCTGATACAGTAATACCTTGAAATACGAGTTTAATTCGTTCTGGGACCAAGCTCTTAACTCAATTTGTTCGTACATCAAATTAAAATCCCCCTGAACTGAAAATGAACTGAAATGCTATTAATCCGTTCCAGCTGCTCAGAAAAGCTAGAACAGAAGCATGTTTACCACCTGGTCATGTAACCGTTTCTTTTATTGTACTATTAATCATTTGGGAGTTGAAGATATCAATTGTAGCAGATTTGCACTTGGAATTTTTGCTCATTCTTGCTATAAACCATTCTTTCTTAATAAATGTAGCATTGAACAAGACCAAAAGTCAAATGTTTATAACCGAACTCTGCCAAATCCTTCAGAGCACTGTGATATTGATCAGGTTTCGGGTAAGGGCCAATGTAATGATATAAGACATCAAAATGACATGCAGGCATTCGGGTGTGCTGAAAACAGGTTTTTTTGGTCTGTGTTGGATTTGTTGGATAAGCAAGATAAATTCAAGTAAAAGGATGTACATGCCACACTTTTGCTATCTTTTCTGTCTCTCAGCAAATTTCACCAAAGTTCTTCTTTTTATTTGATCAAAAACAATAGCTTTTTAACTAGCTCCATAATGTTTGACTGCATTGAATCAGTTTGTGTTTTTACACGGGGGTCCGTTTCCTATGTTCTTTCTTTGTACTGTGCTGGAAATAGCAGCTTCCAGCATCACAAAAGCACCACTCCATTTCTGATATAAACGTACACAGACAGCAGTGGCAGTCACTGGGTATACTTTGTGTTTGCTTTTGCAGTTGTTTACCTCAAAGTCCATAGCCATTACTCCTAGTCATGTCATATAATGCTAAGTTAATGCTAGTTGTGATATCAGTTGTCCAGATCCCTGTCTGTTGTCCATGAACTTTTTATTATATATTAAATATGAACAATCTTCTCCTTGGTGTCAGCTCATGGCCTTCCTGTCTCATGACCTTTGAATAGTTTGAGAACCAGTGAGTCAATCTAGTGCTGAGACTTTCACAAATTTGTCATGGAAGTTTCACAATGTTGTCAAAGGGTGAGGACCACATCATCTCCCATTTAAAGCTTATTCATGACCATCTGTGGGAAATGCCAGTCGCAGAACCTAAAATGTTTTAAAGGAATAAAAAAAAACATTTTGTTTATTGGGAGTATCAGAATGATATCTTTTTGCTCCAAAAGACAAATATTCTGAGGAATTGACAAAACACTGTTTCCAATTTGATTAGAAGTTAATGGGATCATTTTGGACAGGTTCTTATGGTTTAATTATAATTACTTTGCACAAGATGTGAATATTAAATTATGTCTGCAAATAAAATATAAATAAAATACCTAAATTAATTTAGCATATCTGCCTTTGAAATCTAAGGTTTTAAAACCATTCTCCCACTCATTTGTCATTTTATGGTAACTGTTTGCAATTTTTAAAAATGGTAATTAACATTTTATCATGTTATTGGGGATATTATAAACCATTTACTGAATTTATTGATTTAGATGATTTAAAGATGTTAGCGAATGTGAACATAGTGTATTATAAAATGTACATTTGTCATTTTTAATACTGGGCGGCACAGTGGCGCAGCAGGTAGTGTCGTAATCACACAGCTCCAGGGACCTGGAGGTTGTGGGTCTGTGAGGAGTGTGGTGTGCTCTCCTCGTGTCCGCGTGGGTTTCCTCCGGGTGCTCCAGTTTCCTCCCACGGTCCAAAAACACACGTTGATAGGTGGATTGGTGACTCAAAAGTGTATGTAGGCGTAAGTGATATTGTGTGTGTGTGTTGCCCTGTGGGGGAGTGACTCCCCCTCCAGGGTGTGTTCCTGCTTTGCGCCCAATGATTCAGAGTGGGCTCTGGACCAACCGCAACCCTGAACTGGATGGGCGGTTGCAGATAATACTACAAAAGTTAACATAAAATGACAAAATAAGCTGAATGTATGAATTATTTTGATTTACAACTAAACATTGCACAAAAACTATTTAAAACCTATTTGTACACCAAGTGAATTCAAACACTTCCTCATGATCAAAAAGTGTCAGCACCAGTCACATAAACAAACACACGAGTGGGTAAGCAAAGTTTAAGCTATTTTAAAAAATCTCTGTAACATTTTAAATTACAGCTAATTACTGGGTAAGTATGGAGCATGTACGCTTTAAAATAATAAGTGCTGAGTAAGTAAATGATATGATAGTAGAAATATGTGGTTATGACTAGGTTTTTTACAAACACTTTACAAAAGGCACATTAGTACGTTCCGAATCCATTGTACTTCGAAGCATAATTATAGATTATAAAATTAAATGAAGAAAATAAGGAATAAGCTGCTATTTTTAATTGACTGTACTTCTGAAGGTAATTATAGATCCTTTAATTATAAATTATTTACAGTGCACATACAGGGAAGGACATGGTGAGCTACATTCATTACAGGCACTAGCAGAGTTTCATTGTGCTTTGTACTCATCATATATTTAGGAGATATTTTACACTGTTTAGCCTATATGTATTGAGACATTATATGTACATAGCTGACTAATGAGGAATTGATTAAATGAATTGCAAGATACCCATTAATAACAACATATTTCTAGTATCATGCCCTTTACTTACTCCGTGCTTATTTTATATTATGACTTAGTTAACAGGTACATACTCTGTACTTACCCAGTGATTAGTGGGCTGTAATATAAAGTGTTACCAAAATCTCCATTACATACATAAACTAAACTCTAAATTCAAGTTATTGAAAGCAGTTTGCTGTTCTTGGAATCATTTTGAAACATAGAAGCCAGCATGACTTCTGTAAAAGTACTACATAACTTCTTAGTTACTCTGCAAATTTGCAAAGTAGCTACAGAGTTTTTTGCTGCAGTGACACTGACGTGATGACGCTGTGTTAATATGTGTTGGGTTGTTACGAGTGGATCAGATACAGCAGTGCTGCTGGAGTTTTTAAACACTATGTTCACTCACTCTCCACTCTGTTAGACACCCTGTTGGTCCACTTATAGACGTACAGTCAGAGACAGTAACTCAGCTGTTGCTTCACAGTTTATGTTGGTTGTTCTCTTGTCCTTGACACAGGATGCCTTTATGTAGTACTTTTTGGTTGGTGGATTATTTTCAGTCCAGCAGTGACACCGAGGGATTTAAAAACTCCAGCAGAACTGCTGTGTCTGATCCACTAATAACAGCACAACACACAATAACACACCACTGTGTCACTGCAACTCTAAGAATGATCCACCTCCCAGATCATACCTGCTCTATGTGGATGTACTGACCATTGAAGGACAGGGTAAAATGGGGGAAATGAAGTATACAGAGCAAGAGATGGACTCCAGTTTGTAATTGTAGAACTACAAAGTTCTCCTGTGGACACTCTGGTCAGTGATTGTCGAAAACAAGGATGTGGTCATAATGTTATGGTTGATCTGTGTATATTACAGTACACAAAAAAAAAAAGTGTAAATTCTGTGACTTACACTCTGAGCAAATGAACAACATGCATTGTGAATAGTTTCTTGTGTGATGCAAAAACCATTAACATTTAAGAAAATATGGCAAATCTTATGAAACATGGCAGACACTGAAAAGGTGCACTCTGATATTTCTTTGAAAATAAAAATGAGTGATTTAGAACACATTTGACTTGAACATTAAGCACATAAAAGTATCTGACATTTCACCACACTTAACATATCTTATAACACCTTAAATTGCCAAATTGTAACACACTCAATTCTGCAATGGTAATGTGTTCACAAAAAAAAAGTGTTTTTAAATTGTTTATCCAATTACATTCTTCCTGCTATTTATGACATTTGGCAGACATTCCAATCCAGAATGACTCCCAGTCTAATTATTTTACATTGTTTAGGTAAAGTAGATATAAGATAATCCTTTAACAGTCCCAGAATGGGGACATTTACAAGTTATGTGCTTCTGAAAGGGGAACTATGGCCCAGTTTTCTATGTGGTGTGCAAAGGTGTCATCCACTGTAGTATGCAAATCTATAAACCAGGGTAGTGTTATCATTGCCATTTCTACCAAGTATGCATCTGAATATGTAAGTAATATATAACAGTACATCTGCAGTTTACATGTCAGCTAACATACTTAGAGTTATGTTTGTAAAATGGGGTGAAGAAGGGAGAGGTGGGACATCATATGCACCCAGACAATCCAGACAATGAGGCATATTGTCCTCTCTTGGTCTCTACTGGACTTTGATAGCTGTGTCATCACTGGGGATGGAACCAGTGCCTTCACGCTGATAAGGGCCAACTCCATGGACAAGTTGACCAAACGATATTGAATAAGAATGAATGCAACAGCAGCTGTTGAGAAACTCAGAAATCTTCATGTGTCATGTGGCTTTGGTATTTATATTTATGTTAAGTTTCTTTATTACTGTGTACATGGTTCAGACTTCAGTTCCTCACTCTTGCAAAGCTAGCGTGTTAGTTTCTTTTTTGCTGCACCGTGGTGAAATGTAGTTAATAAATGAGGGCTCAGGAGTAGTGTGTCAAACAATTGCATTGTTTGACAGTAGCATCA
This sequence comes from Hoplias malabaricus, assembly GCF_029633855.1. Classification (NCBI taxonomy): domain Eukaryota; kingdom Metazoa; phylum Chordata; class Actinopteri; order Characiformes; family Erythrinidae; genus Hoplias; species Hoplias malabaricus. The sequence continues at coordinate 4,100,317 of NC_089820.1, forward strand.
ACAAAATTTGTGTTGTTCACTTTATTGTACATTCTCCAGGTATTGTGGCAATTTATCAGATTGGTCTGTGTTCCTTGATTATTCCTGTTTGTTGATCCCCTACTCTTCCCCATACACTACCTCCTGCCCTGCCCAGACATTCCCTGCACCTGGGTACTGTCTATGGCCCATGTTTATGCTCGTCCCTTATCTCTACCACATCTTTTTGTTCCCTGCTTACATTAGAATCAAAGTTCCATTTTCTTTTTTTTTTTTGTAGATATTGCCTAGCTTTGTTTTGCTTGTTGTCAAGTGTTGTTTTTCGCTTAATTCCTTAATATGTTTTTGTGCATTTACTAAGGATTTCAGTAAACCAAAGCACACACATGTATCCTTCCATGCTTTCCTTGTCATAGTATTCACGTGAAACTAACCGATAGATTTCAGTAGCAAAAACTCAAAACATTACAGCAAAAGTATTATCCATTGTAAATATGTTTAGAAATTTGGAAAAATATGAACTGAAAGAAAATCATTGTTGGTAGACGATGAGATTATGAAAACTGAAGAGTATATGCAAACTACTTTGAATCAATCAGAGGGAAATTAAGCTCTTGGTTCACATCGGAAAGAATCCACAGATGTTTCTGCCCATTGTTCCACTGAGAGAACAGCTACATGTCATGGGTTTGAAAGGATGTGGAGATGGAGAGAAACTCTCAAAAAAAGGATATTACACAAAACACATGACATGTGTCGCATCTAGGTTGAGGTTACTGTGTAACTTTCTGTAGGAGGTTTTTGTTTTGTTTAGTTTTATCTGATATTGAAAAAAAAAGAAATACTTTCTTTAGATTTTTCAAAATGAATTCTAAGTGTGTTTTTAAAGCTTTACAAATTTAGCTCCAAATGCTTCAGACAATCAGCTCACATTACTTTTGAATTTAACTCTGTGTAGTGTACGGTGTTAAATAGTTTGACCAAAAAGTGAAATACACTTTTCCCACCCTTGTATATAACACACATGCCTCTATAAAAAACATAAATAAATAAATAAATAGAATTGAGAGACCAATAACAATTTGAATGCATTTGGAACTCTTTATTAAATGGGGACATCCTGAGCGTATCTGGGTCATGTATAAAAATGTCATATATTTATTTTGGGGGGGGGGGGGGGGGGGGGGGGTGAGGGACGGGGATAATCTGCCAGCTCTCTCATCATCTCTGGGTAACATGCTGCACAGTGAAACAACAAATACACATAGCATTGCCTTCTAAAATCTTTCTGTTTTTCTTTGATAAAAATACATTCATTCCATACAAAATACATTCAGACTGAGACTAGATCAGTTCTACACAGAAATCACTGAACTGCTCCAGTTTGGAGCCTGTGTCAAAAAATAGAAGTGAAACTTCTCATCTTTCTTTCCCAGCTTACAAATACATTATTAAACGAGATACAAAAATATATGTGTCTGTATATATACATACACTACATGATCAAAGCTTCGTTGACAACCTTTATATTTAATGACTCCAAATATGTTACGGTGCACGCATTGTGGACTTGGAAGTCCAACTGATGCTCTGAAGCAGCTGAATACAAGTTTGAGATTAACATGTTCAATGCCAAGTATCAACTGGAGAGGTTTAACACCCCAGAGCATTGGAGCCTGACCTTAATAAAGTCTTAACTGATTGCCAGCAGACCCACACCGAAATGTTACGAAATCCAGTCTAAACCTTCTTAGAACAGTCGAAGCTGTCACTGCAGGTTTTCGAAAAAAAAAAGTCATATATAATGTACGTAGAAATGTATGTATATATACATCCACTGGAAGTACGTACCATCTTTTCTCTAAGCTTTATGTTTTATTTAAGCAAGACTTTGCAATGTGTTGCTATGAAATAAATCTGTCTAGTGCCGTACATCTTAACTTCACAAATTATATAAGTGAAATACATTAGTCTTTCCTTTAGGTGCTTTTGAATTATTGCGTGAAAACTGTTGGCAACCTAATTCTAATATATGAAAAAAATGTGTGGTTGGTACATAAAAGGGAAATAAAAAAGTTATCAAAAAAAAAAAAAAACCCAATAACAATAATACATTACTTTTAACAGTATAATTTTAACAGCCAAATATGAGGGCAGTGAACGTTGCCTTTACCAGGTGAATAAAAGTAATAATTGTTAAATATTCAAGTTGAGATAATCTAGGTTATTACAGTACCATACACACACCTGGTCTGCTCTTGTCTCTTTCACACACACACACACACACACACACATTTTGTGATTATGGAGTTTAAGTTACTTGGTGAAGCACAAAAGCAGTCTATGGACAAATATAAATGATGAACACACAATAGAGGTCTGCTCAGCTCAGGCATGAAATTGAAGGTCAGATCCCCACCGATCCAGTACTAAATGTAAACGCTGTATCATTGACATCATTATGTGACAATGTATTCAAAGGCATCAAAAGAACATGACATACAGTGATAATCTGGTACTTTGAAAAAAATTTGTTCACCTTTTGGTGGTAGATGATTACTGGCAATCTAGAAAACTCCATTGTTTTCAATGGAACTGTTCAATGGAACCTTATATATTCAGTTTAATTCCCCAGACGTGGTGGTGGATAATTTTTTTTAGGAAAACAGGAGTGACTATAGCTCATAACTGAAGCTCAGGCACAGGTCTAGCCAAGGCATGTTTAAGGCCGATTTATACTTCTGCATTGACTCGACACAGAGCCTACGCTGTTGCGAGGGTGTATACTTCTGCGTTGCTGTCTGCGTCGCTCTGAAATTACAACACCACACCACTAGTGGCTGAATCTCAAACATCTTCCTCTACACTATATATTACACAATGTAGTGGTGTGGTAGAATTACTTATAAATCTTTAAAGTGCACTATTTAGGGAGGAGATTGTTGATTGGAACAGAGCATAGTTTACCTGAGATGCCAGGAAAGTAACTAATACAGTTACAGTTATGAGTTTTCTTTTGTTTTTTCTCCAGTGACCTCCGTATTCTTTACTTTGCGCAAAATTTTTATTCTTCCCTGACACCCAGACCATGTCTGAGGAAAAAATGCTGTGTCTCTGTGTTGAGGAGAGGAGTTCATGTTCCTGCACTTCGGTTCTGCATAAACAATGTCCATCCGACTACTGACCAATCACAGTCCTTGCGGTCTGCGTCGACGCAACGCATAATTTCATTTCTGGAGTGGTACGTGTCAGGCTATGGCTTACACTGCATTTACACTGTTCCAGTGCATTGATACAGTTGAACGCATCTGACCTCTACAACTGGCCGCATGTGGGCATAAACAGAGGTGTTCCCTGCATCGATCAATTAAATCACGTGTGAGTGTTTGCACCTATCAGGCAAACACCAGCTATCTTCTGATTGGATAGAACCATCGTTTTGGCCAGATTAATTTGCAAAACGTTAATCTCGGCTCAACATTTCGCTGCCCCACATCCCCCGATCTTGATTTAGTGGACCCATGATGCACGCACGCAACCAATGCTTCTCACTGAAAACAAGCAGGGAACATAACAGCGTAGGGTGTCAATGTGTTGCCTACACGTAAGGTCGACACAAAAGTATAAATTGGGCTTTAGGATGTAATAGTTTGTAATGCTTTTGCCCCACCAACTTAAGGTTAGGCAATAAATGTAGTTAAAATTAGCCATATAGGCACCAGTTCTTCTGTGGTGTTTTAAAACCAAATTGTTAACCCACAATTATACAATTAGAGTAGAGCTGCATAATGTGTAACTGTAAGTGTGAAACTCATGCTTAGATCTGGTAGCAGACTTCTAAAATATGCATGTATAAAACACACACACACACACACACTTACACACACACACACTTTCAGGAGTTCATATAAGGAGAAAAGCCCTATAAACAGGCCATATTATAACTCCTTAGGAGAACTTCACAGGAACATATTGTGAAAGGACTGCACTCAGTGAGTGCTATTGAAGAAAAGCTCTGATTGACGGAAATCAGTAGATTACGAAGTGTACATGGAGCATATTGTCACTGTCCAATGAAAAACATGATTCTCCATTTTTGTCAAATTTTAATTTACTAATTCATTTGAACGCAGCAGCTGTCCTTCACATTGTAGGCCAATATAAAATGATTGGGATGAAATAATTTACATTAACTTTCACAATATAAGAAGATTTTCTCCTTCTCCTGTAAAGCTGCTATTTCACTGGACAGCGACCATATATGGTATTGCTCTTCCATCTCATAACAGCATAATAATTATTCATTCAAAGCACCCTCCACCACAGCCTAACTGACATTAAACAAAATAAAGAAATATAAAGTCTCTCTGAATTAGTATGTATGTGACAAAAGGACCAGGAAAAAGAGTCATAATACTTGTACAAGCACAACTTGATCTGTAGCCATTTAAGAATAACCATAGATCGCATGTCCATTGTTGGTGCTGTTTCTAAATCCCATTTCTCTTGTCACAGAATTCTGATTTTGTTCTGAGACCAGGCTGAAAAACAAATCATGAAACTGACATTGTAAGCAGTATCAAAAAACATGGACAACATAATAATGTTTAAAGCAAATCGCTTGTGGAAACAACTGCTAAAAATTTATGCTAGAGACAATAACTAAAAGATTAAATTGCCATAACATTAACTTGAAACGAGTGGGATGAGGACACTGCCAGAAGGGGAAAGCAAATGGAATACAGCATACATAATAATACAATATAATGCAGTATAATAAATAGCTGTCAGTAAGATGGATGAGTTTGTTCTCTGGTGTACTCCAAATAAAGATAAGCACTTTTTTTTACAATTTACAATCTACTAACTTCCCAATGGCCTGAAACAGTGATCAGTCCACAGTGTTTTTGTTGATCCAGTCTTTTGTCATCCATGGAGCTTTTTTTCTGACCTTTGGGTTTGAACTTCCAACATTTAATCACTGTGAGTCACTGGGTTGAAATGGAAAAATGGTGTAGACTTAATTCCAGATTTCAGCAATAAACACCCACAGAGGTGTTTCACAATATTGTCTATAGTCATCCATGGGTACAGTGTTCACTCAAAATGGTCCTGTAAAACGGTTCATTTCAACAGTCCAAGCTTTTTTCGTTTGGGCTGTTCTTTTCCTTCTGAGAGAGAAAGATGAAACACAAAGCTGGGTTTTTGAGCTCCGTGACATCAGCAGCATTTGTATAATAAAGCTTCTTATAATTTCTTGTAGAGAATATAGACTCTTGAACTATATCTTTCTTTCTTTGCTTATGCCTTAAAAAATATACAGTATTAGTCATCGCATACTTAAAAAAAAAAATTCTGGGAAAAAAAAAGGTAAACAGCTAAATATTAAACTGTCGGTCTTAGTTCTAAATGCTTGGTTCATGTGCACTGTGATTAGACCATTTTGCAAAAATAATTAAATAACAAGATTTTGCATTTAAGGGGAAAAGGGGAAGATAGACGGTTTGCATTGTAGTTTTATTTTAGTGTTATTCCAGAAAACTACTGGAAGGTTTCAATAAACTTTTAGGTAATTTTACTTGTTTGGAATTCAAATATTCTTCTTGTTTTTATATAGCATATGTCACACTAGAACAAATATACATTGTTCCATACATATACAGTAAACATTGGGTTATGTTTACTTTGGCTGGTTAATAATAAATTAATATTTTAATATAATCTATTTATTTCAAGTCTGAGAAAAATAATGGAGTAAGGGGTATCCCGTATGAATCTAAATTTTGTGTTTGTGTAGTGTTTATAATCTGGTAATAATATCTGTTGAGTGATTTTAATCCAACTCAAATTTGGAGTGTTTGTAGTTTTAATAAGAGTGTATTTATGCAACACTATGAGAGATTGTCTTCCTTGAATCAGCACATTATGTGTCTATTATGAACCTGTCATTTGTGCATCTCTGTATATAAAAGCACTGACGAGGAACCAAAAAGCTGAAGAGGAGAAAGCAAAGGAAGTCCAAAAAGAGAACTGCTGGTTTCATTTTTTTTCTTCAAGAGTCACTAGGTCCTCTTTTTTGTCAAGAAGACCCACGCAAAAATACAAGAGAACTGAGTCATGGCATTTTAACAAGTCATCAGGATGAGGGTGAGAATAAAACAAACAGAGCTAAAACGTGTGAAAGTATATAATCCTCCAACACTGTATTCTAAGAAAGGCTGGTAATCAAAACACATATGATAATGGTATAATGAGTTAAAAGCAACACAAAAAGCCTCATCCTTCCGTTGACACACAGGCACGTTGAAATATAACATACTCTGTGTTTGTTTTGTAACATCTGGTATTCACCTAGATTACTCAAGTAGCCATAATGTAATGTTCTTCTTCACATAAAGAAACAGCTGTTGACATGGGAGGCACGCACTCTATGAAGCATAAACTGGATAGTTCAGGAATTATAATCATGTGAATAGCATTGGATAGAAGAAATGGCAAAAATAATAAATAATTTTCATAAATATTCTATGCACCTTTTTGTTGGGGAAATATTATTTTAAACTCCTTTAAGTGATAAATCAATCCCGTCCAACAGAAGAAGAGCTCAGCGATGGTTCTGGTGGACAGTCTGGGATTTGGGCTTAACTTTTCCTGCTTGATAACAAAAACTTGCTGGCTTATACCACCCTAGTTTCAGAGTGTAAGCCAAATTAATAAGGACAATATGAGAATGTGAGAAAAGCAAGTTTTTGTATCATCTAGGCCTGTATTCGTCCGGGACCCCTGACAGGTTCCTCCATTTTAGCGTGGCATCCACAGTTCGTATGAGGCCATCAATTGTGGCTCTCATTTCTTGTGTGTAAGGGTCATACTCCAGCTTCCTGAGACCAGAGCGCTTGAAGTTGCCATCCTTTTGTCCCACAACACACAGCAACCGGTCCTCAGACACCTCCAGCCCCAGGAACAGCACCATGCTCTTCAGCTGAGAGAACAGATCTGTTTTCAGCTCCTCAAAGTGCACCACGTGAACCCTTTTCCCATATCTCAACCAGTCCAGAGTGTGGGAGGCCCACCACGGGGCATAGTTCTTCACAAACTCTGGCCACTCTGCAGTTCAGGAAATAAAGAGAGAGAGAGAGTGCATCACTGAAACCTGAAGGGTAAAAGGTTTCGATAGCACATTTTTTTAAAGCACATTTGAGCACACCATTTATATTTACCTTTTGAATTTAACATATTGGGAATACATTAAGCATTAAAACATCACAACATATTACATATACATTTTTACAGCATCTGTTAACATGTACAGGTGCTGTTCATAAACTTAGAATAGTTGATTTATTTCAGTAATTCCATTCAGAATGTGAAACTTGTATATTATACTCATTCATTACACATAGACTGATATATTTCAAGTGTTTATTTTTTTTTTATTTGATGATTATAACTAACGAAAACCCCAAATTCAGTATCTCAGAAAATTTGAATATTGTGAAAAGGTTCAATATTGAAGACACATGGTGCCACACTCTACTCAGCTTATTAACTCAAAACACCTGCAAAGGTCTTTAAATTGTCTCTCAGTCTAGTTCTGTAGGCTACACAATCATGGGGACGACTGCTGACTTGACAGTTGTCCAAAAGATGACCATTGACACCTTACACAAGCAGAGCAAGACACAAAAGGTCATTGCTAAAGAGGCTGGCTGTTCATAGAGCTGTGCCCAAACACATTAATAGAGAGGCGAAGGGAAGAAAAGGATGAGCTAGAAAAAAAGTGTACACGCAATAGGGATAACCACACGCTGGAGAGGATTGTGAAACAAAACCCATTCAAAAATGTGGAAGAGATTCACAAAGACTGGACTGCAGCTTGTGTCAAGCCACTCTTGAACAAGAGACAGCATCAGAAGCGCCTTGCTCCAAAAAGGACTGGACTGCTGCTGAGTGGTCCAAAGTTATGTTCTTTGATGAAAGTAAATTTTGCATTTCCTTTGGAAATCAAGGTCCCAGAGTCTGGAGGAAGAGAGGAGAGACACAGAATCCACGTTGCTTGAGGTCCAGTGTAAGGTTTCCACAGTTAGTGATGGTTTGGGGTGCCATGTCATCTGCTGGTGTTGGTCAATTGTGTTTTCTGGGGTCCAAGGTCAAGGCAGCCGTCTACCAGGAAAAGTTTTAAAGCACTTCATGCTTCCTGCTGCTAACCAACTTTATGGAGATTTAATTTTCCAACAGGACTTGGCACCTGCACACAGTGCCAAAGCTACCAGTACCTGGTTTAAGGACCATGGTATCCCTGTTCTTAATTGGCCAGCAAACTCGTCTGACTTTAACCCCATAGAAAATCTATGGGGTATTGTGAAGAGAAAGATTCAATACGCCAGACTCAACAATGCAGAAGAGCTGAAGGCCACTGTCAGAGCAACCTGTGTTCTCATAACACCTGAGCAGTGCCACAGACTGATCGACTCCATGCCACGCCACATTGCTGCAGTAATTCAGGCAAAAGGAGCCCCAACTAAGTATTGAGTGCTGTACATGTTCATACTTTTCAGTTGGCCAGCGTTTCTAAAAATCCTTTTGTACTGGTCTTAAGTAATATTCTAATTTTCTGAGATAATGAATTTGGGGTTTTCATTAGTTATTGAAAATTAGTTATTTCATTATAATCATCAAATTAAAAGAAATAAACACTTGAAATATATCAGTCTGTGTGTAATGAATGAGTATAATATACACATTTCACCTTTTGAATGGAATTACTGAAATAAATCAACTTTTTCATGATATTCTAATTTTATGATAATGTTGCATAATACACATTATGTCAAATGATTGAAGCACAGGCTTGAACTAAGCTATACTTGAACTGAACTGGATTGAGTAATCACAGATCACGAACACAGCCTTCTTTGGTGCTAGTGAAGTGATTCCCGTAATATTCAATATTTGATAATGAAATGTCTTTATCATCATTTTATCTAACTACTCTTAAAGGTATTAATTTGGGAAGATTTGACCAAAACACAAATTCAGCCAAAAATGTATTTGAGCAAAGACTCTGAACTGTGGCAACTTTATTCTGGCAAATGCTCCAATAAAGCTCCCAGAAAACGAGAAGAGGGGGCTTGTTAAAGCCACAAAGCAAGCCATGTCCCACCTCCCAGGCCAGAAAAAAGACCAGGGGATAGCCAGAGTTTTGGTTATAAGACACAAGATTAAGGTAGGGCTGTGAACGTATGAATCTCCTAATGCAGTTCTACTCTGAATGCTTGTTAACATGGATGTGATGAAGGGTATAAAGCTGGGAAAGTAGTTAAAATTCAATATGCTCCAGTTAGAGAATTTTTCTCAAGCCAATGCCAGGAACATAATGTGTAACTTGCATTCTAATCAGTGCCATATTTTGTACATTAAAATAGCCTCATAGTTAAAGCATTGTTTTATGTAGTTAACTGAATGTAAAATCAAATTACACTTTCAGTTACATTTTAATATATTTCAACAAATGTATGAATAATTATAAACAACAAATACTGTATTTTTCTCATTTCAAGTAAAATTTACAAATAAAACAATGATTTTGAAAAAAAAAAACTAAATGCATATTTAAAATAAATTCCCTAATGAATTTTGTAGTTGCAAATGACTTTATTGCATTTCCATAACCAGCAATCTGACTGGAGGATGGGACTTTATTGCTGAAGGACAGGACTTTATCTGTAAACAGAATCCATGTTCAGCGTTATGAGAATTTCAACCAGTAATTGTTCCCTTCTTATTAAAGTTTTTGAGTTTACTTCTGGACAGTTATTCATGACCCCTGGTATAAAGGGTCCAAAACAGCTGAGGAGCGAATGTGAGAAGAGTAAGTAAGAGAGAGATAGAGACATGTTTTATTTATGCGATGTGAAAGGTGAAAAATGCCATTACATCAGACAGAAGTCTACAGAATTGACTATGGTGTGGGGATTTCTCAGAAGGTAGTGTATAAAGTGAAAATAAAGTGAGCAAATTACTTAAACTTGTACTGTTAGAAAGATAACAGTCTTATGAAACAAAGAAAACTAATTCCTCCCATCCACTTAAGAAGGAAGTTATGAAAATGATAGCAATTTACATTGTAAAGAACTTCAACATACACTTAAAGAAGTTTAATTGCACAAGGTATTAACAAGGAGGAACTGTTCTTAGACATCTGGATTTATGGCAAGGATAATCGATGATATATATGTATATATAAAATAAAATAAAATCCAGAAAATTACGTTGAATAAACTATATACGTTGTATAATATATTTAATTATTTGCATTTTACAGAGAGAAATAAGTATTTGATCCCTCTAGAAAACAAGACTTAATACTTCGTGGCAAAACCCTTGTTACAGCAGTCAGACATTTTTTGTAGTTGATAATGAGGTTTGCACATGTGTCAGAAGGAATTTTGGTCCACTCCTCTTTGCAGATCATCTCTAAATCATTAAGATTTTGAGGCTGTTGCTTGGCAACTTGGACCTTCAGCTCCCTCCATAAGTTTTCTAAGGGATTAAGGTCTGTAGACTGGCTAGGCCACTCCATGACCATCCTTGGCTGTATGTTTTGGGTCATTGTTGTCCTGGAAGACCCCACCACGACACATTTTTAATGCCCTGGCGGAGGGAAGGAAGTTGTCACTCAGGATTTTACAGTACATGGCTCCATCCATTCTCCCATTGATGCAGTGAAGTAGTCCTGTGCCAATAGCAGAGTAACACCCACAAAACATAATGTTTCCACCTCCATGCTTGATGGGGATGGTGTTCTTTTGGTCATAGTCAGGATTTCTCTTCCTCCAAACATGGCGTGTTGAGTTAATGCCAAAGAGCTCAATTTTTGTCTCATCTGACCACAGCATCTTCTCCCAATCACTCTCAGAATCATCCAGGTATTCATTGGCAAACTTCATACGGGTCTGCACATGTGCCTTCTTCAGCAGGGGGACCTTGCGGGCAACTGCAGGATTTTAATCCATTACGGCATACCAATGGTTTTCTTGGTGACAGCTGCCTTAAGATCATTAACAAGTTCCCCCCGTGTAGTTTTAGGCTGATTTTTCACCTTCCTTATGATCAAGGATACCCCACGAGGTGAGGTTTTTCATGGAGCCCCAGGTTGAGGTGGATTGACAGTCATTTTGTATTTCTTCTATTTTCTTACAATGACACCAACAGTTGTCTCCTTCTCACCCAGCATCTTACTTACGGTTTTGTAGTCCATTCCAACCTTGTGCAGATCTATGATCTTGTCCCTGACATCCTTAGAAAGCTCTTTGGTCTTGCCCATGTTGGAGAGGTTAGAGTCTGACTGATTAAATGATTCTGTGGACAGGTATTAATTTTATAAAGGTGACAATTTAAGACAGTTGTCTTTAATGTAGGGGATCAAATACTTATTTCTCTCTGCAAAATGCATATAAATGTATATATTTTATACAATGTAGTTTCATTGTTCATATACTGTTCATATACTTGTCAGTGGGCAAACTTACAAAATCAGCAAGGGATCAAATAATTATTTCCTCCACTGTATATATGGCACAGACTACCTTGACTATATACTGTGATTATATTTTTCAAATATTATTTTCTAAACAATTGTATAACATAACACATATTTGTGATTTTCCTAGGGAGAGCATTACTAAAATAAAAATATATATTTTTATATAGTTATTAAAAGCCACTGACCTTTTTGTTGCACAACAAAAGGTCTCTTGAGGGCTTCTGTATGATGCAATTAACCTTTCTTTCGATAAAACATCTCAGAATAAGGGTATTGTGTTTTCGTTTAAGATGTGTGACATTTGAGGAAATAACAGAAGTTACAAGAAAAGTTTTCCAATGAGATAAGAACTGCCCAGTTTTACAACATATCAGGATTTAACAAGCTCCATATAAAAAAAAGTTTAAATCAAGAATTTAAAATTCATTCATATATTCATTGTCTGTAACTGCTTATCCAGTACCCGGAATCACTGAGGGTTGGGAGAGAATGCACCCTGGAGGGGGCACCAGTCCATCGCACGGAAAGACACATTCCCTCATTCTCTCACACTTATGGACGCGTTTGAGTACTCAATCCACCTACCAACCATTTTTTACTATCGCTAACATTACTCTGTCGAATTTGTAGTCACATTTTCAAAACTCTAAACACAATTAACACAACATCCGTCAGTTGTGAACTATACAATAAACACAATTTATGTTGTATTCATAAAATATTTAGTAAATAAACATGTTTCTAAAATGCTTACATTTTCTGCACATACAAGCTTTCCCAACACCAAAACTATGGTTCTTTTGGGTCTCGTTTACAAATGCTTGCACACAGCATGCCAGAATTTAAAACCTAATGTTCAAAACCTTAAAAACTGTATAAAACATCTACTTCTGGAACATCAGCAGGTGAAAAGCTATATTGAAACAACTGATAAGCATTTCTGAATAAACTGATCAATGACACATTAGGAAATATCTAAACTCACTCTGAAACATATGCTGGTGTTAAAGTGCTGTTACATAAACTGCAAGAATATCGTTTAAGTTGAGACAGTGCTGTTTTAATTCTGTACTTTTTTGTGCTCAGCAACTATCTTGCTTGTCTGTTCCCCTTAGTGAGCAATGATATGTAATCACAGTTCCTCTTTGCTAAAGAGACAAAAAATACGCTTTTGTCTTATCTTTTTATTTTATTTTAAAAAGAGGCAATTTTGAAAGATATGAGCATTGATGAATTGGCCAAAAAAATGTAGATTTTTTGTCACCCCTTATAGTTTTAAAAACCCAGGTTGAACTGACATATTATGAAACAATTCCTCATTGTCCAGAACTGCTAGGCCAGATTTCCAGACCCACATTAAGACAGAAACAAAATTTATTTTCAACATTTTAAAATAGAAAGGAGAAGCAAATGCTGAAAATATGTCTATTGCCATTAGTTCTGAAGATGCTTGTAACTGTCTGGAATTCTAAGAAAATGACAAACCCCATATTCGACTCTCTTCAAAATCACTAACAGTGGTGTTTGAAAGATTTTTAACATTTAAAAATGTTCTCTTAATATTCTCTTAATCTTGTTTTGCGTATTGTGTGACAATTTGATGATATTAAGTCATATTTTTGCAGTGCTACTGAAAAATCTTGAAAAGATTCACAGATTTTTGAGCACTCCAGTTACGACTCAGTGTGGTTTGAGGGTAGAGTGTGATGGTTAAGGCAGGCATTTTGCATAGTGTTTTTTGTTAAACCATGACCAGTCTTTATAACCAAAATGTTGTATAAACTAGCTCATAAATCATTTCTTGTGAATTCAAGGATATTAATAGTTAGTCTTTCCCAACTGTGCGGCAATAACAATCTGTATGCTTCTATGATTTATACAAGAAATATGGCTGTGAGGATTTGACTGCATTCAACCATGAAAAATTTAATGAGGGCAGGTACTGATGTTGGATGTTGCAGCAGTTCTGGGTCACAAATACCACCCAATTTGATCCCAAAAGTATTGGAGATCCTTAAACCAAGCTAAAACACACTTCCATTGGGCAAGATGTCCTTACTCATTAAATAGGTAATCAGTTGCTCCAATGTTTCCAGTTCTTTTGGCAATCCTTTACTACAGAAATTATATAAGCTAAGAAAACTCTCACCTTTCCCCTTCCAGTGTGCCTGCGAGGCAAATCCAATATGTCCACCATACTTGCGGTTAAATTCGGCCATGAGGGCTTTGTAAGGGTTGCGGATCATGAGGATGCTGGAATCAAAGGCTTCAATCTCTTTCTTGCCACTTTCGTGGGTTTTTATACAGATAGTTCTTCCACTGCGCCAGTGGTCTCGCTCCCCTTTAAAACCTGTGTAAAACAAACAGATAACGGAGTGGGCCTTTTTGGGTAATATAATGTAAGATTTCACAATGAACTGATTTGAGATAAAGGATCTGTGTATCTCAGGAGCTGCAGCAGTTAACAGACCCCAGAAAGAAAGTAAAAAAATTATTGCACCTTTTTCTCTACTTTAAACTGTAAAAATATTAATAAAACAAGCGTCAAACTATGTACATTATTCACACTTAATGAAATTCACCCCACACATTTTGTCAGACAGTTTTACATCAGATTGTAAAAGCTACACACAATGTAGATTCATACTGAATTAAAATCATTCCACTATTATTACAACCATACCCTCAGCACAGAGAAAATGCCCTTCAAGCTCACCTTTGTTGTATAGTGAACCATCAAAGTAGTAGCTCCCTGTGTAGTATCCAGTGGCTAGCTCTATAAGGTGGCGAGCCCAAGTATTTCCAGCACCAGGGAAGCTAGCTAGAGCCGTCAGCTGTTTAGTACGTGTGGGCAGAAACCGCCGGTCCATACATCGATTGTCTGGGGATATGAGGAATATGTAAATGAAGTGTTTAAAAGATGTTGATCACAGGAAAGAATGACAAGAAAAAGAAATAAGCAAACATTTCTGACACTGTATAACCTTGGTGAAAAGCAATTAAAAGAATCTGTAATGAATATCATTATTTCTAGAGTAATGTTAAAAAAAACAACTCAGGTATCTATTTCTGGTAATGTAACATGTAGTCACTTTAGGCTGCCAACAATGTCAAGCTCTCTGTTTAACAATAATACTTTTTAAATACAAAAGGTGGAAAAATACTGAGTTATGACAGTGAGGTCTGGATTATGTAGAGAGTGTTTGTAGAAACACTCATCCATGTATGGACACACATTTACTGTTGTTTTGTCTGTCATAATATCCACTATTTTGTCAGGCCCTGGCGATTTTTCTGGGTGTCTGTTTTTAGGCGACTGAGTTGTTCTTCTAAAGGCTGTTAAAAGGACTGTTTGTAGTCCTGGGAGGACTCCTGTTGTGGATATATGAAAAATGAGGAAGTGGGTCTTGGCTGCCAGGGTAGGGAGTGATGCACTAGTACAGGGGTCGGCAACCCGTGGTTCCAGAGCTGCATACGGCTCTTTGACCCCTCTGATGCGGCTCAGCTTTTGAAAATAATTACTGAGTATTTAATTAAAATGTATTTTATTTTAGTTCGTTCACTTTTTAAAATTTAATTCTATGAAGATTATGGCGATCTAAACATCTAAAATATTTTAATATTTAAAATATTTTGTCGCTCTTAATGCACATTACAACTTCCAACGTGCGACACCCGCCAGTGTGCGGTCTCTTGAACTTTTTGACAGCTGACTGCACGGCGCCAGTAAAAGGATGACGGCACGCAGAGAGAGGACAGCATTTTTGTTTGCTGCCAGTGGATAATTTAAGTTCGGCGTTTTTGTCTCAAATAGACATTGAGTATTTTACTTAACCGTCAACCCAACGTCTTTTTTTCGGAGTTAAAAATGTTTTGTTGCATGCACAAATGTTATTTCATTTTTCTGCATTCGTTCATTAATTTCATAAATGTAACACAGTATAGTTTGTTTATACATAGCACAAAGACAAAAAAAACCTGTTATATGCAGTGTTATTTCATGTAAAATTTCAAAAGGATTTTGTGGCTCCCAGTGTTTTCTTTACTGTGTGAAACGGGTCCAAATGGCTCTTTGAGTGGTAAAGGTTGCCGACCCCTGCACTAGTAGTACTATAAAGAAGAAAGTACACAAAGACTTGCAAAGACACCCCATCGAGAGTGATAATGAGTACTTAGAGCTTCCCTGACCCTCAAAAAATCCCCAAAATTAGTACATATACTATGAAAATGAGAAGATATTCATAATATAGTACCCATATATTTATAATGTATTTATGTTCACTAAACGAGCTCCCATACGCTGGTGGTAAATTTTCTGTAAATCCATGCTAATTGATATGTAAGATTTACCAACACAGTGATTTAGCTCTTGTGGGAGAATAAGGCAGGCAAAAAAAAACAATTCATCTTGATTCTGCAAGCTAGGTTTCTATGCTATGACGTTGATTTCAGGTTCTTATTGGAAGGCTGTACATTATATGTTGGAACATTTTAGTAGGGATTTAGTAACATTCAGTCATAAATTACTGAGGTGAGGTACTAACGCATGATACAGTTAAATCTGTGTCCAAAATGGAAGTAGCAGAAATCAATGACAATATGAGGTATTAGCACATACAGTGTACTTTTAACAATGTCATAATCATCAAACATGCGTGAGAACCAAAATATTTGTGCTCTATGTTGGAACAAAATGACGCTTATGTTTCGGAATATGTGTTTTCTGAAGCATGAAAAAGGAAGTCTGAAAAATGCAGTGGACATCATGTGTTTGATGTTGTCATGCTTTTTGGAAAGGGAAGTGAAAAGATTTTGAATGACACTAATCCTTTAATCCCTTTAAACCTTCAAAGGCTGTTTCCAGAAATGTTGGAATATTCTATAAAATGCAACATCTTACTTCTCTGAACTTTAAGCGAGCTGTCAAATGTAGCAGTGTATGTCTCCCTAAAATCACAATATAGACCTCCACAGCAACTGTTGATGCACACATATGCAAGTTACATATTGCACGTGTACTGGTGCGTCCTCCATACCAAAATAGATTCAGCTTTCTCATCCATTGCCGATAAAAGTCTGGATGGTCCATTTTGTCTTTGGTAGTGAGAACATTTCCTGAAAACAAGCTAAAATCTGGACTCATCTGACGAAAGAGCTTGGGCCCACAGAACAATACTACACAGAGTTGATGTGTGGCTTGTACTTTGCATGCAGGTTTGTTGATGAACGGTTTTCCAAAGAATTCCCAAACCTATGTGGCTATATTTATCACAGTAGCATAATGATTTTTCATGCAGTGCCATCTGAGGGCTTGAAGGTCATGCACATTATATTTGTCTGGATTTTATGAGCTTGGACTTCTAATGTAGTTCTTTAAAATAAAAAAAAATGAATCTATTTCATTAACACTAGAAAAGCTGAATTTTTCAGACCCTGAGGACAAGACCCCACCTCTTGCAGCCCATTAGTGGACTATTAGCTAGCCTTTCTTATGTAATTGAGGCAAAGCAGAGAAGGACACATGAATTATCAGAGAGAGAAAAAAAGACAAAGCTAAATAGCCATATGTATACCTTTTTATTACAATTTCATATTTAAGTTTACATTTTTCTTTGTAATTTTGATCTAGGGTTATGGGTAAATTCCTCTGCCCTACTTTGGTGCATTTTTTTTCTTTTCTTATTGCAACACGCATTTACACTTTTGCACATATCAGAGATAGAAAGATATAGATGTAGATATATGTATTTAAATCTGTTTGAAAATGTGATATATATACGATGGCGCGGGTAACCTGCTGCGGTCGCGTCTGTTACAGACGGAAGCTAATTTCGCTACAATGTTGTACTTGTATAACTTTGTATGTGACAATAAAGATCTATCTATCTATCTATCTATCTATCTATCTATCTATCTATGTTGTAGCACTCTTACGGCCCCCTCCATGCCTATATATATATATAGGCGTGGAGGGGGGCGTAAGAGTGCTACCTCCCCCTTTGTGCAAGGCAGAACAGGAGGAGCAGTGCCAGAGCCCTGCAAAATGACCTTCAGTAGGCCAATAATATCCATGTTTCTGCGCAAACTGTCAGAAACAGACTCCATAAGGGCCCCATGTCCACAAGTGGGGCTTGTGCTTACAGCCCAACACCATGCAGGGCAAGTGGCATTTGCCAGAGAACACCAAGGTTGGCAGATTCGCCACTGGCACCCAGTGCTCTTCACGGATGAGAGCAGGTTCACACCGAGCACATGACAGATGTGACAGAGTCTGGAGACACCGTGGAGAACGTTCTGCTGCCTGCAAAATCCTCCAGCATGACCGGTTTGGCAGTGGGTCAGTAATGGTGTGGGGAGGCATTTCTTTGGAGGGCCGCACAATCCTCCATGTGCTAGCCAGAGGTACCCTGACTGCCATTACATACTGGGATGAGAACTTCAGACCCATTGTCAGACCATATGCTGGTGCAGTGGGCCCTGGGTTCCTTCTGATGCATGACAATGCTAGGCCTCTTGGCTGAAGCGTGTCAGCAGTTCCTGCATGATGAAGACACTAATGTTATGGACTGGCCCTGTTTTCCAGACATGAATCCAATTGAGCACATCTGGGACATCATGTCTCTTACCATCCACCAATGCCAGTTTGCACCGCAGACTTTCCAGGAGTTGACTGATACTTTAATCCATGTCTGGGATCTCCGCTGCCATATCAGGAGCATGCCCAGGCGTTGCAGGGAGGTGATACGGCACGTGGAGGCCGCACACACTACTGAGACTCATGTTAACTTGCCTTGAGAAATTTCCACTGAAGTTGGATCAGCCTGTTATTTGATTTTCCACTTTATTTTGAGCATTATCTTGAACTTGATACAATATATCAATATATTTATGAGGAAAAATTGTTGCATTTATGTGTGATTTTGTAGAGTTTTGGGTTTAAAAAAAACCTGGACAAGTCAATAAGTCAATATTGTAAATAAATTATCTAACAAATAACAAAATTGTAGCTTCTGATGAATGCTGGAAGTGTAGTATTTAGCATATTTCACTGAGCTTGAAGCCACAGTGAATCAAAAAAAAAAAAAAATCTAATTAATGACAAAATAGCAGCTCTTTGGATGAGTGTTTAGTAAGTCTATTTAGAGAGAGAGAGAGAGAGAGAGAGAGAGAGAGAGAGAGAGAGATGTTAGTCAGAGTATTTGCTTTTTGGCTATAGTTTATTTTAGAATTAGCTTATTATGTATCTTGATTTATTGGTTGATTTATCTGCCCTTTGTTGGTGAAAATGTTTCCTTTCTTATTGAACTCTGCAGAGTCCGGTATTTGGTTGTCATTGAGTAAACGAGTATTCACAAATGTGCATATATCCTGCCAGTCACCCACCATGCATTTGCACCATATTATTGCAAGAGATTATCTCCTGCCAAATACCAGCTTAGGATGAGAGAAAGTCTATATGACATGTTTTAGTGTTTGGGCTCTGTTTGTATTTTAGCTGTCGTGTGCATGTTTTTCTTTTTTAAACCAGCAGACCAGTTCTGCATGGCCAACTCCAACTCTCATCTGAAGCACAGAGCGCAGCCTGTTGCTCCCCACCCCATCCCCCGCTTAACACTTCACAGCAGGGCTGCGGGGGGATCTTTGCATTATGGAAAAAATCTTACCTTTCGCGCTTTTAGTGTTAATGTTATTATAATACACAAGTGTTTTTTTCTTTTTTTTTTTTCTTTTTTTTCATGCTGGCACTTTTGCTACTAAAAGAACTAGAACCAGATTTGAAATCAGTCAAAAATATGTATTTATATATTCATTAATTAATAAAGAAAGAAATATTCAGAGTGTAGTGATATTAGTACGTTTCTTGTTAAAGCAAACATTATAGTCTAGATTTAAATCATGATAATTACCTTGAACTTGGGTCTGGTAGACCACAAAATATTCATCATTGCCACAGCTCTCAAAGTCCTCTCCAGCACAACGATGAAGGCACAGCTCCTCTTCCTCTGGCTCATGAAGAGTGAAGAGCGTTGTTGGGAAGCCACAGTAGCATTTATCACCAGACAGCACTGCCAGAGAAAACTCCTGTAAAAGAATACAGCAAGAAAATACACAAGTCTCATTACATTCATTTTTCTATATTTTGGACGCTGCAGTAAACCCATAAGCAACATGTAACATTGTCTTCTTTAAAGATTGAGAATAAGACATTTAATATAAAAGCTAAATAAAATGTGGACTAGAACAACTGCTACTATTTACTGCTCAGTATACAATTATTATTATTTTTTTCATTACCAACTCAAAATATATATGATGTACAATATCTGTAATGGCCTCATCCTGTTCAGGGTTACAGCGGGTCTGTAGCCTTCTCAGAATCATTGGGCTAAATGTAGGAACACACGCTGGACAGGGCACCAATTTATCGCAGGGCATCTCCTATTCACTCAGACAATTACACTTATAGACACTTGTACACAGACAATCCACCTTCCAGCATGTGCTTTTGGATTGTGGGGCGGAACTTTAGCACCTATAAGAAACTCACACAGGGAGCACTCCACACAGACAGTAATCCACGGCAGGGTTGGAACCCACAATCCTAGTTATCCACAATTTCCCATTCCACACATGCCAATTTCATTTTATGTATATTAACTTCTTTGACTGCTTATAACATAAATACATTAAAAAAATTTCAATCCCATCACAGATGCAAGCAAATGTACACAAACACTGACAAACCTTCTCTGTGCACATGTCCACACACTTATCCACGGACATATTCTGAATTACAGCTCCAATGGGAAGTGCTACAGAGATGTTTTCTGGCCTCCTGAAACAGCCTTTAAATATGGCACTCCCATCTGAAAAAACAAAATGAAATCAATAAAAAGAAAACTAAAGAAAACAGAGTAAATTCATTAATAAATCATCTCTCTAAGGAGTTGAGCAATATCAATGAACAAATTATTTAGGTAAATTCAGGAGCAAAAATGCAATCTTTGTAAAAATAACATACATAATCCAAACTGTAAGCTAAAAAATAAATGACTAATAAAAAACAATTCCATAAAATGAGGAATATGTAACTGAAGTACTCTATATTGCTAATTATTTGGATATCTGCTTTTAATGTAAAGATCATTAATATGTAGTTTGTTCAACTTGGCTGCAGTAATATATTGTATTACCATGGGAAGTCTTTACACTTGATGTAAGTATTTCAGGCACTCAGCAATGAAAACATTAGAGAGGCCAGGTGCTGATGCTGAATGATTAGTTTTGGATCACAAACACCACTCCAACTGATCTCAGAGGTATTGAATGCTGCTTTCTTACAACAAGGAACATAGTTTCACTACTTCACAGTCCAAAGATAGTGGGCTCCATATCCCTTTAGCCTAATAGCAGACACATTTGTGCCAAGTCTGTCTCACATCTGACACTTGCCGTTCAGTTAAAACACTGGCAAGGGTGGGGTGGGCCGGATGTGGGCCAAATATCATGAGTCATACATGACTTGGGTTACGGCACGTGCTGCAGCTAAGCTAAAATACCAAAAGGAAGTGGCTAATGTGTCTTGCTGATGCACACACAGTCTGTCACATGAAGGTTGTGTTTACTTGGGGGTCATTAAGGGTAAAATATTGCATGTGACAGCAAATTAGATTCCTGTTTCTCACATATAGGAAAACAGAAAAGGAACTGAGCTTCTTGTTTATTATTCCTGCATTGTTTATAAAGTGGGGAATAAAGCAGAATCATCCAAAGAATATGGGAAGAAGTGAAGTGGCAGAACTCAGTTTTAGACCTTGTCCTCACTAATGACCTTATGGCTTGATAAACAAATTCTCACAGCTATGTTCCAACATCTGTTGTAATGTCTTCCGAGCAGAAGAGCAAAAGATTTGATTAGAACATGTGAAAAAGACAAACTACCTATAACAACCATTGTGTTCAACCCTTTGGAAATATAGGTTATTCATTCATGTATTGTCTGTAAACGCTTATCCTGTTCAGGGTTGCGGTGGGTCCGGACATTAGAGTCGCCAATCCACCGTCCACCGACCAATGTGTGTTTTTGGACTGTGAAGAGAAACCGGAGTAAACCCACGTGGAGATGGGGAGAATACACCAAACTCCTCACATACAGTGCCTTACGAAAGTATTCGGCCCCCTTGAACTTTTCAACCTTTTGTCACATTTCAGGCTTCAAACATAAAGATATAATTTTTTGTGAAGAATCAACAACAAGTGGGACACAATCGTGAACTTTTTTAACAAATAAAAAACTGAAAAGTGGGGCATGCAATATTATTCGGCCCCTTTACTTTCAGTGCAGCAAACTCACTCCAGAAGTTCAGTGAGGATCTCAGAATGATCCAGTGTTGTCCCAAATGACTGATGATGATAAATAGAACCCACCTGTGTGTAATCAAGGCTCCGTATAAATGCACCTGCTCTGTGATAGTCTTAGGGTTCTGTTCAAAGTGAAGAGAGCATCATGATGACCAAGGAACACAACAGGCAGGTCCAAGATACTGTTGTGGAGAAGTGTAAAGCCGGATTTGGATACAAAAAGATTTCCCAAGCTTTAAACATCCCAAGAAGCACTGTGCAAGCAATCATATTGAAATGGAAGGCGTGTCAAACCACTGCAAATCTACTGAGACCAGGCCGTCCCTCTAAACTTTCATCTCAAACAAGGAGAAGACTGATCAGAGATGCAGCCAAGAGGCCCATGATCACTCTGAAAGAACTGCAGAGATCTACAGCTGAGGTAGGGGAGTCTGTCCATAGGACAACAATCAGTCATACACTACACAAATCTGGCCTTGGAAGAGTGGCAAAAAGAGAGCCATTTCTCAAAGATATTCATAAAAAGTCTCGTTTAAAGTTTGCCACAACCCTCCTGGGAGACACACCAAACATGTGGAAGAAGGTGCTCTGGTCAGATGAAACCAAAATCGAACTGTTTGGCCACAATGCAAAACGATATGTTTGGCGTAAAAGCAACACAGCTCATCACCCTGAACACACCAACCCCACTGTCAAACATGGTGGTGGCAGCATCATGGTTTGGGCCTGCTTTTCATCTGCAGGGACAGGGAAGATGGTCAAAATTGATGGGAAGATGGATGGGGCCAAATACAGGACCATTCTGGAAGAAAAGCTGTTGGAGTCTGCAAGAGACCTGAGACTGGGACGGAGATTTATCTTCCAACAAGACAATGATCCAAAACATAAAGCCAAATCTACAATGGAATGGTTCACAAATAAACGTATCCAGGTGTTGGAACGGCCAAGTCAAAGTCCAGGTCTGAATCCAATCGAGAATCTGTGGAAAGAGCTGAAGACTGCTGTTCACAAACACTCTCCATCCAACCTCACTGAGCTTGAGGCTCTTTTGCAAGGAAGAATGGGCAAGAATTTCAGTCTCTCGATGTGCAAAACTGATAGAGACATACCCCAAGCTACTTGCAGCTGTAATTGCAGCAAAAGGTTGTGCTACAAAGTATTAACGCAGAGGGGCTGCACGCCCCACTTTTCAGTTTTTTATTTGTTAAATAAGTTTGACACATCCAATAAATTTTATTCCACTTCACGATTGTGTCCCACTTGTTGTTGATTCTTCACAAAAAATAACATTTTTATACCTTTATGTTTGAAGCCTGAAATGTGGCCAAAGGTTGAAAAGTTCAAGGGGGCCAAATACTTTCGCAAGGCACTGTACAATCACCCAGAGTGGGGCTTGAACCCACAATTCCAGGACCATGGAGCTGTGTGACAATGACAATCCCTGCTGTGCAACTGTGCTGCCCTGGTAATATAGTGTACTTTGTTATATATATAGTGTACTTAATGATGCTTGTCTTCATTTATAAGCACATGTAAGTATTCATTCCATGTTCTAAAGAGTCTGGATACTTTATAGTGTTTTACTGTAAAAAAAAATAAATAAAAATAAAATAAAATAATTTAATTTAATCTGTGCCTTGGAAATTTATTCACAAGCATGAGGTTTTTATTTATATTTACAAGCTGCTTATCTACATTCTTGCTTGTCCTTTGTTCCCTAAAAAACTACTATATTGGGGTTGCCCATATATATATATATATATATATATATATATATATATATAGTAAGGGGGAGTTTGGAACTCAGTGTGAAAAAGGCAATATCAAGTACAGCTTGTCAAGTTCCCAGTAGCTGAATATCAGCTTACCTGAGTGGTATTTTAAACATGCCTCTGTTATGACTGAATCGAGGCCCTGCTGCCACAGATACTGAGCAGCACACATTGAGCTGTGTGCTTATAAATTATAAGGTTACAGAGGACAGTGCGTGATGTCATGAGGCAAAAGTGCTCAAGCGTGCTCTCTCTCTGTGACATTTTGGGGTTTTGATGCATTTACCGTTGTTGTTTACAGCTGTTTGTGTGTAGTATGCTATATATATATTTTGTTATTCACCATTATGTTGTATAAGAATCTGATTGGTCAGCCCACCAGAATGTAGCTGAGAGTCAGATTTCAATCAGTGACCACAAGGTGCGTATGCAAGTATGGTTACACAATAGTTTAGACAATGATCAGTGTGTGTGTGTGTGTATGTTTATATGTGTCTGATTTTCTGATTATCATAATCCAAATTCAGGTCCCATGGCAACATTAAAATATGTATTTTATCTGTATGTTTTTGTCTGTGCATGCATCTTCTTCTTTATCTTTTTTTCAGCTTGTCCCTTTCAGGGTTGCGGTCTGTACATACGTATTAGTGCTTATTAGAACATTTGCAAGTGTCAGCATGTGATTGGATGAATTAAATTCTCACATCGTCTGGCTGACTCCTGGCTTAGTTCCAGCCTGTAGATGGACAGGCGATTGGCTCCTCCACACAGGTTACTCTTCTCCCCTTTACACTCCATGTTGCACTCGCTCTCTGACACATTTGCTGCCTGGATTTTGTGGCCACAGTAACACTCTGCTCCAAACTCCAAGCCAGCGTACATATATCCCCTTATAACAGTAAGAGAAAAACATCAAACTCAAAATGTGTTTATACTATACATTCAAAACACAATCAAGTTATTCAGTGAAAACAATGAAAATAATTTCTTTGTATTTTGTCATTTAAATAATGTTCAAGATCATTAAAAATCACAGATTCTTGTTTTACTGAATTTTACAGTTATTTACCTCAAATTGAAATGGAATTTGTATGTTTTCTCTCTAAATATAAATGTGAAACACTCTTAAAAGAGCAAGTGCAAATAGATATACTTCCTGAAACAGCAAGAAAATCTAGAAATTTGCTGAACTGAATTTGCTGAAGATAACACAGATTGGCTGCACAACCTATGTGTTGCTAGGGCATTCCAGGAAGTTGCCAGGTTGTAGAGTAGTGGTCACAATTATTAAGTGGCTGTTTTTGTATTTCTGGTGGTTGCTAAGATGTCGCTGTGCTGTTCTGTGTTAAATCAGGTGGTTGTTATGTGGTGCTAGGCAATTGCTATAGTATTCAAATGGTTTCTATGTTGTTTCTACACTCTCAGAAATAAAGGTACTGTAGAGGTATAATATTGGTCACTAAAGGTACAAACTGTGTAAATGTACCTTTAAAGGTACATGAATGTTTAAAAGTCCAGTTTTGTTCCTTAAAGGTACATTCCATTCTCTTCTCCAGAAGAAGAGATACATGTTTGTAATCTTTCTTTATAGAACTGTGTCATATAAAAAATTGTTTATGAAATCAACACAATTTTAAAATCTACAATTATAATAAAATAAGGTAAAATTATGTGCGCTAATTAAAGGTACAAATATGTGCCCTTGAGGGTACCACCACAGTGACAAAATGATGTTCCATGTTGTCTTTATTTATTTTAATTTTATTTTCCCATATACATTTATTTATTTATATATATATATATATTATAGCCTTTCTAAAAACCCAAGGATGCTATATAATAAACACTCAAAATTGAATCAACACACACACTGGAGAGAACGTCCACTTGCAGAACTGCATCGGGCACTAGGGATTCACCCAATCCATATGTGGGCATACACAGATTCACTCAAAAACATACAGACAGTCATTCACATACCAGGACAGTTATTAGAAAAGCCAGTTCACCTAACCTCCATGTTTTTTGGACTGTGGGAGGAAATCAGAGACCCTGGAGGAAACCCACGCAGACACCGGGAGAACATGGAAACTCCACTCAGACAGTGCCGCCCAATGATATCTTTAGGAAATCCATCTGTTTGCACAGGTGTTGTGAATTATATCCTAAATGATTGCTAATGTGTTGCTAAGCAGTTGCTATGATACGCTTTTACTGAGGTGTAAATAAAATAGTTTAAAGGATTACTGAGGTGTTGCTCATCTGATTCTGTAGTATCCAAGGTGGTTGCTAAGGTGTTCCTGATTTAGTATTGGCTGCTATATTTCAGATGCTTGGTAAGATGTTCCAGGGGCTTTGCTATGCCTGTGGACACGTTATTTCAGGAGGTTACTAAGTGTTACTAAGATAGTGTTCCTTGCTTAACACACTAAAGCCTCTTAAAGAGTACGTTTTACAGTGTCCCCAGGGAATTCGCCCCACGCGTGATGTTTCACTGTTTCTGGGTACAATTGCACCTAAGGTCCCTTGTCATACATACATTACTGTTTGAATAAAGCTGAATGTCTCAATCAATTCTGTGATCTCTCTTCAGGAGGTTAGAAAAAGGAATAAATTAAACATAAACAGAAGCAAACCTGTGTATTTGGCCGCACAATTTGTATATTCACAGCTTATTTTGATGTGTGTGAGCTACCGTGCGGACTGACTGGGCTGCTCTGTCTCTGGGAGCCTTGGAGAGAGAGCTCCAGCAGCTCAGTCTCTGGAAGCAGAGAAACCGCAGAGAGAGAGCTGTGTCTCCTGCATTTGTCTCTGGGAGCCCAGTAACCACGTAAGGAGAGCTGTGTCTCTTGCTGCTCGGTCTCTGGGAGCAGAGGCACCACAGAGGGAGCCGTGTCTCCCCACTCACGGTCAGTCCTGGTGTTGTGCTACTGGCTATTATCATCTATAAGAAGTATCAAAGATTATTACAGAAAGTCAATAGATTTGGTGCAAGTCTGTTGTTTTTTTTCTTTTTTAACTCAGCAGAAGGCCTGAAAAGTCGCTAAATCTAGCGGCAAAATCACCAAGTTGGCCATACTGAGCAGCAGTTTGGACCCGGATGTGAAGTTTCACAAGGTCGATACGTCATGATTTAACAAGCGGAAAACGTTAACACTGTTAGCTTAGCACCTAGAGCTACAGCAGTGTGCGACTTGACTAGTGAGGATTGCCCACACACCATTTCAGAAATGGACGTGAGGAAAGCTCTGAAACGGGTAAACAGCAGGAAGGCAGCTGGTGCTGAGAATGGGCCACACACATATCCACTCTGATAAAGAAAGAAGGCATGGCAACGCTTATACCATCCTAGGAGGCAGACGAAATTCAAGATCTTCACAGTGTTGCTTAAACTGTTCTTCACATGTACTATTGAGTCTGTTCTTTCCAGGAGCATCACTTTGGAAATTGCAGCTCCCAAGACAAGA
This sequence comes from Hoplias malabaricus, assembly GCF_029633855.1. NCBI lineage: Eukaryota > Metazoa > Chordata > Actinopteri > Characiformes > Erythrinidae > Hoplias > Hoplias malabaricus. The sequence continues at coordinate 4,127,442 of NC_089820.1, forward strand.
AAGACTTTCAAAGAGTGATCCAGTGCTTTGAGCGCATCATCAGGACTGCACAGCCAAAACTTCAGGCTATCTATTCCAGGTTGGGCAGGGCATCAAATAAACAGATTATTAAGGACATTCACTACCCAAACCATAGTCTGTTCAATTGGTTACCCTCAGGGAAATGCCTCTCCACTCCATCAGAGACAGGGCTGAGAGGCTTAGGAGGCGTTTTTACACTCTGGTCATTCTACCTAATATAATATATTATTGGCACTGTATTCATTGTTTACATTCACATTACACTTTTACATTTATGTTCTTTTACTTTTTTATGTTTTATTCATTATTTGTTATTATGTTTCTTGTAATTAGTATGCATATTTATGTGTATCTTCCTTTTTGATTGAATTTTAAGGTCAAACTGTAAATTGTAATTTATTTATTTTTACTCAGTATCCTTTTGCACAGCCTATGGATGGATCAGTCACTTTTTTCATTTCACCGTATATTTGTAACTGTTATAAAATTATATATGACAAATAAAATCTTGAATGTGCTCCTTTAGCACATGGCTGTTTTTTGTTTTGTGCTTGTCTCCTCCCTTGTCTTCACTTTAGCCCAGCCTTGCCATTAGTGTTGCCATCTGAGCCTCTATTGTGGTCCTTCCCTGTCGTTACGTTCCCAGGTCCTGTGTGATTCTCTGTCTGGTCTTGTATGTGCGTGATTGTTTGGGTGTCCCCACATTTTTTCCCAGTTGTTTTCTGTTTGTTACTGTCCAATTTTATGAGGTTTGTTTATTCTGTGTCCTGTTCTTGTTAATTTGCAGATTATGTATTGCTTATTGTTTTGTTATTTGTTTTAATAAATTACATAGCAAACTGTGACAGGCATATAATCAACTGTCCTATTTAATTGTCCCAATGACCAATTATTCATATTTTTAATGCCCATCTTTGATAGCACGAATTTGGGACTTCTGAGTATCTTTGGAGGATCTCAATTCTGTGAATGTTTCACAATACCATACCAGTAATGAAGTTCATACATGAATGCATGCAACATTTTTCTATTGACCTTTGAATACACGTTCTAAATCAGATTTTTTTTGCTAAAGATAAAGCAAATGCTGCATTAATGTGCATAATTTAGTTGGGAAAAGTACTTTTACTGTTTTACTGTGATACTCAAAAGGGTTAAATACTATTTTCAGTCCCTGGCTAGTTTTTCCTCAAGGTCTGTGAGTGTGAGTCATTTAGCAGAAGCGTTTCCTGTTCTGTCACCACAGACTGCCTGTACGTCTTTGCTCGACAGAAAATGCTCACAAAACTACATGTAACAAGCTGACACCATTTTGAAAGGTCAGCTGTGAACCAACACCCAAATCTATCAGTACATTTTCTGGGAAATAAAGGCGGTAACACGGCTAGGGCCTCAGGTCTTAACATTCTGATGCAGTTTGTGAGAGCAGAAGCTCTTAGGTGCAAGATGGAATAGCATTATACTTGATTGGAAGTTGTGAGTTGTAATGTTGTAACTGTTTTGTGTGTAATTGACGTATAGTTTTATGTCTATTTATTCTTGAAAGTTAAAACGACCTCATGCCTTTAGCAGTGCAAAACAATGCTTTACATGTAGAACCCCTTTGAACACCCTTTTCCATTGCTGACTAAAATACATTGTTCATATGCTGCTATAGTAAGGCTTTTCCTTTAGAAAGACTAAAATATTGGATATATTATAAAGTCTCCTTTTTTCTGGTCAATTGGTGAACTAGCAAGTCAAGTCACACAGACAGGTTTGACAAACTATACAATGGCATCAAAACAGTATCTAAAGTTCTGAGAACCAAAAATAGAATCCATAACCAATGAATTACATTTTGTAATTGAGAAAACTCTCATTAATATTGAAAATTATAAAAAAAGGTTTATAACGAGAATATTTCTGTGTATAATCATCTATTTTGAGTTTAATATTTCAGTTTTTATTTTCATTCCGCCATTTCTCACTTGCACTTCTCTCAGTCTCGCTTTTGCCTCCAGAAGTTTTGATATTTGACGAGGGGGGGTGGGATCTAGACAGTCATTGGCTGCTGAAGTTAAGCCCCGTTCACCCAGCCCAATCTGCACATCCAAACCCTGATTGGTCGGTCATTTTCCAATCAGGGTAAGATTGGCACACTCTCGCTGATGTAGCGGGGTGTGCCGAATCGGATGGGTGGGCGGGACTTAACTTCAGCGGTCAATGATGGTCTAGATACTGCCCCCTCTCGTCAAATATCAAAAGCGAGAAACTTCTGGAGGCGAAAGCGAGACTGAGAGAAGTGCAACTGAGAAAAGGCGAAATGAAAGCGAAAATGGGTTCTTCAAGAATATTAAACTCAAAATCATCATCATCATCATCATCATTTTCTTCTCCGCTTCTCCATTTCAGGGGCGCGGTTAAACTCAAAATAGTCTATTAAATACAGAAATGTTCTGTTTACCAACCTGTTTTTATAACTTTCAATATTAATGAGAGTTTTCTCAATTATAAAATGACATTTATTGGATATCAATTCTGTTTTTTGGTTCTCAGAACTTTAGAACCCATTTTGACACCATACTATCATACCATGTAGCTATAGTAATAATGAAATATTCTGAAATATCTGGCTGGAGAGTACCAGTTATGCTGTGAGGCAGACAAGTTTCATGACTGGCAGAGCTGCGCCAAAAGTGACACTACTGGGAATGCACTAAGCAATTGCAAGAGAAATCATGTTAAATCATATTCATTCATTCATTATCTGTAACCGCTTATCCAGTTCAGGGTTGCGGTGGGTCCAGAGCCTACCTGGAATCATTGGGCGCAAGGCGGGAATACACCCTGGAGGGGGCACCAGTCCTTCACAGGGCAACACACCTTCGCATATTCACTCACACACTTTTGAGTCACCAATCGACCTACCACCGTGTGTTTTTGGACTGTGGGATGAAACCGGAGCACCCGGAGGAAACCCATGCGGACACGAGGAGAACACACCAAACTTCTCACAGACAGTCACCCGGAGCGGGAATCAAACCCACAACCCCCAGGTCCCTGGAGCTGTGTGACTGCGACACTACCTGCTGCGCCACCGTGCCGCTCTGTTAAATCTGACATTTATGATTAATATATTTCTAAAGTCTGTTTTAGTTAATCACCCTAATTATATTGTTAGATATTTTGACTGTTTAAATTTGTGTATTTAAATGATCCAAAAGTCAGATATATTCATGAAAAATGTACTTATAAATAGGTATGCTGTTATAAGGAAACTCTTAAACCTCAAAACCAACACCCATGCTCTAAATGCTACATATGTCAATGTACACATTAATAAAATATACACAAATTGTAACATTTATTTTCATAGCATTTTATCTTTCAATGAACTGGAAGCAAACAATAAAATTAAAGGTGTCTCCTAAGAAATTGTTAAGGACATTTAGTTGGTCAACAAATCATTACATAGAGTTGTCACAGCTTTAGATTCTCTTTTAAACAGAATAACAAATTTATACAAACTAATTAACAATAAATTAATAAAATGAAAGAAATAAATAAGAAAATTTAAAGGCAACGTCAACAATTCTGGAGAGGTGCAGTTCTCTCTGGTTTGTTTATGTTTAGAAACTGCATCTTTTAAAGTTGAATGGTATGTTTGAGGAAAAAAAACAAAATGTTTTTATGTGGCTGAAGTTGTTCAGTGTTTGAATTACCACAGAAACTCATTTGTAACTCGAGATGTTTTGTACCAGTTTTGTCTGTATTTACTTTCACGTAGTTCCTGCTCTCCCGAACTTAGAGGAGATCGCTCCATTGTCCAATCATCTCAAATGCCTTTTCTCTGCTGAGTTCTTTTCACCCCTTGATTTTTACCCACACTCAGGCTTTGTAAATACGTTAGATTGGTTTCAAGCAAAAACAGACTGGAGAGCAGCAAATGGTGAGGAAACTAGGGCTGCCCTGAATATTCAGATATTCGTTCATTGGGTAGGTATTCAGTTTATAATTTTGATATTTTTTTGGATACATGTAAAAGTCATGAACAAAGCCTAAAATAGCCTAACACGCTACAGAAACCTACTTACAATGAAGCATGGCAAAGCTACAGTTCATTTTGTCAGTTTACACCTCAAAGAAGCTCTGGTTTATTTATGTACACTCTGTGCCCTTAGTGGCACCATGTAGTGCACAGGTTAGTGAACGACTCAGTGAGCGGAGCCATGTTGGGAGCCAAAGTGCGGCTTTAATTTTACAGTGGGCATTGAGAGCTGATTTTCTGAAAAATAGGGCTGGCCCCAAATATTTGATATTCAGATATTTGTTCATTGGGTTTGTATTTGTTTTCTTATTTTGAGATTCCGATATTTTTGGATAAATGTGATTATCGATAAAGGCAATGCTCCACCACCTTCAGGCTCCAGCAGTAAAAACAGTGCTCTGCCCACTCCATCCGTATTCAGGCTCATCAACATTAGAGTCTTTGTGCAAATGAAGCCTAAGACTCATATAAAACAGCCTAACATGCTAAAACAACACACTTACAATGAAGGGAGGTGATGCCACAGTTCATTTTGTCAGCTTTGGCCTGAAATTAGAGCACCTCCACTCAAACTGATTAAATTGTGTATAATTTGTGCCCTTAGTTAGCGATCTAGTTAGTGAGCATAGGTAGTGAGCGAAGCCATGCTTTGAGTCATGGTGCAGCCTGGAGAGAGTGATATTAAAGAAGGAGTGGGAAGCGGATTTTTGTTTATGACAACAATATACACCACCCCACTCTCCGAGTATTCGAATATTCGCCAAATATCCTAGCTGAAGCTCTGAAGCCCAAAATATGGTATTCGGGACAGCCCTAGAGGACAATTATTCAGAATTTTATAAATAGTCACCTTTAAAACAAAGCATTAAATGTTAAAAATGCAAGCAAACCTTAGAGACTGCAACTATTCAATTATACAGTTGTACAGCAATAAATCCTTCAGCACTGACTTTGTGTTTCTGCACACTGTCGGAGGTGGAAAGATCTAAGCCAATGTGTATATATTTTTATCTACAAATATATCAGGTTTGTTTTTCTAAACAAAGTGAAGGAGCTTTGCCTTATTGCATGTAAATCTTTTCCCCTTATCAATGATTGCATTGCTGGTGGCACTGCATGACCTTTCACTGTCAATGCTAGTGCATGGTGCAGACAGGAGTATGTGTGTTAAATTGGCAACTTGGTACCGGAAGATCTGAACAATAATTTTATTATTAAATTATATTTTATAATTTATACTTATATGGGATTTATATATATATATATATATATTTTATATATATATATATAATATATTTCGTCTATCACTGGGGCTGAGGTGGCCGAGGTGGTAGGGAAACTTCTTGGCGGTAGGGCCCTGGGGGTGGATGAAGTTCGCCCCGGGTTCCTCAAGGCTCTGGATGTTGTGGGGCTGTCTTGGCTGACACGTCTTTGCAACATTGCGTGGACATCGGGGACAGTGCCTCTGGACTGGCAGACTGGGGTGGTGGTTCCCCTTTTTAAAAAGGGGGATCGGAGGATGTGTTCCAACTATAGGGGGATCACACTCCTCAGCCTCCCCGCTAAAGTCTATGCAGGGGTACTGGAGAAGAGAGTCCGACTGATAGTTGAATCTCGGATCCAGGAGGAACAATACGGATTCCGCCCCTGTCGTGGAACACAGGACCACCTCTTTACCCTCACTAGGATCCTGGAGGGTGCATGGGAGTTTGCTCAACCAGTCTACATGTGTTTTGTGGATCTGGAGAAGGCATTCTACTGTGTCCCTTGGGGTATTCTGTGGGGGGTGCTCGGGAGTATGGGGTACTGGACTCTTTGCTACGAGCTATCCAGTCCCTGTACAAACAGAGCAGGAGTCTGGTTCGTATGGCTGGCAGTAAGTCCGACTGGTTTCCAGTCGAAGTTGGACTCCGTCAGGGCTGCTCGTTGTCACCGGTTCTGTTCATAATTTTTATGGACAGAATTTCTCGGCATAGCCAAGTGGTGAAGGGTGTCCGGTTTGGTGGTCTCAGGATTCCATGTCTGCTTTTAGCGGATGATGTGGTCTTGTTGGCTTCATCGAGCCGGGACCTCCAGCTCTTGTTGGACCAGTTTGCAGCCGAGTGTGAAGCGGTTGGAATGAGGATCATCACCTGCAAGTCCGAGTCCATGGTACTCAGTCCGAAAAGGGTGGAGTGCTCTCTCCAGGTTGGAAGTGAGATCCTGCCTCAAGTGGAGGAGTTTAAATACCTCGGTCTTGTTCATGAGTGAGGGAAAGATGGAGCGTGAGATTGACAGGCGGATCGGTGCAGCGCTAGCAGTAATGCGGGCTCTGTACCGGTCCGTTGTGGTGAAGAGAGAGCTGAGCAGAAAAGCAAAGCTCTCGATTTACCGTTCAATCTACGTCCCAACCCTCACCTATGGTCACGAGCTTTGGGTAGTGACCGAAAGAACAAGATCGCGGGTACAAGCGGCTGAAATGAGTTTTCTCCGCAGGGTGTCTGGACTCTCCCTTAGACACAGCGTTAGGGTTAGGGTTAGGGTGAAGCTCGAAGTGAAGCCACTGCTCCTCCACGTCGAGAGGAGCCAGTTGAGGTGGTTCGGGCATCTGGTCCAGATGCCTACTGGACGCCTTCCTGGTGAGGTGTTCCGGGCATGTCCAACGGGGAGGAGGCCCCGGGGCAGACCAAGAACACGCTGGAGAGACTACATGTCTCGACTGGCCTGGGAACGCCTCAGTATACCCCCGGAGGAGCTGGAGGCGGTGGCTGGGGAGAGGGAGGTCTGGGTTTCTTTGCTCCGACTGCTTCCCCCGCGACCCGGACCCGGATAAGCGGTGGATAATGGATGGATGGATTTTATATATGTAATATTTTATTATATTATATTAACTGTAAGTTACATTGTAAAATAATCAAATATTGCACCAACATATTCAGTTGACTGTTTGGAAATCATTAATGTATAAAAAATGTTTCCAGTTTTTCTCTGGTTAACCCTTTTTATGTAACAGGATGTGAGATGCTTGGATTAAACTCCACTGAGATGCCATCAGAGTAGCTGGTATGTCAAAATAATCACCATCTCTCTTTTCTGCACTAGTATATTTTGCAACATGTAGAAATGTCCAAGTACCATGATGTGTAGCTTTTGTAGGGCTACACTGAAAAACTAAACATGGTTAATTCATGGTGTAACTTGGCTCAAGGTTAGCCGACACTGAAACCCAACATCTTCCACAACAGGAAATTTGTTTCTTCACCTCCAGTAGTTGTAGGATATGCATGTGTGTGCAGTACTGTGTGAGTCTCCTATTTCACTTTAAAGTACTCTACATATTTGTCAGGGTGGTATGCCTTCAAGTGTGTTATTTAAATTTGCTCCATTCTTGTAAGACATTAGCTAAGTAAGAGTTGGAAACTATATATTTTATGTCATGCTCGCTCCTTTTGAAAAACTTCCATACTGCAGACTATTTAGCTGCAGACTATTTAGCTGCAGTAGTGTGGTCTTCACCCCATGTCTTACCAGCTTCAGTAAATGCATCAGGAAGTATCGGTTTGGGGTATTATTTTGATATATTGCATGCCAGTTTTAAAAAGTACAACATATCTACAAAAACATTAATATTCTTATATTATCCTTATAATCATATCTTAATGTTAAACATTGACTTATGATTCATATAATTTCATTTGGCAAAGCATGATTTTCTGCAGTGTGGCTCAAAGTAACATTTTAAAACTCTAAACAAGGTCTCCTCAATGACTTGTTCCGTAACATGTCCTTAAATTTCCTAAGAGGAAATGAGGACAAAGTTAACACCTGCAATCATCATATGAGACTGTTTTGTTGCAGCACGTTTTGTAGGTTGCTTCACCTCTTCTTTTTTTACTGGATGATTTAATCATAGGGGACATTGATGTAAGTTAGCAGAACTGCTGATGTTGAGTTTCAAAAACACACACATTTTTATTATTAACAGATAGTATTAGCTCAGTGACAGATGACAAAAGTGAAGACTGAGTGAAATGTGTATCATTATGTAAACAAATCCTTGCATGGGTCCTTGGCACTTTCCTGGCAACCTATCCTTGCATCTTCATAGTATGGAGGCCAGGAAATAAAATGGATGTAAATAGTTACAGAAATCCCATGAATTTTGGCCTACATTTTCTAAAGACATCGAGGCCACCAGCAGTGAGATTTTTGGTCATATTGGTCTGAAAAAACAATAATAAATGTGACAAAATTTGACAGACTCGATTATTGTTCCATTTTTGTTTGGGTCTTTGGTTGTTTTGTTGACATTTAACAAAAGCTGAACTGAAAGGAATTTAAGAGGAAGAAATGTGCATATTAAGCAAGCATTAAGTAAATAAGCATAAAACAGGGAAGCTCCTTATCATAATACGGGTTGAATGTTTGAATGACTAATCTGTATGGGTTTGGAGTGGAAGCATTTATATATGGGTGACTCAGTTTGTGTTTGTGTGTTTGTGTGTGTGTGTGTGTGTGTGCGCGATTCCCAAGTTAAAGCTCAAAGTTGCCAAACCTCTCAGCGCAGTTGTCCTGGCAACGGAACACCGTCATTTTTTTATAGTCGAAGAAAGACACTCCTCGAAGCGCCCTCTTCTGCGTGTCGTCCACATAACAGCCGATGTACTTAGCTGGATTGAAAAGAGAGAAGGCAAACAGAAGAGGATATGAGAGGAAAGAACGATTATTGACAGAGAAAGAATATAAGAGATAAAAAAGTTATCTTGTGATTTAGCACATCCTAAAATTAAAATCACAAAAATGTTATACTTATACCATACTTGTTTAATATATATATATATATATATATATATATATATATATTAATAAGTCACGTAATCTGTATGTATTTTGTACATAGGCCACTCAGCACTCATTTTTCCACTAGGCTGTGGTAAACAAAGTAAACAAGGATCATCCAGAATCAACCATACAGAATTCTGTCAAAACACTGAGGGACACACTTTACAAAACACAAGGTATAAAATGGTTCTCAAACCAGTCCTCAGGATCCCCAGCCACCACAACACATGAAGCAGGTAGTCAGCGTTCTAAATGGTTTCAGGCATGTGGGGAGTAGATACAGACTAAAGCATATATGAAAAAGCAGTGGAATATACCATTGGCACTTATTGCCCTCTACTGGCCTACCGTTGCAACAACAGGACAGATCTAGAAAAGGGGTGCACAAATTCAGTCCTGTAGGGCCAGTGTCTAGTTTGGTGGTTTCCCTGTCAGTGTGACCCCAAACAAAGCTGCGCTTTCATACAGCACAACCAATTCAACCCTAACCAACTAAGATGTTTCTTGTAGTCTGGATAAGTTGTGCAGTGAGATTGGCAAAAAACACATATTCTATGATTTTTAAAAATTAACTACAACCTCCCGATCATCCTCCTCATCCACAACTCTCTTTTTACCACCACTCTCATCATGAGCCTAAGACTTCTCATTATTTCTCATCTTCATAATCATCATCATCCACATTCATTATCACCAATGTCTTGTCCATCCTGAAAATGATTTATATCCTCCTAATTATTACCACTACCATCTTCATCCACAAGTTTTAAATCACTGTCACCATCCATATCCATTCCATCACCACCATCATCTTCATCGATATCTTCATCATCCACATGTATATCCTTCTCATCATCGCCACGATCATTGCCACCAACATAAACAGATTTATCAGTTCAAATGAATGTTTTTGTTCATGAAAGAATGACACCTGAAGTTCAAACAACATGGAATCAATGACGTAGTTAATAATAACCCCCCCCCCCCCCCCCCCTTTAATATGGTCTTCTTATGACTGCCATTATGAACCTCTTTTGAGCCTTTCAGTGATCCACCCGTCCAGCCTTTATATAATCATACTCCATTATCTCCAACATCAATCTCATCTTTCACTGAAACAATACAGACACACATGCTTATATATGACATCCATCTGTGCCATGTCATATCGGGTCTCCCCGTTAGTCTTTAATGCCTTTTCTACTAGCCAGCTAAGAGGAGAGTAGGATTCTATTATAAGCGTGCTAAACCACAGCATTATGATAATTGCAATTGTCTTAAAAGCTGAGAGTGGCCCAGTATCCGCTGCTGTAAGTTAATCATATTGCTGAGTTTAGTAATCTGCTTTGTATCCAGGAGAAGCTCAGATTCCCACACTGGATGAAAAACAGGACCCAGAACCATGTAGAAGGTGTTGTGGTCTATGTAGTTTCCCAGTAACCAAAGAACTTAGCTACGTATTGGTTCAGATAGAGTTCAGAGATTCAGAGTTTGAGCCCAGTTCATGAGAAGTGGTAATGTCCCGGTGGCAATATGAAGTAAACACAAAGTTTACTCTAGTTCATTACAAAAGAAAGAAGTTGCAGTATTTGTGCTTCTAATGTGGTCAGACATAATAGACATCATGAGTTTGATGGTATTCCAACAGCATTATGAGAGGGTAGTTTTGGTGCTGGTACTTTCCAAGTGGTCAGAAGAACAAAGTCTGATTTCTTTTGTGATAAGACAGATGCATGTTTACTACTGTGTTACAACTTTTAATTATTTTGAAACGGAGGATACTTATTACAGTTTGTCAAGCAAGCTCTTAACATCATAACATCTAGACATAGATGACGTGTTTTATCATATTGAGTGTGCTGCTGGCATCCAATTCTAAATGTATTTATTTGAAACATTAGAAGCAAGTTGTCGGTTAAATGTCTGTTCAAGAAAATGAACAATTAATGCATTTGCATTTTTTGTTTTTATTGCAAGAAAAAAAAAAAAAACAGCTGTCAAATTTGTCAACAACAGCATGGTGTACACACTGTGAAGCACCAAACTTCTTACATCAGTGTGAGTTCTATATTCAGCCACTGAAAACTAAAACATCCTGCACAGCTGCTTAATCCAGCAAGAGAAAGTAGAATTAATCATGTCAATGAAGTTTACTTCCTTACTCTAAAACACTATCACAACTAATCACAAAAAAAAAGGCAGCAACAGATATGCTAACCCTCTATTTTATAGAAGGTTCTTTAAAGAACTGATGAGTAATGTGGTGCCAGAGTATTAAATACCATCACAAAGAGTAGAAAGACTATACACTGTCACTGTGGCAGTACCTTTTGCTGTCTCCGTGGTGACACCCTCAAGGATACATATTCAGTGCCTTTAGATTCATTTGTCTGTAAATGTTTATCCAGTTCAGGGTCAAAGTGGGTCTGGAGTCTATCCAGAATCACTGGGCGCAAGGTGGGAACACATCCTGCAGAGGCAGGCGACACACACTCACCCCTAGGGACACTTTTGAGTAACCAACTCACCTACCAACATGTGTTTTTGGACAGAAGGAGGAAACCTTCATGGGCACGAGGAGAACACACTGTCACCCAGAGCAGGGCTCGAACCCACAACACTTCAGGACTTATATTATGTTTTGATGCTACTAAAATGAAGCTTAAATTACTTGACTGACTAAACAAGTGTCCTACATGACAATAGCCTTTCATTACATACATGAGAGGAAACTGGAAATTTTAGCTTTGCAGTTGCACTGTACACTGCACAAGGAGAACACTACAACACAGTGAGCTCCTCTCACAACAGCCTCTGGTGAGCTCACAGTACAATATGGTTTAATAAAGCTCTTACACTCCCTGCTAGAGGATAATGAATTTGCAGACTTTAAGGCACACAAGCTCCAGTTCAAAATGAACGAAATATTGTTAACATACCAAACATTTTTTTGAGGTACATTGATTAGACACCCATTCTATGAGAAGGAATTCTTGCATAATACCACGACATACATTATACATTTTCTGCTGACATTCTGACACATATAGTGCATTATAATCCATTTCTATACATTATGAATATATTTTCTGGCACAACATCAATTTTGCATTTTGAGTAGGGACCCAAATGGACTATTTCAGCTGCGCATTGTGCAGGTTTGTGGACACAGACGCATCATGACAACTTGTCCTTGGCACGGTTCATACAGATCAGTTTACAGTATTGTAGTGTATGGGAGTGCTCCACTGACCCAAATTCTACCACTCTATCTTTGAATCCTATATGTAGACCTGTGGAGTACGCTTTTAGCCCTGGGGTAACTGAACATTTCCTACTACTTATAGATACTTGAAGTGTGAAATATATTGGCTAGCTCACACAGAATTTAGTTGTGTATCTCGGTGATGATGTCATTCACACATCAAGGTTAAAATCTCCACCTTCAAGTACTTCTTGGTCAAGTGTTTAGTTTATTCAAACTCAGAAAATAAATACTGTTACAACTGCAGACGTGATTACACTAGGCATAAAAAAAAAGTAAAGTCGAGGTGTTGAAGTAGAGAATGCAACAGAATGAAAGCAAAATATACTGGTAGGATTCAGTGTGTACTATATTGCCAAAGGTCCTATCCCACCACTCCAACCTAAAGAACTAAAGTGTATTAATTGGTAGTAAAAGCCTCTGCTCTTCTTTAAAGTCTGTACTCCAGATTGTTGTAAAGATTGTTTGCATGACGCCACAAGAACAATTAAGAGTTTATGTAGTAAAGCTAGATGATTACTTTCAGCTCACCAACGCTGTTCATTTAGCAAGGTGATCATGATTCAATTCCCTGATTTTTTGTATTTAGCTATGACCTCTGCCTGCTGTATGTTTCTTCACTGTCACTGTGTTAAATTCAGAGAAGCATTTTCCCTAAGGGGATTGATAAAGGTGAGTCCTCTTCTTCTGTTCTACAGAGATTACAAAAGTAGTGATTGTGGAACTGAATGTTTTCACAATTGACTAATCAGAAGGGTTGTCTAAAAACTTTGGGCTTACAGTACATGTCAAACACTCCTATATTTTACCATTTGTTTCACAAAATATCTACTGATCTAGGATCAGTCGCTTCACTGTCCACATTTCCACATGCTGGGGGGTTGGGGAAAAAAAGGGATCCTGTCTGTGCAGTCTTCATGCGTGAAATTGTGATTGAGACCAGAGGAAGGCAGAGTGGAAGCAGCTGAATGAAAAATCTTTCAGACTATTTTCATGAAATGTGTGGAAGTGCAGGCACTTGTGTGTGTTCCATGCTTTAAAAGAAATGCTTTACAGGAACAGGTTAAAAACATCTTACTTCAGAATGGGAGGAAATAAAACCGCACTTTTTCCAAAGTCATTTTGGACCATTTCTACTGGTTCATTCATCCTGAAATTGTAACACATTTTGAAAGACATGTTGCACTTTCAAATGATGTCAAAAACATAGACATAAAACCACAAAATGGACATAAATGTTTTTGTCCTGAGGGTGATGATAAATTAGAATATCATCAAAAATTTAATATATTTCAGTAAGTCAAAAAGTGAAACTCATATTATATATATTAATTCCAAGCGTTTTTATATATATATATATATATATATATATATATATATATATATATATATATATATATATATATGTGTGTTAATGACTATGTTTTACAGTCAATGAAACCCCAAAAGTCATTATCGCAGAAAATTAGAATATAACACCATTTACTTTTTTTTAATACAGAAATGTTGCCCTACTGAAATGTACAGTACATGCACACTTGGTACAGTACATACAATACTTCAGGTCAGGGCTCCTTTTGCATGAATTACTGCATTAATGTGCACAGCAAATTCATCAGTGTTAAATCAACACTATTAGTGTTAAATTAACATTGTTAGTGTAATAATTTAACACTCTCAGTGCTAAGTTAACACTACTAGTGTTGATTTACCACTGGAGAATTTGCTGCATGGCATGGCATGGAAGCGATTACCATGTGGCACTGCTGAGGTGTTATGGAAGCCCTGGTTGTTTTAACAGGAGCCTACAGATCGTCTTCATTGTTGGATCTGGTGTCTCTCATCTTCTTCTTGACAAGGTCAGGTTTAGGTCAGGTGACTTTGCTGGCCAATCAAGCAGTGATACTGTGGTTATTAAGCCAGGTATTGGTACTTTTGGCAGTGTGGACAGGTGCCAAGTCCTGCTGAAGTATATTTGTATATATCTGTTGAATAACTAAAGCTAATTAAAAATAATATAGTGAGCATCAACTTTTTATTTATACTGGCTACATATTTGTACCAGGCATGTACAAATTGTATTTCCTGCTGAAATAATCTGGCATGATGACAGACGTTTTATGCTATGCAGTTATTTAAATAAAGTTTTTTTTTTCTTAAACATCTCAAAATACATGTTTCTGGGCATTCAGTAATCAACCACCAAGTACTGGATACATTTACACTCGACTCCTTCACAGCTGAAAAGGAAATGTGCAATATCATGAAACTACTAATGTTGTATGTCACATGCTTGAGCTGGATGCATTTTTTAAGTGGATGGGGTTCATGAAGAGTTTATTATTCATATCTCTTTATATCATGTTTGTGTAAAGGGCTAGACAATAAATATATATATTCATATATATATATATATATATATATATATATATATAATGTATAATATCTACATTATCCACATTATATTGCAAATATATACCAGGTTTTTGTTGCTTCTTTACTTCAACACATTAGTTTCTCTGCTGGATTTAATTCAGCAGTTTTCAGTGTCCTGAGTTAGTTAATGCTACTCTTACTCTTAAGGGCACTACAAAGGCTCCTTTTCAGCAATGCCATAGAACAAACATTTTTGGTTCCAAAAAGAACCTTTTTTGCTGATGTTTAAATGTGTAAAGAACCTTAAGACAGAGTGTTGAATTAAACACTTGTTGAAACCCTTAAAAAGGTTCTTCCCACATGCATTTCTTAAACAAAACTGGTTCTGTATGGAAACAAAAGTGGTTCATCTATGGCATCGCTCAAAGAACCTTTTGTAGCACCTTGATATTTAAGAGTGTAATTATTTTAAAGAGCTGTCTTCCTGTAGAATGTATGTAAAAACTTTGTGACAGAAAATGAATAATGTCTTAAAAATCATGATTTCAAGGCAGCCACATCTTTTAAACGAGGCAAAACACAGAAACCTTGTTGTTGTATATGAGCTGACTGCCATGTTATGTGATGGGTGGATTTTAATACCAATCTGATTCTGCTCATTACCAAAAGACAGCTGGCACTCACACAACAAAATATTGCTCTTATGGTACTCACTGTAGTGAGTCTGATAATGTACTTTGTGTTGTATCAGGTCAGTGGGGTCAAAAACCTATACTAAATCAGTTTTGTAAACTTTGCTTTGTCTTTGTTTCTAGTTGTTCTGGAGTTCTTGTTCTGGCAGTTATTAGTCAAATAAAATAAATATTGGATATTTCCTCATTGCATATTTGGGTCACATCCTTTGTTGATTATCAGTATCTAATCTCTTTTTTCATTCCTAATGTCCATCTGTATCCACAAAGGAAAGTGGTGCCAAGCTGATTTGAAAAGAATTTTGTGTTCACACACCTAAAAAAAAGTGCAATGTCTACCCAATGATGAGAAAAGAGCCTCATTTTGAGATTCTATTTGAACATTGTCCTTGACCTCAAAACGTGGCTGCCACTCTCAGAAAGGGTTTGAAGAACATTTAGCACCTGTTTGTACTGAATCAAACCCTTCTCGTTGAGGTCCACTGCTCTCATGGAGGTGAAACATGTTCTGACCACTTGTGCTCCATCATCTCTTCTTCATCAGATGATAATTGTGGAAGACGCGTTCCATGTGGTTGGGGAGAACAAGTGGCATGTGCTTTTATATGAGACTGGAGCTTTACATTTCACAACCATCTGTTCTCAGTGCTTAAACATGGCAGAGGAATGGTTTAATGAGAGAAGATGGATAAATTTTCTTGCATTAGCCTTGTGTTTGGATTAATGAATTTTGGAAGCCTGAAGATCAACATTCAAGATCAGCAACAATTAGCAACCCACTTGAGCGCTCCTCCTGCCTACTTGCTATGGGTTTCTTACTATGATGTGTAACTTTTTCTTTTTTTCTCCCCTAATGACATATCATGAGAATACCAAACCATGGCTCCTATGTCATCAACAGAATCAAATTTTGAAAACTCTTCTAATCTTCTAAGCAAGGACACTTTTAGAGCCTTTCAAAAGATAAGTCCAATGAATACTAACACTGATTAGTTTGGAGGGACCCATTAAAAAATCAACTCTAAAAAGGACTACGCAATTTCAATTATATTATACAGGTCTGTACAGATTATTTATATAGAACAAATGGTTTAATTAAGTGAGTGCAGTTATATGATGTGTAGAAACTGCTGTAATTAGTTTAGTTGCCAGTGATTTTTCTGCAGGGTGTTATTGCACCTCTAATCAGAACCCCATTCAGATTATCAACTCAAGTGTGTCAGGTGTGTCACAGCAAGGCTGATTTATTGTCCTATGTCTGCATATTTCTGAATATGTATGAGCAAATGTTCACATAAGTGTCTGACAACATTCTTACGCCAAGAGGCACTACCTAAAGCAAAATATAAAATATTTTCTCTCTCTATAAGAATGAACATTTTTGTGATGTAGTGATATGCAAAATCCGTGGCATCCAAGGAACAGGTCTTCTAAAGCAAACAGATTTCTGTGTATTTTAATGCAAAATAACAGTTTATTTGCTCAATTTAACATACAGAGTACTGTAGTTTTGTTGTCAACCTGCTACTATTACACCTTGCACTAAAAATAGTAACATGACTTCTGTGGTCTATGTAAGTAATACATTATGACTCTGCTTTTTCCCATTATATAGCTGATGAAATTAATAAATAATCTGCACAGCATTTAAAATGCAATATGTAATTTGGTCAGTGTGGCAATGGGTACATGCTGCTCCTTTTATAACAAACAGGTGAGACTGATTTGGGCAGGAGCCAAATCACTTCAAACACCTGGGTCTGTAAGTAGGACAGAGAACAGACTGAGTACATAGGACAGCCCCTGTGTAAGCAATTTTAAACATTTTTGCTTCCACACTTTGGGTCATGAGTGTGTAAATAAAACACAAGAATGATGATACAGACAAGCACCTTCTAGAAAATGTATTTGGAACAAACAAACAAAATATTTTGTATTGTATATTCAGATTACAGGTCCAAAAGTCCCAGCCACAAATCAATGGCCCTTCAACTCATTAATTTGTCTGGCCATCTGTACTGACCAGCGCTCGCCAACTATTTCTGCCAATTAAGTCTACTCTAACAAAGGAGCGGCTCCACTGCCACAAACACCACTCTTTCCATCAAACTCGCCCTATCCGAGACGTTTTCATCTTCTTCCCAAGAGAAAGAGGCATGAGCAGCAATTATCACATCTGCTGTGAGTCATTAGTGTGCAAAAGCAGTCGTAGAGGTAGGTGCCCTTTCCAGTTAAGGTATTATTAAAATAAAACATATAGCTGCTATCATAATTCTTCACTGTGGATATGGTGTGGTTTGGGTTTTGGAATTGTGGCCAAAAAGTTCAACCTTGGTCTCATCAGACGTAGCACATATTCCCACTTTACACATATGTTATCCACTCACTGATGACTGACTGATACCTTTCAGGAATGGGGTCCCTTTGATGCTTTGTATGCTCCTTGCGGACCATGGCTTCACCCAATAAATTACAAAAAATATACTACATTATAATTGATGGCAGGGTGTTTATGAACTCAATCTAACAAGAGTTGAGAAGTGACTGGTTAATTCTGAACACAGCCTGTTCACCAATTGTAAGAGGGAGGGCAAAATGTACTCAATCATAAATTCATTTTCCCCTCCAAATGATTTCAGTTTGGTTTTAAATAAAATTACCCTAGTGTTTAAACAGGGTTATGGAGAATTTTGATATCTATTGTATTTACATACTTATCAGTTCAACAGTAGTTTAAAAAAATCACTACCTGCTGTCTGCTGCGAGTTATGAGAACAGATCTATCACAGAATAAATGACATTGAGATCGCCATGGCAATATAAATAATGCTGCATCTGTAGCAGTGAAAACCTTAGGCTAGCCTGCATTTGGATGCCCCTGCAGAGCACTAGAGCTGGGCTGCAGAAGGCAATGAAACTGTAGCCTGTGACATGTACACTGTTGCACTTTTCACTGTTAACAGTCTGGGTGGTCTTTCTCATATTTGGCATGTAGAATTCCATGTCATTTTTTTTCCAGAAACAACCTGAAACCTGGACTCTTCTCACAACCGAACATGTTTTTTTTGTTTTTAAGTCCATCTCAGAGGCCAAGAGAACACCACCATTTCTGCACAAAACAAACATATGCCTTCCTCTTTGCATAATACAGTTTCAGGTTGCATTCCTTGATGCAGTGTCAGACTGCGTTAAATGACAGTGACAAAATACTCACAATTCCATGTGGGTATGTCCATCAAGGTAGCATGACGGTTTCTTAAACAATACCAGATCAATATTCACACACATTTAGCAGCAGATTCTGACCTTAGCCTTTACCCACTGTGTTTTGAAAAACATTGAAAAAATATTCTGCCTGAATTGGTTGACAAACCTATTGCAAATTTTGGCCTGTGATGAGCTATCTGAGCTTTTATTGAACCATACTTTTACATCTTTTGTATTCACCCACTAACAGTGTAATGATCCAGAATAGTGTGACCTGAAACGTCTATAAACAATTCACTCTTATCTTGCTCGTCCCGAATTTTTTAGCAGTGTGTTGTTGGGTTCAGATTTATTTCTGTACATTTCTCCATTAAACAACACTTTAAGGAAGTTTAAGAAATCAGAGGTTCATGTTTTTTTTACATTTTAAAAAATGCCATAACTTTTCCAGAAATGGGGTTTGAAGATTGTGTCCAAAATTCATAGATTACCCATTTTACAGCTGACTTTGGGAGAACATCCTCTATAATGACCCTTTGACTGTATCCTGACCTCACTTTTATTGTGTTTATTTGAATGACCAGACAGAGTACAATCCCACATTTACAGGGATGTCCTGTTCCCTCACGCACAGATGGCTTTCGCCTACATTCTGAGCTAAAACCTGCTTTCATTTGGCAGTTTTTGAGTGATCTAGCAAATCAAAAAACTTTATATATACATGATATATAACACTATATTGCAATAATGCAGATTAAATTATTCCATTCAATTTTATTTGTACAAGATTCCAACAATGTCCTGATGTAGATTTGTAGAAATTCAGGTGCAGCTCCATAATAAAGGCAGGAAAACTCAATAAGGGCATGAGAGAGAAACACTGATCATGAGAACCAAGATTCAAAAGCAAAAATCTCACTGAGAACATGAGGAAAATACATGGGGAGAAATCAAGGCTAAAAGCAAGGGCTTAGATGTGTCAGATCAAGCAAATATCCCTGACTGTTTTCACTGTTTCTTACAGATATTTTGTGATAATATTTGACAAGAATTTATAAACTGCACTAATAAAAGCACAAAAATATTAGACACATTGAAATAAATGCGCTCGCCAAAGCACAAGCCCAGCAGATGACAAAACTTTTATTTTTATTTTTTCTTGATAATATGAGCAAAGGCACTATTACTGAAGATACCTTTATTGTTTTATGAGTGGACAAGACATATTTGACCAATTCTTCATGTATTTATAGTTTTAATAGATTTGTTTGTACTATATTATGTACAGTGTAGACAGTGTGTGTGATCCTTTGGTGTTTACAATGGGGTTTCCTTTGTTCCAACTGTGCTGGCAAATCAGCTTACAGTGGTACTCCTTGCTTGGGTGTAGAAGTGCATGGTCTCCAGGAACAGTGTCACGAGTACTATGAACATGAAGCAACATGGATAAAACTGATATCCGTGATAAGTTTGGCCACTATGAACATGATATTAAAGGAAATCCATGTAATATTTTATTATAAAATTACAACTTCATAATCATTGTGATGCTCCACTGACCTGTAATAGAAAGAATAGAGCCTATGTCCCCGCTACTCTGCAGTTCGTACTGCAGAAACTGCACTATGCAACTTGTGGAAGAATGTAGAAAATCACACTCCCCTCCCTCCTCCTTCACACCCAGTACAGTGCAGTGCTGTAAAAATGAATTATACTACAAGCAAGCCCCAGGAGCAAAAGAACCCAAATCTTACCTAAAGTTCTTTTTCACATTAGATACATTTTCATGTCTACATTTGACTAAATGTTTTTTTTTTTTTTGTTAAAAACAGAATATTCTGCTTTGAGAAATAAAAATGTGCCTGTTCAAACTTAGTGCCATTCTGTATTTTATGTTTATCATTTAAAAAAGGTCAATGTTCATTACTAGGGATGCACCGATATCGATATTCCTTCCGATACCTATACAGATATTTCATGTTCAAGTATCTGCCGATACCGAGCACAGATAGCAACTCTTATCTATCTTAACTACTAGAAAGTGGCCTATAAATCCAGATATTTATATTGCTATACTTACAGATTTTATTTTGTAAAAGCAGTGCTCTGTATTGCTAATAAGATATAATAAACTTGAATGAACATCATTTACTTCTTTATTAACTCCATCCATCCATCCATTATCTGTAACCGCTTATCCAATTTTAGGGTCGCGGGGGGTCCAGAGCCTACCTGGAATCATTGGGCGCAAGGCGGGAATACACCCTGGAGGGGACGCCAGTCCTTCACAGGGCAACACACAGTTCTTTATTAACTGCACATTAAAAAACATAAAGTTTCAGAGCCATGAAAAAACAAATATATCCACAATGCAGTAACAAGTACAAACAGGAAGACATAGTCTAGCCTGACTGAACAGCTTTTTACACTATGAGGATATTTGTCATGAATGTTAAATGCACTTTGCTGCTGACCTGTGTTAGCATGCTTCTTTGTTGTTGCTTGTATGAAGTCAGTATTCTTTGGCATGCCTTGACGCTAGTTTGCAGACTCTGGTGCAGTCACAAACATGTTCAATTTTTATTGACCCGACTTTGGACGTAGTCACATAGTGTAAACGCTTCACCAACTCAACTCTGAATGAATCCCGCCAACAGCCAATGAGAACAGAGCACAGAAAGTCCATTGGTACTCTACAGTGGAGGAGGGATTAAACGGTAAACCTATGGATAACTTAAAGACATTGCATAGTGCTGGATGCACATGTCCCCAAATAATCTCCCCAAACTTTAAATTCGAGCTGCATCTAGCGGCGTGAATGTGCATCAGTATCTGCTTCTTTGGGTGTGTCCCAAAAAGTGCCCTGTGTACTACATATAGAGAGTAGGGGGCCATTTCCAAGACACTTATGTTATTGGTACACTCTGTAGCCGATACGGATATTGTGTTTAAGTGCCAGTATCGTTGATGATACGGTATCGGTGCAACACTATTCATTACTCTTTTTTTAAAAATGCTGCAATTCAACGTTATTTTTAAATATTGAGTATTGAACAAAAAAAAGATTAATTGAATTTAAAAATAACTGTTACTTGCAGAGAAGTGATGAATATTAAAGAAAAAATATGATGTAGGCCTTATGAGGCAACACCACAAACCTCAGTCGAAATTTGGCCCACTGCAGAACCCACAGCTCTGACATAATCCCTTGAACTGATGACCAGACAAACCTCATTCACTTTCAACTTTTTTTTCTTTTTCTTTCACCATATGAAAATAGCTTATGTAAATGCTATGACATAAAAAACAGCATACTTCAGTTAAGACATTGTGGTAGTTTGCAGAGCTTCAAAGAATTTTGAAAGGTTTTCCATTGCCCAAAAGCACATCTTAATGGGCACACTCTAAATCTTAATCAGGAACACACTTGAGTATATTGTTTGCTTGATTCCACATAAGAAAGAATTGGCCTGTGTAAAATTAAGGGGATTTTTACTCATTCATTTATTCATTGTCATTTGTCTGTAACTTCTTATCCAATCCAGAGTCATGGTGGGTCTTGGATTTGATCCAGAATCATTGGGCTTAAGGCAGGAACAAGCTCTGAATGGGGCACAGGGCACCGCATACTCATAATAATAGACACCTTTGTGTGGCCAATTCACCGATTTGTGTTTTTGAACTGTGGAAGGAGACCAGAGCACTCAAAATAAACCCACGCAGACAAAGAGAAAACTCCTCACTAGCAGTCACCCAAACTGGCTTGAACCCACAACCCCAGGATCCTGGAACTCTGTAACAGTGACTTGACTTTGTGCCTTTTTGTTTTTGCAAAATGTTAACATAATAAAACAATAGTAATAAATTAGTAAAATAACAATTTCAGAAATGTCATATTTAAGTGAATTCCCTGATTTTACTTGAATTTTTGACTTGTAAAATTACAAAACAGAAATTCAGTCTATTTCATACTAAATAATAGCAACTGATATCATATTAAAAAAAACAAAACATAATCTTACCTCTCTCATCCTCTGTTTCTTTGGCATTTCTCCCTTTGGCCCCACGGCTCCTGCTGCCGGCGCTGGTCCACACTGGGCCGTCCTGCCCATTCCCCTTCGTCCAGGGTGGCCCGAACCTATGGGCGGCCCTCCGTGTGTCCTTGAACACCCTGCCGATAAGCCCCAGTCCACGGCTATCCGAGGACAATGCCCCATTCTCAGCCGATGTGTGTGGGTCACGGCCTGTCTGGGCACTGTCTCCGGAGAATCCAGAGTGAAGGAATACGAGGCTGCCAGCAGTGAGGTAGAGGAGGATGAAGGAGAAGAAGCGGACGGGCTTCCGGCGGAAGTAGCGCTGGATCTTCAGCAGGGGCCTGGCCATGACGGAGCCTCCTGACACACACTCGGGCCTCGGACAAACATGAAAAGGAGAGGAAAGAACGTTTTATAAAAACGTTCTGCCAGGGTCTTCAAAGCTGTTAGCTTGAAGCTGTTTCCTTTCTAACTTCTCAATGGGAGGCCATTGATGGTGCTCAAATTCAACTACACCACAAAATTAACAATCAAACAGGATACAGAGAGGATAAAAAGATCCCGGAATTAAGATCCTCAAAGTTCCTCAAAGCTGTTCTGGTAAAAGGTTTTCCATTTTAGTTCCACAGATTGATGTTGCTATGTGTGTATTGGGATGGCTTTTGTGTGTATTCAACCCAACGCACAGTCAACTACATAAAACAGCATCAAAAGACGAGGAGGAAACGCTCAAGAAAAACATGTCCTAAAAGGGTCCTCAAAAGTGCACAGCTGGGTTTCCTATTTAGCTCCATGGACTGATGCTTCTGTGGAAGGGCACTTTGAGAATATGCCTCTAGTTAGTTCTTCAGAATCCAGTCAACTACAGTACCTCTCCGATCACTGTGTGTCTGTTGTTTTACATCCAAAACGATTCAGTAGCAGAGGCCATGCTGTGAAAGTCAAACTCCTTTGCAGACCGAAAGGTGATATCACTGTGGCGTTGATTTCCCTCCTGCTATCAGACTTGCTCTCCCTCTTGAGACCTCGTTTCCCACCGAACTGCCTATCAGTCTAATCCCCGCTGAATCAGTCCTGAGTCATCACTAGCTTGGAGACTGAAAAGGGAGAATAAAGACAGAGACAGAAAACAAGAATAAGTAAAGAGCTTTGGACTTTCTATTGGTGAAAGTGCATTGATTCAAGACTACATGAACAGTCTTCAGAGTTTAAGTAATATACAGATATATACAAACTACAGCAGTTAAAACATTCTTTCTAGATGTGTTATGTTTTGATGAAATGCTGACTTTTCTTACGCTGTTTGTTTAAATGCCTACTCAGTCCTGTGAATGCTATTCACATTCGACAGGCAAAAACAGAAGTGAGAGTCTTAACTAAGCACAAAATTTTGCATGACAGGGTGCATCACTAACACACTGTTGTTGTCCACTTTTATGTAATACAAAGTGCACAGTTATGTGATATATGTCAAAATGGCTTGATTAGTTTCAGATTTTGTAGAATTCCCAAGAACATATTTTGGAGGAAGTAAAAAAACAAACAAACAAACAAAAAACAACAACAATGATCTGGCAAATATAAGTATTATGGCCCCCAGTAGTATATAGAGTAATGTCACTCTAGAAAAGGCATTTAACTGCTTAACAGCCAAATTCTGGTGTGTTTTTACACATTTGGCCAGCACTCATTACTAAGCATTGTGACATTAATCTAATATACAGCTGCTCCAGAAAGTCCCATTTAAGAGAGAGCGAAAGAAGCCACATTTTAAGTTTATTCTTTAAAGCACAGATTATTTCTCATCTAAAAAGATGATTCAATTAGTATCACACTCCTTGTATGATTCATAAATGTGCTGCTTCAAAACAGAAATTTGTTGAGAAAATCTCTGGATCCCTAGAGACAATGAGGACACACTGTGAAAGTGCTTATTGTTTAGAGGACCCATACATCACCAGTTCTAGAAGCACAAAATATATTTTTTTTCTGTGTCTGTGTGTTTGTGTCTGTGTGCGCACGCATGTATATGTGCTTGATTTCTACATTCTACACTCACTGGCTACCATAAAAGAATCACCAGCCCCTTCACTTTCAATCATTGGATTAGAAACACCTATGTCATTCATCAAGTTACTGACCAGTTTATTAGAAACACCTACCATATACAACAACACACTGGCCACATTATTAAAAACACTCAGTAGTTCCACTCACTGGCTATTTCTAGAAACAAATATCTTTTACTTCCACTCTTTCCATGTGATTAAAAACTTTTACCTTGTTCTTTTGCTCAGTGATCACTTTGCAACATCTACTTTTGATTGTCACTTACTGCTATTTGAAGAGCGTGACATATGTTAAAAGTATGCTGAATCTGCCTAGGGCAGCACAGTGGTGACTGTCTGTGAGGAGTTTGGTGTGTTCTCTCCGTGTCCACGTGGGTTTCCTGCCACGGTCCAAAAACACGTAGGTAGTAGTTGGATTGGCCACTCAAGTGGCAGAGTGTGTAAGTGAATGTCACCCTGCAAAGGACTGGCGCACCCTCCAGGGTGTGTTGCAGCCTTGTGCCCAGTGATTCTGGGTAGGCTCGGGACCCACCGTGACCCTGAACTGGATAAGCTGTTTCAGACAAGGAATGACAAGGAATTCCCACAAAGTCATGTGTGCGTTTCTCCCTGTCCTGTTCTCTAGCTACGCCCTGCACCTTTGAGCTTGGAGTGTCATGTGACATTAGGGCTGTCACGATCATGAAAGTATAAGCAGGAGATATGCACAGCCTAAATCTCCTTACTCATTTGTCTCACTATTTGTTTAGAAATACACATAACTGATATTCTGTTTGTTGGGATTGAAATAAAATATAATTCAGTGCAAATCATCGCAGTTAGCTCAAATAATCGTGACAGGTCTATGTGACATTGTTCACAGGTGTTTCTCTTTTTTTTATATCACTATAAAATTTATTTATATATTTATTTTTGTTGTTTGTGGCAAGTGAGATGTTATATCAAAAAATAATCCACTTCCAATTGCCTTGCTGCTTTGTCATGATTGGTTTTTGACTGCCATGTTTTTTCACTGTTTTTATACAAAGTGGACAGAGAGCTTAAAAAGAGCATTTTAACATAAACACTAAAACTAACATATTGGGATCCACTATCTCTGCTACACACCACACTTTCTTGTCACAACTGTTTGCTTCTTTTCAGAAATGTCTTATTTGGATGACTTGAAGCCTGTCATCCAGCTATGCTATAAAAGGAACAAAATGGAGCAAGAGAACTGGGAAGAGCAATATGATTCTGTCATATTTTCAGAGAGCAGAATGTTCATGCTATTTATTTATTTAAAACACACACACACACACACACACACACAAACAAACAACCCCCTTTTGTGCTTTCTCCTTCAGGCAAAAAGGGAACGTCACAATCTTGCACGGGCACACATACTGTCCACAGTCAAATTTATATCCAGAACTAGGGAAATAGAGGCAGTGCTTCAGAGCATGGTCTTTGTTTACTAGATTTAAGGGATCAGTAATGCTCCACATCTCTGTGTACAGTCACTGGGACATATGTGAAGTATTGAAGTCTCAATACTACGGTGCAGGTGGTAAAGTGGTTGTGAGCTCCACCTCCAAGTCTGTCGAACACAGAAACAAAGACAGGTTTTTCTAAACAAACATTATTAGCATCTCATTCATTTCTGTGAAGTTAGATGCTGAAGGCTCCACAATGTGGAGAAAATATCAGAATGAAAATGTACCCCTACAATCCTGGGTTTAAGCAATGGGTTTATCTGTTAAATAGTATACATTGGTTTTATCACTGGTTGCTTTTTTAGAAACTTCTTGTAGCTCTGTATTGCTGGTATACAGTTAGATGCACAGCTGATTCTGTGCTCAACCTGTGACCATAAAGTTGGTCCTGGCTGGAAATTTTTTGAAAGTGGACCATCTCTCAGTCTGACACTGATGAATAATATCTGGACAAATGTAGTCGCAAACCAGTGATGAATGTGGCTGATAGCAGCTGAGAAGTCAAGCTATGTCCTGTATATAGGTGCCACTGAATAAAAAAGCAAGGTATGTGTTTGTAATAAATTAGAGAGTATGTTTAATAGGTTCATAGTAAATATTTATTCAGGCTACTGCCATTGAATATTTACAGAAAAAACGCTTTGCTAATGCTATGCAAACACCCCATGAAGTATAATAAAGGCCAGATATACATATGCTAACGGATACCTTGGCCAAACAAGCTTTCTGCATAGGCCTTATTTGTAATTGTACTTTTAAGTTGCGGCTCACTTTTCTAACACCACAAGTCTACTGGTGATAGCCATGCCAATAGAGGTTGTTACATGTTTCTATGCATTACAGTTTTCACTGTGGTTTAACCTAATGCCAACAACACTAGAACAAAAAAAAAAACAAGTTCTAGGGAAATGGACTAAAATCCAGGGACTAGTTCACAAAAGTAAATTTTACAATTTATCAATTTTAACTTAAATTTATTGTGGGCGGAGCTAAGTTTTGACACATTTTAGATACAATTAGATGCAAGGAATTTTGTTTCTACGTTATACGGTTTAGGAGATATGGACGTAAACGCGTTTGGTATTGCTATAGCGCCACCTTGAGGCCAATAGGCATAATTTTCCATAGTTCTCTAATTGCACCTCAGCTGTACCTTGCCTTAAATTTTGGTGGCTCTGGGCCTTACGGTCTTTGCTCCAGAATGAGTTTTAGCTGAGAAAAATAATAATAAGAAGAAGAAGAAGAAGAAGAAAAATCCCGACAATCGCTATAGGGTCCCCACACTACGTGCTAGGACCCTAATAATAAATGTAAATGCAAAGGATTGTCTAAAAATAATGATTTGTTATCTTAGTATAAAATGGCAGATGTACATGTGCTATAAAATATATTAACTATTCACTGAATCTAACTTTAGCTTTAAACCTTTTTTCCAAATGCAAGAAACAAATTCCTGATTATAAAGGCTGCATATCTCAAACACCAATTTAATATACATCCCAATGACATTTACTCTATGTATGGGGTGCTATTTGTTAAACGGAGTAGACCCCCGAGAGGCTCATACCAGTGCCATACACACTGCACCATTGTCTGTGTCTTCCCTGTGCTGAGAATGGTCAACCATTAAAATAATATATATTCAACAGAGCTCTTGTGGTGAGAAACTATCATAAATGCCATAGAAGGGTGGTTATATTATTAAGATATTGAAATTAACCTTCCTTTGTCAAAATACGATCAAATACGACCAAAACATTTTAGGCACTTTTCTTAATAAAATTTGGAAGCTTCTTTGCAATCTTCCTTTGGAATCTTCAAAGACCCCAACCTCTCCATAACGAAAAGAATTCATTTTACAACAGAAAAAAAAATTGTATTATCTAAGCTTCATGGCAACATTTTACATATTACCTTCCTTGATAAACTAATCTCATGCACTCTCCAAATGGCCTTTTCCCCTCACCAAACAGTAAAAAAGTTCTGACTCACCTAGATTCATTCTGATTAGTTTTGTTTCTAACCCAGTACTCTTCCCCTTTAAGGCCGGACGTGTTTGAAGGGGAAGCTTTCCCCGAATGGCTGTAGAGTGAGGGTGCCTCCCTCACTCCCCCTCCTGTGTTTAAATGGTCTCAGTAGGGAAAGGGCAGACAGTGAAAAGGATCTACGCTTTGAAAACGTATTTATTGTTTTGACTGTTGTTTATTTCGAGTGCTGTTGCCATATAAAACCGAGTCATCTCTTGCGGTGCGTGTGTTAGGCGCCGAAGCATCCCCACCTCCTTGGTCCCTGATTGGTCTACAGACTTGATTGACATGTCATTAAAGCAGAGAGCCCAAGCTACACAGCCATAACGGAGATCCATGGGGAACATATTTAAATTATTTTTTTTATTTGTTGTAGTTTATTTTGAACTGTTCTTTTTTTTTGTTGCAAGTACTCTTTACACAAACATGAGGATTACCAATGAGTGGATTGACAGAAAGACTCAAAATTAGTCTTGCTTTGAAGGGGACTACCTATGTAAGCACTGGTATGCTTTGTGTGTGTGAATCTCTTGTGAGCTCTTTAGGCTTTGTGGTTGTTTTTTTTTTGGTTTTTTTTTTGCGAGGAAGAGATCTTATGTTTGGACTAACAATTATTTTTGGTGTAATTCATTAGTCATACATTTTAGAGTAGTGACTTACAGTAGTGTCTCGAGAGTCTGCCCATATGTACACAGTAAACAAGTACACAGATAAGAACTGCGGCGGACTGAATGTGCATTACCACGATTAAACAATTTCCCTGGGATGGTGTATCATGGACAAATTCTTATCCTTCACAATTTCATATCGCCATATCGCACACCCCTGAATGAGGACAGACATATAAACCCAAAATTAGGAACATTTCAAAACCCAAAAATCTGAAAAAATTCACACTAACAGTTACTGTGCATGTGCATAACTCCACAATATGACAGGGGCTTCTAATAGTTACTTAGTTGTGAAAATGATTAATGTATGTTGGTAGGTGGGAGTGGGTCCTGGAGAAATAAAGAGCAAGAGAGGGTCAGTGAGCCTGTCAGCTTGTGTACAAATTATGATCCGGCAAAGTGGGATTTTGCCAAGGGAGTGTGTGGTGGGGGGAAAGCAAGCCAGCCAAAAGAGAGAGACAGAGACAGGCCAGGACAACAGAAGCGAGTCAAAAGCCTGATTAGGAATGCAAAACAAATCAGCATCTGACCCTCCCCTGAACTGGACAGAACAGTCACCTCTGATCTGGCCACTGTTCCATACACAAGCCAAACACAAGCCTGTGAATATCAGTCATTCCAGGAATGGCAGAGTGGAATTAACAAAGCCTACACAGACGACTGCTCTGTGCAACTGTCCTCAGGTCATCCCATAAACACACACTTCATTACGGCTGGGCATGGGGCCACACTACTGCAGCACTGCATTATGGGTCCTCTCTGCAAATGACTGTATATAACACTCAGCTAAAGGACCCAGCACGACCACCAGCACTGTTGTGAAATTCTCAGTCACTTGGATACCTTCAACATAAACAACCACCTCTATCTTTTTAAAAAATTGTTTATAAATTGGTCAGCAAGTTTAATATTTATTGATTCAGATTTAATATACAATATCCCAATGTGTGAAACAAAACACAATGATACTTCCAAATCCTCATGTGACCAAGCCTGTGAGATAGATGTTACCCATGCTTCACCAAGCTATAAAGAACAAAGACAATATTTCACAAGGAAAACATTTATAAAAGCAATGAAAGAAACATTGTGCTTGTTCACATTGTGAGAAACCTCTGAAAAGCTTTCAGAGACAATGTGTTTGAGGAATGTTACGCTGCGCTGTGTATGTGTGTGTTCTCTCTCTCTCTCTCTCACTATCTCTGTAAATTTATAGGTTCTGCAATCTGTTCCAGTCCATGTTTGTTCACCCGTCTAGAGTTCATTCCAGTTTCCAGTTTGTGTGTTTGTTCATCGTCCTGAGTCCGGTCCCTCATCCAGTCCATGTGTTGTGTCTGTCAACGTTTCGTCTACGTCATCTCGGCGGGAATCATAAATACGTGTCTGTGTACACTGTTAGGAAGCTTTGTTTTGTGCTGTGATTGTGTTGTGTATATTGAATTCTGTTTGCCTGGTTTTGACTTTGATCCATTCCTATTTCGACTACGAGTTTGTGTTTGCCCCTTTTTGAATACTGACGATAGATCTATCTTTTGTAAATTATTGTAACACTGTATATATTTCACCAGAGTAGGGTTGGCTGCCGTTTGTTTTGGGAGTGGGTTTTGTGTGTGTTTTTGTGTATAGACAGGGAGGAAGGTAAGGTGTTGTCTTTTGTTTCCTTCTGTTTACACTTAGGTAAGTTAGAGTTGTTTGTGGGTCAGTTAGGAGGGGTGTTTGTTTGTTGTTTTTGTCGGCTAAAGGCCATCCTGAAGTTCACTGGTGTTCGGTTTCATTGTACATATCACATTTACAATATATATTCTATTCATTCTGTGTTTCCGTTTGTGTCCTTTTTGTTTCACCATTTACATCTGTTACCGTTATCCCCTTCATATATATTAATTTCAACCCATTCCTCATTCTGTTACGGCTCAACCCTAGACTGGGTCGTAACAGGAAGGAGAATGCTTCTCATAATAAATTACTCAGCTGATCCTTTCCACATGTTTGTGTGGTTTGGCCCCATTTCAACTTGCAAATTTTCTCTTTGCTGTCAGTATGTCTCTGACTTTGTGTCCAATGAGATGTGGAAAAGAAGGTGGGGTAAATTAATGAGACTGCCCATGCTCCATACCTTGCAATAAGAAGTCAGAGCATATGTGTTGGTACGTGACTGTAAAAGGGAAAAAAAAATGCATCAGTCTTTTTTTCTCTAAAATCTGTGTATAAAGCGAATCAAGCAAACTGATAAAACGTGCATAAACACATACCTGTGATATTCTCAACAGGCCCTTAAATGCTTGGCAATGCTGTATTTGAAGATATTGTCTGTTTATGAAATATTAAGTGTAGCTAATTATATTAACACTCCATAAAATATCATAAAGGACAGATATGTTAAATATATGTTATGCTATCCACTAAATTGCCCACACTAGGTTATTCATTATTGCCCATTTGGCCAAGTTCTTTTTGGCTGAAGTATTACTTTAAGTAGCAGCTCACCCTTCTAACAACAGCTATGGGAATCAGGTTTGCTAAGGGATTCTCAATAAATTACAGCCTTCAATGTTGTTTTACCTAAGCATCAGCAATATCAGATATAATATTAATTATAAATGCTATTTCCAGCCTAGTCTGAGGATCAAAGTTTTTAGAACTTGGGGCGGCATGGTGGCGCATTTGGTAGTGTCACTGTCACACAGCTCCAGCATATTGGGGTTGTGGGTTCGAGACCCACTATGGGAGGAGTTTGGTGTGTTCCCCCTGTGTCAGCATGGGTTTCCTCTGGGTGTTCCAGTTTCCTCACATGGTCCAAAAACACACATTGTAGCTGGATTGGTGACTCAGCAGTGTCCATAGGGTGTGAGTGAACACATGAATATATGAGCCCCTCCAGGGTGTGTTCCTGCCCTGCGCCCAGTGATTCTTGGTAGTCTCCGGACCCACCATGACCCTGAATTGGATATGCGGTTACAGACAATGAACGAATTAATACATTTTTAGAAATGGCCAAAATGTTAGCTATAAATATTATAACTGCTATAAGTATTAGTCCCAGTCCCATAATCGTAATCTTTTTTCGACAATGGTATGCACTAATTGCATAGGAAACTACAATCCTGATTATACAGACTGAATATCTCGCTGCATATTTAGAGCGATAGACGAGGCATAAGCTTATGGTTTTAACTTCTTTTGTGGGGGATTGTTTGTGAAACAGTGAGATATTTCAAACTCAACATGAGCAATGGACACAGCATTGTTGAACTGATGAGGCATGGTGAGAGGACAGAGTGTAGGCAGCACTAAAATGAGCGGCACTGCAGAGGCTGAAATCCTGCATCGCTTCACTGCGTAACGGGCTGATGACCAACATTTGCTCTTTGACAGCACGAAGCAGGGTGACAGTGCTACCAAGAAAGCCCTTTCTCATTTGTTGACACATCCTGTTGTCTGATTGGGCAGGATTTCAAACAGATCGCAAGAGCTACACCCTTAAACAAACAATTTAAAGAAAACTAATTCTAAACCGTATGTAATGAACATAAGTGACAGAAGAAATGCAGATTTTCAAATGGCTTGTATTACTGCTACTCACTGACTGCGCTACCACAGGATTCTGTGGAAGCTTCTGAAATTCAAATGGTAGGAACCTCTTTCCAGCCTGAAGGAACTGTGCAGTCTTATCCTTAACTGAGATCATGATTCACAGCCTGTCGGACACCCACAGAATGCTGACAAATAGTCATCAACTTGACAGAGGCAGCAAACAACCAAATTTACTCCGTTTGTAGAGCATTAGTTGCCAAAGTTAAGCAAACAGAGTTTGTATACCAACTCTGGCAAGCTAACATTTGTGGCAGGGTGTGGGCCAGGTGTGGCCTAATGATTAGACAAGCAGGCTTGGGACTGGAAGGTTGCCAATGAGATCCCAACGACTGGTAGGTAAACCCTACCTCAATCCATGGCTGAGGTGTCTTTGAGCAAATATTAAAGTTTTTAAAAATAAAGTGGGCGGCACGGTGGCGCAGCACGTAGTATCGCAGTCACACAGCTCCAGGGACCTGGAGGTTGTGGGTTCAATTTCTGCTCCAGGTGATTGTCTGTGAGGAGTTGCCCTGTGAAGGACTGGCGCCCCCTCCAGGGTGTATTCCTGCCTTGCGCCAAATGATTCCAGGTAGGCTCTGGACCCACCGCGACCCTGAACTGGATAAGGGTTACAGATAATGAATGAAAAAAAAATTAAAGTTTTCCCTTACCAGATGTTCCCACTTTTTGAGCTTTAGGGTACTTGTCTAAGTGTTTGGGTCTGTGGTAATGCAAGCAGACCAATGTTACCCCAATATAACCTACATAATTCTGTTTTTATGTATAAGTGTATGCACTGTCTTCTAATGAGCGAAAGCACGCTACAAACTTTGCTGTATATGCCAATATTCTGGACATAAAAATTTGGCCTTTGTCAGAATCAAAAAGGCTTTCTAAGGCTTTCTTTCTAATTACTGTATTACTGTTTGCTATATTCTACACCTTGGCCTTGAGTGGCTTTAATGTTTTGGTTTACTTAGTGGGTGGAAGGATGGATATATGTATATATAGCAATTATACATTTTTTTTGTATATTTTCTAACTAGCTAACTAACTAACTAGCTTTCTAAAAGCTAACTCATCCTCCACATACAATACACTTCTGCAAACTGTAAAGATAAATGTAATTACATTTGTATTTGATGAAGATAATGTACTAGCAAAAAAATAAGGCCTGTGGCAGTCATATATTTCCAGTATGTTAAAGTTCCAAACATGCAGAGGTATTAAACTATACTTTGCTGGCAGGGTCCCTGTAAGGTATATGTTTATTGAACAGTGTCTTCAATGACTGCTTATAAAGTGCACTTAAATGTGAGTTAATATGGCTTTGTCCCACAGACAACGCACTATTGGTCCAGCATCAAATAGTGTACTTTTGGCAGTATCCATAATTACCCTTTGTTATGTATATTTATTTTCTTTTTGGGTACAAGAGAGAAATTTATAATACCTAGATAGTAGGACTGTGCCATATTGTATGGTGCTCAATAATGTAGC
Source organism: Hoplias malabaricus (assembly GCF_029633855.1). Taxonomy (NCBI): domain Eukaryota; kingdom Metazoa; phylum Chordata; class Actinopteri; order Characiformes; family Erythrinidae; genus Hoplias; species Hoplias malabaricus. The sequence goes on from NC_089820.1 coordinate 4,161,203, forward strand.
AATAGTTTTATTAAACAATTTAAAAAATCAATATTGTGATAATCTTGATATTCAGTTTTTTATGTAATGATATCATGCAGTTACATGCATACGTTCATTACACGTCATTTAGACACAGAGACAGGTATGGTGGAAATTTGCTCTGCATTCAAAGAATTTGCTCGAAAAGAGGGGAGACTTCAGTCGTGTGGAGGTGGTTTGAAAATAAAATATTAATATTCTGTATATATTTTACACAATGTCAGAATCTTATGTAAGCTACAGTTGTTTACAAAATAAGCAAATGTTTACACATTTATTTGTTTTTTATTCTGAATGTTTGAAATTATTACATTTGTACTAAAATAAAATATTAATAAACATAATCCATTATCTGTAACTGCTTATCCAGTTCAGGGTCACAGTGGGTCATTGGTGGGTACCTGGAATTGGGTGCCAGTCCTTCACAGAAAAACTCACACACTCCCACCTACGGACACTTTTGAGTCGCCAATCCACCTACCAACGTGTGTTTTTGGACTGTGGGAGGAAACCGGAGCACCCGGAGGAAACCCACGCAGACACAGGGAGAACACACCACACTCCTCACAGACAGTCACCCGGAGGAAACCCACACAGACACAGTGAGAACACACCACACTCCTCACAGACAGTCCCTGGAGCGGGAATCGAACCCACAACCTCCAGGTCCCTGGAGCTGTGTGACTGCGACACCACCTGCTTGTGCCACCGTGCCGCCCTAATAAACATAATATTATTAAGAAATTAAATATATTAAAATTCAATATAATTGATATTAATATAAAATGTATTTATTTCCAATTGTGTGTTCTTGAAATTACTAAAAGTAGTAAAAGTAATTATAAGTAATGAGTGTTTTATTCGTATTGCCAAGGGTATTAAAAAATACCCTGAAATATCATGATATTATTTTAGGGATATATCGCCCACCCCTACTACATAGTTAACTGTATATGGAATAGAAAGTGATTTGAAATTGAGCCTTAATTCTCACTATGATTTTTCTTCTGGTTCTATCTCGCGTCCTTTATCTCACCACACATATATCAAGCTATTTATGTCAGCCTCTCTTTCTTCCTCCCCTTGACTCTCTCTCTCTCTCTCAGATATTTCCGTTTCTGTATTCTGTTCAGTTGCATGGCTTTCACATCAGATTAAATTTGGTGTCCTGTAGCCTGTGATGTTTATATTCAAATCTGCTTCGCCAGCAACCATCTAATTGTTTCAGTCAGAGGTTTGTGTCTGTGTACACGGCCTGTGAATGTTTTTAAAGCATAACCTCGATAATTTTTCCACTTACACGGAAAAAACTGTGCATCTGTTCCACTCCATTCTCATTTGCTGAACTGCCTACATTACTAGCTGTGTATTATAATATTGAATTGCAACCTACATATTCCATTTGTCTGTATTTCCTATGATATACCTCTTCCTCTTTCACAAGAAAAAAAAAACAGATCTCTCTCTCTTACACACACACACACACACACACACACTTGTCTCCATGGTAAGGAAACATAATGCAGACATTATTTTTGTGGAAACTCACACTAACTTTGACTGTAACTACTACAAACCTGACACCAATGCTAAACAGATACTGATCCTCTGATATTGGCTCCTACAATGTGATCTATATCTACCACACACACACACACACACACACACACACAGAGACATGCCCAACAGTATGTGATTTTTCAAGCCAGCTTTTTCACTTTGGATGGAGGTAGGGGGTGGATGTTGTGATCGTAGCTTGTGCCAGTTACTGGCCCTATTCCAAACTTCAATTAATTACTTGGGTGCCTGTTCAAATGCCCAGACGATAGGACAGCATTCTGTAATCCGCAGAGACTTTTTCCCTCTGATCCACAGAGGAGTACTGAGTGCCACTTACAGCCCTTTTCTTTTTGAGGCTCTTACGGACAAACAGACCCCACATTCATACAGATGTTCCGAAATTCAAGGCGGATCTGGGATCAGTTTCCTTCTCAGTAATCCCTGAATCCACTCACTGTGTACTAAAAGGCCAGATTCATCCAAAATCTGTGCTTGTTGTTTACACTCACTGGCCACTTTATTAGAACGTCCGTCTTTTAGCTGCACCCTGCTCATTTAAAGTGACTACAAGGCATTTTTTGATGCATAATGTTTAATGCTTGCTGTAACCACTGCCAACTATGGTGGTCTTGTATGTTTATTGCATGCCACACTTCACAAGATGCAAGTGCAAACATAATTTTGGAAAAATCATAACTGAATAATGCTCAGTTAAGCTCAGTTACATTATAAAGATTTTCATGCACCTTGAAAATGATCACATTAGCCTGGGTCATTCATCAGCAGTTTGCTAATCCAATATGATATTTAAATGATCTAACTCCTGAACAGAACTACCTAATTCTTGCTTTAAAGTAACCTCTTTCTATTGCAAATATTATCATTCCCTTTAAGACTAGTGCATTTGCGAAACTTTGTAGCAGTTATTGCAAAAAATAAAATACATTCACCGTGAATGTCTTTCATGCAATATGACCTGATTTGAGATCAGCCCTCTTCTGATATGTTTTATTCATATGGTTTCTGACGCTATATGCATCAGAGCACTCACAATGATGTGAGTGCTGACCTAGGATCAGTGAAATGGCTTTCATGTCATAATTTATAAATGTGTATAGGCCGGAAAAATGGTGCAAGATCAGCATTCCTATCTAGTTTTATACACATGGCCCAAGGGTCAATTTTACCCTGTGCCAGAAAAGACTATAACAATAGAAATGCCAGACAAGGCAAAAAAAATATTTATAGAAAATGTTAAAAGATTAACAATTTTAAAACCACAAGTGTGCACTCTCAAAGTCGGAAGAGCTGTAAATGCTTATAATAGATGTTTTATAGCAGGCTGTATAATATCCCCAACAATGTAATCTTAACAAGTTTTCATTGGGGGAGGGTAGGGCACAACACTCTGCACACTTGTCTGTAGATTAGTTATGCCAAACAGAATCAACCAAACATCCTTATGCATCCTTGTGACACTACAAAAACAACCAACCAACAAATAAATAAATAACCAAGAAAGCCTGGATCTTAGTTTATATCAAAATATCCCTGTTTAAATCATACTACTGGTAAGAACGATCTCAGTTCAATACTTTCCCCTAAACGTTCAAAGTATACAAATGGCTTCTGTAGATTTTTCAGTAGTTATGTATGCTGTATTTCTCTCATGTCTCAATCCAATATTGCAAAACAACATAGCAGAGCCCAAATTAGAAACAAAATGGCTACAGGCCGGAAGCCAGATGCTTGTCTGCCAAAGCATCAATAATGTCCCTGAACACTGAGGTGAGTGAACAGTGAGTGAGCTACAGCATGAAAAGCAGCGTGGTTTCAAAATGACACAGCGCACTCACTATGTCCACATGAGCTGCTCTGTCTAAAACTGGCCCAGCAACCAAACAGAATTTTTTCAGAAGAGGCTGAAATAATAAAAAATATGTAGATGTGGAATCACAGAACAAGAACTGGTCTAACCAGAGCACAGAAAAGGAGAAGAAAGGGAGAAGTGCCAAAGAAGAAGTGGAAGGGAGAGATAAAGAGAATGAGAGAGAGAAAGAAAAGTACAGATTTGCAAAGCAAATCAATTTACACAAAATACAGCAAAATAATGGACCAGGAAAATAATAAAGAAAAAACTAAAAAATAGAAACATATTCTAAGACAAATATAGAAATCCTACATTAAACCAGAAATGTTTCACACTCCCCTCAAAGAAATAGACTGCAGACCTACTATTCACAGGATTCTTCACTGCCTCATACAGCCGAGGCTTGGTCAAACACTGAAAAGCTTAAAAATCTAAGCAGTGGGATCAGACAGGAGTGCCCTATTGTAATCTGTATAATACTCTACAGTACATTAGCCTCAGTGTCCATGCCTTTATAATGGAGAGAGAGAGAGACAGACAGAGAGAGAGAGAGAGGTAAGTAAAAAGACTGGAAATACTGTAATCCGCTCATCCATATATACCACATATATATCACAGAGTTAAGTTTAGGCTTACACAATTGAGCCAGGATTTAGCAGCTAGTATGTCTCTGAAAATGGCTGATAGTTAGGGATTAAGGTTAGGGTAACCGGGTTTAGGTTTAGGGTTAATGAGTGACCTCACTCTTAAGCTGGCAAATGCCTTACAGGAGGAGGCACATGGGAACTCACACTTTGATATGAGTAGTTCAAATAACAAAGCACAGCAAAGCAAGTAAACCAAGAGTATCCTGTTTCGGAATGTGAATTAGTGGCATCATTTTTTTACAGTACATGCACTTTAACTCATTCAGTCTCTGAAAACTTCCAAAGGTCTTTGAATTACTTCAAGAGAAAGAAACGCTTCTACATGTATTTCTACCCACTTAAAGACTGGAGACAGCAGGAAAAGGCAGGCTTAACTGGTACTCTATTTAGGCTAAATCTGGTCAGTGGACAGTGAACAGGCATAGTCTGTCAACGAGAGGTCAGACAGTGTCCTCCACTCACCAGAAAAGACAAAGACTCCCTTTGAGGTACTATGTGTGTGCTTCCTGATGGGAATGCTTCATACTGTACTCTTATAGAAGAGCATTTCAGTCCCAACACTTCACAATAGAAAGACAGAAGTCACTACTGCAGCAGTGTAACATCAATAAATAGAACTGTCAAGAAGGGCTAAGAGCTACTTCTAAACCTGTTTATTTTGTTTAATGACACTTAACAAAGGAAATCAAAAAGGTAGAAGCTAGCATAATAGATACAAAAAATGTGTGAAAGTTGAAAGAACTTGTCGTTTTTTTCTGGGGAGAAGAACAAATGTTTTCTAGAAGAAACAAGAATTTCACAACACACTCAGAATTTGAAAACTGAAGTTCAAAGATAGGAAAACTCTAAAATGAAACTAGAGTGATGCACAGTGAAACAGAAGTTCTACAACAAGTTCTCAAATGAAAGATCATATCTATGAACTTGTAGAATATGTAAAAAACATTGTCAATTATGACCTGACCTCTACAACTAGTGTCCCTCATATGGGTTGATATTCCAGCCGGAGTTCACAGACCAGGCAAATCCTTACAACTGTTGTTGTTATTGTTGGAATTAAATTGACCCAAATGGCTTCATATTCATTTTTTGAAGATGAAAGGTTTGATTTGAATAGAAACAGCAAGTATTTGGTGTATCTTCCCTGTGTTTGATTATGTTTATTATTAAAAGACTCTTAACATTCTCTGTATATTTACTGGTTGATTTACTTGTCAGTGAACACAATAGCAGGCATTAGGAAGCCAATGTTAGTCCAGTTGGTGTACCCTGGGCTCCCTAAGATTGGTTTATGTTAATGTGTGCATATGGGCCACATATGAGCTGCATAATGAGAACATTTTAGGACATTACAATTGTTATTTTCTAATCAAGATTATGAGAGCAAGGGCAGCAGGGTGGAAACAATAGGGGTGATTGGACATTTTTCCATCACTCTCATTAAATCACATTACAATGTATTACATCAGTCTGCGTACATACACGAATAAACCCTGGTCCATTTAGATGATTGCACATGGCTCTGTATGCTGCCATTCCGTCTGATGGACAATAGTTTAGTGAATGCCCTATTTAACACACCTGGTACATTGCATGAATGATTTTATAATAAAGATTACATGCTGCTGGAAATACAGGCAATATGGATACACAGAGATAAGCTATAAGGATAAAATTAAGAGGAGCTGCATGTTAAAAATGTTAAAATCTCAACTCCCAAGTGTGGTTAATCGAGTATAGGCAATAGAGTCACGTGCCCTTTAAAATCCACATTAGAGATGTATAGTGCCCTGAGTCACATCAAAACATTTACAAAGCTAACAAAAACTCAAAGCACAACAACATTAAAGAGAACACATATGGATTTTAAAAATGCAGTATTGAAAAAACCCTGCATAAACTCAGAACACAACAACATTAAGGAGAACACAAATACATTTCAAACAGACTGCAAAAATTTAATAAGTAGTCCATATAACCATCACATCTCAGTTCAGTGTTTACCATACTATGTACCAATGAAATAGGTACATAATAAACATTGAACTGAGATCTGATGGTTGTATGGACTAGGTATTAGATATGATCACTTTTAAAGCAGTAAAGTCATAATTAAAAACAATGGACAATTATGGGGATTTTGGATGTCATTTACAACTATACAGTAAAATCACGTCATATTTAGTAGGTACATAGTACGATAAACATTGAACTGAGATCTATTGGTTGTATGGACTACTTACTAGAAATTACCATCTTATAAAGTTGCAAACATAACTCCTTTTGGAAACCAATGGACAATTATGGGGATTTTGGATGCCATCTGAAGTGGTATCTGTTGGATGTATGAAGTATTTATTAGAAACGTTTATTTTATAAACCGCTTCAACGTGGTTACTTTTTCTTTATTGATGGGCTTGCTTTCAGGTCTTTATGCACATTGAGTGTTATCACTCAGTCACAAGTATCCGCGCAAAAATATTTGAAATACGTGCGGTTAGTTTAACTGTGTTTTCTCAAACGGCGGCTGGCTTAACTGCAATGAGGGCATCTCATGCCGGAACATGCTTAAGTCAAAGAAGGAGAGAAGCGGTGGATAGAAGTTTGTCCCTGGGGACCTGATTAGAGACACCATAAGCTTTCTGGTATACGAACCAGAAATTCGTATATTCTCAAATCAAAATATCATTACTTTTGATACTTTAGTCATTTGAGGTAATGTGTATCATCAACAAGAACACAGTGGAAAGTGACTAAACTATTGAGATCTTGTCTAAGTTATTTGTGGTGGGTGGGAACTACTTTTTCTTCTGCCTGGGTAAGTGCATAATGTGTAAGCGTAGCGTCACGCTGCTCAGTCAGTCACTCAGTCTGCATACAGACACAATGGCAGAGCGTAAACGGAAAGAAAACTCTCTTCAGTCTCTGGCAGAGTCCTTCAGTGCTGCAGGAAGGCACTATCCAGGTACAGAGAGAGAAAATGAAGGAGCTTTAGGTGGTGCTAAGCACTGTTGCTGTTAATAGTTGTTCAGATTAATAAATATGGTGATGGAATAAGTAATGAAATAAATACTTGCTTTAACAAATAGCTGCATTAGTTCGGCTTGGAGTAATGATGTGTATCACTGAGAATCTCACATAGGCAAGAAAACCTTCATTTCTTCAAGGTTTCCTAAAAAATTGATCATTTAAAATGAATTACATAGACTAGGTGTCATCAAATAATAGCTTGGCTTGCGCCCAGTGATTCTAGGTAGGCTCTGAACCCACCGCGACCCTGAACTGGATAAGTGGTTACAGACAATGAATAAATGAATGAATGAGTAATTAAAGTATCAGAAAGCTGTAAACACCAGTGTTTAGGCATCACCCATGTCTACACAGTTTAGAGCTCTAAAGAAACCTTCATAAGTGTTCACAGTGTGTTTTTTCACTATATATCAGCACAATAAAATAGGTTTTTGGGATGTCTATGTTTAGTGTTAAGTAAAAAAAACAGATGAATGACATACATATTTCTCTCACATTATTGTTGCTGGGTTTGTTCAGAATATTAGCATGTGTTGGTTTTTGGGAACAAACTTTTTTAGGTAGGTGAAATTTGTTAAAATGTCAAGGCATTTCATATCACCTCAGACATGGCTGAAAGGCCTCAGACCCCTGGGGGTTAATGTCCCCTCCCTGGATTACCACATTAACATGGTGAAGGGCTTTGTGTTCCTTGTGTTCCTACATGAGCCTAGGAGCTATGTTGTTGGGGGCAACAGCCCCTGGTAGGGTCTCCCAAGGAAAATTAGTCCTAGGTGATGAGCCAGACAAAAAGTTATCCATAAGACCCAGATGAAAAGAATAACAAGGACACAGTTTCCCTTGCCCGGAGTAGGGTTACTGGGGCCACACCCTGGAGCCAGGACTGGGGGAGGGCCTCCTTGGTGAGAGCCTGGTGGCCAGACATTTACTCATGGGGTCCAGCCGGGCTTAGTCCAAAGGAGCAACATGGGTCCACAACCTGTGGGAGCGGTAGTAATCCGGGTCTGGATCGGGCACGGGGCCTCCTCCCCATTGGACATGTTCGAAACACCTCACCAAGAAGGCATCCAGGAAGCATCCAGACCAGCTGCCCGAAGCACCTCAACTGGCTTCTCTTGAAATGGAGGAGAGCAGACTCTCCCAGATGTCAGAACTCCTCACCCTGTCTTTAAGGGACCAAAAACCCTGCGGATGAAACTCCGCCATTTGTATCCACAATCTCATTCTTTTGGCAGCCGAGGGTGGGGACCCTGATGTTCTGATCCTTGGTTACTGAAACTGGCTCTAGGAACATGGAATGTAACCTCTCTGGTGGGAAAGGAGCCTGAGCTAGTGTGCAAGGTTGAGAGTTACCTGCTAGATATAGTCGGGCTCACCTCGACACACATTATGGACTCTGGAACAGATCTTCTTGAGAGGGGCTGGATGCTCTTTCACTCTGTAGTTTCCCAGGGTGAGAAGCTTAGGGCAGGATTGGGCTTACTCATAGCCCAAAAGCTCAGCGCCTGTATGTTGGAGTTTACCCCAGTGGATGAGAGTGTAATTTCCCTGTGCCTTAGGGTTGGAGAAAGGGCGCTGTTTACTGTTGTTTGTGCTTATGCACCGAACAGTAGCTCAAAGTACCTGGCCTTCTTGGGGACCCTAGAGAACGTGCTGGAAAGTACTCATTCTGAGGACTCCATGGTTCTGCTGGGAGACTTCAACACTCACGTGGGCAATGACAGTGAGACCTGAAGGGGCGTGATTGGGAAGGACGACCCCTTGATCTGAACCAGAGTGGTGTTCAGTTATTGGATTTCTGTGCCCATCACAGTTTATCCATGTTCAAGCATAATGGTGTCCATAAATACACCTGGCATCAGGATACCCTAGGCCGCATTTCAATGATTTACTTTATAGTGGTATAGTCATATAGACACTCGGGTGAAGAGAGATGCTGAGCTGTCAACTGATCAACTCAGGAACCTGTCAGAAAGAACTTTATCTCCCACATCCGGCAGAGCTTTGACTGCATCCTAGGGGAGCCTGATGATGTTGAGTCCGAATGGGCTAATGTTGATGCAGCTAACCAGAGCTGTGGCCGCAAAGTTGTTGGTGCCTGTCAAGGTGGCAATCCCTGCACTCAGTGGTGGACACCCCAGGTGAGGGAGGCTGTCAAGCTGAAGAAAGAGTCCTATCAAATCTGGCTGGTTCAAGGGACTCCGGTGCTGCATCTGCCATAATGCGCTCTGGATTTACCATTCAATTTATGTCCCAACCCTCAGGTATGGTCATGAGCGTTAGGTAATGGCCAAAAGAATGAGATTGTGGGTACAACTGGCGGAGTTTCATCCGCAGGGTTTTTGGTCCCTTAAAGACAGAGTGAGGAGTTCTGACATCTGGGAGAGTCTGCTCTCCTCCATTTCGATAGAAGCCAGTTGAGGTGCTTCGGGCAGCTGGTCTGGATGCTTCCTGGATGCCTTCTTGGTGAGGTGTTTCGGACATGTCCAATGGGGAGGAGGCCCCGTGGAAGACCCAGAACATGTGGAGAGATTATATGTCTTGACTGGCCTGGTAAAGCCTCAGTATCCCCACGGAAGAGCTGGAAAAAGTGGTTAGGGAGAGGGAGATCTAGGTTTCTTTACTCAGACTGCTTCCCCAGCGACCCCGGACCCGGAGGACAGTGGATGGATGAATTGATGGATGCCTTATTGTTAGACATATTTAGTTACTTACTTATTTAGTAACTGAGATACTTTGCACTAGGGCTGGACAATGTGGCCAAAATTTAGCTCATGACATAATTCTTAATTCCAGTCAATACAAAAACCTGCCAAAACCAAAAAGAAACATGAAATTAACATCAAACATAAAGCTCTTGGCTTTGATAAAATTAATATTTTAAAGTAGATATTTAGATTGCATTTAGATTGATGGGATTCAACTGATCTAGTTCAGTAAGGCACATGATATCGATTTATAATCAGTTACAATTTCATTTTCAATATTGGTCTTATAGATGTAAGAGCAGCTCTTTAAATCAAAAGAGTTGTTAAAATATATTTTCTGGTGTCTAAGGTACCATGCTCTGCATTGGACATATGCAGTCTTGACACCAAGTTTTGCTTTTAATATTATTGTACTAAAAAAAAAAAAAAAAAAAAAAATATATATATATATATATATATATATATATATATATATATATATATATATAATGTAACATATGTATAAAAAGATGTATATAATGTAAATAATATAAAATAATTTTTAATGCAAAATTAACTAAGTTCCCACAAATATTTGTGTTCATTTGACCTCAAATAATTTAACTTCTTGTATCTGTGAAACAGCAACAATTTTGTTAAAAGAAGCATAAAAAAATAGGATATTCTGGACCAGCAGCATAGGAGTATGAGTTAACTGTGTCAGTGAAAATATATAAAGCCCCAGAATTCAGCTGCATAGGAATGAAGCTACATGCTCCAGGCTGAGACAGTTCCATTCAATATCCTCTGGATGAGGTTAAAGTGGTGTTTGTGATCCAGAACTAATTATCCAACATTTGTACCTGACCTCATTAATGTCATGGAAGAAGATCATTATGTTCTTACACCAATGTTCCAGCATCCAAAAAAACTCTTCCCAGAAAAGTAGATGCTGTTACTACAATAAAGAGAGACACACTTCCTCATAACACCCTTCATTTCAGATCACATACTACAGTACTCTGGGTGATATTTTGATTTATTTAGGCTGTATTCAGAATCAGGTATCAGTGGCCCAAAACTGATTCACTGGCATAGCTGATCTTGTTGCATGGTTATGTTTTCAGTGTGACCTACATCTTGAACAGATCTGAACAATCCATCCAGAAACTTTATTCAAAAATGCAACTATATTATAACATTCTTTAAGAATAACCACTTCGCACTTTGACATGTACAACTCAACAACAAGCTCACAGAAAACCGTAGTCATTTTGACAATACAATTAATAAGATATCATCAGGATGAAAATTCCATTGAACGGATAGAATATTATTAACTACATATTGAGACAGGTTGATTACACAGCAAATTCACCCGTATTAAATCAACACTTTTAGTGTTAAATCAACACTGTTAGGGTAATAATTTAACACCTTCAGTGTTAAGTTAACACTAATAGTGTTGATTTAAGACTGGAGAATTTGCTGTGTACATTTAAATTTGATTTAACAAAATAAATCAAAGCATTTTACTCAGGTTTACATTTAGTGGACACACACACCCTGCAGTTTTTTTCCCCCAAATTCACAAGGTGTCATTAATTAGCAGTGAGTGCATGCTGTTACACACTGTGGCTGAACAACGCTCTGTAACAGCTTGAGTAGGGGGTGGTCTTTTTTAATATTTGTACTTTTCCTCTCACTAAGTTTCACTTTAACTCCCTGTTTCAATTTCTGTTTCTATTCCTCCATCCCCATTCTATATGTGATATGGCAACTGGGGTGGCCAGATAACTGGATAAATGAAACATAGATAATCTGATCTAACTCAACAAAGAACAGATGCTAAAACCAATCTGTGCCCAGCGTTCTGTGATTTAAGAACCCTGGCAGATTTTTTTATACATTTCTTTATATCCTGCACAATCAGGATTTTGGGGGTGAAATTACAGTATGTATGGTCAATGTTGATAAAAGAAAAGGGAAAGGAAAAAGGAGGTGGATGGATAGGATGTGTGTGGTGGTTCTGGTGCTACCACAGTGCTATTACTGACACTTGGAACGACGTGGAGTAAGGTTCCAGATTAAAGACGGAACCTGGGCCTGAGAGATGCCTTCTGACAGTCATCAACTCCTGCTGCACCATCATATGGCTTAAAAGCCCAAAGCCAAGTGCATTACTCATTGAGCAAAACCATTATCCCACTGGCTTTGTGCTTGATGATACACAGGTTTGCTAGCAAATGTATGAGAACTGTAAAATTGTGAACTCCAACCACATTTGGACGAGTGCCATCTAGCAGTAATATATAGCTGTTTAACAGACAACAGGAGTCTGCAAAATGGACATACAGGCAGAATAAAGATTGGATTTTTGGACTGTTTTATTGGCCCAGACTGCAAGGAGGCACTTATTTTCTGGAAATCTCCAGTGTTGTTGTCCTCCAAAATGCATTATCCTCTCACCTGTAAGTCAGCCAGCAGATGCATTTCTGCTTATGTAATTGTATACCAATACATGTAACAACTTAGTTTACACGTTTATTAAATTTAGTCAAATGTGGTTTGAGTGATCAGATCACAATGGTGTGTTTACACATTGCTTATCCTGCAGTCAACACAAATCCAAATATGATTTCAACAAAAACATATGTTAATGCAAGGTGTAAACAAGCTCAAAATATACTAAACAAGATTTAAACAAAACAATATTTGATCTGTTGATCAGTGTTGATGAAACATTTGTTAATGTTCTTCTAGTTCTGTCTAACTTCCAACTGTTCATGACAAATAGCTGCTGAAGTGAGTTGTTTCTAGCACTACCTGAAATTTCCGCCCTCAGCTCTCTTCAGTCACTAAGAGGAAAACCACAGACTTAGACAAAAAATTGTGTTTCCTGTATAGCTGGTTAACATTCTCCTTTCCTACATTTCCTTTACCTCATTGGCTGCTTCTGCTCATGAAAGATTAATGTTGTAATGAAGTGACCAAAAGCCAAACAAAGGACAGCACAGCTGAAAAGAATCATTTTAAATCTGAAACATTCCAAAGGCCTCTCTGAGGAACGCTGCAATGTCTGCATGTTTCACAATTTTCAACTTTTGAAAACAGAATGAAAAAAATAGTGAAAAAGGAAGTTTTTTGAATAACCCTTCCCATAAATCAAGTTATTCTCCTATAGCAGCTTTCTTTATGAGTCATGCATCCTTAATTCATTTTGTTTCCTTTTTTCATCCAAAAGACATTACATCTTGCGCTCCTGACTAAATTCTGATTAATGTGATTGGGTGCCTAGGCTACTAACAAGCCCAAAAGAAACAAAAAGTAAGTGTACTAACAGAACACAAATAGAAGATTTTAGAGATATTCTGGTGACATATTATGCTCTAAACATACTCTAGCAAGCTGAAGGCAACAAAACAGATGTAGAATGGCTAAGGCGCATATTGTGACCCATTTTACAAAGGCAAGAACATCAAATTTAATCGTTTCTAAATGTGAATCCTCACATTAACATTAAAGGTTCTAATTGTGGAAAAAATATATTAAATATAAATACTAATCACACATTCCTCAGTCTGAAACCGTAGCCTTGTAAATGTATCCACAACTTTCAAAGCCATAAATCATTTCAAATATTCCTTTGCTTCAAACTCATTCATCCACTGGTCTTTAAACAATGTGTACAGCATGCTGTTGTCCAATAAGTGCTAGATTAGTCAAATAGTCTCTTAATCTATTCTGAAGGAGAACCATACCAGAATTCTGGCGCTGTGCTGAAGAATTTTCAGCAAAACATTAGTGAGATCAGATACTATTTGATGAATCACTAATGCCACTCTGCCTCTTCCATGTAAGATCTATCACTCCAGAGGGCGAGGTTCCACTGCTCCACAGGCCAATTCTGACAGGCTTTAAACCTTAAATTTCCCATTCATACATGCAAATTTGAGCTCACTATTCAAATTCTATATTTTCTTTGACATTTGCAATTTGGAAGACTTCTACTGATATTTCATTTACACTGAGGTTTGAATGCTTTATGAATATCTTTATTTAAATGAAAATATGTTTCTGTGTCAAAATGACAAATAAAATGTCACAAACTTAATATGCATTTGCACTCAGTGAGAATGCACTTGAAATATAACTTTGAAACTCACCACTATGCTAGAAAGATGGCCAAATTCATATGTTATAGGTGAAACAGAGACTCTCCGCTGTTCATTTACATTATTCATTGTTCATTGTGAAAATGCAATCATTGCCATTACATTGCCATTTTTAAATACACATCCTGTCAGTGCACACCGACACACGTGTTGACGATAAAAACCTGTTTCTGGGAGAGCAAATTTTCACAGCTGGTGCTAACAGGCACTTGTGGTTTAGCACACCACAGCTAATTTTTCAGCAAACTGAGGCTCAAAACATATTTAGAGGATAGAGCATTATACAGGGGTTGGACAATGAAGCTGAAACACCTGTCATTTTAGTGTGGGAGGTTTCAGGGCTAAATTGGACCTGCCTTGTGGCCAATCTTCATTAATTGCACACTGCACCAGTAAGAGCAGAGTGTGAAGGTTCAATTAGCAGGGGGTAAGAGCACAGTTTTGCTCAAAATATTGCAATGCACACAACATTATGGGTGACATACCAGAGTTCAAAAGAGGACAAATTGTTGGTGCATGTCTGGCGCATCTGTGACCAAGACAGGGAGTCTCTGTGATGTATCAAGAGCCACGGTATCCAGGGTAATGTCAGAATACCACCAAGAAGGACGAAACACATCCAACAGGATTAACTGTGGACGCAGGAGGAAGCTGTCTGAAAGGGATGTTCGGGCGCTGACCCGGATTGTATCCAAAAAACATAAACCCACGGCTGCCCAAATCACGGCAGAATTAAATGTGCACCTCAACTCTCCTGTTTCCACCAGAACTGTCCGTCGGGAGCTCCACAGGATCAATATACACGGCCGGGCTGCTATAGCCAAACCTTTGGTCACTCATGCCAATGCCAAACGTCGGTTTCAATGGTGCAAGGAGCGTAAATCTTGGGCTGTGGACAATGTGAAACATGTATTGTTCTCTGATGAGTCCACCTTTATTGTTTTCTCCACATCCGGGAGAGTTACGGTGTGGAGAAGCCCCAAAGAAGCGTACCACCAGATTGTTGCATGCCCAGAGTGAAGCATGGCGGTGGATCAGTGATGGTTTGGGCTGCCATATCATGGCATTCCCTTGGCCCAATACTTGTGCTAGATGGGCGCGTCACTGCCAAGGACTACTGAATCATTCTGGAGGACCATGTGTATCCAATGCTTCAAACATTGAATTTTGAAGGCGGTGCCGTGTATCAGGACGACAATGCACCAATACACACAGCAAGACTGGTGAAAGACTGGTTTGATGAACATGAAAGTGAAGTTGAACATCTCCCATGGCCTGCACAGTCAACAGATCTAAATATGATTGAGCCACTTTGGGGTGGAGGAGCGAGTCAGGAAACGTTTTCCTCCACCAGCATCACGTAGAGACCTGGCCACTATCCTGCAAGAAGAATGGCTTAAAATCCCTCTAACCACTGTGCAGGACTTGTATATGTCATTCCCAAGACAAACTGACGCTGTATTAGCTGCAAAAGGAGGCCCTACACCATACTAATAAATCATTGTGGTCTAAAACCAGGTGTTTCAGTTTCATTGTCCAAGCCCTGTACATGTGAGCACAAAGTCAAGTGAAGGATTTTCTGAGTACAGTGGAACCTCTACTAACAAACTTTCCAAGATACGAACCGGGCATTTGAATATTTTTTGCCTCCACCAACGAACCATGACTCTAGAAACAAACCCGGGAAATGGCCACTGACCCCAATAGGCGAGTCTCCTAGTGCACCCAGACTTGAGTGAGCTTTTAAGATTAGCAAATTTTAGTTTTAGCAATTTAGCATTAGTGTACATCGCAGACATCGAAATTCGTGCCAAGTTAAGCCGTATCTACGCTTCGTCTCCCCACATTCACCCGCCTACTCTCCGTTATTCCACCCACCTCCCGTCATACAGCCAGTGCCTGTGTTACTCCTCCAGCCAGTCGTCACGTCTTCAAGGTAGCGATGTGTAACCACTTACAACTTTTTTATTTCTTTTTTATTACTGTTTCCACTGTATTTCTTTTTTGTTTTTAGTAACGCTACATGTATTTTTTTTTTACTAATTTGAGAGTGTTGTAAACATATATCAGTGCACAAAGGGTGACTTTCGGGGTGGGGGCTGGAACGCATTAATTGCTTTTCCATTACTTTAAATGGGGAAAATTGACTCGAGAAATTAACTTTTCTACTTACGAACCTGGTCACGGAACGGATCGTTCGTAGGTAGAGGTTCCACTGTATTTTGTCTGTTTACAGTTTTCTTCCTCTCTATTTTAACTAAAACTCAGCGCTAAGCTTACAACTGCGGTGGGCTACTGGGTTTGTGATTTTCTCCACCCGTTTTGAGACTGTGTCATCAGCAGTCATTGAGCTCCCATAGAGCCCCTCCCTGTGGTTCTCTTAAATCCACATGAATATTTTAGCTGACTTTTAAAGAAACAGAAAAGAAATTTGACACAACACACACATCATAAATACCGCCCTCATTTTGAGATACCGTCCACATTTTTAAATACAGTATTATCATTATAATAATAATTGTGTATGTGCAAAAAATAAAAATCTCACACCTTGTGTTTGAGGTACAACAAGACTTTATCTTTATGTATTACGCAAAAGATCTCCAGTGCCATCAGGATGAGACCAAACATAATCACACTTCATGCTGCTACTGAGATTGTTAGTGCCCCAACATGTTACATATTATATTCAGATTGAAATTAATTATATTAAATACTTTATCATGGTGGTGAGAAGGGCTCTGTTGCATCACCTTTTATGTTTTCACTTGGGTGAAAATGATTCATGATTTAGAGTTCGCAGAGGGATTCACACACATTTGCTCCCACAGACACACACACGGGCTCCGGGGCTCTATCTGCTCAGTTTGTGTGTGAATGATCACTTGTGTCCTCTGTCTGCCAGTTAATCTCAAATTAATTAGCATTTTCACTTTGCATGAACTCTCTCTCTCTCTCTCTCTCCCCTTCTCTCTTGTCTCTCTCTCTATTCACAGCTCTATTTCTCACGCACATTTCTCCATTTCTCTAGCTCTATGCAGTTTCTTTTTATCTCAGTTCCTTTTCCCTCCAGATGAACGCCTATGCTGTTCCCTATTCTCCTTACAAAAGCTGTCTCCCCAGCTTCAAACTTCAAAAGCTGGAAGACAGGTCACATGAATGTGTTGAGAGTTCTGTGTATGGCTCCATGTACTACTGTGCAAATATAACCCCATTTCCAGAAAAGATGGGAATTTTTTTTAAAAAGTGATATAAAAAATTTCTTGATTTCTTAAACATTTTAACAAATAAACGTAGAAAGAAAATATTTCTTATGTTTTTACTGACCAACTTGATTGCATTTTTAAACATAAACATAAATCTGATAGCAGGCAAACAATAGTGAAAAAGTAAATTCATGCCACACTGTTCTGAAACATTGCACTGAATTGGGCTTTCACCAAATGCTCAGTATCTGTAAGCAGAAAAGATTCATTGCTCATCACTTTATGCTAAAATTTGTAAGACAGTTGTCAATCAGTTCAACCAGAGCCATTTGCAAAGAATCTAGGTTTTTTACTATGTACAGTTCATAATATCATGAAAAGTTTCAGGGGAAGTAAGGGGAAATCTTGGCGTGTAAAGGCCAGGAGCAAAAACTGCTACTGAATGTGTGTAACCACTGGGCCCTCAGACAGTATTGTTTAAGAAACTGCCATGCTACCATATTGGCTTAGACATACTTTGAAAAATCATTTAAAAAATTCTAATTCTCTGGGCCTGAAATCATTTGAGACGGACAGACAGTGGAAACATGTTCTATTGTGCAATGAATCCAAGTTTCAGTCTGTTGTTAGGAAAACTGACATCGGACTCTATGTGCTGAACACAACCATCCAGACAGAAAAGTGCAAAAAACAGAATCTGTGATGACAGGGCGGTGTATCAGAGCCCTCAGTATATGTGATCTGCAAATATGGGAATGTATCATTGATGCAGAGGTTGATATTGGTGTTTTGGAGAGACATATGCTGCCATCAATACATAATCTTTTCCAGGAACTCCAATTGAATTAGGCATGAGAGTGCCTCGCCTCATTCTGTACGAGTTACAGCAGCATGGCTTCATAGACATAGTGTGTATCACTAAAAGGAGAAACAGAAAAAACTGAAAATGGCAAAAATTAAAAATTATCTTCAGTTACCAAACAATTAAAAAGTATTATTAAATGTAGAGTGATGTGACCCAGTGGTAAATGCCTCTGTCCCAGTTTTTTCCCTACTTTTTTGTGTTGTAAGCATCAACTTAAATATATATTTATATTTAACAAATACATTTAAATTTAATTGAAAACGTTTCTTCTTTTTCTGTTTTCTTCTTCCTTTTATCTGTTACATAAATCCATTTAATAAATTACAGATTTCAGTTTGTATTGTCCCATAATATTGAACATAGGCTTGTACGAAATAACTGAAGAGAAGAGAAGCTGAGCAAAATAACAAAGTAAAAGAGATACATGAAGTGATATAGAGCTTTTAAACAGTAAGGGATCAGAAGCCTCCAAACCAGCTGAAGTTTCACATTATTATCGTTTAACCACCATTAATAACCAAATCATTAATTTGATCTTACTGCACAAGATCCAGATACAGAGCCTGTTGGTCTGTTGGCATATCAGGCAAGCTATTAGCTCCAGATATGAACTGACCCAACATGAATAAAACTAAAGGGTGGCTAACAAATCATGTATTACATTAAAATTGTTTACTTAGATGGAGGATGTATATGGTTAGTGAAAATCGGAAATTAACCAGTGAGTGGAAGTTCAAGGCACATATTTTGATATTATTATCATTTATCCCCCATTAAGAGCCTGTTGGTTAGAGCCTGTTGGTCAGGCATGTCAGGCAAGGTATCAAATCTGATTTGGCTGGAATTCACCAACTGTAATCATTGTGATAGCTGTAACATAACAGCAACATTGTTACTGTTAATATTTTAACAAATATAACAATATTTGACTCGTGTTTGGTCCTGAAAGCCTTATTCAGAATTGATGTTCCAACTATTTTGGAAACTAATTCTTTATTTTGACCATGAGACTAAATGACTTGGTCGTCTATGTAGCCTGAGCAAATTTCACTATTTGTGTATTTGTAGAACCAACATTGGTCGTAATGGTCAAGGTCAGGGCCCTTTCCCACTCATATACAATAGACCAAACCATGGCAGATGGTGACAAGTTGTCCATCCTTCATTCTGCCCTCAACAGAGAGAGAGAGAAAGAGAGAGAGAGAGAGAGAGAGAGAGAGAGAGAGAGAGTACAGACAAGACATGTGTATGTGTTCGGTGAGTGTTTCTTAGCAGTGGAGGACATTGTAAATATCGGAGCTGTCAAAACACCTGATCTCAGCCTTGCTGGCTTACATAAGACACAGAGCGAGGCCAAAACGAAGAGAAAGTTATTGGGGGCAAGAGTGAGAGCAAAAGCCAGAAAAGCATAGCAAGGGAGAGGGAGAAAGAGACTGATGGAGACAGAGAGACACAACCTAATACATAGTGAGTGTGTCAGAGGAAATGAGAGAGAGAGAAAGAGAGAGTATGGATAAACAGTGTATGTGTGTGTGTGTGTGTGTGTGTGTGTGTGCGCGCGTGTGTGCGTCCGTGCGTGTGTACGCTTGAAAGAGAGGAGTAGGGGAGGTGTGTGTGTGCGTGTGTGACTGATGCCCCAGTCACAGTGAGCTAGCAGGCACTGCCAAAACCTTCATTCGGAGAAACCTTTCTAAACATGAATAAAATATGAGCTGCACAGACACATAACACCACTACCTCCATCTGAGGGAGAGAGAGGGAGAGAGAGAGAGAGAGAGAGAAGGAAAGTCAAAAACAGAAGAATAAGGAGAATGAGATGGAAGGATACAGGAAGGGAGTAAATTAAGCTAAATATTCTGAGAAAAAATTTCTGAGATCAAAAACAAATCATCCAACATTAGAACCTCACTAAAATTCATGCTGCTAAATGCAACCAAATTCTCACAGCAATATTTTAAAATGTAGTGTCTTCCCAGGAGACCATTAAAAGGTGTATGCAAACATTTGGAAACATAGTGTACATAATTCATATAAAAACTATAAAATCATCTAAAATTCTCAATATGTTATTTTGGAATTGGCTTTTTTTTTAAGTTTGAGAAGTTACAATTATTGTTCCTATGCCTCACTCATAGCTTGAAATATGCAAATAGGTTCTACTGAAAACTGACTCTAAATGTAAGTAGAACAGCTGATAAAAAGTTATTGTTGAGCATATGGTGTTTTACAGAAAACAACATTTTTACCATTAAAAAAATCACTGAAAGCAGTTGGAAGTGCAGGTTGAAATGTTGAAATGTGTCACTCATTATGTAAATATGTAATTCATTATGTAATTAATTACATGTTTACATGCACATGGTATAGCAACAGTAATAACTCTAGACAACAAAGAGTTAAACTAACACTGATGTAGAACACTTTTATTCAACCTCAGTCCATTTCTGCTATCATTCACACGTCCCTCAATCAAACTCAGCCAGACCATCTGTCTGCTGTGAAGCACACTTTCCTCAGAATGTGTTGATTAGGCAAGGACACTACTTGGTTTCCAATGCAACAGCACAAAGTGAAATTGGAACAGTGGGAAAAATTGCTTTCAAGATGCGAGATGCTGAATTAACTAAACCTGTCATGTGTCCAGAAAATAACCTAACAGACCTATGGCCAGTTATGGCCCTGATTCTCCACACTACATGACTTTAGCCAAGGTAAAGGCAGCGGTATCTAAAACTGCATGGGCTTTTTCAGGTATCACTTAGGATTCCCTGGGCTCCCATATAATATCAAGAAGGAAATATAATTTAGACAACAAACATGTAGTGTGAGCAGTATACTGGAATTCTAAAAATATTGCCCCACTTGGCCTCGGTTTCTGGCAGTTATAAAATGGGCAAAACTAAATCTAAATCTAAATTAAATCTGTTGGGTAACTGTTTGGTAAATTAAATTTGTTGGGTATGCTTTCTGCCCCTAATGCACTAGTGTGGGTGTGTGTGGGTGTTCACTGCCACAGATGGGTTCAATGCGGAGAGGAAACATTTTTGTTCATAGTACAATGACAATGTTGGACAGTTGATTCAATTTCACTAATGCTACCACAGTGAATAACAACGATTTATCACCCATCTAGCAACACTTGGCTTTGAGTTTGACGAACTTAAGGTCAATTTATGCTTTTGCGTCAAACACTCAATATCCCTATGCTTTAGCCTGATGCGCACTGTGGTACTGTGGATCGGGCGGTCTGAAGGTACCTTTTTGGGGAGCGTTTCGTTGGTGGGAAGGGGTACTACAGAGTCAGGAATAGCGTTTCTCCAACAGTGAGTGATTTATTGTGAGGACCAAAACACCAAAGAAACAAATATGCAAAAACGGAGAACAAATAAAATTTACAAAATATACACACTAATTACACTTTTTACAGGGTCAACTAAGTTCCAGTCATGCAGAAACCAAGCAAACAAAGTGCTTTCCTTCATCCCGCTCCCCTCTTTCCGTTCTCCCACCCCCTTATATATCACATTAGCCCCGCCCTATCAGCGCAACCTGGACTCTCATAACACCTGAGCAGTGCCACAGACTGATCGACTCCATGCCACGCCACACTGCTGCAGTAATTCAGGTAAAAGGAGCCCCAACTAAGTATTGAGTGCTGTACATGTTCATAATTTTCAGTTGGCCAGCGTTTCTAAAAATCCTTTTGCATTGGTCTTAAGTAATATTCAAATTTTCTGAGATACTGAATTTGGGGTTTTCATTAGTTGTCAGTTATAATCATCAAATTAAAAGAAATAAACACTTGAAATATATCCGTCTTTTTTCCCTACAGAGGAAACTCTAGGTTGAGACTAATGAGCAACCATAGGTCAAATTATTATTTGAAACTACTTAAAAGATTAACAGAAAACATGGTTCAGCCTTGTTCCTGACATTCTGCAACTTCCCTGTGTCTCTTTATGGAACTCATTCATCAACATAAGGTGGAAATGGAGGTATGAGTGTGAACACACACAGACTAAAATGTAGGATAATTCCTAAGGCTGCTTAGAAGGGATTATCCAATTTGAGGTCTACCTCTTCGACTGCTGGCCAAACGGTGCAGCAGTGAAGCATGCCATTCATTCCAGGAAGCAGGGGCACTTGCAGCATACTAAAGACTCCTTTGGGAGCAGTGACAATTACCGGTTAATGGACAGATTTTTCAGTAGGTATAATAAAACTCTATATTATGATTTAATTAGCCATTAACCACAGTACTACAAGCCAAACTTTAACCTTTGAAAAATGAATTGGCGCCAGTGGACTTTTCCATACTTCATCTTGCTACTGAATCGTTCTTTGACCATATTCTACATATTCTTTGACCATACCCTTGATGATATTTTCCAAAGGAAACAAGCTAGAAGGATGAAGGTTCGGACTGGGACTGAAGCGTTAAGACGCAAACAGACTCCAGATGAATGGCTTTCATCATGTTCATGTGGTGGCAAGCAATGAAACAGACTGTTGACCTAAAACGTCTATATTTCTCCCAGAATTTCTGAATTCGTTCCATGTTTTAATGTTGCAGGTCATTGAAACTGTATGTCATGAGCGTGGGGTCTGAAGCAGAATTTCCATTGAGTTGGCATGAGCTGCCTAACTGGGTTTGCTTACACACATGAAAAGAAAATATTTAAAAACCGCAGAAATGCAGTGGACTCAATAAGATGCATTTTAAAAGTCCACCATGTCAAATGCACTATGTTTCATGGCTCGATGTGCCATCATCTTATTAACATTTCCATCAGTCCTCTACGTTCACTCACATAAACATGTCTGCGTTTCTCAGGCACCTGGTTGGCTTTCATTTCTAATGTTTTTTTGTTTTTGTTGCCTGTGGCACTTGAATGCAATTAGAGATTTATAATGAGTGCATTACCAAGCATGCCAATCAGGCCTTGAAAGCTTCTCTCAGGATCGAAAAATGAGTAAGAGCAAAAAGAGAAAAGAAAAGAAATGGAGAGAACCGCTGCAGTCTGTTTACGGTATCCATCTCTCCCTCTCATGTTGATCATTGCTGTGTCAGAGTATTAATTACTTCAATATGGCACTTAATTTGGGGGAATTAAATGTAATACAGTGAAAAATCGTAGGATTTGGGGAGCTGTATGTTTAATATTAATAGGGCTTTGCACTGCAGGCTTAACATAGCATTACCAGAAGATCAAAAGCGAAGCTGGGAATATCACATTCAATCCTTCTCCTGTCTCTTTCATTCCCATCTATTATTCTATTGTGGTTTGATTGGAAAGCCAACTGATGCAGTGATTTGAGTTCATACAGTGGGTTGGATGCACTTATTTCAAAGTCTTTGTTCCAAGACTTCCAAAGACCACCCACACGTTTTAGGAAAACATCATCCAGGTCATTTCCAGCACAAGTTTCACAACAATTTCCATGGTTAATATATTAAATATCTGTTAAAATCATCCTTGAAATTAAAGTCAGAATTACAACTCCTAACACACATACATACAAACCATTCCTAATCAATCAGCATATGATCAGATCTACAAAAATATTAGTAAAAATTACACACTTGCATTTGTTGGTGATGTTGTCCTTTATAAAGCCGTGAGCATGAAATAAATGACAATATAGTCTTCCAGTGGGCAAACGCTATAAGTGGACACAGATTGGACAGTAACTATGCAATATGCTAACATCAAATCTCTTAAGCTAAGCTAAGCTAAGTGACACACACCTGCCATTTTCCAGTATATGTGACAAATCCTTGACTCTGATTGGTCCACATGTAGCCTGCCTTAGTGTACGGAGCAAGCGTATAATATAGCTAATATAGCTTATTAATATACTGCTGACTAGGCCTGGTCGATAAAACAATGTCAACATGGACCGCAATAGATATATCATGGATAACGTTAAGAAAAATGTTTCATAGTTTCACGTAAATGTGTTCAACGCGAACTGCCAGGAAAGCCCATAAAGATTACACAAGGTTTGGCTTTATGCTCCTGCCCAGACTGTGAAAGAGCCTGTCAGACAACTTCATAATGGGCTGTACTACGAGTAACATGCAAAGAGCCAATCACCTGTAGAGTTCTGCCTCTTGAAAAGACCCTGAATAAGGACTAGTCAGCTCAGTTGAGCACAGTGGAGTGATTGTGAGTTTAATTTGAGTAATCTGTCTATTGTGTATGTATATTATGTTTTGATGAATATTTGAATATTGATAATGCAACAAAATCTAATGTTGTGATAATTA
Source organism: Hoplias malabaricus (assembly GCF_029633855.1). Classification (NCBI taxonomy): domain Eukaryota; kingdom Metazoa; phylum Chordata; class Actinopteri; order Characiformes; family Erythrinidae; genus Hoplias; species Hoplias malabaricus. Next base: position 4,185,535 of record NC_089820.1, read on the forward strand.
GTAATATTGATCATTATAGAAAAAATTATCATGACCACATTTTTGTCCCTATGCCTAAGCATGGTGTAAGAGAACATGGACAAGCTGTGTAGTGAACAGGAGACAGCCTGAGCAGCTAATTAGCGTTCCCTGTTAGAGTGTAGCCTAATCTGACCTAACCAGGCTTATCTCCCACTGCCTTTTCAGACTCCATTATTTTCCCTTCTTTCACAAAGACCGATACCCAGTCTCACGCTTTCTCAATGGCCCCTGGCTCACTCTGTCTCTCATTCTTTGCTATCTTTAAAGAACCCACACAGCGCCTCTTGCTGTCTTTCCTATCTGTCTGTCTCTCTTCCTCACTCAATTCTACACAGCTCTTTCAGTAACTGGTCTATCATTTGGCCATGCAACTTGAGAAGGTGAGAAAGTTGTAAGAGAACAATATGTAGCTGCCAGTCAGAAAAAACATTCAATAACGATTGAACAAATGAGCATTATAAAGTTACTGTTGTTACCATAAGTCAGCTGAAATATCAGAAATTTGTATTATTTCAGATGCAATTTTGAAAAACCTTACAATCTCCAGGCTATCTCCAATGACCAAACATGAGTTCAAGCACAAAAACTTCTACAGCTTTACAGCCTTTGTATAAACAAACAAACAAATAAAATCCTTATTTTCCCCTTCTGCTGGACTGAAGGGTTAGAAATAGCACTTTTAACACCCTTTTAATGCTTGTTACACTAAGCTACACATCAGAATGTGCTGGAGCAGTGCAATGTTCACTTAGTATTAGTTCAAGTTTCAAGAAGCAAATAAATTCCACCACAGTCAGAGGTCACGTAATTCTTCAGATATCATAAGTGTGTCACCACATGCTCTTACGCTTAAGTGACACACCTCTTGACAAGTGACTGTGAAAAGCACACTTCACTTGTAGTAATCTAACGTGCATTGTAAAATAATGACTCACTGTCAAATAAGAACTTCAGCTTTTTCCACCGGCAGCCATGGATAAAAAAAAAATCTTCATCTCCATTAACAAATGTACCTTTTAAACACTGACCACGTCTAATGACAGAAATGATGATACATTACAGTCAATCGCCATTAAGGGTCCATCACTGCATTCCCAGTCCCAGCTCTAGGCAGTAATGACTACAGATCCATCATACATACCACAGAAAAAGCCATCTCTGCCATTTTGGCACGAATAAGGACAGATTCCATGACATGTACTATATGCGGCCAATAAAAAAGCTTTTGTACCAGCTATGTTACCTGTTTTTGTGTTCTGAACCTACTCGTGGCGAATGACCACTGAGGTAGGCAATGAACTGATATATCAAAATAGTTTCTAACCCTAGATTTTATCAATAATTTATCAATGAATTTGTTAAGTCACAAATATATGGGAATGCTGTGCTGGCTCTTGTTCATAAGGTTTCTTGCCATGCTGCTAACTTTGCCTTTTTCATAGACCACTTCTCACTGTGCGCCCACATCCATCACCTGCACAGCAACAAATCCCTGTCCTCCATTACAGCTCTAAGTGGGACAGTTTTCCAGTCACCCTTTTAGAGCCCTTCAAACCACAGCCATCAATCAGGAGGGCTGCCGGCCCTTCATCCATGAGATAGCGCATCAGTCATGGCCTGAGAGACAGCAGACACGCAGACAGAGCTGTGAAGCATAAGCTGCCAGATCTCAGCAAACAAGGAACCCAGCTGGCTTTGACTCAGCTATGCACATGCATGCTTTTACACCTATAAAACACACACACACACACACACACACACATGTGTATATGTGTACATATATATGAACATACATATATATATATATATATATATATATATATATATACATACAAATGATAAATTTTGTTGATTTCAACGTAATAACAAGTTAACACATCTTCTGCAGTGTATTTTTGATCATTTTTTGCAGAAATCTATTTATATATTTTAATTCTGCTCAACATATTGTAACTATTTTCACTTAGAATATCAACAAATTACCTTGCATAGTCCTGTATACTATGGCAGATGGCCATATCATCCCAGTTTAAATTAATGTAATTCATGTAAATTATTAATAATAAATAATAAAGTAATAATAAAAAACTATTTTTTTCCTCTCTAGAAGAATATAAATGCAAATTACACAAGCCACTAATGTTCCCTGTATGTGTGAAAATAATGCCAACAAATCTTTCAAACTGGTTAAATGTACTCACTCAAAAGCAAACATTCAAAATACAGTGGTAAACAAATGTAGCATTAGGTGTCCTGCCCAAGGACTAATTGGAACCTCATGGCTGGGAACTGAGCCACAGTCTACTGTGTAAGGTAGTTGTCTTAACTATTACACTGTAAAAACACTTTGTCACTATTAAGAAAGAAACTCATCATTTACCAAACTGTCCAAATATGCTCCCCTCACCTTCTCTGCATTTATCCTACCACTATTTTTACCTGCCCTGTCCAGCCTTCTGTCTGGCAAAGCATGCACTCACATTCAGTGGAACAGCTCAGTGTTGCCTGTAATCCGAGCTTAAGCCATGAAATCTCGCGGAGATATACATTGCTTCTCCACAGAAGCTGACCTGTTCCAGCCAATGAAAACACCCTGCAGATGCTCTCTCTCTCTCTGCTTAAGGAGAGAGGGAAGGACACCTCAAAAATTAGTTCCAGACAACAGCGAGTTTGGAGTCCACTTTTTAAGTACCTTACAGGTAGCATGATTCTTAGTATGCCTTTAAACTTCTAGTACACTCTTTCTATTGCCTGAGTTTCTCTGGCCATTTCTTTCATTTGCAATCTGAAAAATAGGCCTGAAAAACAATCTGAAACATCCACAGAGGTTAATAGATTTGTCTAAATACATACTCAAAGAAAGTGTTGCTGCTAAATAAAATAAATATAAGTAAATATACATTTTCCCCCCAAAAACATACTTAAATATAAACAAAATTATCAGATCAAAAAAAGCTTACAGGAAAATCTCTAGTCAAAGCTATACACTGCTGCCTCTCATAGCGTTGCTGAAGCTGTATATTCCCTTTGAGTATTGCCCAGTCCAGAGCGGAGTTCCTGTGATCCCGCCCTCCGAGGTCCTGCCTCTGATCCTGCCCTCTGTTTAATCACAAATAGTCCAAACCCACCGCTGCCAGTTCTACAAGCTAAGTGTCTTCACCATGAAATGGCCAAGTGAACAGAGTTAATGTTATATTTTGTGTGTTTTATATGAAGAAAGTGAATAACAACATTAAAAGTTGAAAATACCATTGTTTGTTTTAAAGAAATTGAGAGGCAGATTCATGTATGTTTCTACGTGGTGTGTGTATGTGTGTGTGTGTTTTAAACAAATTAAAGAGTAAGAAGTTTGTTTGAAAAGCCTTGCATATTCATCTATTTAATAGATCCCAGAGAAGTTTAAATGAATAAATAGAAATAGAATGCTGCTTTGTATGAAGTAAACAGCACAGTACCGCGTATAAACCTTTACAATCCATCTATGAGCTTAGACGTAGCCACAAATACAGATAATTATATTTATTGTTGGTCTTCTGCTGCTGTGTTTATAATAAAAACAAAAACATCACATGCAAATTCTTACAGATCAGCTCTGTGAGATTAGCTAGACTGATCCTTCCAGTGATGTTATGGGTCTTCCAGTAGTTAATACAAAGGTGAGAAAGATAAGGAGGATGTCACGCCCTGGTCTTGTCAGGTTTGTTGTCCCTGCCATGTGCTTTATACGCACATGGCTTTGTTTGTTATTGTCCTTGTCTCCGCCCTAGTCCCGCCTTTGTTTCGCCTCCTCGTCTGTCATTTGTTACCCTGCCCCCTTGTTATCCGTCTCAGGTGCGTCTCGTCAGTGTCTTGTATTTAAGTCCCCTTCCTGTAGTTCCTGTTTGTCGGTCATTCGTTTCATGCCCCATGTCATGTTGGTCTCTTTTCCATTGTTACAGTGTGATGTTACCCAGTCTGGTCTGTCTGTCTCAGTCATTTTCTGTGTTATGTTATTAAGTCTGTCTGTGGTGTCTTCTCTAGCTCTCTGTGTTTAGGTTTAGCTTTAGCTCTCTGTGTTTAGGTTTAGCTTTAGCTCTCTGTGTTTAGGTTTAGCTTTAGCTCTCTGTGTTTAGGTTTAGCTTTAGCTCTCTGTTTACTTAGCTTCCTCAAGATCTTTAGTCTGTCTGTCTTTCCTGTTTGCTTTAGTTCTCTGTTTTAGGTTTAGTCTGTCTAGCTCCTGGTAGTTTAGTTTAGTCAGCTTCCCTCATTGTGTCTGTCTCTGTTAGCTCCCTGAGTGTTAGCTTTCTGTTAAAGTTTCTATGTTTTGTTAATAAAGTATTTGTGTTTTAGCAAGTGCGTCCGCCTCCGTCAGTCTGCCCCCCCGCGTTCCTGACAGAATGACCGACCAACTTCAGGGCGCAGCTAACACAGCCGAAATATTGGACAAAATCCTTAAACAAGGGGAGAAATTACTGGCCAGAACGGTGGGTGATCAACCCGCTGTTTTACAGTCTGTTATGGGAGTCCCTACCGAATTCGAAGGCGGTCCCAAGTGTGATGGATTTATTTTGCAGTGCAAACTTTATTTTCAGTTTTTAACCTGTCCTGCTCCTCCTGACCTGATCCAGGTCATGTTCCTTAAATCCCTCCTTAGAGGAGAGGCGTTGAAGTGGGCAGAGGAACTACTAAAAGACAAAGCCTCAACCCTTACTGTTGATTCATTTTGTGGACTTCTAAAAAGACGATTCTCACAACCTGCTCCCGAGGACGTCTCTGCAGGAACCCCTGCTCCCGAGGACGTCTCTGCAGGAACCCCTGCTCCCAAGGACGTCTCTGCAGGAACCCCTGCTCCCGAGGACTACCCCCTCAGGTCCGGGGAAATTTTTGGGGGGGGGGTTAAGGGCTGGTACTGTTAGCCTCGTCCCTCAAGACAAAGGAGATGAGGCTAACAGGGGCGCCTTCAGAAAGCCCCACAAGTGTGCGCCCACCAGACCTCCTAACCCTTCCACAGCTCTAGTCCTCGAGAGCGCGGCACCTCCAGCCGCGCCTATCTTCGTGAACGCGGCGCCAACGGCCGCTCCTGTCTTCGTGAGCGCGGCGCCTCCAGCCGCGCCTGTCTTCGTTAACGCGGGGCCTCCTGCCGCGCCTGTCTTCGTGAGCGCGGCGCGCGCCTCTCCAGTCTCCGTGGACGACGTCGCAGATTCCTCTGCCTCCGTGGACGTCGTCGCGCTTTCTCCAGTCTCCGTGGACGACGTCGCAGGTTCCCCTGCCTCCGTGGACGTCGTCGCACGTTCTCCAGTCTCCGTGGACGACGTCGCAGGTTCCCCTGCCTCCGTGGACGTCGTCGCACGTTCTCCAGTCTCCGTGGACGACGTCGCAAATTCATCTGCCTCCGTGGACGTTGTCGCACGTTCTCCAGTCTCCGTGGACGACGTCGCAGATTCATCTGCCTCCGTGGACGTCGTCGCAGTTCTCCCTGCCTCAGTGGACGTCACTGCAGGCCCCCCTGTCTCCGTGGACGTCACTGCAGGCCCCCCTGCCTCCTTGGACGTCACTGCAGGCCCCCCTGCCTCCGTGAACGACGTCGCAGGTTCCCCTGCCTCCGTGGACGACGTCGCAGGTTCCCCTGCCTCCGTGGACGACGTCGCAGGTTCCCCTGCCTCCGTGGACGTCGTCGCACGTTCTCCAGTCTCCGTGGACGACGTCGCAGGTTCCCCTGCCTCCGTGGACGTCGTCGCACGTTCTCCAGTCTCCGTGGACGACGTCGCAAATTCATCTGCCTCCGTGGACGTTGTCGCACGTTCTCCAGTCTCCGTGGACGACGTCGCAGATTCATCTGCCTCCGTGGACGTCGTCGCAGTTCTCCCTGCCTCAGTGGACGTCACTGCAGGCCCCCCTGCCTCCTTGGACGTCACTGCAGGCCCCCCTGCCTCCTTGGACGTCGTCGCAGGTTCCCCTGCCTCCGTGGACGTCGTCGCAGGTTCCCCTGCCTCCGTGGACGTCGTCGCAGGTTCCCCTGCCTCCGTGGACGTCGCTGCAGGGCCTCCTGTCTCCGTGATGGCGGCACCCGCCGCTCCTGTCTCCGTGATGGCGGCACTCGCCGCTCCTGTCCCCGTGACTGTGGCTACGGCCGCTCCTGTCCCCGTGACTGTGGCTACGGCCGCTCCTGTCCCCGTGACTGTGGCTACGGCCGCTCCTGTCCCCGTGACTGTGGCTACGGCCGCTCCTGTCCCCGTGACTGTGGCTACGGCCGCTCCTGTTCATGTCCGTAGGTCGGCCCGAAGGACTTCAGGGCCGATCCCCAGAACTGTGCCCAGGCTGGTTCCTCAGACTGCCCCACAGACATTAGCCAGTCCTGGGCACCCCCCTGTTATATTGGTTCCCTTGTCTGTCCCTGTCTTGGTTCCTGTCTCTGTCCTTGTCCCTGTGCCCGTGTCAGCCTTTGTCTCTGTCCCTGTCCCGGTCACTGTGTTTGTGTCAGTCCCTGTGAATGTCTTGGTCCCTGTTCCCCTGTCAAGTCCTGTCCAGTCCCCTGTCAGCCCTGTCCAGTCTCCGTTTCAAACCCCTGTTCAGTCCCTGTTTCAACCCCCTGTCTTGTCTCATGTCCAGTCCCCTGTTAGTCCTGTCCAGTCCCCGTTTCAACCTTCTGTTTTGTCTCAAGTCCCGTCTCATGTCCAGTCCCCGCATCCGTCCAGCGTTCAGTCACCTGTCTTGTCTCCAGTCCAGTCTCCCGTCAAGTCTCATGTGTCCACTCCCGTCCTGTCCAGTCCGTTCTCGTCTCTTTTTCAGTCTCTTGTTGCCCCCCTTTGTCAGTCTCCTGTCATGTCCCATTTCCCATCTCATATATTCGGTCCTGTCGTGTCCCCAGCTCCTGAGTCCTGTCTCCCATGGTTCCTTGTCTTAGTCTGTCTTGTTCTCCGTGCCCTCTCCTGTGCCAGCTCCTGGGGGGTTTAGGTGTACGCGCCCCGGGAGTTGCGCGTTCAGGGGGGGCATCTGTCACGCCCTGGTCCTGTCAGGTTTGTTGTCCCTGCCATGTGCTTTATACGCACATGGCTTTGTTTGTTATTGTCCTTGTCTCCGCCCTAGTCCCGCCTTTGTTTCGCCTCCTCGTCTGTCATTTGTTACCCTGCCCCCTTGTTATCCGTCTCAGGTGCGTCTCGTCAGTGTCTTGTATTTAAGTCCCCTTCCTGTAGTTCCTGTTTGTCGGTCATTCGTTTCATGCCCCATGTCATGTTGGTCTCTTTTCCATTGTTACAGTGTGATGTTACCCAGTCTGGTCTGTCTGTCTCAGTCATTTTCTGTGTTATGTTATTAAGTCTGTCTGTGGTGTCTTCTCTAGCTCTCTGTGTTTAGGTTTAGCTTTAGCTCTCTGTGTTTAGGTTTAGCTTTAGCTCTCTGTGTTTAGGTTTAGCTTTAGCTCTCTGTTTACTTAGCTTCCTCAAGATCTTTAGTCTGTCTGTCTTTCCTGTTTGCTTTAGTTCTCTGTTTTAGGTTTAGTCTGTCTAGCTCCTGGTAGTTTAGTTTAGTCAGCTTCCCTCATTGTGTCTGTCTCTGTTAGCTCCCTGAGTGTTAGCTTTCTGTTAAAGTTTCTATGTTTTGTTAATAAAGTATTTGTGTTTTAGCAAGTGCGTCCGCCTCCGTCAGTCTGCCCCCCCGCGTTCCTGACAGAGGACTAAAGAGAAAGTTCACAGCCACAGTTCATAGCCTTTCATACCATAAACCCATTGCATTCTCAAACCACATTGGAAGATAAACTGTCTTACAGTTTCATAAACAATGTGTTATGACCTAAAATAAACTAATTCATAGTTTAGCAAAATCATAGCCAGTTAAACACCCAAAAGAATATCCCTATTAATACTGTCTACCTGTTTGTCTCTTGACACAGACCTTCAGGTTGTATAGCTCTGACCATCTCTCTCTTTCTATCTTTCCCTGTAGACATAATAAAACTTTCTCTCTCCCTCTAAATAAAACTGTCTACTTTGACATTTGATGGAGTCTCTCTCTCTCTCTCTCTCTCTCTCTCTCTCTCTCTCTCTCACACACACACACACACACACAAGCAGGGCAGTCCAATTTTGTGGCAATCCATCAGCTGATAATCCATGATCTACATCCATCTGCCTGGGGACCAAGGCCACTTTCTGGAACCTAGTGATCAGACAGTGCAGCTCCATTGAGCTCTGAGACATAAACACTGCTGCAGACTGCATAAGAATGCACAAGCAGCCCAAAAATATAGGGGTGTTAGGATGCAAGCAACATAGCGTTTCAAAGGCACCTATAATTTCAAATTCTGAGGCCATCGTTTAACTGATCTATCCCATGCTGCCCTGCCCTATAACAATTTTACAATTTTGTTTTACATCTAACTGGCAATGGCAGTAAATAAATATTAATAGCAGCACAGCAAAACCAATATGGAACAGTATATTTGAGTAAGAAGCTGACTGTAGCTTGTTCGTGGGTGAAGTTTAATTGCCTGTGATTTTTTACTAATTGCTTGAATTCCCAATGAAGCTCATTTGTAACTCAAGTGGTTTAGTTTTGTAGCACGTTTGGTTTTTGTTTACTTTTGTGTTTAGCTATCTCCCAATTTTTGGGTCTGATCCACTTTAAGTAATGACTCTGAAAAAAGTAAGTCATTACCTAACCATTGGAGCAAAAAGAGAGCAACATCATCTCCTTACATGCTTTTCAACATTCAGTCTATCCACCTAATAAACACCTACAAATGTTGCTTTTCAGCCATGACTGAGCCAACATCTGAGACAGAGACAGACAGAGAGAGAGAGAGAGAGAGAGAGAGAGACCATGCCCCAGCAAGCAAATAAGGAAGAGCCCCCAAGCCCTGGGGCAAGCGACACAGTGATAGAACATTGAAGAAACGGAGGTACGGGACTGCTTCTCCCACCGCCCTATACACAAGCATGAACTGTTGCGGATTGACTTTAATAGTGTTTTCATATTCAGACCAAGACACTTTTAGTTCCCATTTACTGAGCGATAGCTTTATACAAACAACAGAACTTCTCCCAGCGCATAAACAGAACACAAAGCTAGAAAATGGTGAGGAAGCATTCTCTGAATTTAATATAAATGTATTGGATAAAAATCATATACATGAACTCTTAATGTTGAATTTGAAATTAAAACCAACCAGAATACCCTTACTGTGCAATACCCCTGAGCTTCTCTATATCGTTACATGGGCAGTAGAATTAATAAAATGCTGGCATTTTAGTGCAGTAACTTAGATTTGCCTAAGGATTCCACCATTCGCAAGAACAAATTAATTATTAAATAACTGTTTGAAATATTATTAAAATCTAACATTACAATGCCTCATGATTAAATCTAAATATGTGATACCAAGTACATATACTTGATAGCAAGTACAATGCTTTCATCCATAACCTCTTAGGAAATCATTATTACAGCTTGCAATAACTGAGCCCATGCAATGAATTAACACTTGAATATTTTTGAAAAAAAAAATCTTAATCCTGAAAGGACATTGTTTGATAAAGCAGTCACTAAAGCCCTTTGTTTGTTAGGCAATACTTTTTTAATGTACACCAATGTTGTTACTGCTAATTCTGGACAAATAAATATTGGCAATAAATGGCAGATGTTTTTTCATTCAAAGCCCTCAAATAGAAAGCTTTGAAACCTACAGAATATTAGCATCATCGTCTATTACAATACAGTTTTTCATTAGTTTATATTTATATTAGTTATACATTAGTTTATGTTCTAGTACAGTGGTTCTCAAACTTTTTAGACCAAGTACCACATATTATCAAATCAAAGCCCTCAAGTACCATTACACAAATAATTACTAAAAATTATAGAGTGCATACAAATAATTAGGCATAAACTGTATGTTTTAAATGTAATTATACATTTATGTATATTATAACTCTAATAGATGCGAAGATCTGCCACATTGTTTTCCTTTAGTTAAGTGTTATAGATGTAGTCATTCTGGGCATAGGAGTATTTTGCTGGTCTCCGTTTGTTTTTCTTATTTCCACTTTGCCCTTTTTGCAATAAAGTCCAAATTGCTCACGTCTGTTTCTAGCCTTAAGTTACGTTCAGTAAGAAGTTGAAACTGGGCATTGTTTACATTGATTTTGCAAAATACTGGGAGATCGTATTCCCTCCCTGGAAATAAGAAGCAGGGAATGCTGCTCAGCCTTCCCTTACAGACTGAACTATCGTTTATGCCATAATGTTGAGCTGGCTTTTTTGTTTGTTTGTTTGTTTTTTACACAAACATTTTATTAAAGCTTCATAATGAAAACCATGAAACTTTATGTAGTTTACACATTAACATTTTTCAGTTTCAGATTTTCAGCTATAAATTAATTCTTTAGCCCTCTCCAGGGTGTGTTTCCACCTTGCTGTGAGGTGTTTGGACGCTTTGAGGAACTTGCACGATGGGTTGAGTGTAGAATCATCTCATTAAGTAAATCGGTTCATGAATCGTGTGCAAATTCACATCAATGATTCAAAACATTGTTGACAAGCATGGGCTGCACATACTCTGACCTTGTGTACACACAGCCACGGGGAAACTCAAAGACGACACACAGCTCGCTTGTGACTGAAAACTGAGGAATGGTGCATTAAACGAGTCACAGAAAGTACTTTGGAACTTTCAAGGATCTCTTATAATTGAGTGTTTTCTATAATGGATTGATTAATCACGGATCACTGGACATTAGGACTGGGCGGTATATCGATATATTAAAATATATTGGGATAGAACAGAGCGGGATATGGAGTGAGGCTATATTGTTTATATCGATATTTTAAGTTTTTAAATTGTTCTAAGTCTAAATCTTGTACAGAGCTATTCTGTCCTCTCACTATGAGTCTGTGCTATGCTCAGCTTGTCTGCTTCGCTCTGCTCACAGCCCCGCCCACACCCACATTCCCTCTCTCTCTCTCTCTCAAACACACACACACACACACATACAATGGAGGTGAGTAACACAGAGCATGAAGGAGCTAGTCAATAAAAAGAAGAACAGCGGTTCGGTTATATAGAAATGGTTCGGATTTTATTGGTCAGAGTATTATCAAAAGTAGTATCAAAATGCGGGAGTACTACCAGCCTATTCCACCACTTACAACAGCAGCACAAACTTCTGTCCGAAGCTGTTAAACTCTGAGGTGCTGCTCTGAGGTGCTGCTACTGTTTTCAAGCATTCACGTCCCAGTACAGTTACCCTAAACCAGTTCAGACAGCATTGCAAGCTTTATCTGCTAACGCTGTGCCTTACAAAAAGAAAATTACGAAGTGGCATGGTATTACTAAAGCGGTAGTTTACTAAATAGCAAAGGGTATGATCCCCGTCTCAACAGTAGAGCAAGAGGGCTGATTAAAAGCTGATTAGAACTCTTGACCCAATTGTCCAGTAGCAATTTCTTTGCACGAGAAGCGCTGCCTAACATGTACATTTAAATCTGACAGACCCTTTCCAACCGGCTTGAAAAAAAAAACATTTTTTTGACGACGATATATGGTCAAGTAGCATCTAAGCCATATTTGAGCATGACTATCCATTTTATTGAAGATTGGGAGATTAAAAACGCGTGACTGCAGACGAGCTATTTCCCAGAAAACCACACTGGGAGCACATAGCCGAAGCCTTTACACTGTTCTTAAAAGTACTTTATTACAGACACATTAGGTCTGTAAATTAATAAAGTCATGTTTTTCTGACATCTTGTTTAGCTTTGCTTTATAAGTGAGTATTTTTCAATGTACAATTATGGGGAAAAGTTAAGACACCCAATGAAAACCTTTGTCTTAAACATATTTACACATGGAAATTTGATTTTCATTTGAATATTGAGAGATGAGTTTGAGGTAACATAAAACATTTTTCATAACATATATCGTATATCGCCATTCAGCTAAAATATATCGATGTATGATTTTTTGTCCATATTGCCCAGCCCTACTGGACATAGCAGAAAGCCACGTGCAAACACATCAGAAGCCTTGATAAGAATCTGAACGAATTGCACGAAATGAATTGTGGGGGAGGGGGTGGACAATGATGTCAAGGCAGCCAGCATAACTGTAAAGCACTGCAGGAAACCCTGACATGCACTCGACAACAAATCTTTCGAGTAAAAATTATGCAACAAATAATGAAACCTCGAAAGCAGAAAGTACACTAAAAAGGTTTGAGTTATTCACAATTAACTTTGCTCCCAGATTCCACTGATTGAATGCCACATGAAATGGTAGTGACCCCTAATTATCTATGGCTCAGCTCACAGAGGACATATAATGTTCGATCTCAAGCGCAATGAGGAAAAGCCTCTAGGACAATGCCCATCGATTTCCACTGCCACAGACAGTCCAGCTCCGGTTTAGAACTGGTCCTGACATTGTAACAGCAGAGTTTTGACCTGCATGTTTTTAGATGGAGGGAGTGGAGGGAGTTCTGATAAGAAATGTTCTCAAGTTTTAAATTGTGTGTTATCTGTAAGTCTAAAAGCAATTCACAACAGAGATATGGGCATCATGAGATAATCATAAAAATCACACCCAAATATAAACAGAAATTCAATCCATTATTTTTTCCATTAAGATTTTCCATATCAAAACCATAATAAAGAAATTAGTTTGCATGCATGTTCAGATGAAATCACTGTGCATCCAACACAAATGAAAGACCTGTACATTGGTTATATTTGAGATGTAAATTTGATGAACATTTGATTCAATTTAATTATGAACAGACATGCATGTGCCATTGCTCTTGTAGCAAAGATTTAAATTGTCTTATGTGGCCATCACAAAATTCTCATACTGGGTCAGGATGCTTCATTGATTAAAGTTACTAATGCGTTAAATCTACATTTATTGTATTACGTTAAAAATGTTGATTAACTAAAAAACCCACAAAAGCAATCTTCTGGAAGAAAAACTATTGGTGAGGCACACTAACATCACTGTGACTGGCAAGTTGTTTGCATATCACATGCAAAGCCAATACAAACTAATGATTAAAACAGTGTATTTTAAAGCCGTAACACACTTCAATTTAGCTAAGACAACATATCTTTGCTTTCATTAAATCTGTAGTTATATTTTGAAATTAACAGGATATACTTCAAATAATCCTTCAGGATACATCCTTCTTTAGAGTTCCTTGACCACTCAACTGATCAGAAGCCATCAGCTCAGAGCAGAAACTATAAAACTGACAAGGCAGATGAACACCATGCAGTCCTGCTGTGCAGATGGTGAAAAACATCAATTAACATTCTGCAGGGCAATTTCCCAAAAGCTTCACAGCCTTGAAATCATCCTAACAGTTACAGAGAACCTCCAGGCCATCTTTTACGCTTCTGCACCTCTGGGTGCCCAGACCACCTTAAAGGAGGCATTCAGGGGGCAACTATGGTTGTTAAATGTTTACGACCAAATCAGTTTTAAGCTGTAGTTTCAGTTACACAACTCTAGCAATGAATATATTGTGTTAGACATACAAGTTACAAATTGTCACTCTAAGTTTAAGAAGTATGTCCAGTGATTCCTGACACTCGACAACCCTGAACTGGATAAGCGGTTACAGACAATGAATGATCAAATGAATAAGTTTGCAAAGTTTACTTATTCCATCTGGCCTAAGCATATTGTTTACAATTCTGTTATTCATGGAATATCTCATATTCAAGCATAATCTGTGTAAGGGCCAAAGGGACTTTCCAAAAGATATCAACAACAAGCGAAACAACAAACTTTAGTTCCAGTTGCAACAGAAATGCAGCTCACTGTAAAAAAGGAAAAAGAAAACTTTAATAATACAAGATGCTTTATTGCCTGCTCTTCTTTTTTGTAGTGATATGTGCACATCTCAGTTGCCTGGTCCTAAAATGGCACTTAACATGTAAAACTGAAAATTCAACATGTTTCTGAACTAAAAGACTATGAAAAAACTGCTCACATTCACCCTATAAGAAATGTAGGCTTCAAAACAAATATTAAATTTTCATTTGTTTTATAAGTCACAAAAACCAAGACATATATAATGACAATAATTCAGTTTAATATAATTCTATTAATTAGTACATTCAGCTACTTTAAAGTGCACTGATTGGTATCTATTGACATAGATGTTCAGTTAAATATTCACAGCTTTTAAAATCTGTATAGAAAAGCATGAAATGAAATGAGATGCTCTGAGCAGTGGCACATGAACCTTTTGAGCAATGGAGCTATGTTTTCTATGAGATAAAGCTACATTCAATAAGTTTACGAGAACCTAGAGGTACTTTTTTTTTAACAAAAAATAATCATTTGTTCCCACAAATACAAAATATGTATGCCAGGTATGTATACAATGTATGCCAGTCTTAAAGCCACAGCAACAAAAACAAACCTGTTTAATACGGAAAAATATTTTAAAAAATAATAATAATTAAAAAAAAAATCTAAACAATGGAACCTATTTTAAGTTTTTGATTCATTAGATCAAACAAACATCAAACTTGAACCTCGGGGTTTAAAGAATATATTCTGACTGACACCTAATTTTGAAATGCGCATGCGCGAGTAGGAACTGTTAGTTCAGCAATATTTCGTAGAAAGAAATTAAGGTGGCGCTACTACATTGTCTGTTGTTAGTTTAGCCATATTTCACATTCCAGTTTGTGAACTAAATTTTGAACAGTTCGGCAGGTTTCCACGGACATAAACTGGTTCACGAACCAGAAAAATATGTTACCACCTGGAACCAAAGAACAACAGGTTCCTCAGCATGAACCATGGCTGAAAAATAAGAAATAAGACAGGAGCACACTCAGTTTGTGTGTGTTTCTGGGGCTGTGTTTGGCACGACACCATGTGTGTTGGCCAGAGCCACAGCTCGGTGTTGGTTAGTTCACATGCTCAGCAGAACAGCTTGGAACTTGCCAACATTTACACACATATTATATCTCACAGAGAGAGGAGGTTATTTTGTGTGAGTGCGTGTCTTTGTGGTGGGGAGACATTTTGTGGCATTAATGTGTTTATAAAACTCCACATAGCTGCACACAGCCTCCTTAAACTTCACATTTTACACTAACCAGTTACATTGAATAAATAAGTAAATGTAATTCTTAAAATCAACAAAATGCTCTTGGTCTTCTTTGGTGGTAGATCATCTAGTATTTTATTTTTAAATAAAATGAACAAGAAAAACACTGATGCCTGTGTTTTATATTATGAAAACTCTTTGTGATCCTTTTTTCATTTCTGCATTTAGTAGTAATGCCCTCCATATTTTCTGTACAACACAATCACATAATAAATACCACATGTAAACCAAAACATTGATATGAAGCACCAAAGCTTCTCCAGACCTTCCAATGTCAAGGGTGAAATGCCAGAAACACCTTTAATGGCTATATGGCTAATAGCAGTCCAGCAAAACTAGGCTTGCCTAGTTTTTCTTTGCTCTTGTTAATTAATAAAAGGACTTTCATTTATTATTTCATAATAATTATTGCTTCAAATGAGATTTGTGTACTGAACAAAAACAAACACTAATGGTTTTGTGCAACTGTGCTGTACTGAGCTAGAGCTGGACAGATATATTCACCCAGTAATTCATTAAGTCCCCGTGTCCTAGCATTTCATTATGTAAACAGTGATCTGGCATACATTTGCAGTGTGTGTGTGTGTGGGGGGAGAGAAAGAGTGAGGGAGAGAGAGAGAGAGAGAGAGAGAGAGAGAGAGAGAGAGAGAGAGAGAGAAAGAAAGAGACAGAGAAAGAGAGATAGACAGAGAGAGAGAGTTTATACACATGAGCGCTCTGATTAAAAAACTGTGAGGTGAAGCATTAACAAACCCTAACTACATTTCAGACAGCATTTTCACACATGCACCAACACACATGAGAGAGAGAGAGAGAGAGAGAGAGAGAGAGAGAGAGAGAGAGAGAAAAAGAGTGAGAAATGTAAAGACAGATCAGTCACAGACAGACATAGGTGCAGGGGAGAGAACAAAAAGCATAAAGAAAAAACACAAACACGTTCAGGGGGCTCGTGACCGGTTGACATTTCTGAATTGCTTCAGTGGAAAACAGCAGAAATAAAGCATGGTTTCAGCTAAGTGTGTGAGCATGAACATGCTGTGGGCCCCAGAGGTGCATTGCCAACATGAAACTAATGATTAGCTCTAACCCCTTCATCCCCAGGCTGATTATGCACTTATTAGACTTGAGACATATTATTCAGTATCTAACTGCAGGTTATTCCCAAGCTATCCTGAAACTAATATATAATATATAGTTATGAAAGTGATTAATGTATAAACAGCCCATTAGCAGTGAAGTTATTAATCAGACCTCAAAGTACTAATCGTTCACAAGGGCACAAAGGCATCTATTGCAAATATTTTGAATCCAAGCATGACATTGGACTGATCTAATTCTGTCTCATCAAAAGCACCAGAAACTGGAAATCAATTGAAATGTCACATTCCACAAAATTTTCCAAATTACTAGCTGTATTCCAAAGCCAGAAAGGGAGGTCCACTGAAACACTGTCTTATGTAGGCTCACTGTTTATGTGATGTACAATAAAACATAAATAATAAAGAATAATACATATTTGGATGAATATGGTTGATACTCACAATTCCTGAAAATGATTTCATGACACACGATATGCCTCAAATTTTACTTGTTGAATTACTAACGGGGCTACTTCCCAAACTATAATAAAAAAATTATAAATATTTGATTCAACTTTTCACACATGGTACTAAATACAATTTTACAGGACCTATGGTGCCCTTTCTGATTCTGGGTTCTTTAAGGATTGATCATATCAAATGATGTAGATTCGGATACTGTGCTTTAATTATCATGATAATGACAACTGTCATGACAAATGTACTACCCTCAAGATTTGCCAGAATATAGGATGTATCCTTTTGGCTGTATTTGATGGATTTTACTGATAGGAACAGCCTTTCTTAACTAGAAATGCAGTCTAGATTGCAGCCTGTCTTTTTTAACACAGCTACTGGATAGCATTGGCATTGTGGACCTCATTAGCAGCAGCAGACTAAAAAAAGCATGTCAGGTTTAATATAGTTTAACATCTTTAGAGTATTCATTATTGTTATCCTGCAACTGCAACACAGCTATTACGTAAGGTATGCATTCAAATGATTGAGGAATGAAGTATTAATCTGGAGGTTAACCTAAACACTCAAAAAAGAAACATAGGGACAAAACTACAGCGGGTAGGAACGACAAAACACAACATAGATGTGGGACGGTGAAATCTGAAATTTGAACCTGACACTACTGAACTGACAAGGGGTCAGTTTCCAAGACAGGGATTAAGCCTTTAAATGGAAGAACTAGGCTTAATCCCTGTTTGGGAAATCACCCCAAGATATCTGAACACAACTATTCATGATCAATATCCGTATTTCAAGCTGTAATAACGGTTGCAATGTCTATACAAGTGCAAAGGAATAATTAAAGGACCATTTTATCCATTATTTCTGTTTCTCTCTGTCAGCTTTGTGCTTAAGACACATATGCAGTTCCCTGCATTCATACTTGCACAGATTTCTGTGGTAAATCATATGGGATTTCAAACCCTAAGAGGTGGCCTCAAAGCAGTTGTTCACTTTACTGAGAAGGACCAATTTCCTCTTAATTGTGATTTCACCAAATAAAGATTACTGTGAAAACTGCTGAGATTTGAAATAATAATTAGCTTCTTAGTTTCAATTTCCACATTAAATTAAACTGTCTAATTATTTCCATTTAAAACCTCCTTTGCTGTAAGCAGTGCATAATAAGTAACAAATACCAAAATCTTAAGGGTCTGCTGATTTTAAAATATCTCTGTAAAATAACAACTTTTTAAAATAAGTTTTGGAAACACTTTACATAAGACGAGCCTCTGAAAGCAGGTTATTACAATCAACATTCTACTACCACACATGAGCAAACACACCGCTAACAATATCACAACACACCATGTGAGTCTGTATTTATTCTGGACTGTTTTGGTATCTGTGGTACAGTGCAGTTAAACAAGTAAAACCAAGGTATTTTAGAACAGTATCCCAGTAAAGAAAATAACCTTCAATGATTATTCTGAAATATCAGTAGAATCTAAACATTGTTTCAATGGCAGTATATTATTTTTCCCAATCACCTGCTGACACTGATATATTCTGATATTATCCTGCATGCCTAGCCTTTACTGACAAAAAAAAAATACTCCTACTCTGAGAGAATCTATGAATATAAGCCTAGGAGGACAAATACAATTTCTGGATGGTCACTGCACTGGAAAAGGTACTGTTTTCATACCTCAAGTGAGAATTCAACTCCTGAAGGTTTTGTTCATGAGCTGGTGAGTTGAAAAAACATGCTCTAGACAAGGTCTGACTGGTAAAATCTGCAGTGTTCTGGCCCTGAAGCCTCATTCCTGTATTAGAGAAAACTGACATTAATAAAAGCAAGCAGCACTAACAGGATCGAAGCCATTTGTCAGGATGTGAATAACTCAATGTTTAAGTACCTGTGCAGAGTCCTTTACATTTAAAGAGCCTGTTCTCCAATGTCTCCCTAGTAAAAGCAGCAGTTATTTACAGAATCAGGATTTTGCAAAAAAAAAAAAAGATTATCCGAAGAACCTTTGGAGAAAATTATATAAATAGCAATATTTTAATACAACACAGGACCAGTTTTACTATGAGTACATGAAAATAATGAAAATGACCTGAAAATACTTCTATGAAGCAAGTTCCTCAACGGTCCCTAAGTAAAGTCTATGGTCAGATATAGAACAAGGCTAATTCAAATATCCACACCAGTGCTAAAACATCTCCATTCATTGGGCTATCTCTGGGAAATATTTGGGGAAGTGGTTCTACAGCAGTAAAAGCAAGGCTCATGCAAAGAATCAAAGTAACATGAACGTGTAGCCAATTGGACGTTTAAATGTTGCATTTTTAGAGAGCAGCAGCCGCTGAGTGTCTGCTTCAAACGGTTCTTTTAAGAACCTCTGGGAATACTGTTCTACAGGGAACCAAATACAGGTTCCACCATTGTAATAAGTATAAACTATCCTTGCTACATAACAGGCCATTCTAGTAAGATGGTCGAATTTACGTTAGCAAATGATTTGCTAGCAAGTGTGTCTCTGAACATAGCTTAGTCTATACAGTCTTTAAGGTGAAACGGAGAAATGAAGTCTTTTTTTTATTATTATTTGGGGGTAGGATGAGAAGAGAGAAACGAATAAACGTTATTATTATTATTATTATCGGTGCTTTCATCTTTAATGCCAGTTCTGACAGGAATACATACCTCGCCTAACGAAAAACTGAGGTTAAACGTATCACTACCTGTCCGTTATCAACCCAGCACTCGCTTTACCTGAGGTAACGGTAAACGGTAACGGCTCCTCGGTCAAGACTTTAGGGCTGCCTCAAAAAACAGCAGGGGGGCAGTTGAGCGGAAGGGAGATTTTTCCGTGGGCTGCATCACTCTAGTGTGTCTCCTCAGGCGGCGTGTCCGACGTTTCTGCAGTGAGTAAGACCCCGCCGTGACCGTTATCTCTGTACGCCGTTCCTCAGCGGTGCCGCAGAGTGTGTTCGGTCCGAATATTCACGCTTCACTCGGTGGTACAGCCCATACAACGCAGAGGTCTTTTTTACCCGCCGAAGACACGCGCCGCTCTCTACTGCAGAAGCGCGCCAAACGCAGGTCCGCGCGAGCCCTTTCTTATCTCCGCTTGTTGATGACGGAGAGCTGATGGAGGCTGTAGAGTCGCGTGTGTCTGTCTTTCGTCGCTCATACACACTGTATGAAATGCCCGTTGCTCGCAGCCTCTTCTCTCTCTCTCTCTCTCTCTCTCTCTCTCTCTCTCTCTCTCTCTCTTACTCACACACACACACACACACACGACATTGCTTACAGTCCTTAAAGAGACATGGTACACCACTGAACTGCTACAAGACACAGCTGGACCGCATATATTATTAAACTATTTTCTTGTCTTTTAATCAATCCACACACCAGACTCTCGCCAGTCTCCGTCTCATAATTCAGACACACAGGGGCTGGTCATAAAATTAGAATATCATGAAAAAAATATTATTTCAGTAATTCCATTCAAAAAGTGAAACTTGTATATTATACTCATTCATTACACACAGACTGATATATTTCAAGTGTTTATTTCTTTTAATTTGATGATTGTAACTGACAACTAATGAAAACCCCAAATTCAGTATCTCAGAAAATTAGAATATTACTTAAAACCAATAAAAAAAAATGGATTTTTAGAAATGCTGGCCAACTGAAAACTATGAACATGAAAAGTATGATCATGTACAGCACTCAATACTTAGTTGGGGCTCCTTTTGCCTGAATTACTGCAGCAATGCGGCGTGGCATGGAGTCGATCAGTCCGTGGCACTGCTCAGGTGTTATATGAGAGCCCAGGTTACTCTGATAGTGGCCTTCAGCTCTTCTGCAAGGTTGGGTCTGGCGTACTGCATCTTCCTCTTCACAATACCCCACATATTTTCTATGGGGTAAATATGAGGCGAGTTTGCTGGCCAATTAAGAACAGGGATAGTATGGTCCTTAAACCAGGTACTGGCAGCTTTGGCACTGTGTGCAGGTGCCAAGTCCTGTTGGAAAATGAAATATGCATCTCCATAAAGTTGGTCAGCAGCAGGAAGCATGAAGTGCTCTAAAACTTCCTGGTAGACGGCTGCGTTGAAGCACTCATTTCAGCTGCAGTCCAGAGTGAATCGCCCCCCATTTTTTAATAGGTTTTGTTTCACAATTCTCTCCAAAGTGCGGTTCCTTCCCTTCCCTTCTCTATTAATGTGCTTGGACACAGAGCTCTGTGAAGAGCCAACATCTTTAGCAATAAACTTTTGTGTTATGCCCTGCTTGTGCATGGTGTCAATGGTCATCTTTTGGACAACTGTCAAGTCAGCAGTCTTCCCCATGATTGTGGAGCCTACAGAACTAGACTGAGAGACCATTTAAAGGCCTTTGCAGGTGTTTTGAGTTAATGAGCTGATTAGAGTGTGGTGCTGGGTGTCTTCAATATTGAATCTTTTCACAATATTTTAATTTTCTGAGATACTAATTTTGGGGTTTTCATTAGTTGTCAGTTATAATCATCAAATTAAAAGAAATAAACACTTGAAATATATCAGTCTGTGTGTAATGAATGAGTATAATATACAAGTTTCACCTTTTGAATGGAATTACTGAAATAAATCCACTTTTTCATGATATTATAATTTCATGACCAGCACCTGTATATTAGGCTGCGTGTCCAAACATTTGTGAGCACTTCTAAAAGTTTGGACAGGAAATAATAATAATAATAATAATAATAATAATAATAATAATAGTAAAAAGCAGTAAGTTTATACTTGCCTGGTCTCAGTGTTGAAAGTCCCAAGATTGAGTTGCTGCTTTTTCTGCTGTAAGTGCAGTTGTTGGTTGAAAACCAATGACGATGTTTGTGTAGAGTTGTGGTATGTGTTTGGGGTCTTGATAACTGCTTGAATAAAATATTAGAAGTGTGTAATGTTAATTTGTAGTAATTTGCTGGTTTAAGTAGAAACAGCTACTTGTAATTTTAAGTAATGCATACTTAAATAGAGTAACTCCACTTATTTAATTTAACATAGCTAACCACAAATAAGTTCTTATAAGTGAGTTCTTTGTACCTAGTTCAGGGTGTTGTTTTAACTCAAATGTTTGAGTTATTAAACTTAAATGGTTTAAGGCAATCAATTTCCATATTCCATTTGTGTTCACTTAACTCGGCAGTTTTTACAGTCTGTAATCATGGCAACGACCCTGAACTGGATAAGCTAAAGGACATGACAATACACATTCTTCCAATATTAAAAAAATAAACCATTAGCTACAAAATGTAACATCTCAGCTAACCCCAGTGAACAGCTAATCAAGAAACAAAACCAGGCACTAGTCTAATTATAATTCTTAATGCATTTAAATATTCCTAGGTGCCCATAATACACACTAGCTAGGATGTTAGTCATTAACAATTACTAAGGTTTTTTTCATTTATTTTTTAAATGGTCATATCAAAGTAAAGCTTTAACAAATATATCACAAACATCTTGCTTAACTAGCTATAGTATCTACGATATCTTATTTCATCCACCCATCAAGGAAGTTCTCAGTCTATCAATCTACTTCATTCATGAAACGTCAGCAAGTCTGCTCAGATTCTAGTTAATAAATTAATCTGTATGCAAGTTAATCACTGTCTTAAAAATGCTAGGTTGTATGCAGTCATGATTGACACTGTTATGTTCTTCAAACCATACCTTATGGGCACCCTAGAGTAATCAGAATATCTCAAGTGATGCCTGATTCTGCCCAGGTTTTCTAGCTTCCCAACACTAAGATCCCCTTTGTGGACATGATGAATGCTTTGGAAGTAAGCATAGTTACAGTTTTGTCACTTCAGTGGTTTGCAGCCAAGATGTGAAGTGGTAGGTATGCAGATCATGATCTTTAAGTCACAAGGCCATGAGGTCATGCTTATCTCCCAGAAAAACTTTGCTCCCTCTAGGTAGGAGGCAAGTAGATTAATTCATGTATCTTAAGCTCATGTTCACGAGTGATGCAAGAGGAACTGTGAGATCAACAACAGGTAAGGGGGGGCTGCTGGTCTAACCTGGTCTAGGACAGAATAGGATCCGGCTCACGTCCTAATGTTGATCAACTGAGAGCTTCTCTTAACCCTGGTGTCCAATCCATATGGCCTCCGTCCAGATGACACAACCACAAAGTCGAAAACTACTCTGTCTGTTATGGACAAACCATGACAAGCACTAAAGTCCAACAACATCCCACGGCTTGGGTTCAAATTTGGCAGGCTGTTCCTCCCAATCACTCCGCTCCAGATTTCCTAGCCATTGCCAACATGAACACTGAAGTTTCTCTGCAAAACAATGGAGTCAGTGCATGAAGCCCTCTCCAGAATTCCACCCACATTCACCAAGAAGTTTTATTCATTGCTTACAAAGACAGGAATGACAGAACACCCTGAGTATGAACCTAATGTCACCATGCCTAATGCTAGGCATAAGTTATAGGGATATAAATCTGACCATTACCTGACTGTGCAACTGTAGACCTATATTCTCCCACAGCCCCTCAGCGAAATGCCATGCAATAAGGGTGTATTTTAGCTTAAGTAACAGAATTGGAGGTAATCTGTCATAGTCCCATTTTCCTTTTTATAACTGTGTTATCAAAATCTTTTTTGTTTGTTTGCCTTTTTTTATCTTGAGAGTTTCATTAGCTCTATCAAGTGCAATTTTGCCCTTTATTTGAGGCTAACATTTCTGCTTGCTCTATACCTCTATTCTGAGAAATGTGTAATTCCTCTTTTATAATATCAAACCTAACACACTATGTGAAATTGTCGCTGACACATTTTTCTTTAGCATGCAACTTCATGCAGATGGACCGCCCTGAGCTAAAAGCCTAGCTAAGGCTTTAGCCTTTGGGAAGGGCTGATGCTTTATTAGGCATAAATGATGAGAGGGAGAGAGAGAGAGAGAGAGAGAGAGAGAGAGAGAAAGAGAAAGAGAAATTCTGCTGATAAGCATAGAAATACAAGCCGCTTAGAATGACATCACTGCAGTGGGGGTTAGCGGATGGTTTCTTACAGTCGCAAGGGCCTCCAGTGCTGTCAATTCCAATCAGCTTCTCCCACTCCTCCTTTGCTGGCTAGGCCAAAACAAACTTTTTCTCCCAGCCTCTGCTGTGGGGCGTAAACATGAGATTCACAAAGGGACCTTGAACTTGCCTCCCAAACCACTGCATGGAGAAACTCCATGGTGTTTCAACACATGCTGAATAGTTTAATGAGGGAGTAAGAACAAAAAGAAGGCTGTTTACAACATCACATCTGGTTTTACTATTTGCTTTTGGAGAGTTGTTGGCTAGGGTAGTGGCTAACCATAACCACAGCTGTCACCAACCCACTCCATACAGAAAATAATGGCCCTAACTAAAGCTCAGCAGCCTTGTAAATGACCCTCTGGAGTCTAAATGACTCAAAATGATGTTGTAACTTTCTGTTTTATTTAGGGTAATTACTTTTAATAAACCAGAATAAGAGAAAAACAAAACAGAATGAAAATCAGTGTCAACAAGAAAAAAAGCAATAACAATAGAAACATATCTAGGGACACTCCTTCTAACGAATCCATTTGTGGAGGCACGGTGGTCAGCAGCAAGTTGAACGATTTACGTTCTTCTAGACTATTATCTCAGGACAGCGATAAAAGTCTAGAAGAACTAGACAATTATCGCTGTCCTACACAGGACAGCATCAGGAACCTCTACAACTCCATGCTGAGACATCCGGCATGTTACATTAGCAAACATGGCGGCCTGACGCCATATTGAGAGACACTACTTCTGTTAGTGTAGCCCAATAAATATTGCTCATATCAGTATAATTTTAAAATCATTTATTATTCATGGTAACCTTTATCTTCCACCTAAATATCATTGCAATCTGACACTTTTGTTGGCAATGAGGGTATAAATATCTTCTGTTTATTCTTTCTATCTGTCTCCTGTTGTGGTTTTTGCAGATGAAGCCAAACCTTCCTTCAGGATATGAAAAGACTGCATGAGAAAGAGCTGTAGGCACAGCTGTCAGGTAAAGCTGTGATTGTTTTTCTCCAGGTTGGATTTTTAATAAATAAGTATTTGCTAACGGGAATGTATTTAAGTATCTAGCCACGGGAATATATTTAAAGGTGGCATGCACTGCGCAGCTGCTCACCACTACATTAAAAGCCTCACAGCGCCACGGTATCATGAACCAAACTGAAGCTGAACATATACTGATGTTTTATACTGTCTAGTACTCGATCAATCTTCCCCAAACACATCAGTACACTCTAAAAGTTCTTTAATATTCCACTCCACATTTAAAAAATGATGTTACTTCCAAGTGCTAAGTTGAGTTCTTCCAAGTTTCAGTTCACCTTTAAATGACTAATGCTGACTTGGATGCTGGAGGACTGATCACAAAGTTAATTACTCCAGTGTTACTTGGAATAAGATCTTTGTACACTGACTTTAATTGACATTTAAAAAGTTTTTTTGTCATTCTTCTCCCGTAAAGTTACTGTTTTGGAGATGTTTTTCATGGGACAGCGCCCATATGTGTTTATGAAGCCCCCGCAAATGGGTAAAAACAGCTCTCTCTGTCTGGCATCTGAAGATTTTTAGACAATGGAGAAACTCCAAACATTACTCCTCACAGACAGTGATTCAAGGTGGGGATTGAACCCACAACCCTAAAGTGTGTGAAAGCAACAGTTCCTGTTGCACCTCTATGCTGCCCTGGGTATACATGAAACTGCAATATATTTTCATTGGATTGTTGCTGGTATGGAGACCATGGTGCCAAACCTCAGTGGATTGGCTGTCTGAGGAAAACAAATTCCACAGTGGGAAAGTATAATGCTTTAAGTCTTCACTGTTGAATCATGGTCATGCTACTCCGAACTCCACATAGTCTTCGCATCTTCCCACACACTGAAAAATATCTTCAGACCACATGACTTAGTATTTTATTTTTCTCCCTTGTTTTTTTTCCATTTCAGGTGGGATACGTGTGCTGTGCATGATCTCTGTGAGCATGTGCGTTTGTGTACAGCAGCATGGTAAGGCTCAAGGGGCACTGAATATGAACCCAGGCCTCATAGCCTCAAGGATATAACATGAGAGAGCAAGCAAGAGCACTGGCATCAGATGTATATATATAAACAGGGGGATTGCAGGCCTGGTCTAGGTCATATTAAAACTGAAAACTAATGCTTTACCAGTTCACTGACTAACGCACCACAGCTATTACACCAATATAACCTACAAAGACTGAGATTCAGTTAAATGTTTTATGGTAAAAAAAATGGTCTGATGGTCTGATACAGATGAATTAAAGATGTTAACCTTGTCGTTAAAGAACCCTTAAAATTAAGCATCCCCTCTAATCTTACCCTGTAGGCAAATTATTTATTAAAATGTGGATTTTATTTAAACATATTTTAATTCACAATGGTTGTTTTCCACATGAAATGTACAGATAGATAGAGAGAGAGAGAGAGAGAGAGAGAGAGAGAGAGAGAGAGAGAGAAAACTAGCATTCCGGACAGAGACAGTTAGCTTATTTACTCATTTACAGGCATCAGGGCTTTGTAAATATATTAGACCTGTATCAAGCATGAAAAAAACGACTGGAGAGCTAGCATTTGGTAATGAAATATCTTCTGAATTTTATAAAAAAATCAATTTTTTTTATTTGTGTTTTTATCAATTTAGTTATCGTAATATTTAACCCGCTGTACATTCTGCATTAAACTATTCATTAGAATCATAAGCTGATTCCCTTCAGGTTTACTCTCCCCAAACGTCTCTGTTACAGTAGAATAAAGTCTTAGGACACACTATTGTCCTTATATTAATGATCTAGGGATCATGGCATGTTGGGAAGCTTGAACCTGCTTGTAATTGTTCTTGTAAAGCATTCATAAAGCCAAGGTTGCAGCTGCAATGCCCTATGGACTTCACTGACAATGGAGCCTTTGTAACAACACCCAGCTTGTTTTTACTGAGCTTACTCTACAGGTAACCCATCGTGGCTGAGGAAGAAAGGGTCTCTCATGCTATACATGGAACAGAAAAGAAGCCAGTGTGTCCAACAGCAGTTTGGTGCCCTATACTATCCCTAAGAAACATTAGCCTAACTCCAAGCCCAAAAACCCAGAGAAAATACCATTCCTGCTATAGTATACTGTATTTAGAGCAGGGCCTGTTTCTTAGGGCAGCAACATTAGCTGCTGACTCACAGTGCAAAGAAGTGTTGAAATCTAGGGGAGACTTAAAACTGAGAACATTTAAGATTGCCTCTATGAGGAGTAACCTTTCCTAGGATTAGGATGAAATCTAACAACCTCAAAATAGTAACGTAGTGCAGTTTCTGCAGTGCTGAGCCTGGAGTAGCAACAAGAGAGGTTATGTTCTCCCTATTACAGTTCAGTGAATCATTACAATGGTTTTGAACTTTGAATATAAAAATGCAACTTTGTGTTCCTTTTGTGCAGTCCTACTGTTTAATCTCCACAAAAGAGCAGTAAATATAAGAACAATAGAATGGGACCCTGTGGAGCTGCTGCACATACGTTTATGATCACGATTCTCAATGACAAGCATTAACTAGAGATGTAAATCACCCCTGCATTTGCTTTTGAACTAGAGGAGCTGCATTCTCTGAAATGATGGAGCTCCATCCACTACCTTCGAGATTAGCTGGAGTGGTGTGATCTTGAACTAATCATCATTACAAAACAGTAACTGACCTCACTAAAGGTCTTCTGGCTGAATGCCCTCAAATCCTGAGAGAAATGTAGCATCTAGTATAAAGCCTTCCCAGAAAAGCAGATGATGTTACTGTAGCAACTGCCTATTAATAATGTCTATTAAAAAAACATTAAATTCAAGTTGTCCTTATAATTTTAAGAAGAATGGGGAAGGCTACAGTAACCTCTCAGGCAGGCTGAGATTACTCAGAGTAAAGTGAATGTCATTTCTGTCCTTGTTTAACGTATAGTGAACTGCAGGATTTCAGAGTCGTCACATGTAAGAAACAAATAGGGGTTCTGCCCTTTGCTGTGGATTCTGACCTCTCAACTTCTCCATTTAATTCTGCATTATGCTCATCCAGATCAGATTTACATTTTTGTCCAGTGGAAGATTAAGATGAGTAGATTTGATGCATCACTCTACTAAAGAACAATAATCTCAGTCTTCTTTCCAGCCCTAAATGCATTTGTGTGTTTGGTATGCGGATTTGTGCATGACAAAGAGAGACAGACTGAGACTGTGTGTGTATTGTCTGCCTAATATCTGGCAAAACTGCTCCTAATTGCTTACACATAAACAAGTGAATCCTCCGGGTGCTCCGGTTTCCTCCCACGGCCCAAAAGGACGTAGGTGGATTGGCTGCTCAAAAGTGTCCATAGGTGTATGTGAGTGAATGTGTGTTGCCCTGTAAAGGACTGGCGCCCCCCACAGGATGTGTTAATGCCTTGCGCCCAATGATCCTGGGTAGGCTTCAGATCCTCCGCGACCCTGAACTGACCATTGCCGAAGCTCCGCCCTTGCCATGTGTTCAGAGAGGAGCATAGCATGGAGAATTGAGGGAAACGAGTTGAAGAAAGGTGAAGGCAGATCTGCAAGACCCTCTGTCATTGGTAGTCTGGGCTCAGCACTGCAGAAGCCACACTATGTAACTTTTGGAGGAGGTAGGACCTCCCCACATGCTCCCATTTACACTAGGGTCTTCATTTTTGGGGTGCTGTCTTCCTTTTAGAGGGCTGTGGAAGTGACTACATTAACACTAGATGAAAAGGTTTTATATGAATTTTATTCTGCTTTTCTTGGAGTTTTTTTTTTGGAAATGTATAAATATTAAGCTCAACTTAGACCTCCTATAGTTTCGAGATTGTGTGGAGTGTGTGTGTGTGTGTGTGTGTGTGTGTGTGTGTGTGTGTTTGTCAGTGCTCAGCAAACATTAACATTCTGTTGATACAAGCTGTTGAAGGCCATCAGCAATGTAGGAAGTGATGACAATTCCCAAAGTCTCCTTCCTTTCCAGCAGAACTCACCAAAACACACACACACACACACACACACACACACACACACACACACACACACACACACACACACACAGTTTAATCACAGCTTCATCTCCTGCTGTCATGTTTCCGTCTACACAAATTTCATGCAGTCCTCACAGGAAGTGTTAAGCCACCCAAAATTGACAGCTTTCTCTGGATGTCCATATCAGTCAGGAGGAAGGACGACTAAAAGAGCAGGTTGTAGTGGTACATTCTTTTTCAAAAAAACAAAAACAAAACAAAAACAGTTATCTAATAAAAAACAGTAAAGTGTTTCAATACTAAATGTGCTGGCATTTGAAATATGATTTTACGCAGAGTAACATACAGCTTTAACCATGGTACAGCTGGTAGATTCCAATTTTAGAAGCTGTGACACTGTTGTAGCATAGTGTGATTATCGAAGCTAAAATTTACTAATCTTCTAAATAGAAAATGTAGTTTTACCCCACTATTCTTCACCATCCATGTTAAGCTGTGTTCTGAAAGCCATTTGTACACATCTAACTAGCATGCTAGCTAGCCTTGCTGCCTCGACGACCAAGCTAAATAATTAACAGCTTACAACACCAAAGTTATGTCTTTCACAAGTGAAATCATCTAAAATCTAGTGGCTATAACGTCTCATTTAAAGATTGTTGTGTGAATGAACGAATGATTGAATGAAATAGTTGTACTTATATAGTGCTTTTTTTTAGACTCTCAAGGAAAAGTACAGCTTTGGGATGTTGAGGGCCTTAATCACTATCTACATGGATGAGGCATCAGCAGAAAATCCACTCCAGTACCCTCAACACACATCAGTTATTAAATAGAGAGTAGACAAGAGAGAATGACTGAGTCAGGTATATTCATGATGGGAACAATAAGGAAGGCTGAAATGGCACTGTAGATGTACCTCTGCATTTTAGTAACACAACTGTTATTTTCAAAGGAATATCCAGTGTTCTTAGCGATCAAAGAGAGTGTGGTTTACATCTCATCCAGAGGACAGCACTATTTCTATACACTAGGACATTAAGATCTACACAGGCTACAGGGACAGTGCCCCCTGTTGGCCCCACCAACACAACCTCCAACATCCTTTCAAGTACAGGCCAGGCCCAAATATGCGCTGGAGTGGATTTGTATATTTGATTTTCAGGTTTTATGTCAGTTGGAATATTAATATTATATAATATCCATTTTTTGTTCCTTTTTGTTTACAGAAGAAATAAGTAATTTTTACCATCAAAAATAGCAAAAAGTATTAAAGTGAAATATTATTGTTGAATTCCTATAAATAAACATTTTGTAGTCCTTTAATGAACCAATTCATGTTTCATTGAACCGGTCACATGGCTTGGGACATTCATTCATTATCTGTAACCGCTTATCCAATTCAGGGTCGCGGCGGGTCCAGAGCCTACCAGGAAAACACACACACACACACACACTTTTGAGTCACCAGTCCACCTGCAACGTGTGTTTTTGGACTGTGGGAGGAAACTGGAGCCCCCGGAGGAAACCCACGCGGACACAGGGAGAACACACCACACTCCTCACAGACAGTCACCCGGAGCAGGAATCGAACCCACAACCTCCAGGCCCCTGGAGCTGTGTGACTGAGACACCTACCTGCTGCACCACCGTGCCGCCCCCGACTTGGGACAGTTATGTCTAAAATAGGTATAGTATGTCCAGGCCACTTGGTGTCAGTATAGTTGCTGTTTTATGACCTGATGAAGGATCACTTGAGAAAGTGACAGATTGCACACTTGTGTACATTTATCAAGTAAAATTACCTCAATATTTTTGTTTTGCACAAATAAACAAAGCTGTCCACCAGTATAGAGAAGTACTTTCATCACCAGTAAATATTGTCTAGGAACAACATAAACATTCTTCTAATATCTGCACTGTCTCAAAATGGGTGATGTTAAATATACCATCAAGACTTAATATGATTTCACTCTCGAAGACATTGTTGAAAAGGTGGACAAAAATGATAATACTCTTTATTTTTATAAGAAGTGAAGTGTTCTGCAGTGTGTACAACAGAATGTGGCCTCGTGTCCTGTGAAGAGAAGAGAGAGAGAGGACAAGAGCAAAGGAGGGAGAGAAGGAGGAAATAGGAAAGTAAAAGAAAGAGAGACACAAAAATGGGGAGAGAGAGTGAGAGAGAGCAACACAGAGAGAGAGGGGAGAGAGAAAAGAGCAACACACACACACACACACACACACACACACACACACAGAGAGGCCTGTGGACTTTATGGAAATAGCAGCCCACATCTATCAGAGCACTATCAGGCCGTCAGAGTAAATTATTCATAGCTGCTCTTGCTGAAAACTACAACAAAAAAGTAGGTTGTGAATTATTAAAGACACATGCAGAATTAATTAGTAGTGCCATTAAAAAATAATGAGATTATCTTAAGTGGTGGCCAATAATCCACCCGTCCAATCAACAAAAAATCCATGATTTATTCTATGTATAGTAAGGGTGAGGTTGTGGCCACCTTTTGAGTATAGAAATGTAAGAAAAAGTTGCAATATATCAAAAAAAAAGGGTACAAGGCAGGTTTACCATTGTGTTCTATCACCATCCTCTTTATCTGCACTTAATTTACATGAGGAATGTTTAGTTTGAAAGATGAAATTTATACCATTCAGCTTCAGCTGTGTGAGTTTGCATTATATTTTATGCTTTGATTTTGATTCCCAAAACTCCCTGAAACCTTTGCTTAAATCTGTAGCATCTCTGCAGCCACACATTGTTCTTCATCTTCCAGAACTGTGCGGTCTTTTTTATTTATTTATTTTTTTAAGTAAAGTGGCAACCTAACCTCATTCATATATTTTTAGTTTACTACATCGTTTGAATGCATCAGCTGTCGTTCACATGAAAATTTCATAATGAAAGGACGAATAGAAATGCTCCAAAATTACTTGCAATAAAATGTTTTCTCATGTTAAGTTGCTGTTTTGGAGATACGTGTTTTTCACTGGACAGCAACAGTAAACAGTACCATTCATAAGGCCACCTTATCATAATGTTATAGTATATATATTTATTTTTTAGTAGTAGGGAGAATGGAGTGGTCTGGAATTTTTATTCTTTTAATCTTTAATCTTTATTAAACCATTGAAACAAGATGATATTTATCAAACCTACTTCCAAGTATCATTCTCTACCATAAAGCTACCTGCTTTGTGGTAGAGAAGGTCATTTCTAAGCCCCCAGTACAACTAACAAGCAGATTCATCTCTCAGGGACTCAATGTGGTTGTCAGCTGCCAGTTCAGATTCATCAGGTCCATCTGCGTTTCCATTTACCCTAGTGATTAAAGAAATAAGAATACTGATTAAACGAGACTAAATAAGAATAAAGAATAAAGAGCTGTGCTGTTGTTTGATCCTTGTGGTATTTTGAACTAAGCGTATCAGAGACATGTCATTAAGATCCGAAGGAACTGTATTAACTTCTGAAAAAAGGGGAAGAATGCATCCCCTTGAAGACAGCAGCTGTGATATGATAAATATATGATTTAAATGTAAAATTTCTATGTTAATTAACTTCAGCACTTTTGTTTTTGCTCCCATTTTTCATGAGCTGTCCTCAAAGTTCTAACACTATGTACTATCTATGTCTATGTACACAAAAGGCACAGCCGTTGAAGAGGAGTGGACCAACATTCCACAGGCCACAATCAACAACCTGATCAACTCTATGTGAAGGAGATGTGTTGCACTGTGTGAGGTAAATGGTGATCACACCAGATACTGACTGGTTCATAGGTGTCCCCCCAATACAGTAAAAGTAAACTGCACATTTTAGAGTGGCCTTGTATTGTGGCCAGCCTAAGGCACACGTGTAATAATCATACTGTCTAATCAGCATCCTGATATGCCACACCTGTAAGGTGGATGGATTATCTCAGCTCACTAACACAGATTTAGAAAAATGGGTGAACAATATTTGAGAGCAAAAGATCTTTTCTGTACATAGAAAAAGTTAATGCAAGTGTTGCGTTTATATTTTTCTTCAGTATATGTGCCTGTAGTACTAGGAGTCATTGCAGGTGTGTAAGTGAGAACTCTTGAGTTCTGAGTAGTTCATTCTGCTCAAGGGCTTTTCACACAGCAAGCGTCAAATCACTTTCCTCTCCACCTGTCTCTCCGCACTTCTCGTATGAAATCTCAGAACACTGAGATTGGAAAAAAAAAAAAAACATTAAAAATAAATAAGTCTCCATATGCTTGTCTGCCTGCCTCACATTCAAAATGAGAGAAGGGTTGTTATTTGCTCTGAAAAAAGCCCTTTACACTAAGAGGCAAAAACCACTGAAGAATTCAGGGTTGCATTAATGTCATTTGAGACCTTTTCTTGAATTATCTGTC
This sequence comes from Hoplias malabaricus, assembly GCF_029633855.1. Classification (NCBI taxonomy): domain Eukaryota; kingdom Metazoa; phylum Chordata; class Actinopteri; order Characiformes; family Erythrinidae; genus Hoplias; species Hoplias malabaricus. Next base: position 4,218,689 of record NC_089820.1, read on the forward strand.
AGTATGGAAGTTAAGCAGCTGGAACATCTTTTATTAATGGTTGGAGTGGATGAGGATGACTCTTCTCAGAGCTCCAACAAGTCTAAGTGTCAAAGACTCTCTGGGGCTCCCAAAGAGCACAACTCTCTAGGCAATGTCCATTATTTCGAACATTGGGAAGTCACCCTGTGTTCAGTGCTCACTGATGTTTTAGTCGTCTCTTACCATTCGCAAACCTAATTTGGAACCCTTTAGCATGTTTGCACCGACATAAATTGGTTCACTGAACTGCACAAAGGTTCCAAAAATCCTGAATAGAACCAGTTCAAGAACTACAGTTCTTTTGGTGGAAAAGGCCTGTGTGAGATCATAAATGTGTTCGCTAGCATTGTAGATATGGACAGATAGCATTCTCCTGCAAGTGTGTTGAGATGTGTGCGAAGCTGTTTCACTAGTTGCAGTACTAAAACATGTGGTTAAGAGAAATAAAAAGTAAGTCACTGAAATTGAGGCCCAGGCAGAAGCAGTAATCCAAAAGCCGTAGAATATGTTGACTTTCTGCTTTTCAAAACTGAGACAACATCATCATACAGAGAAATGAAAATAAGCATATGGGCAGGGTACAGAGGCATGTATGGACATATTGTGAAATAAATAAACAAATTAAAGCTAATATCAGATTAATGAGGCCTCGCATAAGGCAGGAGAAGAAAGATAATCAGTAGTGAGGTAACCTTTTGAGATTGAGAATATATGGCAACCTGTGTGTGTGTGTGTGTGTGTGTGTGTGTGTGTGTGTGTGTGTGTGTGTGTGTTGAGAGCCTCTGGACTGTCCACATACCAAATTGTTGTCAAAAAGGGATAAAGAGGGAGAATTATGAAACAGAGACTGTCTGGCACCACAAATCCCAGGTTGGATAAAAAGAAAAAAAAACATCATGATTGACAGTGGTGTTGTAGAGGTGTATTTAGGGTGGGGCCACATTTTCACAGAGAGTTGGGGGACTGCAGAAGCCAAGATTCAAGAGAGAAAAAAGCAAGTACATCCTGTCAGAAACCAGCAGAGGGTTCAACCTGGAGGCATGGTGTGTGTGTGTGTGTGTGTGTGTGTGTGTGTGTGGTGGGGGGGGGGGTGTCTGAGTAAGGAAAAGTGTGTTGTGTCTGACACATTTACAGCTGATAATTGTGGAATAAAATGTGAGTCTCGAAGTGACTTAAAGGGTTAGATGAAGTGGATAATTGGTGAAGACATGAAATGACATCATCATGAAGGCATTTAAGACGGCCTGGGTGGACAAAAGAGGGACTGGGGTACATAGGAAGTAGTATGTACTGATATAACTCTACTGTAAGCAAAGATCCTCTAATGTGTCTCCAAAGTGTCTCCTAATTGTGCTTTTCTACTGCATTGTACGTACTCTATTTGACATGGCTCTCCTCCTGTGTTCAGTCCAAAAGCCAAAAACAACACGTGAATGCACAATGAGGAAACTGGGTCCATGTTGCAGTGGGAGCAGTGCTAGTGAAAAAGCAACAAGCTAAAAGCGAGCTGAGCTGAGTCGATCCCATGCAGTGGAAAAACACCATTAGAGGAATCTGGTACCTGGAACTGGGAACTTTTAGTACTTTTAAAAACCATGTGGAGTAAACCTTGTAGAGCGCTAACTGGCCAGAGAGACCTCCAAAACATACTAGCCATTTGTAAAATCTCCCAGCTAAAGTAGAGATCACATTCATTTATATCCAACTCACAAGGGCAGCTAGGGATATGCCATGGTCTTTTGAAGAGTGAACATTGCTCCTTGTATTGGTGGCCATTGAAAAACTTCAGGGAGATGGACAGTCTATCAAGTAGGAGAAAACCAACCAGGCACCAAGGACCAAAAAGCAAGTAGAGCTGAGTCAAAACAGAGTAGGTTCTACACAGAGAAAAGCGCCAGCTACCTTGGGTGAAAACAAGATACCTCCTGTGGTACAGAAGTACCTTAAATGGAGCTAAGGTTCCTCCACTGGAAGCACAGCATTTCAGATGATGCTAAGGCACTTCTGCTGGAGGCAGGGATTCTCTGATGTAACCAAGGTTCTTCCAGTGGAAGCATGGGACCATCACTGGATACAAGGTACCTTCAGTGCAACCAAAGTATAAAAAAATACCCAGGCTAAGATCCCTCTGTCTTTCAGAAAAAAATGACAGTGAACCAGACTTGTGCATTAGAACAAGGAGCTGACAGCCCAGCAGATATATGACCTAGAATATTCCAGACAGGAATGTCCAGTGGATTCTGATGAGGCAGCCCTTGTTAGGGAAGCAGAGACTTCAGTCCGGGTGTTGGGTAGGAAGGTCATTTTGTTAGTGTGAGCTTGGGGTGAGAACTGTCAACTGATTTAGCATTTCTCACCAGAAGTGACAACATTGAGGTCCACAGCAAGAAATGAATGCAGCAGAATTGCCATGGAGCAAAACTGTTGTGAAAACCTTGCCCCAGGGAGAACCAACCCATAGCACACATACATACACACCTCGACCCTGAACTGGATGAGCAGTTACAGACAATGTACAAGTGAATGAATAATCTATTATTATACAGTCGTGGCATTCCAAGAAAAAGACCATCCATTTTTATTTAGACCTTTTTAGTTATACCTTTTCTGGTACTGGATAAAAACAGAAACATGTGTTTTAATATGACACACTACAAATCAATGTTTTAAATTAAATACGTTCGGTATTGTGCGTGTCCACCCTTTACTGATGTCACAACTTCTTTCCCCTCCAACATTAGACTTTTACTAGAAGCAGGCTGCTTTCCAATTCCCAAGATACAACACCAATAACATTTAGTCATGCTGAGGTCTGAGAAAACCAGCAGCTTCCCTGTTTGCTTTTGAGAAAATATTCATTGGTGTCTGTTTCCTTTTCTCAAAAAAGGTCTTTGTGAGACCTAGCCCCGAGTTTTCATTTCTCAGTGGAAGGATTGCCCCCTATTTTGACTGAAAGGGCTGTTAATCTGATGTTCTTACATAGTTAGAGGTACCTAATCCATTTTTATTTAGGTTCTTTTGACATCGCAAGAATTATACATATGGATTGCCCCTAAGATTTATACTCTATATCATCTCAGGAATAATGAAATATTTGTACTTAATGGCAATTTAGACAGAAAATTAAAAATGTATATGTCATACGCGATGTTGTTGTCTTCTATAAACCTATCAGCTCCCAAATTTAAATAATCTTGTTTCAGCATTCACTGTCCATTTTATCAGCTCCCATAACTTTGTTAGCCCCCTTTCACCCAGTCCTTCAACTCAGCAAATTCTCCAGTGTTTAATCAACACTATTAGTGTTAACGTAACAGTGAGAGTGTTAAATTATTACACTAACAGTGTTAATTTAACACTAAAAATGTTGATTTAACACTGGTGAATTTGCTGTGAATGTTCTAGACAGGACCACGTGTGTTGTGTTGACATGAGTGCTACCAGAGTCTTTAAAGCCCTCAGTGCCACTGCTGGGCTGAGAACATATGGTCAGGTAAGTGGAGTTAATTAAATGGACAATGTACGTAGAAACAAGAAAGTCATTTTAATGTTTGCTGTATATGTGAGGGAAATGTCTCTATCTTATATTTAACACCAAAATTCACGAGACATCTAAATCATGAAAGCAGGCATTTGGTGATGCATGATATATGGACCTATAATTATATTCTTAACGCCTAACGTGGATGTCTTTATGCCTCTGCCTCTAGGGATTTGCTGTAATTGGAGGCTGCTTTGTGTAAAATTTCCTTCCTTTCAGCTCTGCTCTGGGACTGGCCGTAGTTTGTGGTGAAAGGAATTATAACTGATTTCCCCTTGAGATTTCCTCATAAAGGCTTGGAGCTGAAATTAGGCTTCAACATATGTGTTTCTCTTCCATAATTCATTTTACACTGGCATTCAGATTAATGCAAAAATGTGGGTAACACTTTATTTTAGGTCATTGTTCATATGGCAACATGACCCTTATATAAGGCTTATGACAACGACATTGATTTATATAAACACGCATTAAGGCTTATTCTAATTGACAAATTCCAAGCCAGTTTCACTCTATAAATTGTCCCAGTGAAATATTAAAAGGAATGTATAGCAGGGTGAAAAGTGTAAAGTGCCCGCAGTAAGTAACATGAAACAACACATTATTATGTATAGAGCCCAGAAGTGAGGGGCAAGGAGCAGAAGCTTTTTCTTATAGCCATTTTCTCTTTGTTCTCTTTATTCACCTTTCTCATGTTTTTGTCATTTTTCCCAGTGCCTGTTATTCTTGTTTTGTTTTACTTCATCTTTGCCATCTAACTAATCACACTTCCAGCGCTGTGACTGGAGTTGGGTGAGCACCCTCAGATGGGTGAGGAGCTTTGATTGGAGAGACTCAAACGAGGTGAAGGGATGCTTCTAAAGCTTTTGCACTCTATTTAAGATACAGGGCAAAATCAGAACAGCTTGTTTTATCCCAAGTTTTCAGGTTGCTGCAGATTTATATATTAATGTGATTCTATTCATAAATTACATTAAAAATATTTTATATTAAAAGTATGTGACCAGCTGACTAAGATTCATTGTGATACCATGTGTAAGCAAAACTTTGTAGACACCAACACATCCGATGGTTCTTTTGAATCTCTGGCTGCAATAACAGCATTTGCTCTTTAAGAAAAGCTTTGGACCAAATGTTGGATAATTTCGGTAAATGCATGAGGTCAGGTACTGATGTCAGGCACACCAACTCAGCCCATAGGTTTTGAAAGGAGCTGTATCCCTCTAGGGAATGTAGACCAACTGCTCATCAGTCCAGTACATCTTATCTATTTATATGGCACTTGCCACTGGATATGATGATCTTAGGCTCATGTGCAGCTACTTTGTAGTGTCTTAAGACACTGAATGTCTTAAAGTAGGTACATTCTCTAATTAGATTGTTTTGTATCCTAATGGTGCATCCTATTCTCTTCTACAGAGGGAGATGTGTAATCTTTCATTATAGAACTGTGTAAAATCAAAGAATATAATGTAAGCACTGGGGTAAGATGAAATGGGGTGCATGAAATAAGCACAAATTTAAAATATACAATGAATATAGATTATGGAAAAATAATGTTCCCTAACTGAAGGTACAGAAATGTATCCTTAAGGGTACTACCACTGTGACAGTTTTTCTAACAGTGGATCCACCTGTGTCTTGCCTAAAATGCTAAAGTCTGACGCAACAGGTAATGAATCATTCAGACAGTGGTAATGCCAATGTGGTCTTGAATGTAAAAAGCACTCTCACTGAGTGGCCCTAATTATTTAAGCCTACTCTGCTCACACTGTAACCTGATCTAAGGGCTCTTATCTGTGCTTAAGAGGAACTGAAACCCTAGAATTGCTTACTGAGTGATCACATCTCCGGTGGAAAGTGTATAAAGTGAGAGGAAACTGACAAAATAAGATACTAGTTTGTGGTAGGCTGAGATAAACAATCTGATCTCAGATAAGAACTTACCCTGAGATGCTAAATGGCCTGTTAATATTTCTGTCTGATTGACATTCAAGTAATTAAAAATATGTATTGCTTCACTTGAACCTGGAATTAAGAGCAGGTTTAAATTGTGTTTACTGTGCCTTGCGCAAGTATTCAGCCCCCTTGAACTTTTCAAACTTTTGCCACATTTCAGGCTTCAAACATTCATTCATTATCTGTAACCCTTATCTAATTCAGGGTTGCAGTGGGTCCAGAGCCTACCTGGAATCATTGGGCGCAAAGCAGGAATACACCCTGGAGGGGGCACCAGTCCTTCACAGGGCAACACAGACACACACACACACACATTCACTCACACCTACGGACACTTTTGAGTCGCCAATTCACCTAGTAACGTGTGTTTTTGGACTGTGAGAGGAAACCGGAGCACCCGGAGGAAACCCACATGGACACGGGGAGAACACACCAACTCCTCACAGACAGTCACCCGGAGCGGGAATCAAACCCACAACCTCCAGGCAACTGGAGCTGTGTGACTGCGACACTACCTGCTGCACCACCGTGCCGCGGCTTCAAACATAAAGATATAAAATGTAATTTTTTTGTGAAGAATCAACAACAAGTGGGACACATTCAAGAAGTGGAATGAAATTTATTGGATGTGTCAAACTTTTTTAACAAATAATAAACTGAAAAGTGGGGCGTGCAATATTATTCGGCCCCTTTACTTTCAGTGCAGCAAACTCACTCCAGAAGTTCAGTGAGGATCTCTGAATGATCCAATGTTGTCCCAAATGACTGATGATGATAAATAGAACCCACCTGTGTGTAATCAAGGCTCCGTATAAATGCACCTGCTCTGTGACAGTCTCAGGGTTCTGTTCAAAGCGCAGAGAGCATCATGATGACCAAGGAACACACCAGGCAGGTCCGAGATACTGTTGTGGAGACCTTTAAAGCTGGATTAGGATACAAAAAGATTTCCCAAGCTTTAAACATCCCAAGGAGCACTGTGCGAGCAATCATATTGAAATGGAAGGAGTATCAAACCACTGCAAATCTACCAAGACCCAGCCGTCCCTCTAAACTTTCATCTCAAACAAGGAGAAGACTGATCAGAGATGCAGCCAAGAGACCCATGATCACTCTGGATGAACTGCAGAGATCTACAGCTGAGGTGGGGGAGTCTGTCCATAGGACAACAATCAGTCATACACTACACAAATCTGGCCTTGGAAGAGTGGCAAGAAGAAAGCCATTTCTCAAAGATGTCCATCAAAAAGTCTCGTTTAAAGTTTGCCACAACCCTCCTGGGAGACACACCAAACCTGTGGAAGAAGGTGCTCTGGTCAGAAACCAAAATCGAACTGTTTGGCCACAATGCAAAACGATATGTTTGGCGTAAAAGCAACACAGCTCATCACCCTGAACACACCAACCCCACTGTCAAACATGGTGGTGGCAGCATCATGGTTTGGGCCTGCTTTTCGTCAGCAGGGACAGGGAAGATGGTCAAAATTGATGGGAAGATGGATGGGGCCAAATACAGGACCATTCTGGAAGAAAAGCTGTTGGAGTCTGCAAGAGACCTGAGACTGGGACGGAGATTTATCTTCCAACAAGACAATGATCCAAAACATAAAGCCAAATCTACAATGGAATGGTTTACAAATAAACGTATCCAGGTGTTGGAGTGGCCAAGTCAAAGTCCAGACCTGAATCCAATCGAGAACCTGTGGAAAGAGCTGAAGACTGCTGTTCACAAACGCTCTCCATCCAACCTCACTGAGCTCGGGCTGTTTTGCAAGGAAGAATGGGCAAGAATTTCAGTCTCTCGATGTGCAAAACTGATAGAGACATACCCCAAGCGACTTGCAGCTGTAACTGCAGGAAAAGGTGGTGCTACAAAGTAGTAACGCAGGGGGGCCGAATAATATTGTACGCCCCACTTTTCAGTTTTTTATTTGTTAAAAAAGTTTGACACATCCAATAAATTTCATTCCACTTCACGATTGTGTCCCACTTGTTGTTGATTCTTCACAAAAAATAAAATTTTTATATCTTTATGTTTGAAGCCTGAAATGTGGCAAAAGGTTGAAAAGTTCAAGGGGGCCGAATACTTTCGGAAGGCACTGTAAAAAGATTGTGTCAGTGGCACCAAATTATCAAAATAGTCAGTAACTAGATATGGGAACATTGTGGTACACATTTGATGGCATTCAAGGTCAGATACTGACACTGGATGATTAGTTCTGCATTAAAAATCCCACTCCAACTTATCCCCTGGGCATTGGACAGAGATCCCTCAGTCCACAAAATGCAGTTCCACTGTTCCACAGCCTGTTGCTAGAGGAGCTTTAATGCTTCCAGTATTTGGCACTGGGCATGGTGATCTTCATATTATGTGTGTATGCTTCACATGCTTTTTCACTGAGGTTATTCAAGAAACCTTTGCACAATTTAGCACCTGTGGCAGGGAGGATACCTGCACCAATTCACCAGTTATTAACTGCAGGGATCTGGAATAGAGTGGCATCACCTGGGTTCAAATCTTGGCGCTCCCATGTCCAAGAAAATGCTAATTGCTGGATATTTAATCAAAGTTAGTTCCAGTCTAGCAGTGTGATTGGATAAAAGTCATTCTAGAATTGCCAATATCGAATGAAAGAAGCACTCTGAAAAAAATACTTTGAGTATTATTCTGCCATATGTAAACTAGCAACAATGGCAGCGTTTGCAGGAACCAAGTGGGTGCTTGTGGTTCTTCAGCATGAACCATGGGCATGTCATGCTAAGGCTCAAGAAAGAGCTTGGAGACCAAAAGACTTTTGGCACAGCATACCTGTTATCTGCTTTCTGTTTTCAAAACAACAAAAAAAGGAATTTTGCAAGAAAGAAAAAACCAGGAACATGCATTGTAGGTTTTATTTTCTGGGGCTGTGGTCAGCATGACTGAAGATCTATACCCACTGTAAACAGAGGATAACACCTTCCGGACTCTATCTGTTTAACCATCAGTGGCTCTAGTCCTGTCCTGGTTAAAACAGACAGCCACTCTCTGAAGTGACACAACCTTGGTTCCCATCAAAACTGGTGGAAACCTAGGCTGGTTTGTTGGATAGCACCAAGGTACTGATCAGAACCAGTCCAAGAAGCAGAGTTCATTTGGTCAAAATGGGCCATGATAGAATGGAAATATTTTACTATGCGGAATATTGATAAGCAAACAAATTGTATCTTTACCTTAAAACCTAACAATAAATGGTGATAATGGACCTGTGAAATAACCGCAAGAATACACTGAAGGTTTGTGCTGTAATGTGAGCTACTGGCACTAATGAATTGACCCCTAGCAGTCATACACAATACAACAATGTCAATATCTCACAATATAGCACTCCCTCTTGTGTATTATTGTTTAATTATAGGCTGATACTGAAAATACTGTAATTTGTAAATATCAGTAAGTGTTATCGCTCAACACTGACAAACTGATATACTGGTTAAGCTTTTATAGACAGCTAATGAGAGATCAAAACAACCTCAATGTATTATTCCTATTGTATTATCCTAGCATGTCAAAAAGGTGAGAATAAGGGTCAGCCATTTGGCAAGCCTGAATTACCTTCTGCACATCTATTAATGTTGTAACTGTAGCTTCAGAATCAGTATTCACAACGTGCTTTTAGACAGAGACCACTGATGTGCCGCTCCTGCTTAAGGTGATCTTAGTCTGGGATCAGTATGCTGTGTCAGTGCTGGCCCAGAACACTAATCTGCCTGAAGCAAAAAAAGGGAGGGGGTTGCTTTCATGCCTGAAACAGAGAGCCAGGAGAGAATGAGGATGAAGGGCTATATATCATTGATCACATCCCTTCTCTCTTCCTTTGGAACAGAAACAGCTAGACTCTCTAGCACAAGGTTAGACTCCTCTACTACAGTACAATAAATAAAGGTATAGCTTAAACATACACATCTGTCCAAATATTTGTGGGCATCCTACTATGTTTACCTTATGTAATCTCTATATAAATGCTGGATATGCAAAGGGATGCTACACATGAGTATAACCTCATTATGTCCAATGCCAATGCATGAGAAAGATGGGTATAAAGCCCCCCAGGGCTGTGTAGCATTGGGAATGCCCCCCCATAATAAGTACCTGTTCTTGTGGATGGATGCCATGAAATACTCACAGCAATATTCCAGCATCTAGTTTAAAGGCTTCAAATAAACAACCATTCTCACTAAAAGGCTTTTTAATTCACAGTGCAGTGCCCTCATTACTTTAGGCAATACTCTATTTTAGGAGCAAAAGTCTGGTCAGATCCATAGACACACACACACACACACACACACACAAATATACACAGGCCCTAATTAAATCCACAGCCACATACAATAAACCACAGAAGTCTGTCCACAAAAGCTGAATCTGCATATGAAAAGCACAGCTCATAAACATTTTATGGCGCACAAATATAAACAGATAGATCTGTTTGCTCAGCGAAAGTCTCGTATTGTGATTAGAGCTTGTTGTGACGTGTCTGTGGTTGGGTTTCCATTAAACAACCAACTGAGAGGCTCATTGAAAAGCTACAGCAGCATACTGTATTACTATTGCATCGCAATGTGCTCATGAAGACAGCGAACAGCTCACTGACTGTACACAATTAGGACAAGAAGCACACCCTATGTAGTGCACACTGTCATTAATTAATGGTTTCTGCAGTAATGTAGTGCACTGTATGTTGAATTACAAACATTTATATTATGCCATATGCTTCACATCTTCTAGTCGAACTAGTGCCCTGTGTGTAGCAGTTTTAGTTTTAGAATCTGTGAAGTGCACTATATAGCGAGTATGGTGTTATTTGGGACACAGCTGGAGCCTTTCCTCCATTGGTGCTTTGACGTGTTGCAAGTATTGGATGAGGTGAAACCAGTAGGTGTATGCGTACAGGCAAATAGACACATGAAATCCGATCTGGCAGTTCACATTAAGGTCACATGCCCACGGATCAGATATGTATCCCACCTAGGACCACACTATGAAACTGACGCACATTTGACACAATCATATTTGACATGACCACACAGCCATGAAAAGTATCAGGTTGGAGTCACTTTAGCCTGGTGAACATAGCTTTTGTTACTTAATGTGTAACAAGTGTTGAGTGATTAAAGAAGATGGAGGGTGAATCTACCCCCCGGAGCGGAATGTAGAAGGAATCTGACTTTAATCAAATGTCCTATTTCAGAGTGTACCTCTAGCTGAGAAGGAAAGGAAGCAGGTGTACATATAGATGCGAAGAGAACAAATTGGATTTGTACAGGACAAAAGGTGAGGATGAAAGCTAATCTGTCAAAGCTGAGTTGAATACCTGCCTGGAACTCTCTGGACACTGCTTTGGCACCAAGAAACCACTGTAGTGGAGTATGGACAAATATGAATACCAAAGACAGATTTGGACAGATTGAAATGAAGAAATGAAAAGTTTTGAATTAAAACTTCTCCAGTCTGAATAGAACCTTTCCTCTGCGACCAAGTCACATTCCAGAGGACTGTCTGCGCCCGCGGGAGTGCAAAGCCCCACACACACGCACACTCATAAGCTAAGAGCATCAAAGAACCCTTTAAAGTAACACATGGCCCCAACAACCCCGTCTCTCTTTTAACTAACAGGAACTGTCGAGATAACTATTTTATAATACTCTTAAGAGGCAGGAACCTCAAACAAAGAAGAGAGCCTTTACGGCCATTTATGACAATGGCACCTAAATGTCGGCTCCTTATCTCGAGCCCACTAAACAGGGTCAACAAATGTTCAAACCAAAGTGACCTCGAGTGAACTCCCGTGAATCACCAGCCGAAGCACGAATCAACAGCGACACCAAATGGACACTGGCGAAACTACGCCTCGCTCGGAGTCGCTGGAAAACAATAGCGGAAAATAATCAAACTCTGATTATTTGTGTATTAAACCTATGTATTGATGTCACTTTCTGTACCCTCAGATGAATGCCTACCTCCTAATGAAATGTGTGTATTGTGGACTGTTTTCTATCATGAAGAGAAATCCTACCTCTGAATAGGATTAAACGAACTAATATACTTTCCCAGCATAGCATCATAAATGGGACGTAAAGATGAAACCTTATGTAACTGTCTGATGTTAATAGTCCAATGTACTCATTGTTATATGTTGATAGCGGGTATAAGAATTTTGATATGAGAAATTCATATTCTTTATGTGAGAATCAATGATTCAAACTCCCTTCGACTCTCTCCCCCTAGCGAGAGTCACGTGAGACTGAACTCGCGTCCAATCAGAAAGAGGACGCCTCCCATTAGGGCGTGACCGCGCCAGCCTTGAAAATAGCAGCTCGACTGCTCACATTCAGTTCGAAGTTTTGAAGAGTCGCGAGGACTCTACAGAAGTAACGGACCACGAAAGGAAGCTGAAAAGAGAGGACGCCGACGACAACAACCACGAGGAGATCCGAGAAACTTTGAAACAACAAAGAAACGCTCTCGTCTCCACGCCGACAACAAACAAAGAAAAACCTCTCAGACTTCAGAAAAAGCTTACGAGAGACGTCTCGAAATTAGCTAAGAGTATGAAGTTTTACTAATACGTCGAGTAATTTGAATATCTTCTTTTCTTTTAATCGTGTTTATGTCTTATAACCCAATCTAAGTTTAATCTCACAACTGATCGAAGCAGGTGAACTTATTCGTGGCCAGAGTAAGGAAACACTGCCGATACATCAGAAGTCTTAGAATAAGTGAGTTTATTGAAGCGGTTTCAGTTCTGGAGCTGCCATAACTAGCGAACCGCTCGTCCAAAACGTCCATATTTTGGACTCTCCCACTCCGGACCGAAGGCCGAAGAGAGGATCCTGCCGCCTGCGTCATCACACTCCGGGTAAGCCCGAGACAACTCAATCAACGAAGAAAGACCTCCACGCTAAACCAGCCTGGATACTTCGGCGGTAAGAACCGCGAGACTAAGTGAGACGCCTCCATTCCCAGGACTTCAAAGAGCCTCTGCATCCAAACGAGTGGTGAAAATCGACGAAAAAGTAAGCTAAACTTATGCATTTCCAGAGCTGAAACCGAATTAAGTTCTTGATAAATTTTGTATTAATTAAACCTTAGCTAGTAACTTCAGTCACAAATTAGAAACGCCTAGCTCACCTTTAAGTTTGAATCAGTTCCCCCTGCCGGACACAGTGAGATTACAAGGTTGTGCTATGTTAATTAAATACTTCTCTTTATTAATAAAACTCTCATTATTTGAAATCACAGTGTGTGCAGTTTGTTCATTAGAATTTCTGAAAATCCGGAAGAACTCATTTAGCATGATTATTATTCATTCTCAAACTAATTATTAATGTTCTAATTGCTTAAACCAATTATAAATCTTAATTAATTTCATTAAGTCAAATATCAGAGGTTGAAGGAGTTTGAATAAAGTCAAGGCTATAAAACAAATTATAAAATTATATGTATATGTATTTGTGGTGTACCTTACTACACTACACCACTTACTGGAGTGAAGGAAAACAGGAGGACAGAGACAAATTATTTGGCAGTGGACAGAATGCTTGAGTGCGTAGATGGTGGGTGTTGTCAGCACTTTATTTTGTGTGTGTGTGTGGGGGGGGTTGTTACACTCATGTCCAAATGTTTGTAGACACCTCTTCTAATGAGTGATTTCCACTCATCTGAGGTGTAACTATTGCTGCTTCCCTACAAAGCACTGATCAATATAGATGGAACTCTTAGAACCAACCCCATGTATGAGCTCTATAAAAGGCTCGAGCAATGGGATGTGAATTAGTGGAACTGCATTCTCTGGAGTGATAGAGCACTATCCAATATGGAGCTGTGTTTCAAATCCACAACTAACCGTCCAATATCAGTATCTGACCTCACAAATGTTCTCCTGGCTGAGTATCATCACATTCTCACACCGATGCTCCAATATGTAATGTGAGCACTCTCCAGAACAGTCGATGTTGATAGTGCGGCAAAAGGTCCTGACATTCAGAAAAAATTTTGGAGGCACAAATGTCCACAAACTTTTGGCCATATCATAAAAAATTATTGTACACAGCCCACAAAGACTGTAATAAACACTTATGTGTGTGCATGTGTCTGTGTGTGCACGAGCACCCTAAAGTCATATCACTGTGAGCAGAGCTGAGCAGTTCTCATTAACTCTTATCACTGTTCCGCACGCAGGGTCCCATATCTCTCTCACAAACACACACACACACACACACACACACACACGTGAGTAATCTCTAAGATACAGCAAGGTCATAAGCTCTCTGACAACAAACAATAAACACCCCCAACCACCAAGCATTCAACTTTATAAATCACGGTCTACACACACACACACACACACTTTCTCCCCTGGGCATGAACCTGTCTCTCAATCGAGAATGTTTATAGTTGTCCATGCAGAGCTGTAAATTGTAAATTGTAAATTGTTATTCAGGCCCTCTATATTCCCCACAAAGAAGGATCTTCAAAGGTCATGTCTAGTACGATTTTATTATGTAAAATGAGTTTATTTTTACCTACAGCCTCGTTAATTGAAGGAACTGATTATTATTTATTATTTTCATTTGTAGGCACCCCTTGAAATGAGTGAATTCATTTGTTAAGCTGTGCCCATTGTGCAAACTGATGTTTACAATCTATATCGAAAGGTCACCATGCCCAATGCCAAACACCTATAGGTAAAAAGCCCTCCAGCACTGGTCTGTTGAACAGTGGAACTGGTTGATATACAGGATGAGGTTGAGCGACATGTAATCATTCAAAACTTATCATTCAACATCTGTACTTATATTACCTGACACCAGTTCTGTTATTATGTGCAATCAAATCCTTACTGCAGTATTCCGGCTTCTAGTCTAAAGCCTTCCTAGAAGAGCACAGTAAGTCTTACTTCAGTTAAGTCGGATCTATTAAAATATCCCTATTTTTATCTTTAATTTTACAATGGAGTTGTGGGTTCAATACCCATCTCGGGTAAATGTCTGTGAGCAGTTTGGTGTATTCTCCCTGTGTCTGAATGGGTTTCCTATGAATGGATGAATGAACTCACGCACAAACGAATTAATTAATTATAAGCTCTTCATTCATTCATTCATTCATTATCTGTAACCCTTATCCAGTTCAGAGTTGCGGTGGGTCCAGAGCCTACCTGGAATCATTGGGCGCAAGGTGGGAATACACCCTGGAGGGGGCGCCAGTCCTTCACAGGGCAACACACACACTCACACATTCACTCACACACTCACACCTACGGACACTTTTGAGTCGCCAATCCACCTACCAACGTGTGTTTTTGGACTGTGGGAGGAAACCGCTGCATTATAAGCTCTTGCCAATTTTTAGGGAAAGTCTACAGTTATGGGCAATCACAGTTTTCTCTGGTTGTTTACATTCTTAAGCTAAGCTTCTTTATTGTGGAATGGTGTGTTTGAGGGGGAAAAATAATCTGTTGTTTGTACATGGATTAAGTTTAACTTCTCTGTAAGTACATATTCACTGTTTGAATTACCACAGAAGCTCAAGCTGTTTGGGTTTGCAGCACTTTCAGTAAAGCAGATGGAGACACCATAAGTGATTAGAAACAGCAGAAATAAGTCAATAATGTCCACATATGGAGCAGGAATAGAGCAATATCCTCATTTCGGGTTGTGCTTTTCGACGTTTGGAGTTCTCTCCATTGTCTAAAAATACTCCAGATGCCTCTGCCATGAGCAGAGAGAGAGAGAAAAAGCATAGCATACCGAACCGAGTACTTTTGTTTACTCATTTGCAGACACTGGGGAGTCATCTTATGAATTTTACAAAAAAGTGTTTTTGATTACAATCACGACCTACGCCTGTGCTCTAACTAAACTCAATCTAAATCTAGCACAGTACATCCAGCAGTAAAGGCAGTGTGTGTGAGTGAGTGAGTGAAAGAGAGTGAAAGAGAGCCAAACTCTCTCCACTTTCAGGCAACAAGCCTAGCTGAGTCTGAAATCATACACCTGCCACACACACACACACAAACACACTAGTATCAATAGTCAGGGTCAATGTAGTGGATTCCTGCTAGGGTTCACTTTCCACAGGAGCCTCATAGGTCATGAAGGGATCACCGGAGGTCACCAAGAGGAGGGCTAAGGCACAGAGAGGCTTCATACAGCCCCCTCAGGGTTCAGCTCTGAACTCTAACCCTCTCTCAGTCTTATCAGAGCCCAGGGAGATCAATTACCTGAACCACCCAAACAGCCAGAAACCAAACACACAGTGAGTAACGGAATATGAGTCCAGTCTTACAGTCTCATATCCATCAATGACCCCTTTAGCGAATCGATATTTCAAATGAAGGGATTAAGACATTGCTATCCTGGTGCAAAGTTTAATATTACATATGAGGTTGGTAATATTGTTACGGTTACAATTGTATTTCTTCAGCACTACAGAGGTAAGTTTTATACATATATGCATATTATATAAATAAATAGTTACATATAAACCAGTCAGCAATATCATTAATATGACCACATTGTTTCTATACTCATTGTCCCTTTTATCAGCTCCATTGACCATATAGTTGCACTGTGTGGTTCATCTGTTGCCCTGCATATTTTAGCCCCCATTTCACCTTGTCCTTCCATAGTCAGGACCCCATAGGACCACTAGTGAACAAGTATGATTTGGGTGGTGGATCATTCTCAGTCATGCAGTGACACTGACGTGGTGCTGATGTCTTAGTGTGGGTTGCTAGTACAAGTGGATCAGACACAGCAGTGCTGCTGGACTTTTAAGCCAATCCACTTACTAGCATGTGTTTTTGGACTGTGGGAGGAAACCGGAGCTCCCAGAGGAAACCCACGTAGACACAGGGAGAACACAGTGACCTGAGGTGGGGCTCAATCCCCAGAACCCTGAAGCTGTGTGATAGCGACACAACATGCATCCACCCTTCATCACTGTTTATAAAACATATTCTTACATACAGATTCAAAAGAATCTGCACAAGTTTTGCCTTTAAAGTATATTCTTAAAAATAAAGGTGCTACAAAGTGTTTTTTAAGGAAAAACACTTTTTTGTTTCATAAAAAACCATTTTTGCTAATACGTTTAAATGGATATAGAAACATCATCACATGCTCATTTAAACCTTTTAAAAGGTTCTTAACATTCACACATATCTTACAAAACCTGGTTCTTTATGGAACCAAAAGAGGTTCTGCTATGGCATTGCTCAAAGTACTCTTTGTAGAAACTCTATATTTAAAAGTTTAAGTTTGGGCACATTTTCTACTTCTCAGTCCAATTTATCACAAACATTGAGGTGTTAATGTAGGTTCAGTAATTTCTCTTTAATTATCTGTTATAGATAGATACACTATATTGTATTCACTTGCCATTTGTTCCAATCACTTCAATGGCTTCAGGTGTAAAACCAAGCGCCTAGCCATGCAGACTGCTTCTACAAACAGAAAAATTGGGTCGCTCCCAGGAGCTCAGTGAATTCCAGTGAGGTACCGTGATGAGATCTGTGCAACAAGTCCAGTCATGAAATTTCCCGACTACTAAATATTCCACAGACAAACGTCAGTGGAAGCGATTGGGAATGACAGTAACTCAGCCATGAAGTGGTAAGCCAGTTCTGCAAAGTCAATCGCAACAGACCTCCAAACTTCAGGTAGCGATCTATTTATCTCAAGAACAGTGAGCAGAGAGCTTCATGGAATGGATGCCTATGGCCAAGCAGCTGCATCCAAGCCTTACATCACCAAGAGCAATGCAAAGTGTCAAATGCAGTGGTGTAAAGCATGACACCACTGAAGAAGACTTGTTCTCTGGGGTGGCAAATCATACTTTTCCATCTGGCAATTTGATGGTAGGGTTTGGTGGTTGGCAGGAGAACGGTACTTGTCGGACTGCATTGTGCCAAGTATAAAGTCTGGAGAAGGGGGATTATGTTGCGGAGTTGGTTTTCAGGAGTTCGACTCCGCCCCTTAGTTCCAGTAAAAGGAACTATTAATGCTTCAGCATACCAAGAAATCTTGGACAATTTAATGCTCCCAACTGTGTGGGAACAGTTTGGGCATGACCCCTTCCTGTTCCAACATGACTGTGCCCCAGTGCACAAAGCAAGGTCCATAATGACATGGATGTGGAAGAAATTGACTTGCACAGAGTCCTGACCTCAATCTGATAGAACACCTTTGGGACGAATTAGAGCGGAGACTGTGAGCAAGACCTTCTTGTCCAACATCAGTGTCTGACCTCACAAAAGTGCTTCTGGATGAACAGTCAAAAATTCCCATAAACACACTCCTAAACTTTGTGGAACGCAAGTTGAGTTAAAGCTGCTATAGTGGCAAGTAGTGGGTCAACATCATATTAAACCATATGGAGGAATATCGATCTATCAGTACCAAGAAGGATGATGACGTATTAAATATATACACTTTTCAAGATGGGTGGTGACCATGGTGGCCATTTTGGATCCAACTTTTGTTTTTTCAATATGAAGAGGGTCATGTGACACATTAAAATTATTGGGAATTTCACAAGAAAAACAATGGTGTTCTTTTTAACGTAACTTTATTCTTTCATGAGTTATTTACAAGTTTCTGACCACTTATAAAATGTGTTCAAAGTGCTACCCATTGTGCCTAACTTCCAAATGGCCACCATGGTCACCACCCATCTTTAAAAGTTACCCCCCTCCCAAATACTAATGTGCCAGAAAACATAAACTTAATATCACCAACCATTCCCATTTTATTAAGGTGTATCCATATAAATGGCCCACCCTGTAGATATGTATGTGTGTTTTGTGTGTATAAATATACAAAAATTGCAATAAAATTTAAAATACTTTAAAAAAATAAGAAATTGTGAGGGAGGTTACATATATAGTATGTGTGTATATGTGGTAGTGTCCCACATGGGTAGTACCCATTTTTTAATAAAGACATGTCCATACTCTAGTCACATTTAAAGTCATTTTGGCATTTGTATTTAGCACATTGCTAATGGAATAAAAGTTCTATTAGCTACATTAGCCTCCAGAGCCATGTTCCTTTAATATACAATTAGATAAGGACCACAATTTCTCCTGTAATAGACTTCTTGTGCCACTGTGTAGTGCCCTGTTAAAGGATGACTGCAGGTAATCAATCTGCCACTCTTTGTGTTCAAGTGGTAACACTGATTAAATGGACCACCAAATCAAGCATCAATGTTTGATGAGGTGGAAAATCATTTGGCAAGAAACAGAAAACAATATCTGCATGGAGGAAAAGTCCACGTCCCTCAGTGTCCTTCAGACCTGTTATTGGATGCTTGTCCCCAGCTCACCTCATATATTTTTATTGGTTGTATACGCCAAAGCTTTTGGATAGCTCTTGTAACACTTTGTGTGTGGTTATTGATGAATAGTAAATTGGAATGAGGAATGTTTTGGATCAGACACTGTCCAAAAGTTTATAAACACCCTCACTAATCAGTGAATTGTGAAAAGCAAAATGCTAAAAAAAAAAAAAAAAAAGAACCTTGCAAATAGAACTGAATGCTCTGGAGCCTAAGGTCCCCATGCCCATTACCAACCATTGACTACACAAGAATAAAGCCCACACCTTTTTGTACGTTTCCAGGGTGATGCAGCATCAGTTACTAAATTTAGGGTGATCATTCAATATTAGTATCTGACTTCATTAACCCAGTAAACAAGGAACGTCCCTGGACGTTCAAAATAGTTCTAAAAGTAGTCTGTCCGTCAAGGACATATTTTAAACGTCAATGACGTTAATAAGTTAGTTAAGTGGTGACCAATTGATAACGTCAGTGGACGTCCAAAACGCATTTTATACAAGTAATTAATTTCGGGACCAATTAATAACGTCAATGGACGTCCAAAATACGTCTAATAGTCGTCTTTTCAATGTCTGTGTTTGGACGTCTTTTCAACTTTCATTTTCAACCTTAAGAGAACGTTGATTAGACGGCAGTCATTACGTTATTTCAACGTTGAATCAACGGCTAATTGTTTACTGGGAAGGTTTATATGGTAGAATGCAATCAAATCCTCACAGCAATGCGCCAGTATATTGTGTAAAGCCTCCTCAGAAAAGCAAAGGCTATTATTGCATCCAAACCTGCACAAACTCCCTATTAATTTGGCAAGAATTGCGAAATAAGAATAGTTTGTCCAAATCCTTTTAGACACAGAGTCCAGCAATAGAACTAGTCCAGCAGCAACAGCCCGAATGTGCTCTAACCACAGGTGTAGGCCAAACAAAAAAGAAAGAGCAAGAAATCACAATAAACACCACGTATAGAGATACAGATCACCCAGTAAACAAGGAACGTCCCTGGACGTTCAAAATAGGTCTAAAAGTAGTCTGTCCGTCAAGGACATATTTTAAACGTCAACGGACGTCCAAAATCCATCTTAAAAATTGTGACCAATTGATAACGTCAATATTAGACGTATTTTGGACGTCCATTGACGTTATTAATTGGTCCCGAAATAAATGACTTGTTTGAAACGCATTTTGGACGTCCAAAATACGTCTAATAGTCGTCTTTTCAATGTCTGTGTTTGGACGTCTTTTCAACTTTCATTTTCAACCTTAATAATACGTTGATTAGACGGCAGTCATTACGTTATTTCAACGTTGCATCAACGGCACAATGTTTACTGGGCAAGCTTCTGGCAGCCAAAAACATTTTAGCTGTTGGCAGATATGCAACTCTGTCTGTCTCTCCCTTATAGACACTGATACTCACTCATTTTGTATATAATATTATATAAATTATACAAAAAATAAGTTTTAATATATAAATACTATTTTAAAAATATATATCATTTTTATATAATTTTTTTTCTCCTCTCACCCCCATCCCCCCCCCCAATCATATGGCAATTATTGAATATTTCTCTTGTAAATTAATATTATAGATTTATATCGAGTTTAATGACTCCAGTGTGGTCTTTAAAATTCCTTTGTAAAGGTACAGTGCTGGCATCTAGTGGCAACAACTGAACATTTTCACTACCGTTGTACCAGCGTTTCTCAAAGTGTGGGCATTGCAGGTGGGGCGCAAGGAATTGGAAGAAATTAGCAATTTTATGCCTTTGTTTATTAATGCCTTTCTCTTTTGTCAATAAAGCTTACACAATAAAAAGTACCCACTCACAATGGATCCATTAATAGCCCTTAAACATATGAAAAGACCATTAGATAGAAGATCAGAAAAATGTAGCTTACCTGAAATAAATATATGCTTTTTTTTTTTTAGTTAACGTTAATTACTCTGTGTTCAGGTTGTGTGAAAGCGCTCTAAACATGCAGCAAGTGAACGTCTCTGTCTGTGTCCCGAACTGCACACCGCTGCACTGAATAGTATTAAAAATATTTATACTGTATATACCACTCTTAACACTGTTTCTGTAGTGTAGTATGTAAAGTGTGTTGTTTGGGACACAGCCTCACTCTCTAACGTTAGTGTTAATCAAATGCTTTTCCACATCATTAAAAATGCAGTATTTTACTGCCATTTTTATGTCCTCAGCTCCTCTTAGTTACAGGTTGGTGTAATTTATATTAACTTTATATTCATTTGCTATTATTATTGCAGGTGAGGACCCACCCCCAACCTAACTGTGCATCCTTCCAGTAAAGCAATAGATTCAGAGCTCCAGGGAGGACTTTAAGACGTGGAAACCACCTATGACCCAACAATCAAAGCCCAACTCTGAACATGATGAAGAACATTTAAAAAATTCAGGTAAAAGCCAGGGTCATTAGTGATGAGACACTGCAGCTGAGTCTTGTCATTCTGTCTGACAGGTGAAAAGGACACAGCAGGTGGAGATCCAACCCCTGACCATCCCAGGACCGTCCATCCAGAACAAGAGGGTCAGAGAGGACACAGAGAGATCCCTCCACAGGTACGGGTGGATGATATGAGCTTGTTATCATCATCCTCTTGTGGAAATGTCTTCAGAGATCATGACGTTATGTTTCTGTCTGTATATCGTCCACTCTGGGCTTCAGGTCAATGGAGAGGACACTTGTCCATGGTGGCTGAGAGCTGATATGGGCGAAAGAGAAGTGGCCAGAGAGAAGACCCCTGTGATGGCAGAACTATGTTGTGTCTCCGGTGTCGACCCGAGGAGGATGGGTTCCCCGTATGAGTCTTGGTTCCTTCCAAGGTTTCTTCCTCGTGTGCTGAGGGAGTTTTTCCTTGCCACTGTTGCCCCTGGCTTGCTCATAGGAGGCTTGGACCCGGATCTCTGTAAAGCTGCTTTGTGACGACTTTTTGTTGTGAAAAGCACTATATAAATAAAATTTGATTTGATTTGACTATGTGCTACTGTTTGGGTTTTTTAACGAAAAAGAGCTCTTCAGATGGTTGGGACAGTACATGGAAGCAGAGACCCACCTTCACAGAGAGTTCTCTACTGACCACTGACCCACACCTGGTCATCAATTTAACAAATAAATTAATGCATGTAAAAAAGTAGACAGTGACTTCAGACCTGATTGTTACCCAGCTAAACCAGCCCCAGATCTGCATGAGCCGGCTTTTGGGGATGTCATGCAAGGTCAAAATTTGTTTGTGCACTTAAAAGTGCTGCAATGTGCGTCCTGTCATGGCTTCATTATACCGTGAACAGACATATGAAATGACATGCAAACTACGGAAAGCACAACATCAGCCTCTTAAAGCTGTAATTCAGGATTGTAATCACAAAAACACTTTGTTTTTTAATGAAACGTTGTTCCTCAACATCTGCTAGCTCTCCAGTCTGTGCTCGAAACCCGTCTTTTGTTTACGAAGCACCAGTGTTTGTAAATAAACCGTCTCAGTCCGTTACCTAGGTGTCTCTCTCCCTGCTGATAGCAGAGGCGTCTGGTGTAGTTTAGACAACAAAAAGAACTCCAAACGTTGAAAACCACGAACAGAAATGAGGATTACTCTGCTTCATGTTTGTGCTGTTTCGGATCACTTAAAGTGGAAATGCCTCCAAACTCCGGAGATGGCTAACTGCGCTACTGAAAGTGCTACAAATTAAACATCTCGAGTTACAAATGAGTTTCTCTGGTAATTCAAACAACGAATTAAAAACTTACAGACAAATTAAACTTCAACCACTTACAAACAACTGTCGTTTTTCCCCCAGAAATACACAGATCCACCTTAAACAGTGCAGAGCTTAATTTGTCAAAGCCAAATAACGGTTCTTCGAAATCTTATTATTCCATATGAGTTTCCAAAATGGGGATAGTTTTCCCATAGGAATGCATTGGCCGAAATATCAACCTGCTCTAACTTGGTCAGTTTTGAAGCTACGGCCACAATGTTTCAGAAGGTCGAACCCAGGCACACCGAGACCCGTCACATCAGAAAGCAGACCTCTCGCCCTCATCCATCCCGGTTAATCTCTCCTTCAATATCCCTCCATTCACTTGAATAGGGGGTGTGTAGATGGGTTGATTATCTCAAATTCCGATCTGGGCTGTGCGAAGAAGAGTGACTAAGAGTGAAGAGAGGTCTTTTGGCATATTAAGTCCCAAAAAGTCATATTTCTTATTAGAAATTAATAAACATCATTCCACGCTACATTCATGACATACACTGTGCCCTACGGAGGGTGTAGGGAGATGTTTGGGATTCAGCCTCGGCTTCACTGTGGTGTTGAAACCTCTCACTGATCACTCTCAGTTTCAAACGAGGAGAACTGCTTTATTAAACTTTAACCCAAACCAGAGGAATAATTTAGATGATAAAACAATATCTTCCAGGAATCTGTTCACTCTCAGAGCGCAGGGACAGTGGGATCAGATTATTTACCTGTAAACAGGAGGAAAAGACTGAGACAGAGGAATACGGGGCTTGTGTCTGTCGTCTCTTACACACTACAACAACACAGGAGTGAAATAAGACGATGATCTGTGTGTGAATAACTCACTCAGATTCAGACAGAAGAGCAGAGAGACGCATTAGAGTATGACGCTAACAGTTTTGCATTACAGTCTATGGGGAAAATGCTACAGAAGCAGAGTGTAGTAGTTATCAGGGGGAGTCTCCAAACTTTTGACCTTGGCCAATTCTTCTAAAGCTGTCCCCTTCAGTGACCACAGTGGAAAGCAGTGGGTGGAACTCCCATGACATCACAAACATCACAGGCTCCAGAGCGTGATGTCACAAAGTTAAGACGCAGGTAAAGTTCAGAATCCTTTTGCAGCTTCGAGCAGCAGCAGCACGATGTTTTGCCTCCTGAGATTCTGGTGCATTAGTTGGGAAGACTCGGACACAGAGAGCCCATACGGGACACTGGAACCGGAGAAGGACGGAAAAAAGATCAAGGAGAAGGAAAGAGGAAAGAAGAAGGAGAAGAGGTGGAGATGGTGGAAGAAAGCACTTAGGTGCAGTGAAGAGAAAGAAGGTGGCCATGAAGGCCAAAATGGAGAACTGGGGACAGAGTCTGTGTCCCTCTGCTCAGAGACACCACAGAGCAGTGGACACCAGGGCGTCTCCAAGGACGTGGACAGAAATTACATCGCTCCACTGGATCAGACGGAGAGGACCGTCCAAACGGATCTGAGTGAGTGGATCAGTAGATTTCACAGCAGAGACTCAGGTGTGTGACTGGCGATTGCTGTGTGGATTCACCATCAAATCCTCACAGCAATTTTCCAGCATGTAGTGTAAAGTCTCTCAGAAGAGTAGACGCTTTCCCTTCGGTGAAGAGAGGAACACGCTCCTGATGAATGCCCAGGAAAGTTGGGGTGTAACAAAGTCACGGTTGGGTTGGATTTCAGTGCAGTAGGAAAATATAATAATAACTATTTCCATGACGTTCATTACCGTTTTCAACAGATGTTTAAAAAGTGTTTCTATTTTTATTAGTTTAGATATAAGCTCCATCTCTCGATAATGTTCAGATGAATCTTAAATGTCCGTATGTTTAAATGTGATCCAAAAATAAAGGTTATTATGGGGTGTCCTAAATCTTCCACATGATCGCGTGTGTGTGTATAATATATAACCTTATACCGTTCTGTTAATTTCTGACAATAATCAGCTCGAGAGAAGATCAAAGGCCTAAAACTGAAGGAAGAATGTGATTGGTTACCAACAGACAGGGCTAAATGTGATTGGTTAATACATATTGGTCGGAGCTTATCAAATACAGCGCCATAAACCTGTAAAGCTCCACTGAGACGGGCGCGTGAGTCTGCTCCGACTGTCAGAAATGACCCCGGGAGAAATAACCATGCGATATCATTTCCTTTTTTGTTACTGCACACTTTGTTCTGTTTTATAATTTGTTGGAAGTGCTGCATTTTTATTTTTTTTGCCACTGGTAACCATTCACACTCATCCGAGCCTGTGGGCTGGTAACCAATCACATTTTCTCTGCCTCAAAGGCAACGCTGCCTTCAGAACATCTCTAATGTCACTGTAGTGTAGTGAAGGAGGAATCAGATCTGCACTCAGCACAGATTCTGCAGGAGACCCAGCTTCGATCCCATTTCATCCCAACACTCTTTCCTCTGCAGCGATAACCAGGAGCCCAGAGTTCACGGTCAGAGCCAGACCCAGACGCCGTGTGGTCAGGAAACTGGCGTCCAGGCTGATGGGTGCTGAGGAGCTGGGGGACGCCCGTCTCAGCTTCCCACGACTCGGTGAGGACAGGACATGAGAAGGTGGTCAGGAAATAATAACCTTGTAAAACTGACGCTGTTTATTGGTGTGAAAGCAGAGATGGAGGTTGTGGTCGCTGACGTCGAGTAGGACAGCGCTCAGCACCTAGAGGATGCTGTTTACGGGTGTGCAGGCAGAGATGGAGGTGGTGGACGCTGTGAGTGTGTAGATCTCTACAATAAGAACGAGTGAATCAGGAGAAGGACAGTGACGTGATGTCTCTTTTAATGTTGAAGCAGGGGACGAGCTGTTAGTGAGCTCCACTGACTCTGTGGACACAGCGGTCAGTGAGCTCCTGCGGACTGAGGAGGACGATGCTGGCCCGGCCGGTCAGCAGACTCTGGGTCAGTGCAGCACCTGAAAACACAAACTACAAAAAAGACCCTGCTGGACAGCTATTGATATTTATTCATGTTAAAGCAGGAGAGGAGACTGTGAACACAGTGCCCTCTGGAGCTCAGGAGGACACCGCCTGAGAGCTTCTGGACGCTCTGCATCTGAACTTCACAACTCAGAGTGAGTACAGCACCAGAAAACACACTCTAAGGATGAATCCCATTTCAATCCTCAGCCCCTCCCCTCCATTCTGCCTAGGGGCGGGGCTCTTAAGTCTTGTCGGGAAAGAGGGGTAGGGCCGAGGGGGGAGGTCTGTACTCCTCCAAACTCAGATTTTTCAGAGACACTTCAAACTAAGGTTATGACGCCTTGTGAATCTCCGGTGAGACGCTGCGCATCGCTCAAACAAACCCACAGATCTGAATTTCCAGTTCCACCTTAAATGCTGATGCAATTACATTCTAGCGCCTTTGGCTACTGTAGCATTTAAGGTGGAATTGGAAGTTTAGACAAAAAGATGCTGAATAAACAGCTGAGTTCAGCTCCATGGCACAGAGAGTGAGGTGGGGGTGATCATAAAAGACTGTGGAACACTTTTGAAGGTGCGACGCCCTAAATTTAACTACAGTCCAGCAGCTCTGACCTCACTGCAGAACGCCACTGAAGCACTCCATCCATCCATTATCTGTAACCGCTTATCCAATTTTAGGGTCGCGGGGGGTCCAGAGCCTACCTGGAATCATCGGGCGCAAGGCGGGAATACACCCTGGAGGGGACGCCAGTCCTTCACAGGGCAACACTGACACACACACATTCACACCTACGGACACTTTCGAGTCACCAATCCACCTGCAACGTGTGTTTTTGGACTGTGGGAGGAAACCGGAGAACCCGGAGGAAACCCACGGGGACACGGGGAGAACACACCAACTCCTCACAGACAGTCACCCGGAGCGGGAATCGAACCCACAACCTCCAGGTTCCTGGAGCTGTGTGACTGCGACACTACCTGCTGCGCCACCGTGCCGCCACTGAAGCACTGCTCTTTTTTATTTGGGTTCTGATGATGTATCGGGCTCTTGAAGGGTTGTCCTGTTTCACATGGGAAGAATTTCACCACTGCATCCTGTAACTCTGATCCAAGGGGCGAGAGGACACTCAGAAACAAGGGGTAGGGGTAACAATAAGAAATGGGATTCACCCCTGAATAAAGACCCTGTTGTTTACAGAATCTCTGATACTCCTCCTCCCCTACACCTATTCCTCCTCCACTTCTGTTTTCATACTACACCTACTGCTCCTCCTACACCTCCTATTCCTCCTGTAAACCTAGTCCTCCTCCTTCTACTTTGTCATTATACTCTTCCTCCTTCTATTTCTACTCCTCCTCATTCTACAGCTACTCATCCTCCACCCGATACTATTGCTCCTCCTGCCCCTCCTCCTGCTAAAACAGAAGCCGTCCGACAACTCAGAGAATCTGACATGCACCTGACACATGAAGCTGTGCGTGACACCACTGGTGAGCGAATGAATGAACAGATCACCTTTTTCACAGAGAGACAAAATAATAATGTGATGAATGTAACTGATGGTGTTTATTGCTCTATCAGCAGGACACGAGCTGGGAGTGGAGATTGCTCCGGCCAAGGGCGACCTCTCTGTGGAGCACCTTCTCCTCCACCATTCTAACACCAGCCCTGACGCTGACCCACGTCTGCGTGAGTTCAACACACTCCTTCTACATCCACTCTTCCTCCTCCTGCTACTATTGCTCCCCCTACTACTCCTCCAGCTACTACCTTTCTCTCTCTTTCTATACCTCTTACACCTACCAATACTCTTCCTCTTACAGCTACTAACTCTCTTCCTACTCCTCCTTCTACTCCTCCTAACCCTACTAATACTCCTCCTCCTCCTTCAGCTACTGCTCCTCTTACTGCTACTACTGCTCCTTCTCCTACTCTTCCAACAGCTACTACTGCTTGTCCTACTACTCCCTAAGTCTGAAACACAGACTTCAAGCACAACAGAAAATCAGTGTGTGTTCCAAACACTGTACAGGATCAAATAGGGCCAACATCATCCCCATCCACAGGCAGCAGTGGTTCTGTTTCAGTAATACTGTTACTATGGCAACATGAACACGGTCAGATGTCGCAGTCAGTCCTGCACTGTTGCAGTTTACCACCATTCTGCTCTAAAGCACACAAAGCCTGTCTTTCACAGCTGTGGACTATCTACTGATTTTCATTCCTGTATCAGCAGGACACCAGCTGACCATGAGGAGG
The DNA here is from genome assembly GCF_029633855.1 of Hoplias malabaricus. Classification (NCBI taxonomy): domain Eukaryota; kingdom Metazoa; phylum Chordata; class Actinopteri; order Characiformes; family Erythrinidae; genus Hoplias; species Hoplias malabaricus. The sequence continues at coordinate 4,246,563 of NC_089820.1, forward strand.
GCTACAGCTGAGCTGGCCCTCGCTGAGGAGCACCCTGACCTCACTGAACCTGACCCATGTCTGGATGAATGACGGATCAAAATTTCAGATTCTGGACACTGACACATTTGGACACTTCACCAAACTGTAACTAAGAGGAGCTGAGGGTCAGCCTGGACGTAGAGGTGGAAAAGCTGCAGTGAACAGAGCCAAGCTGACCCTCAGCTCCTCTTAGTTACAGGTTGGTGTAATTTATATTTACTTTATATTCATTTGCTATTATTATTGCAGGTGAGGACCCACCCCCAACCTAACTGTGCGTCCTTCCAGTAAAGCAATAGATTCAGAGCTCCAGGGAGGACTTTAAGACGTGGAAACCACCTATGACCCAACAATCAAAGCCCAACTCTGAACATGATGAAGAACATTTAAAAAATTCAGGTAAAAGCCAGGGTCATTAGTGATGAGACACTGCAGCTGAGTCTTGTCTTTCTGTCTGACGGGTGAAAAGGACACAGCAGGTGGAGATCCAACCCCTGACCATCCCAGGACCGTCCATCCAGAACAAGAGGGTCAGAGAGGACACAGAGAGATCCCTCCACAGGTAGGGGTGCATGATATGAGCTTGTTATCATCATCCTCTTGTGGAAATGTCTTCAGAGATCATGACGTTATGTTTCTGTCTGTATATCGTCCACTCTGGGCTTCAGGTCAATGGAGAGGACACTTGTCCATGGTGGCTGAGAGCTGATATGGGCGAAAGAGAAGTGGCCAGAGAGAAGACCCCTGTGATGGCAGAACTATGTTGTGTCTCCGGTGTCGACCCGAGGAGGATGGGCTCCCCGTATGAGTCTTGGTTCCTTCCAAGGTTTCTTCCTCGTGTGCTGAGGGAGTTTTTCCTTGCCACTGTTGCCCCTGGCTTGCTCATAGGAGGCTTGGACCCGGATCTCTGTAAAGCTGCTTTGTGACGACTTTTTGTTGTGAAAAGCGCTATATAAATAAAATTTGATTTGATTTGATTTGACTATGTGCTACTGTTTGGGTTTTTTAACGAAAAAGAGCTCTTTAGATGGTTGGGACAGTACGTGGAAGCAGAGACCCACCTTCACAGAGAGCTCTCTACTGACCACTGACCCACACCTGGTCATCAATTTAACAAATAAATTAATGCATTTAAAAAAGTAAACAGTGACTTCAGACCTGATTGTTACCCAGCTAAACCAGCCCCAGATCTGCATGAGCCGGCTTTTGAGGATGTCATGCAAGGTCAAAATTTGTTGGTGCACTTAAAAGTGCTGCAATGTGCGTCCTGTCATGGCTTCATTATACCGTGAACAGACATATGAAATGACATGCAAACTACGGAAAGCACAACATCAGCCTCTTAAAGCTGTAATTCAGGATTGTAATCACAAAAACACTTTGTTTTTTAATGAAACGTTGTTCCTCAACATCTGCTAGCTCTCCAGTCTGTGCTCGAAACCCGTCTTTTGTTTACGAAGCACCAGTGTTTGTAAATAAATCGTCTCAGTCCATTACCTAGGTCTCTCATTCATTGAAATTCATTGACTTCTGGATTCGACTGGGTGTCTGCGTGTGTGTGTGAGAGCGAAATAGGGAGGGAGAGAGTGTGAGGGGGATGGGTTGGAGGGACACAGAAATGCATAAGCAGTCTCTAAGTTTTAAAGGTTATCTTTAAGGTGCAAATCCAAATAACGTTGATGTTTTCAAGGTGGACGTCTTAATATAATTGCGAGTTTCTTGAGGTGAAATTTTGGCAATCAAAATGTATTGTTTGACCAGGTGAGCACAACTTTTTTTTTTAATGTTTTTGTGTTTTTATCTTGCCAAAACACAAACAATTCTTGCTCAATCTGCACGGTTTTTGCACCAAATCGTTTCCAAAAGTGTTCTTTGTCGTACAATCTGATTCATTTTTCAGTGTGGGGTACGGTTGTACAGTACATGCATGTCAAACAGGACATGGTCAACTCATAGGACATCTATGGCAGAACTTTCCGGAACACTGACATTTAACTGCCACTCTCACACAGACCCTCATAGACAATACACACATACTCATACACATTGAGCCTAATGCATAGATATAGCAGCATACCCACTGACTTAAGGAAGCCCCGGATAAATGTGGCTGGATTTTTAAGGTAGGAAGATAACCTTAGGAAGAGAACACCTGTCTCACTGTATCTAGATGCAACTGGAGCAGTAGTGAAGAAAATACCTGAACAATACAGAAGAGTTCTGAATTATTCGCTCACATTGGCTAGAAAAGGTAGAAATCCTCCTCCCCATCCAGTTTGTGAGATGCTTACAAATGAGCATTCAGCCCCCCAATAATATTTTGGCTAATGCAGTTTTCCAAGTACAGCAGCCCCAGAGCCCAACGGGTGGAGACTGACTACAGTTGGGCTTTGATTCAGGCTGTAACGCTGGCATTCAACAGGGAGAGCACTGATGTGCACCTAGAAAGAACACATGCAGTTGTCAAGAAACATAAGACATGGGCAGAAATCAAGTCCGTTACAGTTTTGCATCTGTGCCCTTCCCATGTTGTCAAAGCAGTGATGAATGGCATTGGAAGGAAAACAGATGATGGAGGCCTTAAAGATTTTTCAACATATATTTTTGCAAGGCTTCAGAATACTGTTAAGCTTAACGCTGCATGTGATATTTTCAGAAACGTTTGCACAGCTTTGCTAGCAGAGCAGTTGAGTGAAAGTGAAGACCTGCCTTGAATTTCTAAAGGCACTCATTGCCAAAGAAAGATTAGAAGCAATTGAAGACAGTACAGAAACAGATGAATCCAAGATCTGGGATGATGACACTGAGAGGAAGTCAGCCAAGACAATCATGTGCAGGTCCCATTATAATAAAGAATTTAGGAACGTGCTTGATGAAGTCAAAAATATTATGGAAATGGAGAAAGATTACACTGAAAAAGAAAATGCATACCATTGTCTTAAAATCATTGACTTCCTTTTGGACAATTATATGGGAATCTTTCCTCCTTGGAGTGGTGTAATGCTGGGTGATCTGAGAAGGTATGCCTTGGAAAATGAATGCACAGACTGTGAAACTGACATGGAGAAAGCAAGGGACACAAATTATCATGTAGAAAAATGGTTTGGTATTGTTAAATATTCCATTCTTCAAAAATGAGGACCTTCTTGTGAAGCCCATAAGACCAATGTGAAATCCAGCTTTTGCAGAAGAGAGCTGGGCTAAGAGGGAGGAGCTAGCACCAAAAGAGGCCGGGAAAGCAAAATACTATTCTGCTCCAAAAAGTGAACTGGAGCCCAAAAGAAAAGTACAAGGAACAACAAAAACTGTTGGTAGTAGTTCTTCAAAGGTGAACAAAATAGCTTTGTGAAACAAAACCAGAAACTTCAAAGGCTGTTCACAGAAACTTTTCTGAAAAGAAAGAATTAGATGTACCAAAAAGTGAATTCAAGACCAATAGAAAAGTAACAGAAAATGCAATCACTTCTCACAGTAACCTTTCTAAAAAGAAAGATTTAACTGAACCAAAAAGTGAACTTGAGCCCAAAACAACAGTAACAGTGACCGCAAAGACATTTCACAACAATCCTTCCAAGAAGAAAGAAACACAAGCTGTAGATTTTTCAAAAGAGGTGTTTCATATTAAGAATAAACATTTGAGGTCTTTAAATTAAGTTGTGAAGTGTACAATTCTATCTACAAAGAAAATTACACATTTTACAGGTAAAAGCTCTGTGGAAATCATCAAACACAGAAATGGTTGTTTACAGTCATCTGAAAAGAGGCTTACCATCACCTTGCTACTTGCTTTATGACACTTCGCCCCCATGAGCTATTAAATGGAGAGGTACATATATATATATATTTATATATATATATATATATATATATATATATATATATATATATATATATATATATATATATATATATATTTTTTTTTTTTTTTTTTTTTTTTAAACTTCTATATGTTATTCAGTTTATTCATTTACTTATTTATTGGACCATAAGATGTTTCACAACATTTTCTGGTCAAAAATTACAGCTTTTTAGTGGCCTTTTGTCCATGTTGCAGTTTGTCTCCTGTTTCTATGTTTGTTTCCTGTTTCATATGCAGTTCTTACAATACTATAGTGTAGATTTTCATTTAAGGTTTTATTATTATTTTTTTTTTTTTTTTGCTGTTACCACTAAGTTTTAAACAATTTAAAAGAATTTAGTAGGGCTCACCTTTTGATAATAATTTTCATTTTGCAGTGTCATATATAGAGTTGTATAACAGTCTCCATTATGTTTAAATCATCATAAATCCAATGAGCAACACTGTTAACTGTCATGAAAGGATTATGTAATTGCCATTTTGCCTTATTACTGATAGATTGAAATCGAAAAAAGGAATGAAAATTTGGCAAATTTGATTGATTACCTTGATTAAGTCTTTGGAAAACTCTTGTACTTGTCTTGTACAGACTAAACTGGACCAACATTTCAAAGTGCTTTTGAAAAGACATACTGAATTATAACGTGGTCCTGACACATTATACACAGGAATTTTGTTCTTACTTGCCTTTAACTACCATAATCTAATCCTAATTTCTTGTTTTCATTTTTTTAGCCAATAGAATGTTGCATTCAAGCAATATTAAAGAAGCACACTAAGCCTGGACATTTATTTCAGATGAATCATTACATAAGTGGTATAATTCTGCATGGGACAAGAGAACAGATAGCTCAGCAGAGTTTGAAAAATGTGAGTTTATTTTCAATCCATCAATATTGCCACAATCGTATTTACTTCTAAAACAAGACTACTGCCGATAATTAAAGAATAAGAATGAAATGCCTTAACAATATGCTTTTACAGGTGAATTTTGATTCTTTTGGTGGGGTAATATCCTTAGTCAACGTAAACAACTGTCACTGGAAGTTTGTGGTATGTCTTGAGACCTATGCACTTATTATTACTGCATTCAATTATTAAGAATGTGCATGTACTCATATTTCATGGTTTACTATCTATTACTACAAATTTGTCAAAGGAAATATAAGTATAATCTTAAAAATGATGGGTCTTCAAGGGTTTTTTATTAAAGGAAAAGGTTTTATATAGAACCATGAGCACTTAAATAACTCTTTGCATGATTAAAATCACAATGATGGAGAATATGCTATAGATGGTTCTAGATGGCACATTTATGAAAAGATTTCTTTATGAAGTGTGTTACAATAGAAGAACTGTGTTCGGTGCCATAAAGAATATAGACTCATCTATAGCACATTCTATATCAGTCTGAAGAAACCCTTTCAAGATGCAAAATAACTCTTTAACCATGCAAAAGTTTTTTTTCAAGTGTTCAGGGTTCTAAAAAGAACAATATTCTTTCTTAAAGAACCCTTGTAGATCCATTCTTTTTAAGTGTGTATATGAATTTTAGAAAAATAAAGTCAATATTCTAACTTGGGTTGCTGTTTAAATTTGCACATATGCTGTTATTTTTTAAATAGATTGATGTGTTTAATAATTTATTTTTGGTCATGTTTCTATCAGTATCTCCATGCACTATCAGGACAGATTTTTGTGGTGGATCCTGCAGCAGCAGAAAACAACCATGATGAATCAAGAAAAGCTGCCACAAAATACTAGTTAATTATTCAAACTATATTACAGTCTATTCAGTACACTTTAATGGATATGCATAAATCTGAAGTGTTTATGATTTTAACGTATGCTTGCAGAAATTACTTAAGAATGCGCGTAAACAAACTAGGCAAATCAGAATGGGTCAATTTCAAGTGGAAGCCCGGAACAATTCAGCACACTATTCAAAATGATGCTACCAGTTGTGGAGTCTTTGTGATGCAGGTACTGGAAAAACGGACTATCTGGAATGTGTTTCATAATATTGTTTGTAACATTTTGTATGTAAAGTGCTAATAAGGGCGGCACGGTGGCGCAGCAGGTAGCGTCACACAGCTCCGGTTTCCTCCCACGGTCCAAAAACACATATCTGTAGGTGGATTGGCAACTCAAAAGTGTCTGTAGGTGTGAGTGTGTGTTGCCCTGTGAAGGACTGGTGCCACCTCCAGGGTGTATTCCTGCCTTGCACCCAGTGATTCCAGGTAGGCTCCTGAGCCATAGCGACCCGGAACTGGATAAGCATTCAATACATTCAGTGAATGAATGAAGTGCTAATAGAAATATTTGTCAATTACAGATGCCAAAGGAGACAACTGAGCAGTTTCCAAACATTCCTGCATATTTCAACATTCATTCTACAAAGATTTTCATTGGAAATCTCAGAGAACAAATGGCAGAAACAAATCTTTCTGCATCAGGTAAAAAAAAGAAAACCCTTAGGAAATAAAATTTCATTTTGACACTATAGAACTGTGGTAAGCAGTTACAGGTTATATTTTTCCTTAGAACCAAAAGATGAGTACTGTTCTACTTCTGACTTAAAGACCTTCCAAGAAGAATGGAGAAAGAAGCAGTAATAATCGACTGGGTATATTTGTATTTTTTGTACTGACCATATTATTCCTCTTATAGTCATGTATTTTAATATTTACTATTATTATAACATTATTTCTAAGTCAGTTATATGTCGTGTTCACACAAAGAAAAGTGCTAAATAGACCTGAATTGTTATTTTAATATGTATAGTTAAGGTTTTCTAGGCACTTATATCAGAATATGTTAATATGCATACAAGTGATTATTTTGATATGTGTTTGTTTCCTCCTATTCTTTTTTTCAGACTCAATGTGATAAATGTGAAAGATGGTTTCATGATTCTTGCATTACCCTCCAACAAAATCTTGAAAAACATTTGCCATGGCACTGTGCTCTTTGCAGGCAAACAAAGAGAATGGTAAAGCATTTCAATTGATGTATATCTAATTTTAATTCACATATGCCTAAAGTTCGGGGTTTTTTAATTTATTTTTTATATTAAATTTATATATTATTTGTGCTAAATAAACTGATACATGAATCGTCAACTGGATGCTACATTATCTTTTTGTTAATCACTAAGTAAACTTGAAAATTTGAATTTTGAATGACATTGTTACCTATAATCATAATCAATGCAAGAAGTACTTTTATATATGTGAATATTTGTGTTGAAATAAAATAACTGTATATATTTTACTGTGTGTGTGTGTGTGTGTAATCTTATATATATTTCAAATATATATATTTCTTCAAAGACGTATTATGGTTTGAAATTAAATATGATCTGTGTTTTTAAGTGTAGGTTTGACATCATTAGGTCCAACAACGTGAGAGAATAATAGATTTATATGGTTATTTAAATAATTATAAAATAAATTACTTGTTTCACCAAAATAAGCCTTGTAATGTGTGAAGAATAAATATCTGTACTTTTGTAAGTTGGTTTGACATCATTAGTTCCAAAGACGTGAGAGATTAATAGATTTATATGGTTATTTTAACCATTAATAAATAAATTACTTATTTTTTCACCAAAAACAAGCCTTGTAATGTTTGAAGAATAAATATCTGTATTGTTTTGTGTTGGTTTGACGTCATTAGGTCCAATAACGTGAGAGATTAATAGATTTATATGGTTACATTAATCATTATAAAATAAATTACTTAATTTTACTCTTTTTCCATGGAAGAGTAATGTGAATAAATGAAACAGCAGCTAGCTCTTACAATGCCTTTTTATTGGGTATACGTTCAGGGATACATTGGTAAGTTAACAGAAAACACTTCATTTACACAATATGTTTAATTTGAAATCAGATAAAGATTTAAAAGGTAAAACAATAAAAGTGAAAAATGTATTTACCTTTGTACAGGAGAAATAAGTTGAAATGAAAATAATTTGAAATTAAAATAGCATTTCTGGAAGGGGGTTGCTGCTTCGACACTACAAAAAACTAGCCATTATGAGTCTAAGTTATGTTTAAGTTATAAGTCTAAGTTATGCTTATAACTTTCAGCTTGAAACTGGATATTTATGATTAATGTTGCGTATTAGGCTCTACAAAATAAACTAAGCTAAGTTGACATTGCAAACATTGAGCAAAATCCTTACAATGATAATACAAAATTATTTCCATATTTCTCCTTACCGGCTGCAACTGGGGTCTGTCCTCTGGAAAATTATGGAGCTATATTAGGGTCAAAAGTGATACTGAAACTGAAAAGTGATACTGATACTGAAAGTTCAAACTTTAAGATTGAACTTTGAAGCATACAACAATGTATTCAAAATTGAATTATTTTTTTCAGTTTGCATAGAATTTTGATTCAATTATTTAATTTTTTTTGAACAAATAATAGATTTTCATTTTTCACTTTCCTAGATATTTTGATATTTGAAGTTACATTTTTTATTAGAAGATTTTTTGTGTTCAGATTCAGATGTTTTTTTTGTTTTTTTTTTAAGTTTTATATCTTTTTTCACAGATCTTATTTTCCCTTTCAGATTCTTTTTTTTTTTTTTTTTATTTTACTTGAGTTTTGGACCAGATCAAGCTTGGGAGGAGCGACATCATCGGAGAGAGGCGTGGTATACTGACTAACAACATAACAATGAAGGCAGAGGAACTTCCTCACAGTTGACTATGAGAACTATCACTGAACACTCACTTTATACACAATGTTTGGTGTAAAACATTGACTTTAGTGACAAAGTCCTTTATAGTGAGTTCTTTTAGACAACATTCAGCACCATTTGCAATAAAAGAGCTATAAACTCTGCCGGAGTGCATAGCTCCAGCCACACTAGATTCAAAGCACTTTGCTGGCGATGATGTCCACTCCATCAGGACAAGCTGCATCGAGCCAGTAACAGTCTGAATAAGCTCCTTATTCTTCAGGTTTTTAGTCTGATGTTCCACATTAAAGGCTAAGCATCACTTAATGGACCTCCATGAATATTTCACATTATTTTAGTTACTGACATAATTTAAGTATGAGATATAAATATGAATTAAAATGAAAATCCATCCATCCATTATCTGTAACCGCTTATCCAATTTAGGGTCACGGGGGGTCCAGAGCCTACCTGGAATCATCGGGCGCAAGGCGGGAATACACCCTGGAGGGGACGCCAGTCCTTCACAGGGCAACACAGACACACACACATTCACTCACACACTCACACCTACGGACACTTTCGAGTCGCCAATCCACCTGCAACGTGTGTTTTTGGAGTGTGGGAGGAAACCGGAGCACCTGGAGGAAACCCACGCGGACACGGGGAGAACACACCAACTCCTCACAGACAGTCACCCGGAGCGGGAATTGAACCCACAACCTCCAGGCCCCTGGAGCTGTGTGACTGCGACACTACCTGCTGCGCCACCGTGCCGCCCTAAAATGAAAATAGCATGCTTAATTTGCTTTAAAACTGACAATTTTATTAAATTGATGGAAAAACCCTAGCTCACTACAGAAATTCTTGAACGCAACCGTGTGATGTCAGTGGTGGACGACAGCTGAACGCCGCGGTAAAACACCGTTATGACTGACTGTTATGACAGTACCTAGCTAGCTAAATAACCAACATTATTCATGACAATAGCCTAACAATAAGCTAAACTCAAATTTAGAGGTACCGTTATTCTTGTAAATGTGATCGAAGTCGAACTCGAATTCATCCGACACTATAAACCTCCGTAATGCAGCTACGTAGCCGAGTATAATCTGAGCCACCGAGTTTAGCGAGTCAAGCTAACGTTAACTAGCACCAACTAAAACAGGCGAAGCAAGTGTCCTTACCCTGTTTACCTCCATGTTACAGAGGCTCTTCAACACCTTTCGTTGGTGTCCTTACATGCCCATATTGTTGGAAAAGCGCCAGTGAAATGAGCTACAGATAACGGAGTGAGCGGATGGTCCTTTCCAAAGTGCCCGTTTAAAGTGGACAAATTTAGTCCATTTTCTGGATATTTTGGGATCTTTGGGCCATTTGTTCACAGATGTCCCACTGTACATTGAATGATTGCAGCCAAAAACAACACACCTTTTCGTCATTTTGCATAAAATTAAGTGCAACTTCTAGAGTTGTTGTCCACCATCTACGTCACATGCAAGACGTCTATTACAGTTTCCGAACACCGTTGGGGGGGGGGACCAACGGTCTTTTAAACCTTATTCCTTGAATTAGTAAGAAATAACATGTTTTCTGACTATCAATAAATACAAGTTAGGAACTCAAATTCCACTGTATTTATTTGTTTGACACTTTCATAGAGTTGGTGCTTAGCCTTTAAATTGTGCTTTAAATTAAACTGGTTCTGTTGCTGTGCGTTTTCCTTTATATTCCATACATTTACACAGAAAACAGCTGCAGTATCATTTAATGTGGAACAGGAAATGTAATTAAGAAGATGGGGGTGAAAGAAGTTAATTTCACCATTGTTAACATTATTTATCTGCACGCTGGAGCCAGCAGCTTGTCCTGATGGAGAGGACGCCAACGCCAGCAAAGTGCATCGCTGTAAAAGAGCTATAAACTCTGTCAGCAGAACGCATTTGTTTTCATTGACTAACAGACCCAGACGCTGTGAGAGTCACAAACAATGGCCAAGACAATAAACATGTTTTCAAAGCTTAGATTTCTTTTACTAGATGCATTTCCCCCACTGATGCCATTTAAATACAGGAAGGAGTGGAAGGGAGGTTGCCTCGCTCTACAGCCAATCAAGGTGAAGCTTCCGCCTCCGGCATTTAAAGGGACAATATTGGTTTAGAAACTAACGCCAGAAACAAACTAGATAAATCAGAAAAAACACACCATAACAAAAGTTTTTTTTTTCTGTTTGGTGAGAGTATTAGGCCAATAGTAGAGGTACAAGAGACTAGTTTCTACATTGTAAGATATTGGTTTAGGTGCAGACAAGATAAATATGATGTATTTCTGCAGTAAAGTAATAATTTTCCTTATAGTGAGCTTGGGGTGTTTAGAGACTCCAAAGGGACACTTGAAGAGGCCACCTTTGCTGGAGTACACACCACTGTCTACTTCAGCGAATAACTTCAAATCAGTAGAAGGTATTAACTTCAAAGAAAAGCCAAACTTCAAATTTCAATACCTCTAAATTGTTATTCTTACAAATTTTAATGGTTTTCTGTAGAATCCAATCATGATACTGCCTCTAGTTTATTCACTGCCTGAGCAAGAAGCTTCCAGATTTGAATATGTAATTTCAGGCAGAAAATGGGAAAAAACGTCTGGATTTTATAAGGGGTTAAATTACTATTAAATTGTTAAATAGTTATCTAGCTAACTCAAGGTAAGTTGATAGCCAGTAAGCTAAATAAATGTAGCTGTTAGAATAGTTAATTGTTAGCTAGGTATGTGCAGCTATGGTTGAATATAAACATTTACATAAACGTCAACATTTTCACACAGTGGACAACACATAGGGAATAGGAAGGCTTTTGAGATTGAGCATGTATTTTGCCCAGCTGTCTTCACACTGCAGGCTAAGAACTCTCTTTTACACAAAGCAAAACCACTCAACTTTGTTGTTTAACTTGTTTTGTGTTTTTATTTATTTTAAGTAGGATAACTTAACAGAGAACAGTGAATATTCTTGTTCTCTTTATTAAGTACATATAAAGTCACAGATGTATTTTAGGTACCATGTTGAAGAACACTAATGTAACTTACAAATTAAAAGACAGAATGTAATAATACTACTGATAGTAATAAACAATTTGCACAAAACATAGCACTTCATAGCTGTAACATGTATGATGGCACGAGTACTACATTGGAAGCAAAACAATAAGAAATGGAGAAGGTTCTACGAAAAGAACAGCTTTGTACAATTAGTTTTTTGTGTTTTAGAAGCTTGCTGGGTCATGCACCCCAAGGGGGCATCTAAGGTCTTTGAATAGTGTATTGGGGACACCATAAAATATGCACCGCACAGAGGAACAAGGGTAAGTCACATAATTGGTCATAAATAGGCTTTTTTTCAGCGGTAAATATGGTGCAAAACACATTCACACACTCGTATAAAACTTGCACATTCGCAAACCAACATGTGAATCTGTGCAGTGCGAGTTACACACCTACACAAGTCTCCTCAGAAATATATATATATATGAACGTGTCAAAAAAAAAAAAAAAGATACAGTGGAATTTGAGTTCCTAACTCAAAATATCTACCATGAAATGATTTCATATTTATAGGTGTTAGAAAGGTGAAATAAAAAAAAATCCACCTTAAAAAAAGCCTATTTAAATTAGACTTCCACATTAAATAAATGACCACTTCAAATAACCCTTAAAACCTTAAAAAAAAACCACCAATACATTTTGATTGCCACCTTTAAAAAAATTCCACCTTAAGAAACCCACAATTTTATTAAGACGTCCACCTTAAAAACAACAACATTATTTGGAGATCCACCTTAAAGATGACCTTTAAAATCTTAAAGACTGTATTTTTCTGTCCCTCACACCCCTCCCCTTCCCTTTCTCTCTCTCACATGCACGCTCACAAACTGAAGGACTGAGAGAGATTCACAATTCAATGAATTCCTTCGGGGGGACACCCTCCAAACAAACTCGTGTAGCTCGGAAAATTTTCATGTTAATTTTTAACCAAACATACCGTAGCGACAAGGACACTCTGGGGATCGATTTGGTCGTAAGTTTTCATTTTGAGCAATAATTGACCGTGTTATGACGAGTTAATCACAGAACAAATTATTGAAAAACTGCTCGCTGAGCCGCTCTGAAATACATTGAACTCTATGGGAGCCAAAACCGCCCTAGTGCTGAAATTCACAGGTGCTAGAAAGAGGTACTTTCTCTACCATTTAAAATTTAAATGAAGTTTCTAAGTGAAATATAAGGAAATTATGGGGAAATGTTTGGCTGAAAACTGTATAGCAAAATTGGGTCAGAGATATTAATTTCAATACATTCCTATAGGAGTGTACAAACCCTCCAAACAAATGCTTATAGCTCGGAAAACTTTTCCCAAATGGCTTAACCGAATGTAATGTTACGAGAAGAACACTTGGGGGATCGATTTGGTGTAAACATTTTTCATTTCGAGCAAGAACTGATCGTGTTATGATGAGTTAATCACAGAACAAATTATTGAAAAACTGCGCGCTGAGCCGCTCTGAAAATACATTGAACTCTATGGGAGACGAAACCCTCCCTAGTGCCGAAAAAAAAATCATAACTCAAAAACCATATTTTCAAATGTTCGCATATTAACAGAAAGTGGAAATTTCACTAGCATTTAAAATATAAATGAAGTCTCTAGGTGAAAGTATAAGGAAGTTATGGGGAAATGTTTGGCTGAAAAGTGAAAAAAGGCTTTCCGGGCAGAGGAGCTAGAGTGACGATGACATCACGCACTCTAACCATCTCCCATTCAAGTCCCAATATTCGACGTGGTGGGTGTCGGTGTGCCCAGGTCTGACCGTCTCGTGTCCGTAGCTTCAAAATTGACCGAGTTAGAGCCGGTTGAAATTTTGGCCAATGCATTCCTATGGGAAAAAATCCCACTTTGGAAGCTCGTATTCCGGAATCCGTAACAAGCAACCCGACTTAGGCATAGGATCTACAAACCGGATTCCAAAAAAGTTGGGACACTAAACAAATTGTGAATAAAAACTGAATGCAATGATGTGGAGATGGCAAATGTCAAATTTTTATTCGTAATAGAACATAGATGACAGATCAAAAGTTTAATCTGAGTAAATGTAACATTTTAAAGGGAAAAATATGTTGATTCAAAATTTCACAGTGTCAACAAATCCCAAAAAAGTTGGGACAAGTTGGAAGCTGGAAGACCAATTAACACTAATTAGGTCAATTGGCAACATGATTGGGTATAAAAAGTGCTTCTCAGAGTGTCAGTGTCTCTCTGAAGCCAAGATGGTAAGAGGATCACCAATTCCACCATTGTTGCGCAGAAAGATACGCAATACCAGAATGGTGTTACCCAGCGTAAAATAGCAAAGACTTTTAAGTTATCATTATCAACTGTGCATAACATCATCAAAAGATTCAGAGAATCTGGAACAATTGCTGTGCGTAAGGGTCAAGGCCGTAAAACTCTACTGGATGCTTGTGATCTCCGGGCCCTTAAACGTCACTGCACCTCAAACAGGAATGCCACTGTGAAGGAAATAACAGAATGGGTTCAGGAATACTTCCAGAAAGGATTGTCAGTGAACACAATTCACCGTGACATCTGCCGTTGCCAGCTGAATCTCTACAGTGCAAAGAGGAAGCCATTTCTAAGCAAGGTCCATAAGCTCAGAGGTTTGCACTGGGCCAGGGGTCTTTTAAAATGGGGTGTGGCAAAATGGAAGACTGTTCTGTGGTCAGATGAGTCACGATTTGAAGTTCTTTATGGAACAGTGGGACGCCATGTCATCAGGACCAGAGAGGACAAGGATAACCCAAGTTGTTATCAACGCTCCGTTCAGAAGCCTGCATCACTGATGGTATGGGGTTGCATGAGTGCTTGTGGCATGGGCAGCTTGCATGTCTGGAAATGCACCATTAATGCAGAGAACTATGCTCAGGTTCTAGAACAACATATGCTCCCATCTAGACGTCATCTCTTTCAGTGAAGACCCTGCATTTTTCAACAAGATAATGCCAGACCACATTCTGCAGCAATCACAACATCATGGCTATGTAGGAGAAGGATCCGGGTACTGAAAAGGCAGCCTGCAGTCAAGATCTTTCACCTATAGAGAACATTTGGCGCATCATGAAGAGGAAGGTGCGACAAAGAAGGCCCAAGATGATTGAACAGTTAGAGGCCTGTATTAGATATGAATGGGAGAGCATTCCTATTTTTAAACTTGAGAAACTGGTTTCCTCTGTCCCTAGACGTCTGTTGAGTGTTGTAAGAAGAAGGGGGGGATGCCACACAGTGGTAAAACCCTAGGAGGAGTAGCAGTTTACATTTTGTGAATAGAATAATAATAATAATAATAATAATAATAATAATAGGATTTCGAAAAACAGTAATTTGGCTTTGACAAATTAAGCTCCGCACTGTTTTAGGTGGATCGTGTATTTCTGGGGGAAAAACGACAGTTGTTTGTAAGTGGTAGAAGTTTAACTTGTCTTTAAGTTTTTAATTCGCTGTTTGAAATACCTCTGCTATGAGCAGGGAGAGAAACACCTAGGTAACAGACTGAGATGGCTTATTTACAAACACCGGTGCTTCGTAAACAAAAGACGGGTTTCGAGCACGCAGACGAGAGACCTAGCAGATGGTGAGAAAAACGTTTCATTAAAACGTAGTTTTTGTGATTACAATCCTGAATTACGGTGGCACGGTGGCGCAGCAGGTAGTGTCACAGTCACACAGCTCCAGGGGCCTAGAGGTTGTGGGTTTGATTCCTGCTCCGGGTGACTGTCTGGGAGGAGTTGGTGTGTTCTCCCCGTGTCTGCGTGGGTTTGCTCCCGGTGCTCCGGTTTCCTCCCACAGTCCAAAAACACACGTAGGTGGATTGGTGACCGTCCGTAGGTGTGAGTGTGTGAGTGAATGTGTGTGTGTCTGTGTTGCCCTGTGAAGGACTGGCGCCCCCTCCAGGGTGTATTCCCGCCTTACGCCCAATGATTCCAGGTAGGCTCTGGACCCACCGCGACCCTGAACTGGATAAGCGGTTACAGATAATGAATGAATCCTGAATTACAGCTTTAAGAGGCTGATGTTGTGCTTTCCATAGATTGCATGTCATTTCATATGTCTGTTCACGGTATAATGAAGCCATGACAGGACGCACATTGCAGCACTTTTAAGTGCACCAACAAATTTTGACCTTGCATGACATCCCCAAAAGCCGGCTCATGCAGATCTGGGGCTGGTTTAGCTGAGTAACAATCAGGTCTGAAGTCACTGTCTACTTTTTTACATGCATTAATTTATTTGTTAAATTGATGACCAGGTGTGGGTCAGTGGTCAGTAGAGAACTCTCTGTGAAGGTGGGTCTCTGCTTCCACGTACTGTCCCAACCATCTGAAGAGCTCTTTTTCGTTAAAGAACCCAAACAGTAGCACATAGTCAAATCAAATCAAATCAAATTTTATTTATATAGCGCTTTTCACAACAAAAAGTCGTCTCAAAGCAGCTTTACAGAGATCCGGGTCCAAGCCTCCTATGAGCAAGCCAGGGGCAACAGTGGCAAGGAAAAACTCCCTCAGCACACGAGGAAGAAACCTTGGAAGGAACCAAGACTCATACGGGGAACCCATCCTCCTCGGGTCGACACCGGAGACACAACATAGTTCTGCCATCACAGGGGTCTTCTCTCTGGCCACTTCTCTTTTGCCCATATCAGCTCTCAGCCACCATGGACAAGTGTCCTCTCCATTGACCTGATGCCCAGAGTGGACGATATACAGACAGAAACAAAACGTCATGATCTCTGAAGACATTTCCACAAGAGGATGATGATAACAAGCTCATATCATCCACCCTTACCTGTGGAGGGATCTCTCTGTGTCCTCTCTGACCCTCTTGTTCTGGATGGACGGTCCTGGGATGGTCAGGGGTTGGATCTCCACCTGCTGTGTCCTTTTCACCTGTCAGACAGAAAGACAAGACTCGGCTGCAGTGTCTCATCACTAATGACCCTGGCTTTTACCTGAATTTATTAAATGTTCTTCATCATGTTCAGAGTTTGGCTTTGATTGTTGGGTCATAGGTGGTTTCCACGTCTTAAATTCCTCCCTGGAGCTCTGAATCTATTGCTTTACTGGAAGGACGCACAGTTAGGTTGGGGGTGGGTCCTCACCTGCAATAATAATAGCAAATGAATATAAAGTTAAAATAAATTACACCAACCTGTAACTAAGAGGAGCTGAGGGTCAGCTTGGCTCTGTTCGCTGCAGCTTTTCCACCTCTACGTCCAGGCTGACCCTCAGCTCCTCTTAGTTACAGTTTGGTGAAGTGTCCAAATGTGTCAGTGTCCAGAATCTGAAATTTTGATCCGTCATTCATCCAGACATGGGTCAGGTTCAGTGAGGTCAGGGTGCTCCTCAGCGAGGGCCAGCTCAGCTGTAGCCCTCCTCATGGTCAGCTGGTGTCCTGCTGATACAGGAATGAAAATCAGTAGATGTGTGGCACTGTCCACATCCACAGCTGTGAAAGACAGGCTTTGTGTGCTTTAGAGCAGAATGGTGGTAAACTGCATCAGTGCAGGACTGACTGCGACATCTGACCATGTTCATGTTGCCATAGCAACAGTATTACTGAAACAGAACCACTGCTGCCTGTGGATGGGGCGATGTTGGCCCTATTTGATCCTGTACGGAGTTTGGAACACACACTGATTTTCTGTTGTGCTTGAAGTCTGTGTTTCAGACTTAGGGAGTAGTAGGACGAGCAGTAGTAGCAGTAAGAGGAGCAGTAGCTGAAGGAAGAGGAGGAGGAGTATTAGTAGGGTTAGGAGGAGTAGAAGGAGGAGTAGGAAGAGAGTTAGTAGCTGGAAGAGGAGGAGTATTGGTAGGTGTAAGAGGTATAGAAAGAGAGAGAAAGGTACTAACTGGAGGAGTAGTAGGAGGAGCAATAGTAGCAGGAGGAGGAAGAGTGGATGTAGAAGGAGTGTGTTGAACTCACGCAGACGTGGGTCAGCGTCGGGGCTGGTGTTAGAATCGTGGAGAAACCTTGGCCGGAGCACTCTCCACTCTCAGCTCGTGTCCTGCTGATAGAGCAATAAACACCATCAGTTACATTCATCACATTATTATTTTGTCTCTCTGTGAAAAGGTGATCTGTTCATTCATTCGCTCACCAGTGGTGTCACGCACAGCTTCATGTGTCAGGTCCATGTCCGATTCTCTGAGTTGTCGGACGGCTTCTGTTTTAGCAGGAGGAGGGGCAGGAGGAGCAATAGTATCGGGTGGAGGATGAGTAGCTGTAGAATGAGGAGGAGTGGAAATAGGAGGAGGAAGAGTATAATGCGCAGCGTCTCACCGGAGATTCACAAGGCGTCATAACCTTAGTTTGAAGTGTCTCTGAAAAATCTTAGTTTGGAGGAGTACAGACCTCCCCCCTCGGCCCTACCCCGTTTTCCCGACAAGACTTAAGAGCCCCGCCCCTAGGCAGAATGGAGGGGAGGGGCTGAGGATTGAAATGGGATTCATCCTTAGAGTGTGTTTTCTGGTGCTGTACTCACTCTGAGTTGTGAAGTTCAGATGCAGAGCGTCCAGGAGCTCTCAGGCGGTGTCCTCCTGAGCTCCAGAGGGCACTGTGTTCACAGTCACCTCTCCTGCTTTAACATGAATAAATATCAATAGCTGTCCAGTGTGTGTTTTCAGCTGTCCAGTGTGTGTTTTCAGGTGCTGCACTGACCCAGAGTCTGCTGACCGGCCGGGCCAGCATCGTCCTCCTCAGTCCGTAGGAGCTCACTGACCGCTGTGTCCACAGAGTCAGTGGAGCTCACTAACAGCTCGTCCCCTGCTTCAACATTAAAAGAGACATCACGTCACTGTCCTTCTCCTGATTCACTCGTTCTTATTGTAGAGATCTACACACTCACAGCGTCCACCACCTCCATCTCTGCCTGCACACCCGTAAACAGCATCCTCTAGGTGCTGAGCGCTGTCCTACTCGACGTCAGCGACCACAACCTCCATCTCTGCTTTCACACCAATAAACAGCGTCAGTTTTACAAGGTTATTATTTCCTGACCACCTTCTCATGTCCTGTCCTCACCGAGTCGTGGGAAGCTGAGACGGGCGTCCCCCAGCTCCTCAGCACCCATCAGCCTAGACGCCAGTTTCCTGACCACACGGCGTCTGGGTCTGGCTCTGATCGTGAACTCTGGGCTCCTGGATATCCCTGCAGAGGAAAGAGTGTTGGGATGAAATGGGATCGAAGCTGGGTCTCCTGCAGAATCTGTGCTGAGTGCAGATCTGATTCCTCCTTCACTACACTACAGTGACATTAGAGATGTTCTGAAGACAGCGTTGCCTTTGAGGCAGAGCAAATGTGATTGGTTACCAGCCCACAGGCTCGGATGAGTGTGAATGGTTACCAGTGGCAAAAAATAAAAATGCAGCACTTCCAACAAATTATAAAACAGAACAAAGATTCATCTGAACATTATCGAGAGATGGAGCTTATATCTAAACTAATAAAAATAGAAACGAATTTTAAACATCTGTTGAAAACGGTAATGAACGTCATGGAAATAGTTATTATTATATTTTCCTACTGCACTGAAATCCAACCCAACCGTGACTTTGTTACACCCCAACTTTCCTGGGCATTCATCAGGAGCGTGTTCCTCTCTTCACCGAAGGGAAAGCGTCTACTCTTCTGAGAGATTTTACACTACATGCTGGAAAATTGCTGTGAGGATTTGATGGTGAATCCACACAGCAATCGCCAGTCACACACCTGAGTCTCTGCTGTGAAATCTACTGATCCACTCACTCAGATCCGTTTGGACGGTCCTCTCCGTCTGATCCAGTGGAGCGATGTAATTTCTGTCCACGTCCTTGGAGACGCCCTGGTGTCCACTGCTCTGTGGTGTCTCTGAGCAGAGGGACACAGACTCTGTCCCCAGTTCTCCATTTTGGCCTTCATGGCCACCTTCTTTCTCTTCACTGCACCTAAGTGCTTTCTTCCACCATCTCCACCTCTTCTCCTTCTTCTTTCCTCTTTCCTTCTCCTTGATCTTTTTTCTGTCCTTCTCCGGTTCCAGTGTCCCGTATGGGCTCTCTGTGTCCGAGTCTTCCCAACTAATGCACCAGAATCTCAGGAGGCAAAACATCGTGCTGCTGCTGCTCGAAGCTGCAAAAGGATTCTGAACTTTACCTCCGTCTTAACTTTGTGACATCACACTCTGGAGCCTGTGATGTTTGTGATGTCATGGGAGTTCCACCCACTGCTTTCCACTGTGGTCACTGAAGGGGACAGCTTTAGAAGAATTGGCCAAGGTCAAAAGTTTGGAGACTCCCCCTGATAACTACTACACTCTGCTTCTGTAGCATTTTCCCCATAGACTGTAATGCAAAACTGTTAGCGTCATACTCTAATGCGTCTCTCTGCTCTTCTGTCTGAATCTGAGTGAGTTATTCACACACAGATCATCGTCTTATTTCACTCCTGTGTTGTTGTAGTGTGTAAGAGACGACAGACACAAGCCCCGTATTCGAGGCCGTAGCTTCAAAACTGACCGAGTTAGGGCAGGTTGAAATTTCAGCCAATGCATTCCTATGGGAAAAATTCCCATTTTGGAAGCTTGTATTCCAAAATCCGTAAGTCAGATCGCTCTAAAAAGCACAAGCAAACTGAGCTAGCATAGGATCTATGAGGGTGTGAATTTTCGTATCTGTAGCATGAAGACCCTAGGAGGAGTAGCATTTTACATTTTGCAAATAGAACTAGAGAGGGGGAAAGTTCGTAAACGAATTTGAATTTGGCTTGTCACGTATTACTAATATCGTTGCCACATTAGCTTATATGCTGCTAAATGGCTATGACGTTACAATTTGTAGAAACTGTCACATAAGAATAAATACCACATTAAAAAGACACCACCTTAAAACAAAATCCACATTAAATAAGTGACTACTACACTGAAACGGACACATTAAAAAGTCTCCCGTTATATTTTGCAGGCCACTTTTATAAAATTCCTTCTTTAAAATATCAGTCATTATATTTAGACTTCCCCCTTAAGCAAGTGACCACTTTATAGAAACAGTCACATTAAAATAAATACCACATTAAAAAAAGACTCCGATTATGTCTTGCAGGGCACCTTAAAAATATCAGTCATTATATTTTAGCTTCCACCTAAAGTAAGTGACCACTCCATAGAAAGGGTCACATTAGGTGTTAGAAAGTTGAAATTAAAAATTTCCTCCTTAAAAAAAAATTCCACTTTAAGAAATATACGGTTCATTGTCCTTTAATTGCTAAATAAAACAGAGTGTAAATGAATTATTTGCTGAGCTACATATTGCACTATATAGGGAGTAGGGAGGACGGAGTCATTTAGAATGAACCCCGAAGGCGCGAAAACTGCCAGCAGCGCATGCTCACTGAGCGACTCCTCAACGGTTTCCCTCAAGTAAGTCTGTCTTCCAGCGAAGTTCGTAATAAATGTGGAAATTATTGCATATAAAACGTACTTTTCATATAAGTTTTGTGTATTTAGGTGTATGTATGCCCACCACATACGAATTTTACAGAGATATTACTTAATAACGTTAACAATACCAAATGGTGTGTTTAAATCTAACGTTACAGTTGGAAGGGTCTCATTTTAAAGCTATCTCTGAATTGTGTGTCCTCCCTGTGTCTGCGTCGGATACCCGTTTTTTCCTTACGGTTTCCTCTCACAGTCTAAATACACATGTTGGTGGACGGATTGTCTATTAAAAATTGTCCATACCCACTGTCCCAATGCTTGTTCTATGTCCTAAGGCCTTCTTGGAAGTGTGCCTTTGACTTTGTCGAAGGGTGAGCAAAAACGGGCGCGAGCGTTCCAGTGTCCAAGGGGTTAATGCCTTTCTGACGAGTTCACCACAGTTGATATGAAACTCCTTAATTTTTGGGTTTTCTAAATATTTAAATGTGTTTAAAATATTTTGAGAATACTTTTAATTTAAAACGAGTACATGTTAAATTATAATACATTAATTTAGAAAAATATTTTTCTGTTCCTAACATAGCACATATGTTATAACTAATGTGCTCTGTTAATATATGTAGAAAAAAAATAATGAGTGCCCTTTAACACTTTCAGGTCCATATTATTTTACAGGGTCAAGAATTATACATGATACAGCCCTATTCACATTCCAAGTTTAATTACATCAGAGGATTAATTAAAAGAAATTATGTTAAAACACAGAAAACCCTAAGCAGTACATAAAAATGAATAATATTTAAGCTTTTCATTTCTGTTTAATTCCAGGTTTATATCCAGATCTAATCTTCCTGCACAGCAAATTCACCAGTGTTAAATCAACACTATTAGTGTTAAATTAACACTGATTTTGTAATAATTTAACACTCTCAGTGTTAAATTAACACTAATAGTGTTGATTTACCACTGAAGAATTTGCTGTGTGCTCAATAAGATACATGTAAGTATTAATTTTTTTCATTTAAAAATGAATCATTTTCAGTAAGCGTTCGAATGATAGAAGAACATTCAGTGTTCACTGACATCACTATTTCACTCCTGTTTTTATTGTTTTTTAGAATGTTCTCAAAGCCAAAATCTCCTCATGGAATTGTAGCACCTATAAATGTCAAATGCGTTAAATCAGGACAGTTGAGTTTGAGGTGGTGGAAGGACACATTTCTGCGAAAAACAAGCAGAAAATAGCTAATTGCGCCCTCAGCGATGGGGAACACTGCTACATTTAAAAAAATGAAGACACTGAACGTTTGAACAAAGGTTGCTCCTATTTCATTTAAAAATTCAATTATACTGATAACTATGGTAAAAAACTGATTTTCTTTACCACTTCAACGACAGTATTTAAAACTGCTAGTGTTAATGTCTCTGAGGACTTAGAACTCTTGTGCCGCCAAGCAGTGTTCCCTACATCAAGGAACTACAATCCACAGTCAGATTGGAAGGAAGAATATTGCACAATCATAGGAAAGGTCACTAGGGTAAGTACAGAAATCAACCCAATCAAAGTAGACAAAGGAAAGAGGTATGAATTCTTCCCATGAGCAGGAGAGAGAAAGATTAGCATACTGGACGTAGATGGTTGTTACTTTTACCCATTTACAGACACTGGGGGTTCTTAAGCAAATAGAATGTAGAACTAAGAAATGGTGAGATTGATGGTATACCTCAGAAGCTCTATTACACTACGCGGCAGCCCCTGGGCTGGCTGACAGCTGTGATGCTCATGCGCCGCCCTCAATATATAATACGGAGCACGACATCATAACCTCATTCAAAACAGGTACACCTCTTCCTCGCTTCACACTGCAAGGAGGAAGGTCTGGTGAGACACCTCACTCATGCTATAAGAGAACTGGGGTTACATAGTAACCTAAAGTTCTCTTTCAAGCATTCGTTTCGGTGTCTCACTAGCCCCACAGAAAGGCTGGGACTGTTAAATCCCAGAGCCGGCGCTCAACACCATATGTGCTACACTAGGTGCTGTCACATCCGTTTTATAAAACCTGGCGAACGTATGAGGCGAGGACCAGCTCGCTGCTGCGCACACCTCCTGAATCGAGACACCTCTAAAGATTGCCCAAGAGGTTGCTACACCTCTCGTGGAGTGTGCACGGACGCCCGGTGGAACTGCCAGTCCTTTACTGGAGTATGCCAAAGCGATCGCATCTGAAATCCAAGCTGGTCATTTTTCCTAAATTCCTTCGTTTTATTCACATAAATTCGCAGTGCTCACACAGGACATAACGTATGCAGCTGCTGCTGGCCTGGCAAGGTAAAAGGCAGAGGATAAAATGCCTGAAGTTCCAAAGGGAGACAAGGCTGTATAACCTTGGTAATAAAGGCTGGATTTGGACGTAAACATACTTTAGAGTCCCCCCTGCGAAAACTGCATACATGTAGAGCACACAGACAATGCGTGTATTTCACTTACACGCTTAGCCGATGCCAGGGCTAGCAAAAGTGCTGTCATGAAAGACAAAAACTTAAAGTCCACCTGAGTCTCCGTGCTCACGGTCGGCCACGGGATGTCCAGCTTGTCAGCTGCGTGCTTAAGCACATCCTGCAGATCCACACTTAGAAGGGGCAACGGTGGCGTCCCATCTGGGTCATTAGTGGCTTGCATGGCACCGGGATGTTTTGCCATCTGGGCGGGGTGGAGAAACGGAGAGTCCTCGAATTCAACGTCCTCATCCGAGACGAAAAATTTGGAACCGCCATCCTCATAGTCCTCCTCTGCGTCTAGCAGGGTGGCCAGGGGGGGCGAGGGAATCGAGTTGATCACCCCAGCTAAGAGCCACGGGGGTGGACGATTCAACGGGCATGGTGGCCTGCAGTAAAATCGGCGTAATGGTAGCGCCAGACACAAGGGGGTCCTCGCCTGAAAAACTGGCTTGTCGTGCCAGCCTACGGTGGAGGCTTTTAACGGTAAAACGCGCGCAGTGCTCGCACGAGCCCGGGTCATTCAACGCTGCCTGGGCATGTTGCAGCCCAAGTGAAACTGAGCAGACCTGGTGAGTGTCCCTGCTAGAGATTTTATTCCTGCAGGGACACGTCCGCGCTGGTTCTCCGTCCCCAATAGGCACCGCCTGCATTGCTGCAGCCATATAGCTGGTGTGCTAAATTGTGCTTAGACTGTGCTGTTGGAAACAATTGGCGTGGTGACCAAATAGTACCGCAAGCACGGGAGCTAACAACTAGCCGAAAGTCGCAACTAACATGGTGGTTAGTTAGCAGGGCCCGTTAGCTACGTAGCTGTTGTTTGGAGAAAAACAGACTACAATAATCCGAGCTATGGTGAAGACACGAATCAATTACTTTTCTCTTCCTTAACGACACTAAGCGCCCGTCGACGGAGGTATTAACTCTGTCTGCGGACAGTGAAGCTTAGGTGTCGCAAGGGGAGAGAGAATGAAGGCTTCTGGAGTGAAGCGAGAAGAAGGTTTTGAATTAGGTTATGAAGTCGTGCTCCGCATTATATATTGAGGGCGGCGCATGAGCATCACAGCTGTCAGCCAGCCCAGGGGCTGGCGTAGTGTAATAGAGCTTCTGAGGTATACGCGAAGGGGGCGTATCCCATAGTGAGACACCGAAACGAATGCTTGAAAGAGAACTGTTAGTTCATATTTCACAAAGCGTACTTAAAGTGGCGCTACTGTTGTTAGTTTAGCCATATTTCATGTTCCAGTACATGAACTAAATTTGTAACCATTCAGCACATTTTCCACCTACAAAAACTGGTTTGTAAGCCAGAAAAATTAGTTCCCATCTGGAACCAAAGAACAGTAGGTTCTTCAGAGCGAACTGTGATTAACTAATATGAAATTAAACAGGAATTTACTTTCTGGGGCTATGTTTGTCACAACACAATGTTCAGCAGGACAGTTCAAAAGCTAAGCTGGGCATTCGTTAGTAATTCCACCATTGGTGCCACCAAAGGACACATATTTCCGCCACACATTTAAAATAAATATATCAGTAATTTTTAATACATGTGTGGTTTTCAAAAAGAGCTAGGTATAGATTTGAAGTAAAGCATGTGAAATGTTTTTATTTATTAATGTATTTGTTATTACCCTTCTATAGGTTTATTACTCCTAACAGTTAACCTTTCAATGTCCTGAAAGAAATACCTTTTACGTTGAAAATTATTTATCTCTTTTGCAAATTATTTAAATTTATTATTAAATTAAAATTAAATTATTGTCAATTTATTATGTTTGTTTTTTTTCTCGTTTATTTAGCTGAGTACACCACGACTATAGCATACAAGGGATGGGCCTGTGCCTGTACGAGATATGGTACTACAGGCTCAAGAACTCTTCGAGGTCTCGCTTTGGAGGGATGCTTCACTAGCTGAATTACAACTCTCAGTAGACATTGAAATCACTCATCTTAAATTAAACCAAAAATCAAGGGACCATGTAAAATTCAATTCAACTACATTCACTCTGTCACGCCTTCGTCCTGTCATGTCTGTTGTCCCCGGCCATGTGCTTTTAGCACATGGCTATGTTTTGTTTATATCCTTGTCTCCGCCCTCGTCCCGCCTCCTCGTCCGTGTCATGTGTTAACCCGTCCTCGTTATCTGTCCAGGTGTGTCTCGTTTGTGTCTGTATTTAAGCCCTCTTGTTTCACGTCCTGTTTGTTGTACATTTCTCATTTCACATTTCTCTAGTCGGTCGTGTTTTCTGGTCTGTCCGTCTGTCTCCACAGCTTCTCCCCGTCTCTTTTCCTTTGTCGTTGTTTTCACTTTTTGTCCGTCTGTCACGCTTACCCTGTCTAGTTACCCGTGTTTAATTTAGCCTGCTTTGCTCCGTTTGTTTTCGTTCTGTTTAAGTCTCGTTGTGTTGTTATCATCCTTTATTAAATATACTGTGTTTTAGCGAGTGCGTCTGCCTCCCTCAATCCGCCCCTCACTCCTGACACACTCTCATAAGGTACATGAAAATGTTAAAGTTTATGGTTTCTGTGAGTCGTGGTTTGTTTAAAATATTAATGGTATGTCTGAATAACAAAAGATTAGAATGATTGGGCATTTGTGAAATCCACTGGCAGAAAAGCGATTTTGAAAAAGAAATATATGTATATTTCTATGCCTATAAACGTCTTATATACACAACAGTGCTTATTACAGCACTCTAGTTTTAGTAGCTTTAATGTATGTATTATATTCAGATTCAAATACGTATTTCAATGATTTAGGTCTTTACCTTCTAATACTAAGACAAAACTTGATTCAGACCTTGGTCCAGACTTGTGTGAAAAACTCTTAAAAAACCTTTGCATGCAATATCTTTGTTAATTATATCTGGTAAGGAGAAAATTGAGCTCATTTTGTGTTTTTCCTTTTTTTTTTTTTTACATTTGTTATCCTCTTAGATCCTGAAAATACTGTAAAAGCTTTTGTTTTGAGGGTATCATATTTACTAAAAACATTCCTGTCATTCACAGAGCAACGAAGATGAGGCCAAAACCCACACTATTGAAATTGTGGGGATCTCTTCTGGGACGAAGACAACAATTCTTACAAAAGAAATGGATGAACTGGTGATACCAGCAGAAATGTGGCATGGGGATGTGGACAGTGTTGCAGCCAAACGTCCGATTAAAATTCCAGCAACGTATAAAGTAGGAGTGGTATTGAAAATTGAAATGTAATTTAAAAAAAAAAACATTGCAGTCATGCTCTCATTTTAATCAGAATTTGTTCCGCTTACTAAAGGTACATGTTTAACATTTAGAATTCTACATTCATAAATCTACACTGCTACTGCTTAGTTTTCTTGTGTGACTGTTCTAATGTTCTAATTTGTTTGCATTTGTGAGTGAATTGACAGTATGAGTGTAAGATATTTAAACAGTAATTGTAAAAGAGTTTGAATAGAGACTGCACGAGTGCAAGACAGTGAAAGATGGTGAGTGCGTGTGTGAGAGAGAGAGAGCATAATTGTGAGACTTATGGGATAGATTTTACTACATCTCACAAATTTCTTGAATAGATCTTCAGTTATGTTCTGTTTTCTCCTTGTTTGTTTTATTTTTTTTTTTATTTTTTATTTTTTGCTAATGGGGTTAAGGGCTTATGGTCTTGACCTTGTCTATTAGGGTTACTTTCACTACAGACTACAGGCAATAAACAAGATGCAATGCCTGAGCTGACAGACAGCTGAGGAGATTCTGTGCACAGAAGCTAGAACAGGAAACAATTGGAAATCATTTTCTGAGTGTTCCTTGGAGTCGTCTCTTGGTTCCTGGTAAAAACCAAGACAAAGGGGAAAGGCAAAGCCTAAACAAGGGCAATTCCCATGCCCAGTGTTGTCCCCTGTGTTGTCTCCTGTTTTGTTCTCTATTTCTACCCTAGTCTGATCATGACTTTGTCTCCTGTCTTGTACCTTCTGTACACATGCATTGACTCTCATCTCTGTAAGACTCAAAGCCCAGTACAGAGTCTCAGAACATCTTCCACTGCACAAGACGGCACCTCTGTCCACACCTTGCCCCAGAGCATCTACCAGTGTTCCAAAGAGCACTAGAAATTCTGCACCTGTTCCTGTGGACATCAATGCAGTGCCCTCTGTCTTCGTAGAGGTCAGCACACCTGCTCTGTCTGGGTCAGTGTTCCAAGCCTTTGCCAGTGCCAACGCTTAGTGCACCCGAGCTACCAGTGCCAGAGCCTCTGGTCTGCCTTTGTCAGCACCACATCCACCTGAGCTAGCAGTACCAGTGCCCCAAGCTTCTATCGTGAAAGTCAGTGCCCATTCCTGTCAATGGAGCGCCCTGTGCCTTTGTGGAAGTCAGTCCTGTGTGCTTCAGGGACCTGCTCTGCCAGTGCCTCTTGCACCCGTCACCAGTGCCAGCGCACAGCGACTCTGTTCTGCCAGTGCCAAGCTTCTTCTCCGTCATTACTAATGCCCCATGCATCTGCAGCACCTGTTCCAGAATTCTGTGCTCAAGTTTCACCCGAGTCTACTTCCCATGGTCAGCTTCTCACACTTTATTATGAACTGTTGAGGACGTTGAAGCAGACGATTTTAGTGAGATTGCCTGATTGTTCCCCTGAATGGCCACTGGGGCAGTCTCTATGTCAGGTTCTCACCACAACTACAGGGACTAAAAGTTTAGCTTTTGTTTATATTTTTTTTCTCTTATATCCTGTTTTCTGTATTTATTATTCTGTGGATCATGTTCTTGTGTATGCTTATGTTCCCCTAGTGTTTTCGTATTGTCCTGGCTGTTTCATAAAGTATGCAGTTTTTTTAATTTTGCGGGATTTATTTGTTTCAAGATTGTCAACAGTGTTCATACTATTATCACTCCGATTAGAAGATCATTTGTCGTTTTTCCATTTTGTAGCCATGGAGCTGTTCAATATCGAGCAACGCATTCTTACTGTGAAAACTCATTACAAAAACCGGGAGTGCTACGCAGAGACTGTCCGTAAACTTTGCGGGATCTTTGGACGTGGCAATGCCCCTACCGCAACAAGTTTCGAGGTTGGTACAGAAATTCGAAGAATCTGGGTCAGTCGAAAACAGTCGAAACCATAATGTTCGAACACAACAAAACATTGCGGTAGTGCAAGATAATGTGAAAGTGAGCTCTGTGAAGTCGACGATCGGATGACTGCCTGCAGAGAAAGTGGAGGTGGTCATATGCTCGATATCATTTTTCATTATTAAATTGAAGCATATGTTGAATGAAATTAATAAAAAAAAAAATTTATTTTATTTCGTGGGTTGGATTCCCGCTCCGGGTGACTGTCGGTGAGGAGTTGGTGTGTTCTCCCCGTGTCCGCGTGGGTTTCCTCCGGGTGCTCCGATTTCCTCCCACAGTCCAAAAACACACGTTGGTAGGTGGATTGTCGACTCAAAAGTGTCCGTAGGTGTGTGTGTCTGTGTTGCCCTATGAAGGACTGGCGCCCCCTCCAGGGTGTATTCCCGCCTTGCGCCCAATGATTCCAGGTAGGCTCTGGACCCACTGCGACCCTGAATTGGATAAGGGTTACAGATAATGAATGAATAATTTTACTTCGATTTTGGCTGATTTATTGCATTTTTAAAAACTGCGTACTTTATGAAACACCCTTTACTTTGGTGTTGTGGTTACAGTTCAAAGATTCATAGTTTTGTCTTTGTTTTTTTTTTCATCTGTTTGGTGCTTTTTGGTTTTGGTACAGCCCCCATCCCTCACTCTGGTACTTTTTATTCCTTGGTTTGGGTTTTTGGTCACTGCTGAGATATCTGTTTTATTTATATTGTCATAATATGATCTGTCTATTAGTTCCTGCATTTATCGTTTTGTTCACCCTGTTTTTTTTTCTATGATTGTATTACTGGCCATGTGCTTTTATTTTCCCTTATGCCTTTATGTCATATGTACTTTGATTTGTCCCCAGTTATTTTTTTGTTCAGCTTTGCTCTTTACTTGAGAATTTAAGTGGCCACTTAATTGAAACTGTCACATTAAAATAAATACCACCTCAAAGAGTATCCCATTATATTTTGCAGGCCAAGTGAGAGTGGCAGTTAAAGGTCAGTGTTCCGGAAAGTTCTGCCATAGGTGTCCTAGGAGAGGACCATGTCCTGTTTGAACAAGCGCTGTACGAAAACCGTATCCAACATTGAAAAACTAATCACACTGTATGAAAAATGACCATTTAGCAACTGATTTGGTGCAGGAATCGTGTAGATTGAGCAAGAAGTGTTGGTGTTATGGCAGGGTAAAAGCACACAAACATTTTAATGTAAAGTGTGCTCACCCAGTCAAGAAATAAAGTCTATGGGGGCCTGGGACCCTCCCTAGTTCCGAACAAACACTCATAACTTGTGTTTATTGATAGTCAGAAAACATGTTATTTCTTACTAATTCAAGGAATAAGGTTTAAAAGACCGTAGGTCCCCCCACTAACAGTGTTTGGACACTCCAATAGGCGTCTTGCATGTGACGTAGATGGTGGACAACAACTCTAGAAGTTGCACTTAATTTAATGCAAAATGACGAAAAGGTGTGTTCTTTTTGGCTGCAATAATTCAATGTCCAGAAAATATCCAGAAAACAGACAAAATTTGTCAACTTTAAACGGGCACTTTGGACCATCAGCTCACTTCGTTATCTGTAGTGCTCATTTCACTGGCGCTTACCAACAATATGGGCATGTAGGGAAACCAACGAAAGGTGTTCAAGAGCCTCTATATACATCGAGGTAAACAGGGTAAGGACACTTGCTACGCCTGTTTTAGTTGGTGTTAGTTAACGTTAGCTTGACTTGGTGGCTCAGATTATACTAGGCTACGTAGTTGCATTACAGAGGTTTATAGTGTCGGATGAATTCGATTTCGACTTTGATTACATTTACAAGAATAACGGTACCTCTAAATTTGAGTTTAGCTTATTGCTAGGCTATTGTCATGAATAATGTTTGTTATTTAGCTATCGCTAGATACTGTCTTAACGGTGTTTTACTGCGGCGTTGTTCAGCTGTCGTCCATCAGTGACGTCACACGGTTGCGTTCAAGAATTTCTGTAACGAGCTCGGGTTTTTCCAGTCAATTTAATAAAATTGTCAGTTTTAAAGCAAATTAAGCATGCTATTTTCATTTTAATTCATAATTATATATCGCTATGTAAGTAACTAAAATAATGTGAAATATTCATGGAGGTCCATAAGTGGTGCTTAGCCTTTAATTGCTGTCTTTTCAATCACAAGTGACTACTTCTGCGCGCTCTCACTTCTGCACAACGAACACCCAGCCCCAAAAAGACACAAAGACACTTTCCCAGTTTTATTTATGTTTTCCATCAGAGATATGACAAAGAGTTATTCCTTGTTTTCTCTTTTCCCCGTTCTAAGAACTGCATGGACCCTCTGTCCTCCATGTTTGTTTTCTGGAGCCGGTGTTGTGGCCGATTCAGTTCCCCGTCCAGCGAGAACACGCATTCAAGAAATCACCCTGCGCGCGACCGAGTGCTACATCTACAGAAGCTGAAACACAACAAAAAGTACTAATGTTCTTCTCTCACTATTCAACCTGGATGCAGCCAAGCAGACAGATAAACTCCTCGACAAATTACAGGGGTATGGTCTTCTTTATTGAGAAACTTTTCTTCAAATGACGACAGAGTGAAACTAACAATTTTAAAAGAGTTTTTTTTCAGATGCTTGCATTAAGCGTGTATATTGCACATTCAAATACTTTCTGAACATATAGACATTAAAACATGAGCTGCATATAGCATATAAACCAGAACACTTGAATAAGTATAGTACAATTAACCCCATTAACATACTGGAGAAATCCACAAGCAATGCAGCTGCATATTCATTACAAAAGGCAAAACATGGTACAAAGATGCAATTCCCAAAATCACAAAGCATCGTAGTGCAACCATGCCATCAATGTAAACACAATTAAATGTGATAATCTTAAATATTTCTAATGTTTCCCAAAAATAATAATATTGCATGAAGAGGTGCTAATAAGTGATATTACTTACAGACAATGCTTCCCGTAAAGCAACAAAGATGGATGGATACAGATTCAGGCACACTTCAAACATGTGTCCTTCTATGCAGCACAACTGACTATCTAACATCCATTTCCTGCTTAATAGCTCACTGGCATTTCTATTGGTTGTTACAACACATAAAATGAACACCAAAACAACAGTGCCCTCCGCTGGCGGGAGGCAACATCCGCCAGAACACTCCCCGCCTGACATCAACAGGATGTCAGAATCATATTGACTTTCTTTAGTCTTTGTCCTTAGTGTCTGGCAGGAGGAGCACAATATCAGTTATGGGTCTCAAGAAGGTTTTGCACGTTCCTCCTGAAGCAGTCCTGACTTCAACTTTTCTCACCTTCCCATCATGACCAGGGAAGGTTTTGACCACCACGCCCATTGGCCAGTGACTCTGCTTGACCTGTCTGTCCTTTAGCAGCACAAGGTCCCCTTCTTGAAGATTAGGCCTTTCTGGGTGCCATTTCTTTCGACCTTGCAAGGTAGAGAGGTATTGGTTCTTCTAATGATGCCAAAACACATAGGAAAAGCGTTGCACCCACCTCCACTGGTGTTTGTACAGGTCGCCTTCATTGAAATCACCAGGGGGAGTGGCTGGAACACCAACCTTTTGAGTAAGAAGGGTCGCTGGTAGCAACTGGAGCTGCGAACCCAAGAGGGTCATACAGACTATTTATGGTCGACAAGACCCCCCTGCGAGTATAGGGCTTCTCCGTGGCAGACACTTGGAAAGTGAACTCATCTGTGGCTGTCCCAGCTTATACCCAGACTCCGTTGAATGGGTGGGAAGACTGTTGCTAGATCGAGATCCTTTAGTCCCTTTGCGAGGTCCTCCTTGGGGAATGCCTTCATCACATTTATGCTGTTGGAAGCAAATTTGATGCGGCCAGGGTTTCTTGGGCCTTCCTGAGAGCAGCAATGGCCTCATCACAAGATGGAAATGAAATAAGAACATCATTGATGTAGAAATATCGTTCAACAAGGTGCCTTGTCCTGCCATCATCATCCTCATGATCAACAGATGCTCTTCTGAGCCCATAGATTGCCACAGCAGGTGATGAACTGTTGCCGAACATGTGCACTCTCATGCGGTACTATGTTATAGGTTCCTCCATGTTTTTGTTTCGGTGCCAAAGGAAGCGCAGGAAGTTCCTATGATCTTCTCGCACTAAGAAACAAAGGAACATCTGCTTGATATCGGCAGTGACTGCCACTCGTTCCTTGCAGAACCACATCAGCACACCAATCAGGGTGTTGTTGAGATTCGGACCTTTGAGAAGTACGACGTTCAGAGACAATCCATGGTGTCGTGCGCTAGAGTCAAAGACCACCCTTATCTGGTCTGGCATATGAGGGTGGTAAACTCCAAAGAAAGGCAGGTACCAGCACTCCTCTAGTTCGTTCAGTGGTGGTGCTGGTTCCGCATGCCCATTATCAAATATGTTTTGCATAAAGTCCACAAACTGTTTTCTCATTACAGGTCGCTTCTTCAGCGTGCGACAAACTGAGGTGAGGCGTTGGCTGGCTTGCTGTTTGTTGTTGGGAAGGCGTGGTCTGGGTGAGTGGAGTGGCAGTGGAGCCACCCAACTGTTAGTATCTTCCTGGTAGACTTCATTCTCCATTATCTGCAGGAAGGCTTGCTCTTTGATTGAGTAAGAAGGCTTTTCATCTGCACTTGTTTGTTCAAAAACAGTTTCTCCCATAGCGTTAGCCTCCTCAAGTCCAATTCTTTGTCCAAAATTGGGGCAGTTAGTCTTGTGAGGACTTTGACAGCTGAAGTTTTCCTTCACCTGGATACTGTTTTGACATGGGAAGAGGTAGCTTGGTCGACCATTGTCCAAGATGTTTGTCTTGAGAACATTTCTCAATAGGTCTGTGAGCTCTGCCAAGACAAACGTCTCCCACTATAACCCACCACAGAGCGAGCCTCTGTGCAAATGGAGCATTTGGAGGGCCATTCCGCTGATCAAGCACTTTGTGGGCCTGAATAATGTCTCTGCCTAATAACAGCAGAATATCTGCCTGGGGATCAAGTGCTGGAATCTCTGCAGCAATGTCTCTGAGGTGAGAATGATAGAGAGCCGCCTCAGGGGTTGGGATTTCATTATGATTGTTAGGGAGCATGTCACATTCAATGAGTGTGGGCAGGCGCAGACTGCATCGGCCGTCCAGTGATTCCACAATAAAGTGAGTCGCTCTTCTTCCAGTCATCTCCAAAAACTCCTGCATAAGT
This sequence comes from Hoplias malabaricus, assembly GCF_029633855.1. Lineage (NCBI taxonomy): Eukaryota > Metazoa > Chordata > Actinopteri > Characiformes > Erythrinidae > Hoplias > Hoplias malabaricus. The sequence continues at coordinate 4,280,462 of NC_089820.1, forward strand.
CTTAAGAATGTATGGAGAAAAGTTCTTGGTAATGGCAAATGTGTCAAAAAATGAAGATCTAGCCAGAGACTTGTTGCTTTGGTCATCAAGGATTGCATAAGTTCTCAGTTTCTTATTATGGTGACCTTGTGGATAGACGTGGACGAGGCAGATCTTAGCACATGACCGCCCGATGGACTTATCTCCACATACCTCTGTGCATATGGAGGTGGCTGTGAGTAAGGAGGTGACTCTCCCTCCCCGCCATGATCAGCAGCAGGGTCTGCAGCTCTGTGTGTTTTCCATGGTGCAGGACTGGCATGGAGAGTGGTGATATTTGAGTCGCTGTCACATTCTGCACAGTGAATTTCTGCCTTACAGTTCTTAGCCTGGTGGCTGGAGGAGGCACAGCATCGAAAACATATCTGATTCTGTTTCAGGTAAGCCTTAGGTTCTTCAAAAGACTTCTCCCAGAATGCTCTACATTTTTTGAGTGCATGAGGCCTTTTGTGGATGGGACACTCTTATAGTCCACACTATTGGGGCCTATTTATGCAGACGTTTCTTAATAATATTTTGTCTAATGTAATTAAAAAAGCTAACGGAATGATTTGTGTTTGTGTTTGTGTCCAGATCTGTTCCCCTGTCATAATCACCTTAAATGTAGTTAAAATAAATCCCACTAGACTTCCTCTTAAGAGATATTAAATTACTTAAAAAATCAGTTTGTTGAAAACATTAAAAATGTATATGGACATGGATTAACATTGTGGTAAATCATTAGATGACATTAGCAGTCTATGCCATGTCTGTGGAGAGACAGCAACAAATGATAAGTCAGCTGCAGAAGACTTGTGGGTAAGTAATAAATTGATGACTTATCAAAAATTAGCATAAAACCAATAAATATATCAGACAGTTGTTGATGTTTTGAACATGAATGTGTTACACAGATTGCCTGGGACAGATGTGGAAGGTGGTTCCATACCAGCTGTGTTGATAATCCAGCACTGGATAAAGAATACATGTGCACAGCATGCGTATAAGAAAACTAAAACATGTGAAATAGTTTTAATTGTTACTAATTTAATACTCTTAATTCTGTATATAGTGTATTGTTAATACTGTTGTTTTTTTTTTTTTGTTGTTCCTATAACATTGGACATATTGCTGTTCTAAATAAGACCTGGAAATAAAATAAAAATGTACATATAAGAACTGTGCTGATCAAAGGTGAAAAGGTTTATCCTTATTATATGTATTAAAAAAAGTTTTCTGAACTAAGTACAGGTGAGAAATTTCACCTGTCTAAAAGTGTTCCCCCTACAGAAATCTGTGTTTTTATATTCACTTACATTAATAACTGTGTATTATTAATTAATAATGACTAAATGTCTCACTCACATCAGTACTAGATCACAAAAGACTACTTTAAGGTGTTTATGACAGGGGAACAGATCTGGACAGACTATTTCACCTGACTAAAATCCAATCTAAAAAATAAACCCACGGCTGCCCAGATCACGGCAGAATTAAATGTGCAACTCAACTCTCCTGTTTTGGAGGAGCGAGTCAGGAAACGTTTTCCTCCACCAGCATCACGTAGAGACCTGGCCACTATCCTGCAAGAAGAATGGCTTACAATCCCTCTGACCACTGTGCAGGACTTGTGTATGTCATTCCCAAGACGAATTGATGCTGTATTGGCTGCAAAAGGAGGCCCTACACCATACTAATAAATTATATATATATAAAATATTATATATATATATATATATATATATATATATATATATTGAAAGTGCAGTCTTAGATACAATAATAAGTATCTCAATTTTACTGCAATTGAGTTTTAAATAGTTCTTTGTCATCCATGTATGTACATCACAGAGGCAATAAGATTAATCACAAGAATAGTAGAAGTTGGCGGATTGGATACATAAAGCTGCATGTCATTAGCATAGCAATGAAAATGAAATAGTTAAAACCAATAACTGGCTGAAGCTGGAGGTCTGGGACAAAGACCACAAATTTGATGACCTCTTGGGATCTTATACCACTCTGGTAAAGCCGGGAACTCACAAAAATAACATGGCCATGGGAGGCTATATGCAGTACAGGTACACGTTGGACTGATGACCTGAATCACCATAATTACACCAACAGGTTTTGTGGTGAAGGTTTCGATGTGATTATCTCAATCCCACTCCACAAACTGGTTTAGCTTAATCATAGACAGACATCAGACTGGGAAGGCCTATTAGAGCCCAGGAAGACACCAGAGTCAGTGTAAAGTTAGGATGGTTTACTGAATAACGGCAGCTCATCCACACAACTATTATTGTTCCTTTGATACAGTCTCACACCCTCTTAGGCTGACTCAGAATGTTTACAGGAGAGTATGTCAACAGGTGACTTATTATGAACATGTCTATGGATATGGCAGGTGGAATATGGGAGGCAGATATGAGGGTAATAAATAGCTGATTTGAGGATATTCTGATATGGTCTACAGAAACAAATAAAGAGAAAAGAGATTGTTCATAACTACCACATTAATACACACAATTAATTAACTAAATCCCATGCTAACCAAATACATTCCATGAACTCGTAAACACTCATGTCTAACATGAAAATATACTGCAGGCTAAACATAACTGGTTCCTGGTGAACCTTACTTTACTCGACTTAACAATGTGTTATTCCTTTCACAAGTTAACGATTACTACATAACAACATAACGACTAACTCACATAATGTCAGGCACGCATATCAGTGATAATAACTAGGTTCAGTCAGATGTTAGCGCGGCCGTGCTCTTTTCCTCCAACGTGCTCGTTCTCTCGCGTCTTCGTGCTCTCTCTCTACCTCGTGCTTTCTCTCTCTCTCTGTCTCTCTGCGCGCTGCGGTCCGGCAACTAATTCGGTCCGAGTAGAAACAGATACGGAATCCTCAGCCTTCATAACAGCCGCCCCCAAATCGCCTTTGCGATTTGTTTCTCTGGGAAGGCTGTCTGGGTTAGAGGATGTACTATGAGTGTTAGCTCCATCAGTTGTTGCAGGAAGTGGAATGAGTCTGGCTGTAGGTCTAGTATAAGTCTTCCCTCGGATAAGAACATCCACAGACCTCACTTGACCATCTCTGCTAGGGTGTACCTTCACCACCGTACCCATAGGCCACTGCGCTCTCGGTTGTTGAGGATCAACCATCAGAACAACCGCTCCTACTGGTATTCCAGGTAAGGCTTTAAACCACTTAGCTCGAACTTGCAGGTTGGGAAGGTAATGCCGAATGAAGGCGGACCAGAAATGGTCGGCTAGGACCTGAGCGTGTCTCCATTTTCGTTGACTGAGATTAGCTGTTTCAGGATATATCACCTGTGGCAGAGCACTATCAAGCCGTCCCATTAGTAAGAGATTGGGAGTTACCGGGTCTGCATCTGCTATATCCGAAGACACATAGCCCAAAGGTCTGGAATTCAGAATGCCCTCTACTTCCAGAAGAGCAGTTTGCAAAATCTCCTCTTGAACTGGCTGCGCCCCGATAGTCTTGTAAAGCGCTTCCTTGATCGATCTAACCTCCCGTTCCCATACACCTCCGAAATGAGGTGCCGCAGGGGGGTTGAAGTTAAAAACAATCTGTTGCTTGGCCAGCAGACGTTGTAATTCTGGAGACATTGATTTGAACGCCTCCTCTATCTCCTTCTCTCCTCCCTTAAAGTTAGTGCCTTGATCAGACCACAGCTCCATGGGAGTCCCACGCCGTGCTATGAACCTCCTTAGGGACATCAGAAATGAATCAGTACTCAAGCTGTGGAGTATCTCAATATGTAGTGCCTTGGTGGTCAAACACTTAAAAAGGATTCCCCACCTTTTCTCCAAGCGCCTACCCACTTTCACCATTAGGGGTCCAAAGCAGTCTGTACCAGTGGAATAAAATGCTGGCTTAAACAAACGTAGCCTGGATTCAGGTAAATCCACCATCCTGGGAACTGCTGGTTTAGCCCTCCACCTTTGACACTCAGCACAGGCACGCTGGTGACGACGAATGGCCTCTCGGCTGCGTAGAATCCAAAATCGTCGCCTAATCTCTGCATACACTCTCTCGGACCCTGGATGGCGAAGTCTACTATCATAATCCTGAATGAGCAGCTTAACTGCTGGGTGTTTTGAGTCCAGCACTATGGGGTGCGCAGTGATTGCATCTAATTCTATAGCTCTTCTCAGACGACCACCTACTCTAATTAATCCACTAGCACTGTCTAGACCTGGCGATAATGTGAGCAAACGGCTATCAGAAGGTAAGGGTTTATCAGCCTCCAATCTGCTCAACTCCTCTCCAAAACATTCTCTCTGAATCCGCCTCAGAATAGAAATCTCAGCATTCTTATAATCTTCTGCAGTGGGGGTGCCATCAGCACTGGCTGCCCCTTGTTGCTCTTGCACAACAGACTCTATAAGTTCCTCCCAGGACCTGAACTGCTGATAACTCAACGCTGCAGGCATTATAACACCACAGAACATAGAACGGCGAAGTTCTGAGGAGTCCAGTTCATGTGGTGCATTTGGTGGATCTGGCCATTTATCTGGACCTTGGAGGAGAAATGGAGGTCCTTGAGTCCATCTACTGGGTTTACTCAATTCCATCAAAGCCTTCCCTCTAGTGAGATCGTCAGCTGGGTTCAACTCTGAGTGTACGTATCTCCAGTCTGGAACTTCTGTGAATTCACGAATCTCAGCTATTCTCGTGCCTACAAAAACCTTATATCTGCATGATTCAGAACTGATCCATGCTAACACAGTAGTTGAATCTGACCAAAATATTCTGCTATGTATCTTCAGAGTCAACTCTGCCTGTAATAATCGAGCTAGCTGAACTCCACTTACAGCTGCGCACAGCTCTAACCGAGGGATAGACAGTGTTCTCTTAGGCGCTACTCTGGATCGCGCCATCACAAATGAGAGATGTGTGGCACCTGATAACTCTACAGTACGGAGATAGGCCACTGCTCCATATGCTCTCTCTGATGCGTCACAGAAAATGTGGAGTTCTCTAATGGCTTCTGCCTGTTTAACATCAAGTGGCACATAAGGTCTTGGCAGGTGTATTTTAGGTAAAAGAGAGAGCTCTTCTTCCCATTGGTTCCAACTCTGCAGCAAATCACCAGGGAGAAGAGGGTCATCCCACCCGCGATGTTTCTCCCACAAACGTTGCACTAGGATCTTGGCACGGGTTACAAATGGAAGAATGTAGCCTAAAGGGTCGTACTGGCTTGCCAGTATTTTATATATGATTCTCATAGTAGTTGGACCATGGGTCTTTTCTCAATGCTTGTACATCAGCGTGTCCGATGGACAGTTCCAAATAAGACCTAGGGCCCCTTCTTTACTCTCAGACTTCCCATGTGCCAACCACTGCTCACTGCTACTCGATCTGGCCTCTGTTGGTAGGTGACCAATGACTGATGGCATATTACTTGTCCACTGTCTCAACTCGAAACCTCCTCTCGCTAGTAAATATCTCAGCTTGTCAATCAGCAGTTTGGCCTCCACTGCTGACGGAACGCTCTGAAGGCAGTTATCAACGTAAAAACTTCGTTCTATGGAAAACCCTACATCATCTTCCGGTTGACTATTCTCCCGCACATGACTTTGCATGGCGTATATGGCACAACATGGGCTACATGTTGTTCCAAATGGTAACACCTTCCATTCATAAATATCAGGTGGATCTTCTCGTCTCATGTCGCGCCATATGAACCTCAAGAGTGTGCTGTCCTCTGGAAGGAGACGGACTTGATGGAACATAGCTCGTACATATCCACTGATAGCCACCGCATGTTCTCTAAAACGGAGTAGAACTCCAAGGAGTGATGAGCCCAAACTGGGCCCAGGGAGAAGAGAATCATTTAAGCTAATCCCACCTGTCTGGAAAGAGCAATCAAATACTATACGATTCTTGCTGTTGTGCGAGACCACATGATGAGGAATGAACCATGATTCTTCATCATCAGAAGGCTTGTCCTTTAGCTTTACCACTGAACCTGATAGGAGGAGCTTCTGGATTTCAGCGTTATAAGCTGCAGCACACTGGGGGTCTCTAGAGAGCTTCCTCTCTGTGCTTCTGAGCCGTGGCAAGACTGCAGCTACTGAAGAACGCAGCATAGGCATATTTCGTTTACGTAGTAGAGGTCTAGCATAACGGTAGATATCACCTTCCTTGATACGGATTGTCTTTGTCTCTAGGATTGCCATGGCTTCATTGTCTTGTCTGGAACGGGTGTAATCTTGTTCCTTCTGGAATGGCACAGTGTCGACCCGCCAGAGCTTCTCCACACACTGGAATAGCTCCGCAGCATCTGGGACAACTGAAGTGTGCAGACACTGTTGTGGAGTTAACCCTTGCTCCACCAAACTAGTAGGCCCCTGAAGAGCCCATCCTAATCTGGTGTTGATGGCTGCAGGTCCACCTGGAGGACCCAACTTTACGGGTTCAATGGGTGTTATGAGGTGGGGGTGGTCAGCGCCAATCAAAATAAGGGGTTTTGCTCTTTCAAAGGGATGGAGTGGAAGGCCGGCTAAGTGACGGTACTGGGTTTGTAGTTTGGATACAGGATAGGAATGATCTACTAGGGCCAACTGAGAGGCGGTAAAGGCCTGAGAGATCTGGTAGCGTTTGCGTGGCTGTGTGAAGGAGGAAATCTGGAAAGACACCGACAATCCATGTAGCGTTTGAATGTCATGTCATATAGTCCTCAAATTAAGGCTCTCAGGGTTTCCCTTTAACCTAAGTTTCCTTGTGGCTTCTGGTAAGAGTATTGTACGTTCGGACCCATCATCTAGAATAGCAAACGTATCCAATGTACACTCTCCAACGTGAAGCAGCACACGCACTACTTTAAGAAGTACACGATTATTGCTAGCAGGCTTATTTAAATAGAGCAGCTGTGTCGGGGTAGTCTCCAAACACGGCTCTACCTCTGACTGATCTCTCCGGGGCCGATTATTGACTTCGTGAAGGATCCGCAAATGTCTCCTCTTACAAAGGGAACATGGTTTGCGCAGGTCACACTTGGCTGCTTGATGAAGCCGCCCGCAGCGCCAGCATCGACGAGTCGTATCCAGACGTATCCAGTCAGCCACCTGGGGTTTTGTAAGGGCTTGGAGCGCGGGGCATTGACTGAAAGGGTGTTCTGTACTCTGGCAGTAGAAACAATGTGACTTAGTTCGGCCCATAGGTGGAGCTCTTGCATCAGTGTTGGACTGACAGTCTTTATTTTCTACACCGATTAGAATGGTTGCACTATTATATTTATGACGTTGACTTCCCTGTAGAACTGGCCTGGTCCGCCTTTCCCTCCTAGTAGGTTCACTATCATAATCCTGACACCATGCTTCATGCTTCAGCCATTCTGCTAGCCCTTCCAGTGTGTATGGAGTGCTTGGATGTTGCAGGAGGTGGCGGCGGAAATCTGCTCTTCGATTAGGTGGAAGCTTATTGAGAAGTCTAGCTACATGAGACCCGCACCGTAGCTCTACACTACCTTCTGGTCCCAAAGTTCGAAGCATACCAACTAAGGATTGAACCTGGAGGGAGAATTTCTCGAAAGCTGAGGGATAACCCTCATGCACATCAGGTAAGTCCATGATGTATGCTATTCTCTTGAGGGCGATCTGGTGAGGCCAACCAAATCTTTCATTAAGGGCTAAGATTGTATCACTATAGGGAGTAGGCGAATGAAGGTAGGAGTCAGCTATGAGGCAGGCCTCTTCTGTCTTTAGATGGTCAACTAACACTTGATACCTGAAAAGCTCTGTACTGTCTGGTGGTAGGAGGTTATCTAATGCCATTTTGAGGCGGGCAAACTCACTGGGGTCTCGACTACGAAAGTAGGGAATAGTTGGTTGAGGTCCTCTGTAATATCGCTCTATTCCAGAGGGATTTGGAGCTGGCAACATGCGTTGACGGAGAGTATGGGTTGTAAGTTCAGAGCTCAAATGGGGGGCCTCAGAAATGGGACGATCTGTTGTGGATGGAGCACGTTTGTTTTCAGATGGTGCTGTTATTTCTACGTGTCTTGGGTGACGGTCACTGTTAACTGCTTTAGGAGTTGAAGTAGCCAGGTTAACATTCTGGTGGGAAGGAGCCATGGAGTCAAGGGTAGGGGTAGGAAATGGTTCAGCATCAGGGACAACCCATGGAGGTGGAGCTGGCCACTCCTCATCTTCTGGCAAGGGCTCCTGCTGTTGGACATTGGTTGAAAGACTGCATGCCCTTTCCATCAGCATTACTAAGTCCTCTCTAGCTGCTTGGAGACGGGCTATGTCGGCTCGTACTGCACACTGAGTTTCATACAATTTTGCATTTTCCCGATAAATTTCATCCATTTGCTTCCTATGCATCGTTTGGAAGGGACCACTATACGCCAGAGGCTGGGACTGGAGGCTTAAGTTACTGTCAGCTTCACGTATGGACTGTTTAGGGGAGAGGTGCCATTCATCAACAGTTGTGTTCCGTCTCGATTGCAGGGAGCATGCGAGATGACTCATATCTGTAGCAGAAGCTGGGCTTATGACAGCGTTGACTAGTGGCTGCTCTGAGAACTCATACGGCACCTGCTGTATGACATCAGTGACTGAGGTTTTTTCCCTGAAGCCTGCCATATTTACTTCATAATCTTGTATATAAGCTGGACGACGTTTAGGGCGGACTGACTGCATGGTGCTTTACACTGATTGGAGGTTAACGATACCAGGTAATGCCTATCCGGCTCGAAGGACCATCAAGTGTGGTGAAGGTTTCGATGTGATTATCTCAATCCCACTCCACAAACTGGTTTAGCTTAATCATAGACAGACATCAGACTGGGAAGGCCTATTAGAGCCCAGGAAGACACCAGAGTCAGTGTAAAGTTAGGATGGTTTACTGAATAACGGCAGCTCATCCACACAACTATTATTGTTCCTTTGATACAGTCTCACACCCTCTTAGGCTGACTCAGAATGTTTACAGGAGAGTATGTCAACAGGTGACTTATTATGAACATGTCTATGGATATGGCAGGTGGAATATGGGAGGCAGATATGAGGGTAATAAATAGCTGATTTGAGGATATTCTGATATGGTCTACAGAAACAAATAAAGAGAAAAGAGATTGTTCATAACTACCACATTAATACACACAATTAATTAACTAAATCCCATGCTAACCAAATACATTCCATGAACTCGTAAACACTCATGTCTAACATGAAAATATACTGCAGGCTAAACATAACTGGTTCCTGGTGAACCTTACTTCACTCGACTTAACAATGTGTTATTCCTTTCACAAGTTAACGATTACTACATAACAACATAACGACTAACTCACATAATGTCAGGCACGCATATCAGTGATAATAACTAGGTTCAGTCAGATGTTAGCGCGGCCGTGCTCTTTTCCTCCAACGTGCTCGTTCTCTCGCGTCTTCGTGCTCTCTCTCTACCTCGTGCTTTCTCTCTCTCTCTGTCTCTCTGCGCGCTGCGGTCCGGCAACTAATTCGGTCCGAGTAGAAACAGATACGGAATCCTCAGCCTTCATAACAGGTTTTTAAAAAAATTGTTAATCCAGATTGCATTCTCTGACAGACTCAAAGGCCATTTTATGTATAAAATTAGAATAAAATAGCATAAAAACTTCTTGGCAAAAACTTGTAATTCTTTCAAGCCTTGGGTCTGAAGTTCAATTAAGGAATAAATTTTTTTTTTCCAGTAATTTTGTTACATTATGCAACAGCCATTATACTGACACCATATCTGGATGTATCAGATGTTGTACTATTGTACCTATTTTAAACCTGCTAACCATTCTATAGAGCATAATCTGCCTCAAGTTAGAGATAATTCATTTTATGAGAACTGCTCTTTTTATCTTTTTTTTATTATAATTGTATTATATTATTTACTACTTTAGCTTGTATTTTTAATATAGCTAATGTTCACCAGTGAACCTGCCTGGCATGTTTTTAGTAGAGACTGGGGTTGACGATCCGGGTTCATATGCATCAATTTGACACCTTCAGAGGCCTTGTAGATTATATAACATCAAAGACAAATAGGTTCTAAGAGGTAAAGACTAATAGCATACACATTCACTCACCCCTATTGACACTTTTGAGTCGCCAATCCACCTACTAACGTGTTTTTGGACCGCGGGAGGAAACCAGAGCTCCTGGAGCAAACTTACACGGACACAGGGAGAACACACAAAACTGCTCACAGACAGACACCAGGAGTAGGGCTCAAACTCACAACCCGAGGACCCTGGAGCTATACAACAGTGACTCTACCTGTTCCACCACCGTGCCACACCCAAATGCATTTATTTTCACATAAAAATTATATATCATATATATATATATATATATATTCATGAACGTAACTGTATTTGTAGACATAGGGTGGATCATTTTGTGTATAGCAGTATTTGTGATTTGTGTAGAATTGGTGGAAGGATTTACACATTTGTCAAGTATTTGTATTTTGAGACTAATCTCTTGCCATACATCAACCATCCAAAGTCAGTACATGATCTTACTAATGTTCACTAATGATTGCTATCAAATAGGCACAGAAAAACTCACAGAAATGTTCCAACTGGTGTTAAGCAAAAATTAGAGGGTGTTACTGTTAGGCCAGTTCTCTATGGATACTTTCCATTTTTTAAGAAACTTTTGGCTATACAGTATAATCTGGAAAAGAAATTGTACAGGAAAGGAAAGTAAGATTAAATTACGTGAATTAAATGTGTTGCCATGTGTTCAAGATGTTATAATATATGTGAACTATATGACCTCTGTAATTATAAAGACATGGCACAAATTAAATACAGCAAGCCAGATTTGGTGAACCAAAATGAAAAACAACCCAGTTGGCTAAACCAGGCACATTCTTGGTTAACTGAGGAAAATGTGTCCTTTTTAATTAAACACAGTGTAAACACAGAACACTGTTGCCTCCACATCTTCAACTCCACCTATGAGCTGTAAATGCAGAAATTACATTAATGCACTTAAATACACTTACATTACATAAAGTATAAAACGGACCACAATATTTACACAGGTCACAATTTATGTTCCATCTGTAATACAAAATATATACTATAATAGTATATATTTTCTGCTTTGTGACGACTTTTTGTTGTGAAAAGTGCTATATAAATAAAATTTGATTGATTGATTGATTTATAGTATATATTTAGTACTTATATAAGTACTAAATATTCATTCAGATCAATTCAATCAAACAGGAACAATATATAGTTCAAGGAAATATGTTTGTCCAGATTCAATACATATCACTTTTAATGACTACTGCATTCTCAGAACTATTCTACCCCCTCAAGACCCATGTTTTAAGTTTTTATTAGAAGGCAAAAAATAAGATGAAGGTGCTTCTATTTTTTTTCTGCCTCTCAGTTTTAAAGCAGCCTTGTGTATGTGAAAAGCGCTATATAAACTCACAGCACGACAAGTGTGTTTTTTGACAAACTGTGGTTGTAAGGTGACAAAATGTGAAAAAGTTAAATTGGTATGACTACCTTTGCAAGCTGCAATTTAGAGGAAAAGAAAAAGGAATGTTCTAGGAAACAGTAAACACTAATCACATATTTCAGTGCAACAACTGAATTGCTGACAGAGGACTCTATATAAATTAAAATAAAGTCCTACACAAATAGGTACATTGAAGCTACTTAAATGGTAAAAAAATTACTAATTACTGAGAGACTCAGACTCATTATCTGATAACTAAAGTGCTTGTAAACTTCAGTGAATTATTGCTAAAATCTGATTTACTAAAGTACATGAGATTATGATGTAAATGTAAATGCACTCTGACTGTGCTGCACTGATTCATGTCCAACTGATGTGTAGTTTATGAAGCCTCCTGCTGGCTTTACTCTGTAGTTTTTTGATGTTGCTCAGGGTCATGGCCCAGCACCCACTCAGGTCCAAAATGGACAAGCGATGGCAGGTGTCCACCAGCCTAGAAGCTGTCTCCATGGTTACGTCTGAGCGTTTAAGGCTAACGTTTCTGAGTTGTCTCAGTGGCGGCTGGTCAGAGGCTCCAAGTGGCTTGGCACCATGATCTAGAACCAACCGGAACACAGGATCCAACCTACAGGGCATGGCCATCAACGAGAGCTTCTGAAGTTGTGGGGCACCTCTCAGCAAGGCCCACAGTGGACCCCTCAGCGATTGCCAACACAGCACAGGCTTCAGCTGCCTCTGGTCCAGTGAAAAACTGTTAACAATATCAGTAGCACATGTCACTGCAGTGTATGTTATAGCAAAATTACTTATTAATATTACAAATTACCTTTTTAAAATTTTAATTAATATTACATTTTAACAATGTAAAACAATTGTTTCACTGTAAATACACAAATTCTGGAATTCTATAATTTAAACAGAAGAAACACACAAATGAACCAGTTTATTGTAAATGCTTTACAAAAGAGGGATATTATAATGATTCAGGGTGCCTAGATTACTGTTTATATTTGTCTGACACAAAGAAATCCAGGGTGTAATTCACTTTTAAAGCACCGTCCTTAAAATCACGGGTGCGGGTGGTAGTGGAGGTCGTTTCCTGCCAGCTTACCCCAGTTACTTAGTGCAGTTTTTGCAGTGCTGAGCTCAGAGTAGCAAAAACAGGTGCTGTATTCTCCCTAATGTGAGTTGGTGGAATATGACTGATTTTGAAGCTGTAATTTTAAGGTACAAATGCTACCTAGTCCTGCTTTAAACATAAACAAAACCACAATGAACAAAAAAACTAATTAAGTAAAAACCTTTAACTCACTTCAGTGTTAAGGAGCAGAGGTGTGAAAGACAGGGTAAATCCCAGTCTTCCAAGTCTTCATCATCATTTTCGTCTTCCTGGTTAGACCTGGGAGGGTCTATGTGAATAGTGAGTGTTTTCAGTTGGGGGCAAGAACGGATGAGGTCCAGAAAGGGCAGGTGTCCATTTGCCCGGATTCCTTCTAGTGTGAGGGAGATCAGACTGAACCCTGTGTGCTGAAGAGGAGGAGCCAACTCTGAGAGAGCGATAGGAAATTGCAGGGAGAGAAGCGCAACTGACCAGAAAACCTGGCTAAACCTCTGGTTAACAGTGTTGTCTGCCTGAATCCTAAACCTCCATCATCACTGCTGTCATCTTCATCAAGGCAGTTCAGAGATACAGAATGAAGATCAGGACATAAATGTCCAAGAGCATCCAAAGTGTTGAGTGAAACATTTTGAATTTCTTGGATGCCAAACTTCAAAATCTCTCCTTGGTTTCCACCATCTGAGGATTCCAAATCCAATGATTTGTCCAGCTTTTCCTCTAGGTTGAAACTGTTCCCCTTCTCATAAACTCTCTTATCAGTTTTTAACCTCTTATTCCATAATTCCTGAAGACTGGCAACTCTTTCTTTGCTGGTGAAGGCATCCGTTTGGCAAAATTCCCTCTTCCAGATTAGCACACAAGCCTGACCCACGTTTTCTAACGCCACTTGCCGCAGACTGGGCAAGGCAAGCAGAAGGAAGGCCGCTGAAGCAGTGCCAATATCCTCATTCTCTTCCAGACCAATATCAAGAGCAAGAAGCCTGCTCAGGCACTTAAGCCCAGAGCTGTGGGCCAGGGGCAACAGGGCAGCTGGGTGGAGGTGAACACAGCGAGATATGTCCAAATACTTCAGTCCCAGACAGCTATGGGCCACTGTAGCAATCACAGTGTGGTCAGACATAGTTCCAGCCAAAGAAAGGTACTGAAGGTGAGACAAGCTGCTCAGAAGACTGCACAAGGCCGGGGCAGAGACGTTTGTAGCACTGTTAAGATTTAGAGACTTCAGAGACTGAGAAAAGAGAAAAGGAGGGGCGGGGGGAAGAGAGGGAGAGAGAGAGAATGTATTCCTTAATTGCTCATTTACATTTTTCTGTTTTACATAGTTTAACACTATGTAAAAAAATACCTGTACCATTTAATTATTGGATAAGGCTTAAACTGGAAATGAGTTGCAGGCTGTGGGTATATTTACTGATTTTAATATAATCAATTAGAGTTTAATATTAGATATTTCATGACATGGAATTGTAGCTGTGAAGTTACTTTTTCGATACCATATGAATATCAAAATTATTTTCAATATCTAGTCCTGGAAATGGCTCACAAAATGGCAGCTGCTTTCCCATATGACTTTATTGTTCTGAAAATAAAAATCAGTTTTACAGTGTAAATTTGCTGTGAAATGTAACATATCAAGCATTTATGGCACATTTCATCCTTCAGATAAAATGTTTTGGCAGCGTTTATGTTTGAAACTTTACAATGTATACAAAGTAACGATATTAAAAGTATTACAACTGATGGATAAGGAATTAGTATGAATAAATATAAAACTGATTTTGTTATAGATTATTCTTGCATGTTATCAAACTAGCTATACTGACAGGGATGTGTAATGTCTTTGTTAGGTCCATGGAAACTTTAGAAAGCTCATTCACTATGATTCAACTTGTTTCATGAAAGCAATTTGTTATATAATGAATTTTATAATACCAGATCAACATGCAAAAATAACACACTTTAATTTTTAACGGCTTTTAATTTTTTAATTTTTAAAGGCGATGTTCACAATTGTAATTAAAAGAACTTTATATCAAAATTAAATGTTTCGTCTCCAATTTTTAGCTCTCCAGTCTGTTTGCGTGCTAGAAACTAGTCTGGTGTGTTTACAAAGCCCCAGTGTCTGTTATTTAAAAAAAATTAAAAATAAATTAAAAAAAAGCTGGATAATTCCAATCTATCCCTGCTCATGGCAGAGGCATCTGGAGTATTTTTAGACAATGGAGAGAATTCAAAACTTTGAAAAGCATGAACCAAAATGAGGATATTGCTTATGATTGCTTCAGAGGTGGGTAATATAGACATGCAGGGGTTGGACAATGAAACTGAAACCTGGTTTTAGACCACAATAATTTATTAGTGTGGTGTAAGGCCTCCTTTTGCGGCCAACACAGCATCAGTTCGTCTTGGGAATGACATATACACGTCCTGCACAGTGGTCAGAGGGATTTGAAGCCATTCTTCTTGCAGGATAGTGGCCAGGTCTCTACGTGATGCTGGTGGAGGAAATCGTTTCCTGACTCGGTCCTCCACCCCAAAGTGGCTCAATCATATTTAGATCTGGTGACTGTGCAGGCCATGGGAGATGTTCAACTTCACTTTCATGTTCATCAAACCAATCTTTCACCAGTCATGCTGTGTGTATTGGTGCATTGTCGTCCTGATACACAGCACCGCCTTCAGGACACAGTGTTTGATCCATTGGATGCACGTGGTCCTCCAGAATGGTTCGGTAGTCCTTGGCAGTGACGCGCCCATCTAGCACAAGTATTGGGTCAAGGGAATGCCATGATATGGCAGCCCAAACCATCACTGATCCACCGCCATGCTTCACTCTGGGCATGCAGCAGTCTGGTGGTACGCTTCTTTGGGGCTTCTCCACACCGTAACTCTCTCGGATGTGGGGAAAACAGTAAAGCCCAAGATTTGCGCTCCTTGCACCATTGAAACCGACGTTTGGCATTGGCATGAGTGACCAAAGGTTTGGCTATAGCAGCCCGGCCGTGTATATTGACCCTGTGGAGCTCCCGAGGGACAGTTCTGGTGGAAACAGGAGAGTTGAGTTGCACATTTAATTCTGCCGTGATCTGGGCAGCCGTGGGTTTATTATTTTTTTTATACAATCCGGGTCAGCACCCGAACATCCCTTTCAGACAGCTTCCTCTTGCATCCACAGTTAACCCTGTGTTATCAGTGGCTCTTGATGCATCACAAAGTCTTGCTGTTTTGGTCACAGATGCGCCAGCAAGACGTGGACTAACAACTTGTCCTCTTTTGAACTCTGGTATGTCACCCATAATGTTGTGTGCATTGCAATATTTTGAGCAAAACTGTGCTCTTACCCTCTGCTAATTAACCCTTCACACTCTGCTCTTACTGGTGCAATGTGCAATTAATGAAGATTGGCCACCAGGCAGGTCCAATTTAGCCCTGAAACCTCCCACACTAAAATGATGTTTCAGTTTCATTGTCTCACTTAAGGTGGAAATGTCTTTAAACTCGGGAGACAGGTAACTGCATTATCAAAACTGGTACACAACATCTCAATTTTCTTTTTTAATTCAAAGAGTGAATAAATAATTATGGACAAAATAAACTTCAGCCATGTACAAACAACGGTGATTTGTTTTCCCCTAAAACACACCTTAAAAATATGCTTAGCTTCTGAATATAAACAACCAGAGAGAACTGCGATTACCCACAATCATAGATGTTCCCTTTAAGCTAATCTAGTGAAGAAAACAAACAGTTATTTTAATACATTTTTAAGTCTGTTTTATATTTTTATTTCTGTCTTTTGGATTAAAACTGAAAGTTTAATTTATTTATTTATTTGCTGACATTTTGAGGCATTTCTTCTAGGCAATCATTTGCTGGAAATACTGGCAGAGGAGTTAATAAAAAAAATAAAATTAGGGTTAAATAATAAAAAGAAAAATCCCTGTACTAGGTCTCAAATGTCTATATTATAAACAAATGTCAGATAAAACATTTAAAGCAGAAGGAAGGTATTGGGAGAAAAGGAAAGGGAGGGAAAGAGAAAGAGAGTAACCTGGCAGCGTGCAGTTATGAGGCTGCAGATGTTTGCAGTGATAAGGTTGCATGAATGTGATAGTGAGATGTGGTGGAGCTGCGGCTGTATCAACAGGTGCAGAGCCGCACGAGACAGAAGATTCCTCCGAGACAAAAGACACAGAAGTTCCTCCAACAAATCACCAGCTGCACAAAACACACACAGTCAAACAAACACACACACACACACAAATACATCCAGAGAAACACAAATATACACAGACACACAAATACATTTGCTCATTTACACTTTAGTAAGCATTTTCACATTTATATATATCTAAAATACACAATGTAAATTTGCAATTATTTGTAATTGTACAATGTACAACGAAATGTATCCTCCACATTTAACTCATCTGTAGCAGGGAACACCCACACTCTAGTGCACTAGGGGCTGTGAACACACACCCAGAGCGATGGGCAGCCAAACCCAGCATCTGGGGAGCAGTTCAGTGCCTTGAGAATTCAGTCCTAAACCCTCTTCTATAACCATTACGCCACGGCCGTCCTAATAATATAAATTAATACAGTAATATGCTGTGCTATTACTCCATATAACCAAGCAATATTTTAACAAGTTCAGGACACTAGGTAGCAATGCAAACCTTTTACAGGCAATTGATTTTACTAAATGGAGACTTATACCGGGGCGGCACGGTGGCGCAGCAGGTAGTGTCGCAGTCACACAGCTCCAGGGGCCTGGAGGTTGTGGGTTTGATTCCTGCTCTGGGTGACTGTCTGTGAGGAGTTGGTGTGTTCTCCCCGTGTCCCCGTGGGTTTCCTCCGGGTGCTCCGGTTTCCTCCCACAGTCCAAAAACACACGTTGGTAGGTGGATTGGCGACTCGAAAGTGTCCGTGAGTGTGTGAGTGAATGTGTGTGTGTCTGTGTTGCCCTGTGAAGGACTGGCGTCCCCTCCAGGGTGTATTCCCGCCTTGCGCCCGATGATTCCAGGTAGGCTCTGGACCCCCCAGATAATGGATGGATGGATGGAGACTTATACCCCACCTATAATAAACAAACAGACACAGGTAAACATATGGGATACTTACGCAGAAGGCTAAAGGGTCCCATGACGTATCTGAAGAAGTACTGGTTCATGTAATTCTGTGCATAGTCCTGCACCCAAAGATCCTTCATGTTCTTTGCCAGACTGAGGAGGCAGAGCCGAGTGAGTGATGAAGGCTCATCCTCCTCCTCGTCCTCACTGAACTCTTGTCTTTGATTTCTCTTCTCCCTCTCCCTAATTCTCTCCGGCCTGACATCCAACTGGCGAAACAGTGGCATCGCTACCTACAGCAGTCACTGGAACTGTAATACAAGCATGATTTATTCATTTATTTATTTTTAAATAAATGATGTCACATTTTATAAGTTTATGTCCTAAAACGTGCAAGGGTTGTTCAGACGTAAAAGGAAAAGAGCTGAGGATCATTACTCCCCAAATTTGAGCTGAAGATGTCTGGTTTCACAGGGAGTTTTCACAAACTAGAACTTTAAATGCCTAGGGAAAATTTCGAATGGACAGTTGCTTACATTTACAATCTAATAACCTTAGCTATGCTAGCTGCTAGCTATCTAGCTAGCCAAATTCCTTCCCTCAGGAGTCAGACTGAGCCAACAACCCCTTAACCCTGAGATTGTCAACGGTTGTTTCGCTGAATAGGCTAATAATATATGAAGACATTTTGTTAAAAGTCTTACCAAGCCGGTGTCCATTTTTTTTAGTTGTTCTAAAGGGAAGAAATTGCTTGTAATAAATTTTGAGGCGTACCCTTTTCCGAGTTTCATAAAAACGACAGGTTTTATAACTAGACCCCTTCTTTTATTTAATTGGACTTTAATGCTGTAAATACGAGAACTTTGTTTCAGTGTGATAGTCCTATCAGAAGAAAGAGTGAACTCTGTTCTCTTGTATCTCAAATCTCAAATGGCACCCTACTCCATATAAAGTGCACTTTTGCACTATTTGATTACACCATGGTTTATACACCCAATAACCGCATCAAAGGGTGGACATACTTTTAAGGTCTGGCTGAACATACATGGTTTTCTATAAGACATTTTAAGCATGAATTCTTAATAAAGGCTTTCTATTCTATTCTATTTCTTAACCAAACTGGTGAACTTCGTAGGGAGCATAGAGTCATTTGGAACACACCCTCTGACTCTACAACACAGCTCATTCACTTGTAACGACTTCATCGCCCTCTAGAGGACCGGCGCTGACTGCAGGATTGCCAGATCTCAGACACTGGTGAAAGTTGTGTTTATGGTTATGTTTAATGTAATTTTTTAATTATTATGTATCCATGGTTTAAAAACATTAACATTTAAAATGTATTCATTGTATTTACAGTATTCCATTTTGGACTGACTGCAGAAATTTGTAATTAAAACTGACAATAGGTGACAATTTTAGGAGATTTTTCTTCTCTTATAAATGGTCAACCAATATAATTTTAATCACCCATTTTTGCAGTCAGTCAATGATACAGTAAGTACTGTACAGTTGGTTTATTTTTAATGCTTACATGTCTTAAACATTTGTCTTTTTTGTTTTTCATAATCCACATAATACCAAGCCTATTAAATGATGTAGAGACCAACTCTCTGGAGCTGTTTGTATACAGTTTTGAGATCAACATCTACTTTTATGTTTGATTTTCAGTTTTTCTTTTGTCTTTTATCCTTTTCTCAGTATGAGCTCTACATACTTTCAGGCACAAATTGTTGAGTATTGACTAAAGGGTCATTCTATTCAACAGTATATTATTTCAATACGCACCATTTTGTTTTACTCCTGTATGACCAAGCCTGATTCTTAGAAGTTAGGGATCTTTTACAAACTACAACCTGTTAATGCCATTAGTCAGTAAAGCACCACAGCATCAGTACACTTCCTCTGCCATACTTCGCTGTGATTTCAAACCAGCCAGCTGTTTTCTACTTTTAAGATGCAGCGAGATGTTGAAAAAAGAGGTTTTTGGAATGTAGTTTATTATAATGTTCATTAAAACCGATTTTTCTTTGTTGCTTATGCACACTCATTCCGATATCGCACATATTTTGTGAAAGAATATATTACAGGGTCTCATATGCGCATTCAGCCCGTTTCATTGAAGAGTCCATGAGTCCCTGAAGGGATGTCGACCAGAACCTCAGCTCGCCCCAGTTCCGTAAATGTTTTAGCATCTAGAATCAGGAGGAAGGAGCTCTTTCTCTTAAGAGGAAATATAGGTGTGAGATTTGATAGATATTCTGATATGTCTTGATAAAGCTTAATCTGGTTCATACATGAAACAAACAAACAAATAAATAAATAAACAATAATGGTAAAATATTAATTATAATTTTGTATTATATTAATAGGGGCGGCACGGTGGCGCAGCAGGTGGTGTCGCAGTCACACAGCTCCAGCGGCCTGGAGGTTGTGGGTTCGATTCCAGCTCCAGGTGACTGTCTGTGAGGAGTTGGTGTGTTCTCCCCGTGTCCGCGTGGGTTTCCTCCGGGTGCTCCAGTTTCCTCCCACAGTCCAAAAACACACGTTGCAGGTGGATTGGCAAGGCAAGGCAAGGCAAGGCAAGTTTATTTATAGAGCACCTTTCATACAGAAGCAATTCAAAGTGCTTTACAGAAAAAGAAATTACATTAAAAGCCAGAGTAAAATCATAAATTCCAATAAGACAATTACATAAAAAGAGTAAAATGATTAAAACAATTTAAAATGACAATTAATGAAAAGAAATAAAAGAAATAAAATGCCGTTACAGAAAAGTGCAGAATATTTTAAACTGAGCTGTAAGCCTGCTCAAACAAGAGAGTTTTAAGTCTTGATTTAAATGTGTCTAACGTTGGGGCACTTCTAATATTCTCAGACAGCTGGTTCCATTTAAAAGTGGCATAGTAGCTAAATGCTGCCTCTCCATGTTTAGTTTTGACCCGAGGCAGGACTAACTGACTAGTTCCTAAAGATCTGAGATCTCTGCTCGGCTCATATCTCTGTAGCAGATCTGATAAATACGCTGGTCCTACCCCATTGAGACATTTATAAACCAGTAATAACACCTTAAAGTCTATTCTATAACAGACTGGTATCCAGTGTAAGGATTTGAGGATGGGGGTGATATGATCTCTTCTTTTGCTCCGAGTGAGAACTCTGGCAGCTGCATTTTGAATCAGCTGAAGCTGTTTAATGGTCTTTTTTGGAAGTCCAGCTAAGAGACCATTACAGTAATCAATCCTGCTAGAAATAAAAGCATGGATAAGTTTCTCTAGGTCTGGTTTAGTCAGAAAATCTCTAATCTTACTGATGTTCTTAAGATGGTAAAATGCTGATCTAGTAACCGCTTTAATATGACTACTAAAACTGAGATCTGAGTCCATTGATACACCAAGGTTGCGAGCCAGTTCTTTAGATTTGAGGGCTCTCGAGTCCAGATACGTAGCCAATCTTTGTCTCTCAGTGCTATTCCCAAATAGTATAATCTCAGTTTTATCTTTATTCAGCTGCAGAAAATTGTGTCCCATCCAGTTTGTGATGTGTTCAAGGCACTTGCTTAATAAGTCAACTGGGCCAGAGTCGTTTGGGGACAGGGCCATGTAAATCTGAGTATCATCTGCATAGCTGTGATAGGACAGCCCATAGTTCTGTAGAATCTGGCCAAGAGGAAGCATATATAAATTAAATAAAAGTGGACCAAGAATAGAGCCCTGGGGGACACCACAGGTTACTGGCATGTTCTCTGAAATATTATTTTCTATTTCTACAAAGTAGTTCCTGCCTTCCAGGTAAGAAATGAACCACTTCAGGACTGTTCCTGAGAGTCCAACCCAGTTTGCGAGTCTATCTATAAGAATCTTATGGTCAATGGTATCAAAGGCAGCACTAAGGTCAAGAAGTAATAGAAGAGATACCTTTCCAGCCTCTGTATTTAAGCGGATGTCATTAATTACCTTGATTAGAGCAGTCTCAGTGCTGTGATTAGACCGGAACCCGGACTGGAATTTGTCTAGGCTACTGTTTATGGACAAGAAACCAGTGGTTTGCCTGAAAACTATTTTCTCAATGATTTTGCCCATGAACGGTAGATTAGAAATTGGCCTGTAGTTACTTATCAGAGAAGATTCTAAATTTTTCTTTTTTAGAAGAGGCTTTACAACTGCAGTTTTTAGTGAGCTCGGAAAAACCCCCGACATGAGTGAGGTGTTTACAATGTGGAGTATGTCTGGTGCTATAGTGTGAAACACACTCTTTAAAAAATTGGTTGGTAGTGTGTCAAGACTGCAAGTGGATGATTTGAGATGATTAACTGTGTCAGTTAAAATATTACTATCAACAGTACTGAACTCTGACATTTTAACTAAGGAGTTTTTATGAGGTGATGGAGAAGGTACAGACTCATTGTTGGATATAGATGTACTAATCGCTTGTCTGATATTCTGGATTTTAGTGTTAAAAAAGAATGCAAACTCATTACATCTCTCAGTTGATACTAATTCAGGGGCCATTGGTGTGGGTGAGTTAGTAAGTCTGTCGACCACGGTGAAGAGGATTTTGCTGTTGTTAGTGTTATTGTTGATGATACTAGAGAAATAGGATTGTCGTGTTTTGCATATTGTCGCGTTGTATTGACGTAGCCTATCTTTGTAGATTTCTTTGTGAATATGAAGACTTGTTTTACGCCATCTGCGTTCTGCCTTGCGACACTCCCTCTTTTGGATTTGAACAACAGAAGCATTTCTCCATGGTGCTTTCTGTTTGCAAGACAAGGCCTTCATTTTAACTGGCGCAATCTCATCCATTACACTGACAATTTTTGTATTAAAACTATTCAGCAAATCATCAACAGAGTTGGATCGTTCACATGGTGTAGTGCACAATTTACTCATGAAAAGTGTAGCTGTGCAGTCCTTTATAATCCTTTTCTTGACACAAACTCTTCTATCTCTGATGACTGGTGAGGCCCACATATCAAAGAACACACAGTAGTGATCTGACAGTGCGACGTCCTTCACAGTCACTGATATGTTGAGACTCTTTGAGATAACAATATCCAGCGTGTAACCATGACAATGAGTACTCCCTGTAACATGCTGTGAAAGACCAAAAGAGTCCAATATGGCAAGTAGTTCCTTGGCAAAACAGTCCTTGGGATTGTCGATATGTATGTTAAAGTCACCAGCAATAACAAAATGGTCAAAGTCTGTAGAAATAAAGGACAGCATCTCTGTAAATTCATCAATAAAATTAGCGCTGTACTTCGGAGGCCTGTAGACAGTTACTAGTAATATCTGTGGTGTCCCTTTCAAAACTACACAGAGATTCTCAAATGTTGTGAAGTCTCCAAATGATAACTGCTTGCACTGAAAAGAACCATGGAACAAAGCAGCTAGACCTCCACCTTTTCTGCTGGCACGAGATGCATTTAAAAAATGAAAATCTGGAGGAGCCGACTCCAATAAAACAGTTGCAGCACTACATTCATTTAGCCAAGTCTCAGTTAAAAGTATAAAATCAAGCCCATGTGCTGTAATAAAATCATTAATTAAGTGTGATTTGTTTGTGAGAGATCTGATATTTAGAAGAGCTAACTTAGTAACTTGTGCACTTTGCCACAGAATCTCTGTTTCACATTTTATTTGCTGTAGATTGGCTACATTCACAGAATCTGACCTGAACTCTCTGTTCTTTCTCTCTCTGATAAGTACTGGAATGGGAGAGATTACAGGCATCAAAGGTCCAAGCTTGTTTTGAAAAGGACCAGGACCCGAAAAACATCACTTTTCTTTGCCCTTATCAGCTGACGAAGCTGTGTGAAGCTCCTGCTGGCGATGGGGCCGTGAGCGAAGCTGCCTTTCCGGGGGTTGAGGAGCTTGTCTTTTCCGTTGAGGTGCTCTAGGTGGTGATGGAGTGTGATTATTCTTAGGGGACAGTCTGGGGGACTGCAGTGGAGAAGTGGCAGTAGATGATGGTGGAGTAGAAGCTGGGGTGGTTCTTCTTTGCACCTGAGGGCTGGCTGACAGGGAAAGTGACAGCCTTGTCCCAGCCGAAACCAGCTTCTCCATGGCTGCTGGGAGGTTCAGGTGGGGTGATGTGGGGGGGGAGATAGAGGACAAGGAGGATTCCTCTTGGGGTTTTGGTGTCTCTGGCAGCTGATAGAGTTGGTCATTGCCACTCATGTCCAGTGTCTGCTGCTCCCTCAGGTCGTCTTCAGTGGAGAGAGGATGTTCCGGCTCTGACATGGTGTCATCAGCTTGTACAGGAGAGTTCCTGGATGTTGATGCTGATGCGCCACCCCCAAGAGAAGTAGATAGATTGCACACTGAGAAAATGAGATTGTCTGTCAGAAGTTTAACACCCCTCTTGTTTGTGTGCAGTCCGTCTCTCCTAAAAAGTTCTCTCTTCCCAAAAAACAAGTTAAAATTGTCAATGAAGTTCAGTCCATTTGACCTGCAGCTGTTCTGTAGCCATGTGTTTAATCCCAGTAACCTTGAGAACATATTGGTGCCTCCTGCAGGTAGAGGTCCACTGATGAAAAATTGTATGTTGAACCTACTGAGTGTGTTAATGAGGTCATTAAAGTCTCTTTTTAAAACTTCAGAGTCCTGCTTGATAGTGTCATTCTTTCCAACGTGTACAATAATCCTCTTCACATTGGTGTACTCAGCCAGTACAGCTGGAAACTTTGCAGTAAGTTCAGGCACGGTGATGTTTGGCTCGCATCTCACTATGAGTTTTGGGTTTGTTACCCCATTAACAGTGTCATCTCCAAAGATCAGGGTGTCTGCAGTAGGTTTGTTAGAGTTTTGAGACTGACTGACACTTCTGGCACTTTCTGTGCTGTGTTCACTGTGTTTGTGATTCTCACGAAGGGCATGCAGTGGTTCAAACCTGTTTTTCAGCTGCAGTGAATAAGACCGGTTTTCTGGTTTGGGTCTGTGCTGTGCTCTCTCAGCAGCAGTGTTAGGTTTAGCAGCTGAAATCCCTGGACCAGCTGTGGTACCAGGAGTAGAGGACGAGACTACAGAGCTATACAAAGCACGGCGCTTGGGTCTAGCTTCAATCTGCACCCATTGCCCGTCTCTAGTTGTACTCACAGCAGTGTTGCCATTTACTCGATCCTCTGGTCTAGATCTGTGTCCCTCCACTGTCCGCTGCTCCGTTAGGTCCTCAGCCCACTGTCTGCTGAGTGGCGACTCGAAAATTGGCGACTCGAAAGTGTCCGTAGGTGTGAATGTGTGTGTGTGTGTGTGTCTGTGTTGCCCTGTGAAGGACTGGCGTCCCCTCCAGGGTGTATTCCTGCCTTGCGCCCAATGATTCCAGGTAGGCTCTGGACACACCGCGACCCTGAACTGGATAAGCGCTTACAGATAATGGATGGATGGATTATATTAATATACATAATAACAATGTTTACTGTTTTGTTTAGCCATAAAATATATGTAAGACTTTTAAAACACTTTTTGTTCCAAAACTGGTTCCACATATTTTAAAAATATGACCGTCAGGTTTGGGTTCAAGTGTAATATTTATTCTATGGAGTCAAAATAGGGTCAAAAAGATTTTGAGTTTGTAAAACAATACTCACAAATGTAACGGACTTTGTAACGGAATTTGAGCAACTACAGACACGTAAAACTACACAAATGTATTGGAATGCACAAATTTAAAACAACAACAACAGCAATAATAACTTAAAATCACAAATGTGTAATAAAAAGAGTTGCATTTGTAAATCAAGTGTCGTGAATGTGTGAATCAGTACCTTCTCAAATGGCAAGAACTGTGTAAAATGTGCAAGAACAAACCTTTTTAAGTTTCCAAATGTGACAGTGGGAGTTTTTGAATGAGGTGTAAAAAATCCACACATTCGCCTTCTCTGCTGTGTCTTCTCTTTAAGACCCTGTTTTGACGACCAATTGGTGGACCAATATGAAAGCTTTAGCTGGACCAATCACATCATGAGGTTTGTTTAACCAACCAGAATAATTGCAATTTCCCCCTGGGATCAATAAAGTATTTCTGATTCTGATTCTGATTCTGATTCAGAACACTGATTTGTTGCTATGATTGACAGCTCCGACAACACCCTCTACCTCCAGCAAAAGGTAGCATCACAGTGACCGTTTTTCTGAGTGAGACTGTCATTGAGGAATTTGATGTGTTCTTGGTGAATGTGTGATGCCCTGTGATAGACTGGTGCCTCATCAAGTGTGTGTTCCTGCCTTGTGCTCAATGATTCTGGGTGGGCTCCAGACCCACTGTAGCCCTGAGCAGGGTGAAGCGATACCAGAAAATTAATGAATATAAAGATTATAATTCTTAAGTTTCCAGAAAAATAACCTTAAATCGGAGCCAAACATGGAAAATAGAATCCATGTATGATTCTACTTTCTAATAATTTATTTTCTTACTTTTAAATTAGCTGTCTAGGCTGAGGACGGCACGGTGGCGCAGCAGGTAGTGTCGCAGTCACACAGCTCCAGGGACCTTTGTGGGTTGTGGGTTCGATTCCCGCTCCGGGTGACTGTCTGTGAGGAGTTGGTGTGTTCTCCCCGTGTCCGCGTGGGTTTCCTCCGGGTGCTCCGGTTTCCTCCCACAGTCCAAAAACACACGTTGCAGGTGGATTGGCGACTCGAGTGTGTGAGTGAAAGTGTGTGTGTCTGTGTTGCCCTGTGAAGGACTGGCGTCCCCTCAAGGGTGTATTCCCGCCTTGCGCCCAATGATTCCAGGTAGGCTCTGGACCCCCCGCGACCCTAAATTGGATAAGCGGTTACAGATAATGGATGGATGTCTAGGCTGAACTCTTAGTAGATGTTTATATATTAATATTAGTGTATTCGTTTGTGTTAATGCAGTCACATTTCAAAGCTTTTACTAGTTTAGAATGGTTTATTTCTTCTTCCGTAGAGAAGCCGTTTGTACTCCACTTTTTCCTTCACCTTTCTTGGTGTGATGACCACTGACATGACCACGCCATCGTCTTCATCCTTGGCGCTTGGTGCCGGAACAAACACAGGTTCAGATGTGAACAGACCAGGATGACGCCACACCTGGGAACGAAAACCAACTGATGGTTAAACTCCCATGCCAAGGACAAAATGGCAAAACGGAAAGCTTTTCATTTAATTTAACCTTAAATCAGAATGAATAAGACACATAAATAAAGTGAGTATGAGAGCTTCGGCTATCAGATATATTTAAATATTTAAGTCTTTTTTTTCTGAATTATGTTTATATGGTTTTCAGAATACAATACAAAGGATTGTGTATATGTTGTAATTAAGCACAGCAGGTTAGTGTCGCAGTCACACAGGGTCCAGGGACCTGGAGGTTGTGGGTTCGATTCCCGTTGCTGTGAGGAGTGTTTGGTGTGTTCTCCCTGTGTCCGTGTGGGTTTCCTCCGGGTGCTCCTGTTTCCTCCCACAGTCCAAAACACATGTTGGTAGATGGATTGGCGACTCAAAAGTTTCTGTGTGAGTGAATGTGTGTGTTGCCCTGTGAGGGATTGGCGCCCCCTCCAGGGCGTATTCCTGCCTTGTGCCCAATGATTCCAGGTAGGCTCTGGACCCACCGCAACCCTGAACTGGATAAGGGTTACAGATAATGAATGAATGAAAAAAGCTGCATGGGGGTTGGTGGCAGTTATATTTTCTCTATATGGTCCAGAATTGGTTGCCACATTTTAGCAAAAACCTTTGGTCTATCGGTTAATCATAAGTGTATAGGTCTATTACCAAGACCTCCAGTCCATGCTTCAGATGATGTTGCAGCTTCTGATTTCCACTGTTGTAATATTACTCTATTGGCCAAAAGGACACCAAGATTTTCTGAAATTTATTCACATATAGATTAGAGTCTCTTATTCCAATAATTGCAACTAATGCATCTGGTAAACAGGTTCTATCAAATACTGTAGAGAAGAATTCAAAAACAGACTTACAAAACTCATGAAGTTTAGAGCATGTCCAAAATTCATGAATCAATATTCCTTCTCCAATTTAACACTTGCTGCATGTTGAAGAGGTCTCAGAGAAGATCCTATGCAATTTTGCTTTTGAATAGTGAAATGTATAAACTATTTTGAACTGTATTAATGCATGTCTTGCATTTATTTAACATCTGTTAATATTCTTTAGAGTATCTTCCCATTGTTCATTAGTAATCTCTATACCAAGTTCTTCAACCCATGCTTGTTTGAAAGAGTTGGACTGGATAGCAGTGTGGTCATATAAGATGTTATAAAAAGCGGAAACTGTTCCTTATGTATATGGACAGAAAAAAAGAAACTTCTCCAAGCATGAATGATGCAGTTTGGTTTTGAACTCAACCAAAGGAGTTCTAATGTAATGCCGGATTTGCAAATATGTGAAAAAATGTGAAGAGAGAAATTTATATTTATTTGCTGGAAAGAAGCAAAACTGTTGTCAATGTAAAGTTCTTCAATAGTTTTTAGATCGCTGTCTTTCCATTACAGAAAGACAGCACCCTTCAGTGCTGCTGGAAAGGCATGGTTGTTACATATTGAATTGTCTATGTACATAATAGGAACTAAAGTCTAAAACACAGCTTCTCATAGAAGAAGATCGGTATATTTATTTCAATATAAATGAACAGATAAACATTTCTAATCTGGTTTCTGTTTACTGTGAGACCAAATATTCTCTATAAGGGATTCAATCTGAAATCTGCTCTGTTTTTGCAGCGCGAGTGCTGTCTTGTCAAAAAATAGCACAAGGTCCTTCTTCAGACATCAACTCTTCCACTGTGTTTTTCTAGATTCCAAAGTATTTCTGTAATTTTCTACCTTAATGCAAATAATTTATACATATTTTCAGTAATAATTTGCAGTACACCAATAAATATTCCTGGTATTTTGGGCTTGACCCTTTATTTTTATTCCTTTTAAAGTATAAACTTCCTCTGAGATACATACCTTCAGCTTTTTACTCTCCAGGTCCATCTTAAGCAAAGAATCACCAAAAACATGTCCAAAGCCACAGGCATAGAAGTAGCGATATGGACGACCATTGTAATGTGTGTAATTGATTTGTGGAAACTCCAGGCCACCGTACTCCAGTAAATCATTATTGTAGAGATTCTCATGGGTACAGAAGACCTTTATATAAAATACAAATGACTCTAGTAAGTGGTTGTAAACATCAGCTGTAGATTTTTAGTGTCACAATGATTTCTTCTTACCCCGTTACTGGTCTTCATGGCTGTGGCGGTGGTGTGTGGTAACCTGATGAGGTTTTGGTCATTTGGATCATCTTCCGTTATGTCCAGAGGCAGGACATACCTCCGAGGCAGGACAGTACACAAAGAGTTGTAAAACTGGCAATGCAACCAAGTTTTATTTTAAGGTCTTTCATTTTAAAACAAATATTAATATTTGAGACCATATTTGGACAGATAAAGATAAGGCAGATTTACACACAATACCTCTATAAATGTTAACAGCACTTTCTAATAACAGTTAATGACTAATTTAAATTTTTAATGCTTTAAAATTCCCCACTTGTATGAATGGAAACAAAAGTAATATATACATTTTAAATGATTAAATTAGCAATAAACCAATTAATACATATATATCCATATTTGGTAAATATTCTATTTATAGTTGATTATCATCCTAACTCTACTTTAATTATATATATTTTTTTACATGTGTTCTGTCTGTTTTGTACAGAAATCCTGAAGGGCATGATGAAAAGAAAAGTACAGCTCATTTGATTTTTTTTTATCTGGTGCTTCATTAGTCTCTGTTCAAATCTGGTATGAGGCAAACCAAGCAGAAACAAAATGTCACATGTATACCTTACAGAGCGCTGACTAGCTAGAGACCTGTCAACCACCACAAAATGCATATCTCCCTCCCTGGATCATCATCTTAACGTGGTGGAGGGGTTTGCGTGTCTGCGTGAGCCTAGAAGCTATGTTGTCGGGGGCAATAGCCCCTGGTAGGGTCTCCCAAGGCAAGTTGGTCCTAGGTGATGGGCCAGACAAAGAGTGATCCATAAAGATAAGTAAAAACAGCTTCCCTCACCCTGGAGCCAGGCCTGGGGGAGGGGCTCCTTGGCAAGCGCCTGGTAGTTGGGCTTTCACTCATGGGGTCTGGCTGGGCTCAGCCCAAAGAGCAACAGGGGTCCACACTCCCATGGACCCACCACCTTTGGGAGAGGTAGTAACTGGTGCATTGTGGATCGGGTGGCTGCCGAGGGCGAGGGCCTTGGTGTTCTGATCCTCAGTTACTGAAACTGGCTCTTGGAACATAGAACGTAACCCCTCTGGTGGGAAAAGAGCCTGAGCTGGTGTGCAAGGTTGAGAGGTACCGGCTAGATATAGTTGGGCTCACCTCAACACAAAGTATGGGCTCTGGAAACAGTCTCCTTGAGAGGGTTGAGAGGGATGCTCTTTCACTCTGGAGTTACCCAGGGTGAGAGGCTTAAGGCAGGAGTGGGCCTACTGATAGCCCCCCGGCTTAGCGCCTGTACGTTGAGGTTTACCCCAGTGGACGAGAGGGTAATTTCCCTGCACCTTCAGGCTGGGGAAACGGCTCTGATGGTTGTTTGTGCTTATGCACCAAACGGCAGTTCAGAGTACCAGGCCTTCTTGGGGACCCTAGAGAATGTGCTGGAGAACACTCATTCTGGGGACTCCATTGTTCTTCTGGGGGACGTTGGACGTTCTGGGGGAAGCTCACGTTGTGACAGTGAGACCTGGAGGGGCATGATTGGGAGGAACACAGAATTTCTCTGCGTAGCCAAATGGCAGAAGGTGTGCAGTTTGGTGGTCAAATTGGACTGGAGATATATATAACCTCAAATATATTACATTTTTTGTTTAATGAGCAACAGACCAAAATAGTAATCAATGATTTTCTTCTATGATTTATCTTCATGTTACAAAGAAGCCATTTACTGACATTTAGTGTCCTGGGTGTATTAGAGACTATGCACCATTTACATAGCCACTCCAGTGTTAGGGCAAAATCAATTTAATACTTAATCTTCTGTGTGTTTGGTGTGTTCTCGCCATGTCCACGTGGGTTTTCTCTGGGTGCTCTGGTTTCCTCCCATGGTCCAAAAACACAGGTTGGTATGTGGAGTTGCAACAATGGTGTGAATGTGTGAGTGTGTGTCGCCCTGTGAAGGACAGGCGCCCCCTCCTTGGTGTGATCCCGCCTTGCACCCAGTGATTCCGGGTAGGCTCTGGATCCACCACGACCCTGATCTGGATAAGTGGTTACAGACTATGAATGAATTATTTCATCCATTCATTTTTAATGATAAGACGACAGATTGCTTCTTTATTATCCCAGCTCAGTTCAGATATTCTGTAAGCTGTTTTTGTGTTTTATAAACTGACAGAGAGGAAATAATTGAAAATACCTTAACAAAGCTTAAGCACAGTTTCTAATTCTGAAATTCTAACATGGAATTCAATTTGAGGTTTTATACATATATATTTGGTCATGGAGACCTGCCAGACCCATAATAATCTGTTGTAGTTTAGTACCTTATCCAACTCCTGTCCAGTGGCTTTACGGAGGTTCTCCAGTGTAAATTCACCAATCACATTTCCTTCCTCTCCACAGCACATGTCTAGGATCAGATGTCCATGCTCTTCATAGGCATTGATTTGGTGGAGCGTAAACATGGCACTGGTGTAGTACCTTGTCTTGCTGAGCTGTAGAGGAAAGCATCAAATTTGAGATGATTATGGATTACAATGTCACAAGTAAAAATACTCCACAATAACCAGGAATGCAATGCCTTTCCTTTAAAGTACACTAAAACATAGGCATACTCTTGCCATTTCCTGTAAATTTACATGAGTGATGACCCATATTAATGTTATAAATTTGTGGACAATAATTTATTCAACATATCTTCTGAAACACATGGTGGGGACCTGCTCTACAGAGCATACACATGTTCATTTTGGGACATAAATATCCTTTTCATGCACTTAGATAAAATATATATATAAAAAAAAAATAAAAAACAGTTTTCATATTCATTTTTGTTAGTATATTCTATACTCAAAAAAATGTATTGCATGTTTGTGTCCCTTTGTAAGTGAAAAAAAAGCTTTGACATACCTGGCCTGTTCACCGGTCAATCACATGGAAGATGGTGTCCAGATGAAGCTCCCATGACATGACTTTTTGGAAGCTCTTGCCCTGGACTCTGTACAGAACGAACTTCAGAAGGTCCAGCTTGATTGGCTGCTCTATGAAGACTACATAATTTTCTGACATAGCTACAAAAGCAAACAAAAAGAATTATAAAGGAAAATGTCTGGTACATTTTTGTTTTCAGTGCTGGTTTTAAAGGAGCAACCAAGTACATTTTTACCATGATATATATTTACAAAACAGGTTTTTATCATTTGTACATGTTTTGAATAAAGTGCATTTACATGAAATGAAGACCCAAACTGATTGGTGCTCTATAAATGAACCAGTTCATAGTCCATAGAGAATGTCCTTTACATAGGAGCAGCTATATTTACAACATGACTAGTACAGAATCTCTGATACCTCCAGGGGATGGTTTTTCAAAAGGTATCTGACAAGATTAAAACAATCTTATAGTTTAATTAAACTTGAAAAATTGTTTTTTCAAAACAGAAAAAAAAAGTTTTTTGATCCTGAAAATTTAAATCTGGATTTTGTAATCCAATCTAATCTTTAATCAGGATTAAATGCTACAATTGGGTTTTTCAAAACTTTTAGCAGAAATCTTGCATAGTTTTGATACTTAATAACCGGATTATCATTATCCCACATTGAAAGGTGTTAATCAGGATTAATAATGTTGAGAACACACTTCGTACAGAAATGACTTTGAAATAAACCGGAATTCTGTAAAAGTGAGTTTAAAGCACTCACACTCAAACATATTTACAATGAATGCTGTGTTAAACTTTTATACCTTTCATGATCATTGAAATTTTAGTAATTTGTTTCATACATACATGTAGCTAGGATAAAATGTAAATTCATTCATTCATTCATTGTCTGTAACCGCTTATCCAATTCAGGGTCATGGTGGGTCTGGAACCTATCCGGAATCACTGGGCGCAAGACGGGAACACACCCTGGAGGGGGCGTCTGTCCTTCACAGGGCGACACACACACACACACATTCACTCTCCCACTCACAACTGTGGACACTTTTTTTAGTCGCCAATCCACCTAGCAACATGTGTTTTTACACCATGGGAGGACACCAGAGCACCCGGAGGAAACACATGTAGACACGGGGAGAACACACCAAACTCCTGGAGGTCCAGGGATTAAATAAGCAATTAAAATCATAATTAAAATGTGGAGATGGAAAATAAAGAGATCAATGTGCTCTCTTGAAATTTAATCATTTTGTTTTTCTTTTTTTTTTTGTCCAACAGAAAGCAAATTTGAGGAGTATTAAATCACAGAAAAGCCAGACCTAGAAATCCTTATCCTGAGATATCTGGACCAGCTTAATCCAATCTGAAATTGTTTTGAAAAACTGGGGCAATATTCATTAATTATCTGTAACCGCTTATCCAGTTCAGGGTCACGGTGGGTCCAGAGCCTACCTGGAATCATTGGGGGCAAGGCAGGAATACACCCTGGCAACACACACACGGAACAGTTTTAAGTCGCCAATCCACCTACCAACGTGTGTTTTTGGACTGTGGGAGGAAACCCATGCGGACACAGGGAGAACACACCAACTCCTCACAGACAGTCTCCCGGAGCGGGAATCGAACCCACAACCTCCAGGCCCCTGGAGCTGTGTGACTGCAAAACCTACCTGCTGCGCCACCGTGCCACCTCTGAGATCGTTTTGATACTGGATAGGAGAAAAAGGGATTTTGTTATCAAGACAATTTGGATGAAGACTAAAAGTTTTGAAATACTGGCCCCAGAGGTCACAAGATTACATTTGTTAGATTAAAGGCAGTTTTATTATGTGACAAAAAAAAAAAAAAAAAAAAAAGCTTGTTTGCTCCTTTAAAATCCATTTACATTAAAAGTTTACACTACATTCTCTTTTGTAGAAGGAAAGCTGAAATCTGTAGTTTGTTATGTGTAAAAATAAAATAAAATGCCTTGTGTTGATGTATAAAATCTTGCATAAAATCAAT
The DNA here is from genome assembly GCF_029633855.1 of Hoplias malabaricus. Classification (NCBI taxonomy): domain Eukaryota; kingdom Metazoa; phylum Chordata; class Actinopteri; order Characiformes; family Erythrinidae; genus Hoplias; species Hoplias malabaricus. The sequence goes on from NC_089820.1 coordinate 4,314,322, forward strand.
AGCTTAAATATCTACAATTGCAATTTTGTCACCAAAAGTACAGAAAATATTCCCTTCAGAGCATTTGGCTGAGGTTTTAATTCCACATCAGTAAAGATTTTTCTGAGATTTGAATGCTATGTTCATTACATTATTGAAAATAAAGAATTGTTTTACCAAAACTGTGGTAGTAAGATGGCTTTCTTGAGTCAGTAGCTGGAACTGAGCAGAGGAGTTCAGCGCCCTCCAGATCAGCTCCATCTACCCTACCCTCACCAGGAGGAACACGGATAATATTGTAGAAGTATCCTTTGAAAAACACAAAAATATGTGAACCTCACAAAAATACACAATATGCCAAAATATTTGTGGCCACATTTTCTACCAACATCAGTTACATCCATCTACCAACATGTGTTTTTGGACTGTGGGAGGAAACCCACGCAGACAACACACCAACTCCTCACAGACAGTCACCAGGAGTGAGAATCAAACCCACAACCCCCAGGTCTCTGGAGCTGGGTGACTGCAACACTACCTGCTGCGCCACCATGCCACTCTATTTACTTATATGAATAAAAAGACATTAATACTCCTTTACTATATAGGTCCCCAATTTTATTCAAGCAAATCCTAAACCCCATGTCTTCTCTTCCTTGTTTAAATCCATTATTTCACCAAATATGTGACAGATATGAGATCTTAGATACCTCGCTCAAAGCTACTGTTTCTGCCTTTACATCTACAAGGTGGACCAACGAGGTAGGTATGTTTAACAGGGTGGACAGTAAGTAGACACAGTGGTGGTGGTTTGCTAGTGTGTTTTCAGGCAGACAATTACAGGCAGTTGCTATTTTAAAGACATTTCATTTAGCATTGCTGCCTGTAATTACCTCGTATTCCGTAAGAATTGCCCAGGTTGTAGGTTGCTCCTTCTCGGTCATAATGAGGATGGGCTGTGGCTGCATTCACGGCAATATACTTAGTCCAGTCCACCTTAAAAACAAACAGCACATATTGTCTGGTGGTAGATAGCCACACAAAGCAAGCTCATATGCTTGGAATTTATATTATTTATATTGCTTTGCACTCTACCTTAGCTTGGCATTTCAATATTTCATATAGTTTCATGTTTTGTTTGTTCACGACAATATCCAGCATGCCTTATTATAGCTGCCAAAGATCTAGATACCTTACCTCAATATGGGTTCATTTTTGTGTTTGAAAATATATAACTAAATAAAACTACAAATGTTTACAGGAAATGTAGTGATGTTTGGGAATGTATAGACCTAAATGTTAGCTCATTTTTATGAGGCATTCAGTGTAACACTCCAGGACCAGTACATTTTCTCCCAAACAATAGCTAATATTACTAACTAATGTTATTTAGAACAGTTAGCATTAACAGGCCATTAAATATTGTACCTTCTCTTTTGTCTCCAGACTTTGGGGATTGATTTTGCGCATAAGGTTGGTTTCAGTGCTTACGTAGAAATCCCCTTTATATTTGACAAAGTTCACACCAGCATTATCAGTGGCTTCTACAGAGTAAAGTAAAATATTAAAGGGGACAAATTATGAAATAAAGTTTACATTTCAGTACATTTGCACATTAATGTGGGTATCTGTGCCTACCCACTCCAAAGAAGACAAGTCAGTCATTTTTTGAGGGCTGTCTAAGTGAAAAAAATAATGGATTCAAAGAGCAGTTCTGAGTTTGCTCCACTTCTGAGGTCATGTTGGGAGAAATTAGCCAATAAACAGGGCCGTTTAGACATCAGAGCAGTGTGTTGTTTGATCCTTGGAGTACTGAGCAAAGCAAATCTCAGATTAAAACCACAAACTGTCAACATGTGGAAAAATAGCATAATATGTAATCTTTAAGACATTAAATTGTAAATTATTTTTAAATATTTAATTATTTTGCTATGTACAAAATTAAATCACTTAAAATCACTTAAACCTGTGAGGGTGAAGGTACTTCAGTGACTTGTTTTAATTTGTAGACAGCCCAACACACTAGAATACTAACTTCCCAACTCTGTTACGTTAGCTAGCACATGTCGTGTTTGGTTAGCATCATGCTAAGTGATCTCAGAGAGGAAAGGAAATTCTACCCACCCAGAGAATCTGATTTTAGTTATTATCTCTTATACTATCAGATCATATTTGTGGTAAATTTACTCACAAAAGCAGACTCTACATCAGCACAATTATTCTAAAGTATTAATTTACAGACATTTCATTATAGAACCACTTAAACACTGGGCTGAATTCATTAAGAATTGTACTTGGGATCTGGAAGCGCGAGAAGAATTGAGTGAAGATGTTCTTGCAGGGATCCGGCATGGCCAAGGTCCCAAACTCTGACACCACAATGCGATTCTTCTCGAGATTCTGGATGTAGGAGTCACTGCGTAGGAATCGGCTACTGTAGGTTACCTGACCATCTTGGATATGGAAGAGGTGCATCAGGGCCATACCATCAAACCAGTGATTAAACCTGAGGAGTAGTTTCATTTAAATAATCAGGTCTTAAATTACCTGTTAAATTACTTGCTATTAATTCTGTGCAGTGCTATTTGCACAAACATGATCTGCCAAGGAGAAATGCTTACCTGCAACATCAGTTAGGTCAGTCCTTATCAGCATGAAAATGTATGACATATGCAACTTTCTCAAGAAGCAAGGATTGATTGTAGCCCGGGAATTTTGTGCACGTATATTTTTTGGTGTAACATGCTTATAATACAGCTTGAATAGCATCAAGCTCTTGATTTCATACCTGCTTTCCCCAAATTCAAACTTGCCAGGCCCATTGCGCAGAAAGCTGCCATTGATCCAGGATGGGATCTTTCCTTTTATTATTGTAGGTATGGGCTCTGGAGTCTCCTCTACCGACATGACCAATGGAGCGATGCTTTCCAGACCATGGGCCAGAGGACGCACTTAATTTTGTAGAGGATAACAACAGAGGATTAGTCTATTGTCTGAGTTAAGGTGGCCAGTATTTGGCTATAACCAGCCTTTAGATCCCAAGTGACCTAGCATGGTTCTACTTACAAATGCATCTTTTGTAGACAAAAGACAGGAAGTTTTACAGAATAACAGCAAAAAATCTCCTTCATAATATTTTTTTAAAGAATACAGAATCTAAACTGCATTACTACATTTGCCTTATTCTTACTTGACTACTTAATCTACCTTGATGACGTTTAACTTTAAAACATTTTAAATCGTGCAATAGTTGCTAGGAATACAGATGTGAGCAGAACACACTTAGACTAATGCAGAGGATCTCAGTTGCAGAGATATTAGACACCTGCTCATCCAACATTTTTTCTTGAATGGAGTCTGCTCTATACACCCCTCATTATCTGCCTTTTTTGATCAAGTATCCCAAACTTTTTTCCAAGAATACCATGAGGTTTGGTCTCTATTATGAAATGACTTGTCCTAAAAAAATGGTTGGCTTGAGCTGCTTTAGGACTTTGAACGGACACCGTGCTGAAAGCCAAAGCTCTAGGTGAACGATTAACCAAGACTATACTCATAATTCTCATGATAACTCTGAGAAAATAGAAAATAGAGATTGTGAGACTTTGTGTATTTTTTGTACTGTAGTTTGTAGAAACATCTGTTCCATCTCAAATATTCTCTTTCCTTTCAGTAACAGGTTTTAGACAACAAAGTGGAACATTGTTGTGAAGATTTGACAGCATTCAGCCATGAGAGCATTAATGATGACAGCTAATGATGTAACTTGGAATCGGTCTATTGTGATCTTAGGCTCATGTGAGTGCTCCAGACTGTCTCATTCTATTGGCAAACAGAATGGGCTTTAAAAAAAGGCTTTAAAAAGCTCATCTTTACACATAAAATATGGTGAAAACAAACATTTAGACATTAAAGGTTTTGCTATTAATTATAATTTTAATGCATAACATATCATGCAGGGAACTGGCAAGACCTTCACGTGCATGCAACTTCACAACATCCTTGAGTTATTTTTGCCGTATTTTGGGGGGCATTGTCTTGCTGAAACATCCACCTTATATATATATATATATATATATATATATATATATATATATATATATGTAGTGTGAACAGACCATGTGTGTAATTTTCAAGTGGATATATGAAAAAAAATCCTTATTAAAATAATAATACAGCTTACCTGATGTTTTAAACTTGGGTTCCTTAGGTGGTTCAGACATAGTTGCAGGTCAGAAAATCACTCTAACTTAAACTGGCAGTTGCAATAGAATGAGAGTATGTTTACAAAATACTGCTTGAAGTGGGTGGGGGCCTGACATCTGTATAAAAAAATGGACTCTGCACACACTGACAGTTACTCAACAGTCTCTGAACTTCCTGATGATAAAATATGCTGCTTTTATAACTGCTACTGTGCTGTGTTTATTAGGCCAGATCTGACCTGTAAGTGAGCATGGAGTAAGAATTATAAACCCACCCGTTTGTCTTGTTTGGGCTTGTTAACCACCCATTCAATCTGACGCAATTCTCTATCAGCCTTTTAGATGCTCTCACGGTCCTTAAATACAATGTGCAACTTATGCTATTTAATGAGTATATCTAAACATACTTGTGTGTGGTAAAAGACATTAATCATCATAAATCATTTTAATTAGATCTTACAGCAACAAAAAAATGTATATAAACATTAAAGACGTACAGTACCTTAGTAGGGAATGAACCCTTTAGAGAAGCAGTTAACTTAACATGATGCTCCCACTACTGAACTTCACATCAAGGGGTCTTTAGTTGACCCCTTTAGTTGACCACTTTTTAGCTGAGCTTTGTTGCCACCAATATCTTTTAGGATTCAGGCCAAAACAAACTTTGTCTCATTGGATATGGGTGATTTTATGTGATAAAAAGATATAAAATGCATGTATTTTTCTGTTATAACCCCATACTAGAAAAATATACAGATTCTGAGGATCTTGGTTTCATACAAGCACCTGTCAGAAATGTTCCTGTCTGTTAATGTATGACTTAGAAGGGAAAAGTACACTTGATAAAATGGCCAAAGTATGAAGCTATGTGGTAGGTGTGATTATGGTAGTTTAAATAATGTGGCCAGTAGACATTCTTTGGAAAATACAGTCATCCCCCCTGCCCTTCATTCATGGTAATTTTCAGATCACAAATATACCCCAAAAATTTCATACCCCAAAAGTATTTTACAAACTTCCAATATTTAGTCATTGCCAACTCTATGCATTAGCTAGGTCTCCTTGAGTCACACAATGCTATGGCCAATGTCATAGTCTCATTCTTGGCTTAAACAGTTTCCCAATCTATTTTCCCAGGAATTTTCTATGGCGATTATAGAAGTTTAAAAATGAGTTCACTCATATTATAAGGTGTCTACAAATGTAATAGGTGCAACATAGAAGCTCATTAATCATCAGTATTAGGTTTTTTTTTTCAGATGTACTAAGAAAGGCTGTGATTTCAGTTGGCAAAAGTGAACTTTGACACCAATATCTGTCTATAGAACCACAGTAAACCTTTTCAGAGTTTGAAAACATTTTAGTTCAGGGCTCTAAAAGACACAACTTGTTCTATTTTTCTCTCCCATGGGCCTAGTTTATATGGTAAAATAAAAACACGGGAAATTGTGACTCTTGTCTTTTATCAAATAGAAAGAAATGTCCTTGGCCAAATTCATGGGCGTAATGTATACAGATTAAACACTGCCTAAGCAATATCTCTGATATGCTATTTTAGGTTGCCAGACACAGAAAAACAACACTTAAGTGACAAGCTGATCTAAAGTGAGAAACGGCCATATGCTGATCATCCTCACTGCACTTTTATAACTGGAATTTAAAAAACAGCAATCAGCAAATCAGCTGGAGTCTTTGTGTCAAACCCCCACAATAACGACATGTTTATAATGATAGTTCATAAAACAGTGGAAGCCATTGCAAAAATATGAAAAGGATACAGTATAAAGTAATGAGGCTGAAAATAAATGTATAATTCTCCAAGACAGGAACATAGAAAAATGTATCATACATAATCTCAAATGAATCCATGACTCAGCAACTGCACACAAACCTAAGATAGGTGCTGGAGATGTGTGAAACATATTGTTACTGAGCTCTGGGGCTGTGGAAACATATTGTCTGGACTGATGATGTTCTATTTGTTTATACTTCTCTAATATATATACAGATCAATCATAACACTATGACCTTCTCTTTGTTTCTACACTCACTGTACATTCTCTCAGCTACACTGATCACACAGAAGCACTTTGTAGTTATACACATACAGACTGGAGTCCACTTGTTGCTCTACATATGTTATTTACCCAGATTCACCCTGCTCTTGTTGTGTCTGATCCACTCATACCATCACAACACACACTAATGCACCACCACCACATACTATAACATACAAAGTGCTCCTGTGGTAAGTGGAGTTGAGAGAATGGACAGTGAGTGTAGAAACAAAGAGGTGGTTATAATATTATGATATGATCAGCGGGCACACACACACACACACACACACACACACATACACACACATACAGTACAGTGCAAAAGTTTTAGGCACCAGAGATTATGAAATTTTAAAAGCTATTTATCTGAGAAACAAACAACAAATAACGCCCATCATTAGAATAAAAAAACAAAACAAAATAAAACAATAAGTGTGACATTCTGTGTGTGAATGTGTTGGTTTAATTTTTTCCAAATCTCTTCTTGTGGCAGTCCATATTATTATTTGTGGTCATCATCCAATACCTAGTTTTACCGGTTAATAAATAATGATTTTAAATAATGTGTGCTGTTAATTTAACAAATTCATGCAATCAAGGAGAATCTAAACAAAACATTCTTCTTCAATATCTACTACTTTATAGAAAAACAACTATCTTAGATTTCTTATTTGTTTTATATATATTTTTTTGTATTTACTGTGATTATATATACATTTATACAAGCACCACGCTTAATAAGAAGGCATTAGTTTAAATATAAATAATTATCTTAGGTGCCTAAAACTGTACAGTACTGTACATACACACACACACACACACTCAGATGGGCATGCAGTCTCATACACAGCAACCTGTGATGATCTGACATTTCTTTCTGTCATGGTCAGTATTAAGTATTTCATCAGTTTCCTCTGTGGATTCAGACCAGGCAGCCTAGCCATTGTTCTCTACTCCACTAACCACCATATACCAGGGAATTCTCTGACTAAAACATTATGACCCTTATTACTTGGCCCTTGCGATTTTCAATCACTGACTGTTCACCTGCCTAATACTGTATATACACTACTCCCGCACCCCCATTTTTTATGCACAAGAAATAAAAATGTGATAAATATAAAACTATACACTTACAACGCATTATTTATTTTTGTTATGCTCCAAAAACTTCAGAAATTAAAATACTGATTGTATTCAGAAACCATAAAATGGTCAACAACCATTACATGACTTCATTTCTAGTATCTTTCTGCTTATGTGAGAGCATTGTGAGAACATATTCCTGGAAACCAGCTGCCCAGACGTTGATAAGGCATTAGTCTCAGAAAGGGGTGGACACTACTTTGATTTGGTTCCTCCAATGGAATGACCAGTGACTTGTTGGGTGCAGCTGATAAGGAAAGATTTAAAATCTAGCTCTGGGCTCTGAGTGATCAGCAGGACCTAGTCATCATGCTTCCATTCGTTTTGGCATCTGTGCTCATCGCTAGCGGTAGGTGCATTTTTTGAACTGTAACATGCACACGAATTTAAGTGGAAAATTACCTTAATATAATGATAATGACGTTAAAAATCTTAAACACAGAAATGGATATACATTTGTGACTACCACAGTTAAGTGATTATTGTTTTTCTCCTTCAGCTCTGGGTTGTGGGGTTCCCCCCGTTGAGCCTGTTACCCCTCGCGTGGTCAATGGAGTGGATGCCAAACCCCACAGCTGGCCCTGGCAGGTCTGCCAATCTCAGTTCATTCATTGTATTCCTTTCTTTTTTCTACTTAACCTGTTTCAGCAGGCTCCATAGTGGCCACTCACTGTGGTAAGCTGCTAGGGAGCAACAAGGGTTCTGTTCAACTTCCACAACATGCATAGATTTTTGGAAAGTTATTTTATCTCATGCACAGCTTCTGTAAGCCTTAAAGTGCCAGACAATACAAGACAGTGTTAACCTATATCAACTATACTATATATCATATCATATATCATATATATAAACTATATATCAACTATACCAGGTTGGTACATAACCCATTAACCCAGACACAAGTTGGATGGTGTATTTTTTCATCTGATTGGCTATTGAGCAATGGAAAAACAAAGAATGGTAATGGTATAGAACAGGGTTGTTCTTGTAAGAAGGATTTAACAGATAAATCCAAAATACAGTACACACTTACGTTAATTTAAGTTTGTTGATATCTGAAACTGTTGTAAAGTTATTTAAGTTTAGACCCAAAGGAGAACGGAGTAATGATTCTGACTGACATAGTTTATTACGTAATGATTGATTATTTCATAATGTTTAAAAGATCAGTTGAATTCTAATTTAAGACAACCATTCTTAAATAAATAATTTTCCACCTGTAGATTTCTCTGCAGTACCTGAGAGATGGAGAGTGGAGACACACTTGTGGTGGCTCCCTCATTGCCACCAACTGGGTGCTGACTGCTGCACACTGTATTAAGTATGATGTATTACCTTTGCTATTCATTTACTTAGAAATAGGTTTCACTTTCACAACCCTGCTAACACTGATAGCAAAATTTGAGATGATTTTATTCTAAAATGTTTATTCAGTAATAACAGCCACAAGCAAACATTTTGGCACCACTGGTTATCTATGCGCATTAAGTTATGTGAACTTTTTATTTCTTTACATATACATTTTTTATTAGATTTTTTATGGATTTAAATTTTAATTGATTATGACAGTAAATATATGAGAATATATTTCTGAATATTAATTATATTAGAGCCTTATTCTGGGTAAGGATTTTATTCTGGATTATAATGTCATGGCAATTTCATTTTTGATTATTAATTTAGTTAGAATTTTATTTTGGATATTAACTTGATTAATTGTATTTTAATGCCTTATTATGAATTTCATTCTAATTTAATTCCTGATCTAATTCATATTATTGTTGTTTTCCATGTGTTAAGTTGTTAAGATGCTCTACAACCTTTAAATTTAAATATTACCTTCATTCTAACTGCAGTACAAAGAACACCTACCGAGTCTTTGTTGGGAAGTATAACCTGGTGGAAGATGAAGCTGGATCCAAAGCCTTTAGCACAGAGACCATTGTTGTTCATGAGAAGTGGAACTCCATCTTTGTGGCTTTTGGGTCAGTACCACCTTACATATACTCCATACAAAAAACTTATGATGCAACTTTATTACAAACACTTGCCTTGTGCTTCCACCCAGGGGAAACACTTTGTAGGAAACTAATTATTTCTGTTTACTGCAGAATCAGCATCACTCCTTCATCCTGTATCACTGGACTACTGTTGTTCATTGTGCAAGTGCAATGTGCTTTAAGTAGTAAACTGTGAGCTATGATCATGTTGACCCTCAGCTGAGAGCAGCCAATAAAATATTATAGAAGGATTTATGTCAATAGATTTTGTAAATGTTATTTACCGTATCATCATGTTTATGCATCTAGCCATTATTTGAGAAAACAGATTGCCTGTATTTTGCTCAGGAAGGAAAATCTATGATATCTTTAGAAGAAATCTAAGGCTCAGTGTTGTTGCTGGGAAAACAACTGCAATGGAAGCAAACCCGAGATTACAATTTGCAGTCTGTTTAATTTCTGACTTCGCTCATATTTACTGCAGCAACAAAAAGAGTACAGAAAATTTAGACAACAGTTTGAAATGGGCCACTGATGAAGAGGATCCACAAACGGTGCAACAGTATCATGGCTATTGTCTCTAACTATATTATATATATAATAATTAGTGTAAATATTATATACTAATTCATGTAAATATTATATACTATAATAATTAGATGAAGCTACAAATACTGGGTTTCTAATAAAGTGGTCAGTGTATATACAGTATATATGTAGTTATAGAAGGTTTATTTCCCAGGGCTCTAACAATTAAAATAGAAGTTATTTCACCACCCAAAAGTAGGCAACATATTTATGAGAGTAATCGTTTATTATTTCTGTAAAGAGCAGCTCACATGAGATGAAATATCAAAATGATTTGTCATCTAATTGTTCTGATGCTGTTAACAAAAATTTATCTCTATCATGATGTGGTCAGGAATGACGTAGCTCTGATTAAGCTGACTGAACATGTGACCCTGAGTGAGTCTGTGCAGCTGACCTGCATGCCTGCACCTGGAACTGTCCTGCCCAATAACTACCCCTGCTACATCACCGGATGGGGCAGGATCTCCAGTAAGTGTGTGTATGTGTACCAGGAATATATCACATTGTGGGGATTCTTCTACCTGGTTCATGCAATGTAAATCAATCATATTTAAGGTGAAGTTTCAAGAATGGGGTTAGGGTTACGGTTAAGGTTAGGATTAGGGTTAAGCTGGTATTATTTTAGTGTAAGGAAAGGGTACGTCTCCACTAAATGGAAGTCCATGTAATGGCTCGACAGTGCATGAAAACAAAGTCATTATTGTGTAATTATCATAAAAGTACATATTCCATTGTGGTCCTCTAGGTATAGAGTTACAAAGTGGTGTAGATACAATATAGGTGTTCCTGAACCAGTGATTATTCACTCTGTATTCACCAGATATACTGTTGAGTGGTGTGGATATAGTGTTGTTTTATGCTACTGCCTAAATGGCAGCTGTTGGTTGGTCATAGTGTTTAAAGTACACCTATTTCCATGCAAATTAATTTCAGTGTGCACAAATGTTGGCTTGCTTTGACTAATGATGTAGGAATATTCATATTTCAACTGCTGATTAACCTCTTTATTCACCCTGACAAATGCAAACAAGACAAAACCGAGAGAAGTTTAACTTAGACCAGGAATGTCTTATATGGGCATAATGCCAAATAGGGAATAAAAGCATAACTCCAATTGTGTTTAGGCAGATGTGTGATGTTTTTCAGCTGGAGGACCCATTGCTGATAAGCTGCAGCAGGCTCTGATGCCTGTGGTGGACCATCAAACCTGTACACAGTTTGACTGGTGGGGTCCGGCGCTGAGGGACACCATGGTCTGTGCTGGAGGGGATGGCATTGTTGGTGGCTGCAACGTGAGTTCCCTCACGCTCTGACAATTCTGTACTGACACTAATGATTAATATCAGTGTCTACGTTTCTGCGTTTTGGAAGAAAAATACTGGATAAGCAAGTATCCAAAAACTTTGGGTCAGTGTAGAATGTCCTCTGTCCTGCAGGGTGACTCTGGTGGCCCTCTCAACTGTAAGAATGCTGAAGGTGTGTGGGAGGTCCATGGTATCGCCAGCTTTGTCTCAGGCCTGGGTTGCAACTACGAGAAGAAGCCCACCGTCTTCACCCGTGTGTCAGCCTTCAATGACTGGATCGACCAGGTAATATCCAGGGTTTCTCAGCTACACTGATGGTCCTTGGGGCCAATAATGAGGGACAGACAGTAACATGATCATGATGGTGAATAAAATAAAAAAGTGCAACAGGCAAAAATACAACTAGCAGAACACATACAAAACATGTCCAAATGACAGCAAACAACTAAACACTCTTAAACTACTAAACATCACTACTGTTTGTGGATTTTATGAACGGACTGAAAATTATCCACTATGTTTTTTGGCACTATTACCAAATGGTGGAACCCAAAAATCGTGCACTATATAGTGAATTGGTCACAGTTTTAGACACAGTACCAGTAAGGTTTTTTGTATGTAAGTGTTTTATATCTTGTATAATGATTCATACTTTTAATAATTCTGATTATTGTTTTTCCCAGGTTATGATGAAAAACTAAAGAAGACAATGGATTAAATCATTTCAATAAAGGTGTTTAAAATGTTTGAGTAGTATTTTTCAAAAGTCTACTTTCTAAAACACACACCATACAAATATCACTAGATAAGCTAAATATTATAGTTTCCTTAGTTAATTTTTTATTTCTCTTTTCTTCTTTTTATTGTAAGTTCACATATTGTGGATTGTAAATAAAATTGCTATATTTTTGCCGGGCCAGCCTAGAAGAGGCATTTTTGCGTACTGACTGACAGGTTCTTCAGTATGAACCGTGGCTGAATAACAGGCAATAAGTCAGGAACACGCTCCGTTTGCATGTGTTTCTGGGGCTGTGTTTGGCGTGACACCATGCGTATTGGCCAGAGCCTTGTCTCAACGTTGGTTAGTTTACAAGCTCAGCAGGACGGCTTGGAACTCTGCAACATTTACACACACATCACACAGAGAGAGGAAGACTGCAGAATTTGTCTTATTTTATGTGAGTGTGTGAAATATTGTAAAGGGAAGTGGTGGGGAGGCATTGTGTGTGTGTTTATAAAACTCCATAAAGCTGCGCACAGCCTCAATAAACTTCACATGCTTTACCCAGTTACATTGAATAAATAAGTAATTGTAATTCTTAATATCAAAAACATTTTCTTGGTCTTCTTTGTTCTTTGGAAGTAGATAATCTAGTATTTATTTTAAAATAAAATGTACAAGAAAAACACTGTTACCGATGTTGTATATTATGAACAAAACTTGTGTTTTCAATTTTGCATTTATTACCTGCCCTCCATATTTTCTGTGCAACACACTCAGATAATAAAAACCACATGTAAACAAAGACATTGATATGAAGCACCAAAGCTTCTTTAGACCTACCAATAACAAGGGTATGTATTTTGGGCTTTCCTGCTTTTGAAATGCCAGGAATGCCTCTGTGACAATGACTTTACCGCTAGTGGTGGTCCGGCAAATCTAGGCTTGCCTAGTTTCTCTTTGCTCTTGTTTATGAAGCCAAAAATATCTGGTTGCTTCCACCACTGCAAAGAAATCTATGGCGCATTTCTCAAGGAGGATCTTGAAGGATCTTAAATACAAACCACAAACTGTTTACATCCTAGCCACTGAATTATGGAGCAATTTATTAGAATATTTGGATTCTATCTTTAATCCGAAGTAAAATCAGAATCAGAAAACTTAATCCTGAACCTAAATTTAATCCTTGGATTCTAAAAGATCATATTTTTGGCTCTTAATGGTTTTTTGAGTAAAGGTTATATATTCTGCTCAAAAAGCCATTATTATTATCACCATTTTTATTATTATTAAACACATATAAACAGGTGCCATGTACAAGGTATGTTCCTGCATTGCGCCAGTGATTATGGGTAGGCTCTGAACCCATTGTAACCCTGAACATAATGAAGTTGTTACAGAAAAAGAATAAAGCATTGAATGAATACACATGTAACAAGGTCCTAACAAAGACAAAACACACACACACACACACTATCATATTTATAGCCTTGTCAATCTGAATTGCTTCCAGTCTGTTGATGACTGTAAATATATCACACAAACAGCCAAAGGTCTTCACTCAAAACAGCACATCATATTGTTGCTTTTTAGAGAAAAAGAAAAAACCTCTTATCACCACAAACACAACATTTTCACAAATTAGTATTCCAGGAGCAGCCACTGGTCCCTCAGAAAAAAGGCAAAGCAGAGGAAACATCTTTCCTGTATTCCACAAGAAGATAGCTCAGTTTATGACTAGATTTGAAGGAGCAATAATATATTTATCCATTTAAAAAGTAGCGAAAATATTTATGAAAATACTTAATTGTCATTATTATTTTTTTAATCTTTATGCAAAAAACTCATAGTAGATCACGAATCAATAGTGTTGGTCCCCCACACAGGGCCCACCACACTCTCTTCCTACCTGCTGCCACAAAATTTCTGCTGTTTGAATCCTAGACCTCAACACTAATGTTGCTGAGACAGTTTATGGTCCGATCAGCAACCAGCTATATCTAGCAATATTTATAATATCCTAACCCGCTCACTAGGGTTGCTGTGGCCGTTTATGATCAGATCAGCAACCAGCTATCCTTAACAACTACAGTTACTCATTGAGCCCAACCCATGAGTACCCAAACCACCAACTGTATCACTATCTCTTCACCAGGGTCATCAGGTAGGTACCATCCTTGTTGGTGTTTTGCTGAATTAAGCCCACAACACCTCCAGAAGGCTCAACAGTGAAGTCTGGCATCCCAGACCAACACCCTTCAAAACTAGCTTTACAGTCCTACCTTACCCTTAAGTATCAACAACCGTCAATCCATACTGGCCTCCCTGGAAACTAAGGATATACCTAGCCCCACCGGCACTGTTAATGCATGCTCAGTGCCACCAGTACCATGTGAACTTTACATGCTACATCTCCAACAATGACAATAGCATCTCTACAGTGCATTTCCACAAGTAATCTGTGCTCTGCTTATCCACAACCACTGACTAGACCTTTCAGCTGTTTCTGATAACTCCTTCACAGCTGCCCTTAGTTTCTGGCCCCTGATGCCAAACTGCACAAGCAGGGATGTGGCAGACTTGGCTACAAATCCCCTAACACCTATCCCCACCGGTCTTACATGTGCATGCCACCCGTGTTCCCTCACCTCAACTGCCAAGTCCGCGTACTTCAGGTTTTTCCTTTCGAATGCTTCATCTAATGCATCCTCAAATGGAACTATTAACTCTATAAAATAAATTATCCATTGACTTTCAGAATAGAGCACCATGTCTGGCCTCAGCGTAGTTAACACAATGCACTCTGGGACCTGCAGCTTTTTACCTACGTCCACCAGCAATTTCCAGTCTCGTGCTTCACCCCATCTACCAATATTTGTAGCCTGTGCACGTTCTCAAAAACATTCCCAAAAAAAATAATAATGATAATAAAGCCATAGCCTTGAGGTCTATTGTTAGTAACATGACGTAAGGGAAGACGCCCATTAAAGTGTTTTTGAGACCCTACAAAATAGGATTTAAGAATGTCCCAAAGACGTTATTTAGTTAGGGAGTGCATATCTAGGTTTGCTCTCAGCCCATACATTCCTGCATTCGTACTGCGCGAACCATGGTGTTCAGCTGCTGTTTCTTGAAAAGTGTCAACCCTTTTTTGTTCGTTTACCTTAAGTTCTCGTATATTTGGATATTATGTCTGTGCTTGTAACGCATGAGGCTGCTTTAATCGCAAAACAGTCGTGAATTAGCCTAAACACGAAAAGGTACATGAGATAAATACTAAAAACCGTTACTCACAACAATAACAATAAAACACTATAAAAACGGTGTTATTTTGTATTCCACCCATTTTGGGACAATCTCCGCCCACGACCTGGTCAAGAAAGACCTTGCAACCAATCTAATGCAGGAGATGGAACACTTTGAACCAATCACGGCGTAGGGGGCGGGGGTTGTCGGAAAATGGGTGGCAAAGCAATAACGTCTCCTGCCGCCCTCAGTCAGTTGAGCGGACCTGAGAGAGGAGGACGACAACGGAGCTCTTATGGACTTATATTAAAGAGTAACACGGTTAACTGGAGATACAACGTTTTGAGTTATATGTGAATTACACTGCATTGTTCTGAAGAAGTACCGCCTATAAATGTGTTTTTCTGACCGAAGGCTGGATTCGAGAGAAATCTCAAACCTGAAGCGAGACAGAGGATCTGGGTAACACACTTTTAAAATTTTAGCTCAGTTTTCACAGCTTTTACCTCAAATTTCTGCACCGGTTACTAGTTTTTTTAACAGTTCCTAGCGGACTGAGCCCTCTTAAGACAACCAGGCGTTACGTTAAATTTTTTAAGTGTGTCTTGAGGATAGCTACATTAGCGGTGAAAGATACGTTAAAAATATCGAATCACGATAACGTTACTCAAAACATTTCCACGATACTTAATACGTATATATCCCTCTAATGTATTTACCACTTCATATACTTCACTGGGTTAATTTGAATAAATACGCATTTAGTCAGTGGTCTATTACTAACAATTATAAGTGATGAACTAGACCAAATATAAAAATACAGGGACCTAAACATAAACTCTTAATAATGTATAAATATGGGGTGGCACTCACACAATTTTAAAGTTATAATATGTGGCTTCAGCTACTTTATTGGTTAGAAATGTATTATAATCTGTAGAAAACAGGACGCTCTGAAGCAGCTGTGTCGGACCTTAGGTCACTATGTCCAGTGCAAGGTGTCAGCTAGTGGTGATCAACTGTGGAGCAGTAGAACTGGGATGCTGTTTCTGATGAATATTAATATCTGATAAAGCTAACAAGCTGTCAACTGTCGGATATGGAAGACAAAGAAAGATAAATAGTCAACAGCAAGCCACTAAGATGTCTTGTGTCTAAGTAATAAACACGTTTACAAGAAGTCACTAATTCTCTGAATATCGAGAATTACTTGGAATAAAGTCTTTCTACATTAATATCCATTGAAAGTTACCAATATATTTCTTTTTCTTTGTAGATTTAGGGTTTTATGTCCAGCAACAGTGATATGTGTATGTGTCCTTTTCCAGTTTTTGTTGTCAAAATGAGTTACGGACATTTGCTGTTTTTTAAATTGTATGTAAGGGACTCTTCATGCACCACTAGGCTTTGTTCACTAACTCTGAGTCTGTTTAGCATTCATCTCCACATTCTCCAAGCACCCCACAGTTCACAATGTGGGGCAGGAACAAACGGCTGATTGTCTCCGAAATGACAACACAGACAAAACCTCTCACACACTGCCGCTACTCAGTATAAATTTGGCTTCATATCTAAATCAGCGGGCGGAAACTAAGGTTACTGTGATTTAATGGATGTCTTTCTTAGCTGTAAATATGTTTTGAGCAAAATGACTTTAAAGCTTGTATGTAGTAAGTGAAATATGCAAATATATTACCCACTGAAGGACATTAATTCATTAACAGAATCCACACACAGACATGCTTTTATATAATTAAATAAATTCATACTTCATTTTCATAATGTGCCCCCATAGCTTACGCTTATATTCAGATGGACATAAAACATCACTGACCAACCAAATGCCACACAATGCTTTGGTCACCATGACCAGTGCCAAGTGTGGGCTAGAAGAATATAAGTCCATCCAGAACTGAGCTGTGAAGCAGTGAAACTCCATTCTGTTTTAGACATATGTACTGGACTCATACACTTGCTCTTGATTTGTATGCCATGCCAGAACTTTTTTAGTTTTGTTTTCTTCAAGATTGCAGGTCATTGAGCTGGAAATGAACTTTTAAGTAGTGCATGCAAATAGAGGTCTTTTTTTCCACTCTGTAAAGCAGAGCGCAGCATCTAGAATCAATACTTCCCACACCAGTGAATATCAGGGCAGAGGAATAACAGCACAAAGAATATGTTAGTTTCTTTGTGTCGCCATGAATGTGTAGACTATTTCAGTCCATGTTGGACAAAAGGCAGATTGGTCTTGCTGTTCTTTTCACTGATTTGCTTGGGCTCCAGTATTTTGTAATCTCCCTCTTTTTTGCACTCATTACAGATGCTTATAAATAAAACAGTGGATGCCACTGAGGTTGAATTCGGATCATTTGCATCAGACACTCAGCTTCCTGTAATGAAACATGGTGTTTTATGTATGTTGATGCTGTAGGTATTGATGTGGCCCGTACTGAGACCTTTTTGTGAACTTTGGATAACTGCTTTTCTAAATGCAGGCTCTTTGATATTGAACAGATGATCAAAAATGCACAGAATCCAATAGTGTCAGACAAATATTTTCCGTTCACTGCTTTGCTCCAGAGACAAATGATCTGAAATATGGAAGGTATGGATGCAATCGCAAAAGTTTAACAAACATTCAGGCAAGAAGGCAGGTTGTAATTGTTAATATTTACAGAGCCCATTATAAACAGCACAAAACTAACATAAAAAAAAACAAAACAAAAACAAGGCATAAAATTAAAAATAAATAAAAA
The DNA here is from genome assembly GCF_029633855.1 of Hoplias malabaricus. Taxonomy (NCBI): domain Eukaryota; kingdom Metazoa; phylum Chordata; class Actinopteri; order Characiformes; family Erythrinidae; genus Hoplias; species Hoplias malabaricus. The sequence goes on from NC_089820.1 coordinate 4,332,327, forward strand.
ACCCATTAAGTCAAGAAACTTACTAGGAAATCAGTTTCTTAGCACCCTGAAGTAGGCAAGAGCACAACACCAGGGTACAAACAACAATATTAACAACTCAGTTTAATTTTTGCAGCACTTTCCTCAGTTAAGCCATTGTCACATGTTGCAAAATCAGGACCTGAAAAATATTGCAAGTTTTTTTTTGCCAATTTGGCTATAAGTAAGGGGATATATTTTATGATTTGAATGGGGTGCAGAGTATTGTTTTTGCAAATAAAGCAGCCACCAGAATCAAATGTACATGCAATATTTTACAATATATTTCCTTTAAAATAATTTTGTAAGTGGAATAAATTGACACTGTCACATTTTGGCACTTTCTTGTTTGTTTTCCCCTTCCATGTGGCTCTTTCTGTCTATCATTGTTCATATCTCCGCCCTCGTTCCACTCTAGCTCCACCTTTGTTCCGCCTCTTTGTCATTGTCCCTTATTATCTGTGTCAGGTGTCTCTTGTTAGTTCGTGTATTTAAGTCCTCTTCCCTCACTTCCTGTGATCGGTCATTTGTGATTGTGTTTGTGTTGTTGTTTTGCTCTGTTCTAGTCAAGTAGTGTCGTTTCCTTCTGTTTCCTTCCTTCTCCCTGTAAAGCCGTGCCGTAGTCATTCATACTCATTTGTATTGTTGTGTTGTGTTATTGAAGTCTGCGTTTCTCTAGCTTGTTTCTCGTTTCTCGTTCGGTCTCTTGCTCTATTCCTATGTTTCTAAGTAGTGTTATTTCGTGTTTCTCGTCAAGTTCGTTTGTTGTGTTATCTATATATTAAGCTATCTGTGTTGTAGCGAGTGTGTCCGCCTCCGTAATTCCACTCTTCACGTCCCCGTGACAGACACCAACTGACAAAATGACTACAAACGACACCAAATGTAGACAGCTCAGAACCAGCTCTCTTTGTTCACACAAACATATTTATTTAAATTCAAAACAAAAGCCTAGAACATATTGCTGGGGATTGGGATTGTTCCCCAAGTGCACCTTTTTGACTCCTGAAGAGAGACTTTTTGAATTCTCCCCCAGATGAATCCCCCTCTAATTGCCCTGCTCCAAACTGATAGCTGAGTGTATTAAAATTTCACTTTCACTATTCAGTATTTATTTGCAAAAGGAATTAAATAAATTATTTTCATGAAAAAATAAACCTGTTAGACTATAAGCTAAACCCTATGCTACACATCCCATTTCTGGAATACTCACGATACTGTCACCTGTAATAAATTCACCTGTTCATTGTGGAATTTTTGTAAAAGGCGTTACTTGAAAATGTCAGTCTTCACTCTAAGTTTGCCCTATTTTTGAAGCATGGAATGACCATCATACATAAACCTATTGGCTTTGTCAATATTAATATTTTTATGTAAAAATTTAAATGGGCTGCACGGTGGTGCAACAAGTGGTGTCGCAGTCACACAGCTCCAGGGACCTGGAGGTTGTGGGTTCGATTCCCGCTCCGGGTGACTGTCTGTGAGGAGTTGGTGTGTTCTCCCCGTGTCTGCGTGGGTTTCCTCTGGGTGCTCCGGTTTCCTCCCACAGTCCAAAAACACACGTTACAGGTGGACTGGCGACTCAAAAGTATGAGTGTGTGTGTGTGTGTATGTGTTGCCCTGTGAAGGACTGGCGCCCCCTCCAGGGTGTATTCCCGCCTTGCGCCCAATGATTCCAGGTAGGCTCTGGACCCACCGTGACCCTGAATCGGATAAGGGTTACAGATAATGAATGAATGAAATGAAAATTTTAAATTGAATGTGTTGAACTGACGAAAATGGCCTGTAATGAATGTCAGTCAGTGACAGATGTTGTAAATAATGTATATAGAAATATTGTAAATAAATGTTTCAAAATCATATCATTGTTATTGAACTATTTTATATTGCGATATATATTGATATTGAATTATTGTCTAGCCGGTCACTGATTTTGTGTAGCAGGCATCAAGTTCAATTTTTTTTATTATTTAAAAAAATAAAATGGTCAGTCAAAATATCAATAGAATTTTATTTGTATTTTTGTCAGCAAAATAAACTCACAGACTCTTGATGTTCCTGCATTTCTCCCATCCCTTCAGGAAACGGAGTTTTGTATTTTCTACTTTTTCAATCTCACACCCATTGTCACGCCTTCGTCTTGTCACCTCTGTTTTTCCGGCCATGTGCTGAGAGAGAGCACATGGCTATGTTTGTTTATGTTCGAGTCTCCGCCTTTGTTCCGCCTCCTAGTCCGTGTCATGTGTTAACCCGTCCTCCTCGTTATCTGTCCAGGTGTGTCTCGTTTGTGTCAGTATTTAAGCCCTCTTGTTTCACGTCCTGTTGGTCGTTCATTTCACTTCACTTTGTATTGTTAGTTTCATAGTCAAGTCGTGTTTCTACTATGTTCCGTGTCCTGTCGTGGTGTCTCTTTCCCTCTGCTAGTCTAGTCGTTTCGTTTCCCAGTCATGTCGTGTTGTTTCCTTCCTTCCCTGTCTCAAGTTGTTTATAATCCACGTCTTTTTGTTTTCGTTATAGCTTGTCTTTGTTTTGTTATATCTGTTGTTATATTAAAACTCTCCGTGTTCTAGCAAGTGCGTCTGCCTCTGTCAGTCCGCCCCGTGATCCGTGACACCCATATATTCGATACATTTTAGATAAGATATGGCTTGGAATCTACACTGATGAATATGTCATTAGAAAGTGTAATCTAGAATGTCTATTTGCTGTTTTATAATGCCATATCATGATGACACAATGCGCTGTTGCACCCCTTCTTCTCAGCACTCAACATGCACCCAGACACTGACATGAAGTGCATGTATTTACTTCAATAAATTTCAGTTTGAAGAGCCCTAGAACTAATTTCTGTTTGGCAAATGTTGATATATTGTGCCAAGTTACAACTGTCCTGGCATTATGATTCAGACTTTAATGATTGTAGTAATTATGGTAATAACATTATTATGACAATCAAGCCCTCTGCTGGGTTAACGAACAAAGCAAACCCCAACAACATGATTCAGTTATGAACAGTGGGCTAACTTCACAAAATTTGAAGGGTGATTTTCAAAGGGCTCAGTTCCCATTGTTATAATCTCAGAGCCTGATCACCAAACTGTGTATAACTATGCATTAAAGAGTGAGAAAGAGAAGGAGAAATCAAGAAGGAAAAGAATGTAACTTGAGTGAACCTCCTCAATCTTCTTCCCTGTGTTGTCTCATTCCAGGCTCAGTAATAACGGCAGGGGCTGCAGAATTGGCAGAGAGGTGGGAGGGGAACTGCTTGGAGGCCAAGCAAAATGCCTGTGATTGAATCTCATTCGGACTTGTAAGCAAAAAATCTTGCCATAATGTAAGCATTTCCCTGCAGCAAAAAAAAAATAAAAAATGGATTTGGTGTTCACAGAGCTTTTATCAAAAGCCTATCCATCTTCATTTAGCCCACCACTGAGACGCCAAGTTCATTTTTATTTTATTTTTTTCAGAGTACAATTCAGAGTGAATTTTTATGGTTAGATGAGGCTTATTGCATTCTCAGGGGGTCAGTGAACTGCTGGGCTCATTTTGACTCATTAGCCGAAGAGATTCTGTGAGTTGGGAATGTGTTACTAACGGCACTGCCTTATTGATGCAGTAGTGTAATAGAGGTTCTGCCAACATTAGCGAGACATAAGTGCATCCACACAAACAAAGACATGAAGTTTACCAAAAGCAGGACATTAGGCAGAGTAGGACGTATGTGCTTCATTGTTAAAAGACCTGTTAAATGATTCCTGGGGGGGTGTTTGGTGGGTTTTTATCTGTGTAGTTTCTTTACTGGAATCATGTCATGGATCACGGGGTGGACTGACAGAGGCGGACGCACTTGCTAAAACACAGGGATTTTTAATATATCAAAATAAAGAAACAAAACTAACACAAAAGGACTTAAGGGCAAACACGAAATGAGGAAATAACAAGAGTAGAAATTTAAACAAAACGACTTGACAAGGAGAAGGAAGGAAACAACAGGACAGGACTGGGAAATGAAACGACATGACTAGACTAGACTAGGAAAGAGCAAAACAACAAGACGCGGAACATAGCAAAAAACACGACATCACTAGGTAACAAACAATACAAATGAACGACCAACAGGAGAGACACAAGGGGACTTAAATACAAGACACAGACAAGATGCACCTGGACAGATAACGAGGGGACAGGTTAACAAATGACACAGACGAGGAGGCGGAACAAAGGCGGGACAAGGGCGGAGACAAAGACAATAACAGACAAAGCCATGTACAGATAAAGCACATGGCGGGGACAACAGACCTGACAGGACGAGGGCGTGACAAATCAAGCCCATTGATGGAGAGTAAATTGAACTTAAGATCGAACAAATAATCGATAAAATCTATTTCTGTTCCTTATTAATACAGATAATTATTCAATCTATATATCACAGAACATGCACAGCTCTTTTGATGCAGTATTACAATAAACAGACAGAGGTTGTGGCTGGTAGTAAAGTTAATACTCTGGGCAACATTTGACAGGGTGGCAAGTCGGGCATGCTTCCTTTAAATATCCAAGTCTAATCACATTATACATACGTTGTTTATATGTTTGCATCAAATTATCTCCATGCAGCAAGATGAGAACTAACAGTCAGTTCTTCTGCTGTAAAGCCTCTGGGAACCCATTTTGAAATTTTGTGGGGTTTTTTGTATGTTTCTAAACTTGGGTTTTATATGAAATGTTTAGCAAATGTGGTAAATCTCTCCTCCAAAACGACCAGTACTGTTCTACCCTGGTCTAGTGGGTAATGCTTATGTCAGATTAATGTCGTATCTGCAGAGATAGCAGCATTTGGCTGGGGCACAGAGCAGAGTAACAGCGGGGAAGGCAGACTCACTCAGACTGCAGTACGATGGATATACCGACCACACTGCAAAGTACACCCCATGACTGCTCTGTCTAGAGGCTGCGTGTTGCCATGTTAACGTAAACAGCATTCTGTTCTCCAGTGATAGAGAACTGTCAGTCACACACAGTCATTAGTATATTGGACCACGCCCACACCATTCCCCTCTCTGAGGAGGGATTAATCATGTTTCTGTTTTGTGTTTTTTATTTAAACTTGGCTGAACATTTCACGTAACACCCAAGTTTAGAATTATACAAAAAAAATGTTCTAAATGGGTTCCCAGGGGATTTAAAAGAAATGGCCAAAACTATAATGACCACGCTTACCAGAGTTTACAGAAAAGGATACAGTTTGTCCTATTTTAAACACGAAAGACGATCTAGAAGGGAGTTGAAACATGGTTTTGTTTACACGTGTAACAGTGATACACGCTGGATAGCACTGGGATCTGACTGAACCTTTGACATTGCACTTCTCTCTCTTTTATATCTTTGAAGTAATCATGAGTTTACAGTGATTTATTGTATTGTTTATTTGCAGTGCATGCTGGCCTTGTTTCCTAATTGAACCCCAAAGAGCAAGTTCTTTGACTCTTGTTTTTCTTCTAGGTCCTAAGTATCTGTGGCATTTCAATACCATCTGACCACCTCTTCTCTACAGCCTGCAATATAGCTTCAAATTAGAGAGCCAGTCTTAGCCCAGAACATGGGACGAAATAAAATTATGGCTCATTTTTTAAATATTGTGTCTTTATATATTCCCCAATAAACCAACTTATTAATTTGCAGGTAGTGTCGCAGTCACACAGCTCCAGGTACCTGGAGGTTGTGGGTTCGATTCCCGCTCCGGGTGACTGTGTGTGAGGAGTGTGGTGTGTTCTCCCCGTGTCCGTGTGGGTTTCCTCCAGGTGCTCCGGTTTCCTCCCACAGTCCAAAAACACGTCAGTAGGTTGATTGGCGACTCAAAAGTGACCGAGTGAATGTGAGTGTGTGTGATGCCCTGTAAAGAACCCCAGGGTATATTCCCGCCTTGCGCCCAATGATTCCAGGTAGGCTCTGGACCCACCATGACCCTGAATTGGATAAGCGGTTAAAGATAATGGATGGATACATATATCCAATTCATAATAAAATATAAAAAGTAATAATTGTTTAAAGTTCTGTGAATGTTTAAACTTGACATTGGAACATATCTGTAAAGATTTGATGGCAGAGTATTAGAAGCCAAGGTTTAATATTGGATGATTATTTCTGGAACACCACAAGGTATTGGGCAATACTCCAACATTCCAGGGAACAAGGTTTCACTGCTCAGCAGTCTAGTGCTTTATACTGCTGTGTGCAGCTGCCCCTAACCCTCCCATTTAGTTTTATACTTTTCTTTGGGGATTACACAAACAGTGTGTGCAGAACTGAAAGTCTGTGTCAGCAGCGGGTGCACCTTATAGTAGCTGAATTCACTAATTAGGAGATTTTGGTCGTGTAGTGTTGCTGTTATCATTGCCCCGGAGCACTTAGTGTCCCACTTTTGCTTTTGTTCCAACATTAGCTAGCACACGTGAATAAATCATGACCTTTAAAAAAAAGTGGCAACACCTGAATCACTTTAAATCTGCATCAAAATGAAAAAGAAATCCCACAGTAAAGAATGACACAATTCTACACACCAAATCCTGGCTGATAAAATATCCAGGGCCCCCTTCCAGAACACTTTTTGCATAAAGCATAATGGTTTCATATTATAAAAGAAATTTATTCATAAAACTGTGTGACAGTTTTTGTATATTATTAGTATTGCGCGGTCTGATTAGTCATGAGCGGTCCAATTACTGATGAATTTTTATGCGATTAAATTTTGACATTAAATGGATTCATTTAGGAAAGATTTGGGTGAAAAACAAAGTAGCAAATTAAAATTCGGTTGGAGTCCTCAGACTAATATTTTCTGTCTAGTCTCGTGAGACGTGCAAGTTTTACTAAATTGTCTGTTTGTTTTTCAGGGGTAAAACAAAGTTCAGACAAGGCTCCCTGAGTACGTACCTCCCTCCACCACGCGTTGGAAACTGGAAGAGAGCACATCAACTACTTATGACCACTGGATCCTCCACCCTATCAAAGGACAATGTGTCAATTTGTTTTTTCAACGAAGCACAGAAAAGCATGATGCATACCACAATGGAATTACATTTATTTTCTATAAAAAGCTGAGCTCAAGTGGGCAAAATAACAGTTTTGTGGAACGGATCAGGGCCTTCAGATTAAGTGACGAGAGACATGGAGCCTAGGACTGGGCTTTCGGCAGCAGCTGTAGTGGCCATTGCGTGTAACTCTGTGGTGGCTGTTCTGATTCTCATCCTCTTTGTTATACTGTACAAAGCCTGCAAGGTGCCCTCCTGTCCACAGAAGGCACCAGGGCTGACAGAGACTCAAGAGAAGAAGAAGATTGAGCAGAAGTACCTATTGACTGCAGCATGATATTTACTTTTTGGAGTTGGTAGAAAGGTATACAGCAGCATTGCAAGATATGGATGCTATAGATGCATAATGCATTTGTCATCTGGACCGTGTCCTTTGTCCAATGTTACATGGTTAAAGACCGGTCTGGATTTAGATCATCTGATCACCTGAGTTTTGTCAGGATACATAAAGCACACTCTAGCCCTATTCAGTATGGATTTATTTAACAGGGAGATTACTTCAGGGTTTAAAGTAGCATCCAAATGGCATTAAAACGTGTTAGCTGGTTATATGTTGGGGCGGCACGGTGGCACAGCAGGTAGTGTCACACAGCTCCAGGGACCTGGAGGTTGTGGGTTCGATTCCTGCTCCCGGTGACTCTCTGTGAGGAGTTGGTGTGTTCTCCCCGTGTCCGCGTGGGTTTCCTCCGGGTGCTTCGGTTTCCTCCCACAGTCCAAAAACACACGTTAGGAGGTGGATTGGCGACGTGAATATGTGTATAACCCTGTGAAGGACTGGCGCCCCCTCCAGGGTGTATTCCAGCCTTGCGCCCAATGATTCCAGGTAGGCTCTGGACCCACCGCGACCCCGATATGTTCAGCTTTTAGCATTAGATGTTCAAGGAGCCTAATGCTGATACAATGTTTTTGAAAAACTCACCTTATTTAGAAAATTGTCTCATACTGGGCATGTATATGATTATAACCTGTAGCTGCCAATAAGATCTCAGCATGAATACCTTTGAGATATTTTTATTTTCTTGCTAATAAGTTCCCAATAAACAGTTGGGAGACTCTTCCAAAACTTGGATTGTTGCCCAAATTAGGGAAGAGTTTTGGATAGACAGGACACTAAACGTGGCAAGTAGCCACCACTCACACTCACAGTTGCAGAAATGCATCTGAGACTAAATGTGTCAGACCTAATAATTGGCCTAATATTTCCTCAATAGAGGCAAGAGAAAACACATCAGTATTACTGATCCAGACAGAAATGAAATCACTGATTAGTAGCTGTGAAAGAGGAAATTACCCCAGGAGTTTGTGTAAACAGCTTGTCTGAATCTGACTAAAGAGTTCATTGTTTTATTTGGGCACATTTTATATTTTACAGTCACTGCTGGAATATAAGCAAAAACCATCATAACAAAATGATATCTTGTGCAGCCCTAGCTAATTAACTTAAAGCTTATGTAATGGGTTATATCATTGTATAACGGTGAGACGTTCTGAAGAGATCTGAGGCAAAAGCAATATAGTGAAGGATGAAAGCTGAGTATTAAAGTATAATGAGGTTTTTGTCCCAGATGACGTTATTTTGTACGACCCACACTGCTGAGAAGGCACTTTTCTTTATTGCATTGTAATTCTTTATCAACTCCAGTCTTACACATGGGACCACCAGGAGCAAGTGGGTGAGTTTGCAAGGTATGAGTTTGGCTCCACATCGATCTTTACATGATGAGTTACAGCTTTGTACTGAATGCTATGAGTGAATCCGTGCCAGAGGGAAAGGAAACTATCTGTATCATTTGCACCAGCAATGGCTTAAGTGTCTCTGTTAATCCGGAAGGTTAAACAGCAAGAAAGAAGTAATGAGTAACACATTCCTACAGTTAGAGTGCTGGAGATTATCAGCAATAATTCGTATCACTGATACGTGTGTCCTTTTGGGGTCCTAGTAATCCTGTTTGTTAAGAATTTTAGTGCACCTTCCTTTTAATTTAACGTTGGAAGAAATGAACCACATTTTGTTAAATCTGTTATAGATTTTCACAGCCTATATTTTATTTTGCTTTCCATGCAATTATCAGCAAATAAAATTATACATCTATTTTCACTTTGGAAACCAGCAAAATGAGCTTGAAGCTCAAGTTTTCACCAAGAGTTCTCATGCCTCCAGCAGTCATATCCACAATAAGCTAATAGAGCTAATAGATTAATTGAGATTAGTAAAATAGGGTCATCTAAATGAAAAGTCCTGCTGTTACTGGTTCTCAGTTAAGACGGTTCTTCAGAGCCCCATGAATATCTTAGAAATACAGATTTCCATGGCAAGAGACAACCATGAACAGATCTGTGTGTTTCTGGACTGGATATGTGTGTGTGTGTGTGTGTGTGCACGCATATAATTAGTCTCTTTTCTACTTCTGAGCAATATGTATCATCTGATTTCTACAGCTCTGTAAGGCATGGGTTAAATAATTCACATTTCTTTACACGGACTTATTAGTAACTCTTGTGCTAATTTTCGTTGGATTTTTCCTCTTTTTTTTCGCCTTTGTTTGTGTTCAAAAAAACCACCATAAACTACCAAAATTGAGGGGCCAGTAGAGCTGCTCTGAGTGGGTGATATGACCCTCCCTTTTTCCCATGACTCAGTACGATACCATTCAACATGGGCATCTGTTAGCTAACATAATAGAATTTGGACAATTATTATTATCTTAAAAGCATGTTGAGCTGTCCAGTGGCATTGTGCTAACAGCAGTTCAAAGCCAAGGGGCGTCTTGCTTCAAGTATCTGGAATGAAACGTGTTAGTCATCACCCTTACAGCTTGCTAGCATGATGTGGACTGTGGAGTCGTGCCTGACGGGTGAAACTGGCAATGATTAAATAAACTCCCAATCTTCTCATTTCAGCAGAAAAGGAAGGGGTGTGTAAGATTGTAATAAGACAAAAAGGGCAGCAATCAAGGGCTTACTTCGATAAAACATCTTAAAGGGAATGTCTGTGATTGTGGGGAAAATATGTTCTCTGGTTTGTTTACATTCAAAATCTCTATCTTTTAAGGCTCAATGGTATATTTAAGGGGGGAAAATGACTGTTGTATGTCAGTTTAACTTAAAATAAAAACAATAAAACTGAAGTTTTTATTGGCTGTTTTATTGGCACATAAATTAATTTGTAAATCTTTTGGTCTCTGTTTACTTTTTTACAGTTAGTGCTCCCCTGAATTTGGATAGGTTTTTTTTATTCAGCAAAAAGAAGTCAATATTACCCACTTATGGAAAGAGAATAAAGCAATTTCCTCATCTTGGTTCATGCTTTTCAACATTCAGAGTTCTCTCCACGAAAATGCCATTTTACTACGGTGAGCAGAAAAAGAAACAAGACATACCAGCATACAAGACTGAGACAATGGTTTTTTTACAGACATTGAGGCTTCTTACAATCACAATATACTGGTTTCAAATGCAAATTCAAAGTTTTTTGGTTAAAATCATGTTGCTTTTAAGGGATCTTTGGCTTTTAAAGGGGATGTATGTCAAGGGAAAAATTCTTATCAGTGCATCAACACAACCATGTGGGAATCTGGGGTGCTTGCCAACCCACAAATTTGGAGTCAGAAAACAAATGAGAACTGGGATAAACTGAATCATTTTGCTTTTGTTCCGCTTCATATGTTAAGTTCTGAGAGTTTAGAATTATACAACTTCTCATCTGAGCCTCCAGCTTCAGCACTAGACCCACCTTATTTCAAGAGCTAAACATTGTAAACCAAACAATGAATGTGAAGGACTGGCGTCCCCTCCAGGGTGTATTCCCGCCTTGCGCCCAATGATTCCAGGTAGGCTCTGGACCCACCGCGACCCTGAATTGGATAAGCGGTTACAGATGATGGATGGATGGACAATGAATGTAGAGAAATAATAGTGTACTGAGCAAAGAAACAAAGTGGCCAAGTGTAAATTGCTAATAACCAGAGATCTGCTCCTTGCTCCCCATTGCTTTGTGCTTGCATTAGGGCAAACTGTGGCTCATTCGCATTTAAAGCAGAAACCAGTCGTTCGGAACAGGGATATTTAGACAGGTAGACATCGGTGCTGTTGCATTTGATCCTTGCGGTATAGCAATTTAAAAGTCATGTCAGTAAGACCAAGCGGGAAATATGCTCCTTTTAAAATTTTCCTTTTATTTTCCTCAGTCATTTGACGAATGTTTTAGAATGTGTTTATCTCTATTACTGGACACTACCTCTGTTATAGTGTCACAGATTGAGGTTTAAATGAAGTAACATTACAAACACACCCACATGTTCAGGGACAGTCACAGTGTTTAATAGTTACATCATGGAGATGATACAATTTCTGGCATTACAACTGTTTTCTAGGTATGCGGCACATTTTAGACATATTACAGGTCAAACAAGTCGAAGCAGCCACACGAGCCTAATGCCAACATGCCCAATGCCAGCACTGGACTGTGAAGCATTCAAACTGAGTTCTCTGGATGGATGGAGCACAGTCTAATAACTTTGGGATGCCTTAGTGTGGCATAACCAATGATCCAACATTGGTACAAATGTTTATCTAGTGTTAATCCTTCCTAGAAGTGTAGAAGCTGTTACTGCAGCAAAGAAGGAATAACCTTCCTCTGAGTAACCTTGATTTAAGAACAATGTCAAACAAGCAAGTCAATCAATCAAATTTTATTTATATAGCGCTTTTCACAACAGAAAGTCATCAAAGTCTAGTGTCTAGTCTTGTAGACTGAGCACTACTTCAAGGCCTAAGAGTTGAGGCAGACCCTTTAAAGCATGCAAACTGATGTGGCCTCTCTGTGTGTGTGTTGTCAGGCTGTGGATGAGTACGATTATTACGTAAAGCGACTAAAGCCTCTTATCCTCTCCCGTTGGACACTGCCCATCTGCCAGTCTATTTACCGCTGAGTGATATGTCGGATAAGATCTGATCCAGAATCATTCCACTGTACCATAAGAGCAGAAGGTATCACACAGAGGAGCAGCAAGACTGAGGTCTCAGATCAGCACCAGGAGAACAGATGAGAGCAAACTCTAGTTAAAGGAAATCTCTGACAGTCTTCAGTTGAATCAGGCTCGGTCACTTTCGACCTCAGAACTTCTCAGAAGAAGAAAGGAATCAGGAAAACCTGAGAGTTTGAATGACAGAGTCTGTGGTTTGTGTCTTAATACTTAGTAAACTGCATTGTTCTCAATGGTCGAAAAAAACTTATAAAAGCTTAATGTTTCCTCATCACTCCTGTCCAAACACAACTAAATAATACAAATAAATGACATTTGCCTTTATGCCAGGCCCACACTACAATATAATCAGGCTGATATACAGTGTAATTGTTACAGTAAAATTGCTCCTCCTGACAATGGCAAAAGGTCTCCCAACTTTAGGGTTATTGCAAACAATTGTCTGCTCAGATTATCCCGTGAATCGTATTTTGTGAATTGTGAATCGTAAATATGAAAGATGGTAAATATTTATGACTCATATTCCTGTGGTGCTGGGTGGATGCAGACTCTCAGGTGTGAAATGTGACATTAAATTAGTGAGAGACGATCTAGGGTTATAGTTTCACTGCCATTGGCCAGGTTTGTTTACAACTAGTTTGGAGAAACTCCTGCCTACTCTTGCGATGTAGCAGTTCCTGAGATACTCTCGCAAGGTTTTGAGGACCGAAGCTGTCTGTGGGGTGTGAGCAATCTAAACATGTGGCTTTTGGTTCAGTGTTCAGTTTTGTACATTCAGCGTGTGAATGTGTATGCTAGAAACACTCAGTCTCAGAATTCAGAAAATATAAAACTTCCATAGAGACCTACTAACAGGCATAGAATAAAACCCTGTAAAACAGCCGCAGACCATTAGCCTTTCTCAGCCCAGCATTAATGGTACTAGTTCCAGGATCATGGGTTTAACAGAAGAACATTGACCAAAGCACCCCTCCAACAACAACATAGATGGCAGATGATCAAGATGCTTTGGCTCATTTTGTATATTGAATTAAGAAAATATGAAACCTATAACTTTGTGCTGTATGCTTCTTCAGATGTGATTAATAGGTTTAAAAAGGCTGTTGCTTATATAATTTAGTATATACTATTCATAAATGCAGAGTAGTTTAAATTTTATAATTTGGCTTCTATAATTTTGACTATAAAACACATCCATCCCACTACGAAACTGGTCTGAGCATGTGGGATTACAACAGAATCTGAAAGGATTTTAGCAATGGTTTAAGTGAGATTATGTAGCTGAATGCTGTATGACAGATATTGATTATTATTATGTAACTAACATGCTTATTCCTCTACTCTCCAGGATTATTATACAGCTATTAATCATAAGTCATATTATCCATTCATTATTATGCAATGTCCAGTAGCTATTAAAGAACTAATATGAAATGTATGTAGTTTATTTGGAGATTATTTGAGTGTATTCTGAATTATTAACTACTATGTCAACACCAGATATATTTGTGATGCTCCTGAATGACAGTAGCAGGTCACAGATGGGGTGGGAGGGTGGAGTGGGGCTGTAGTATTCCACATGTGATGCTGCTCTTATGCAACAGTGCTCCAAAACAATGGCTTTGTTTACTCACTTACATAGCAGTGCTTTCAAGTCAAGTCCCTGTAAAATTACTGTAAAATTAGCTTCTACCTTAGACTGTCAAAATGTAGCCTCTCTTAGAATATGATATTCCACAAGGATTTGATGCTGTTGATCAGAACATTTGTTCTTGTACCTTCTGGTTTCCGACCTGAAAAATCCACTGTTTGTGCCCATTTTCCACGGTGAGAAATAAAACTCAAAGTGTCAAAGTTCTGAAAGGATGTGTAGCTGGTAAGGCGCTCTTAATGAGAAAAGGAAATGAATAAAAGAAGAACCAAATGGAATGGAAGAACAATCATGGACAATCATGTGATAGCTATAGCTTTTTTCTTGGAAAGTCAAAAGTTGCCTGGCTAAGGAACTGATGCTCAGCAAGGAGGCCTGGCACAAACAAAAACAAAGGGATGGGACAAAAGTATAACTGAGGGGGCGGGTCATCAAAGACTTTTGTTCTTTTAGAATCTGGCTTCTGATGTTTAAAATTTCACAGCTGTCTGAAGAACAGTGGAAAATTAATCCTTAAGGATAAAAGGAAAAAGAAACAAAAGAGGAAATCTAACAAGCTGCTGGTGCTTCTTAAAACATTGGCAGCTACTACCACCTTATAAAGCCCTATTGAGTTTTACATGGGGCGCTGGGGTAATGTCATTTTAACACAGAAAATCAGTAATGTTTAAGATGAATTTGCACTGGACATTAAATCTTTGTTTAAATAACAGAAGAAAGTGACTACTCAATTTTCTGGAGCTTTTAGACTGTGGTTACTGTTCTGAGAACAGCCTACCATCCAAAAATATCTAGCCCTCAACAACTTTATCTTCATTTCCTTTGTAACATAAAATGAGCGAGAGGATCATTCGTAATCCTTAAGACACTTATTATGACTGCTATTATGAATGATTGAACTTAATGAGTAGTAGGTTCATGAGAAGCACCCATTCGTATATATGAATATATATATAAAATATGTTATAGTGACCCATTCACTCTGTGTTTTGGGTGGGTGTATTTTGCCTGGTATGGCGACCCCAGGCTGCTTCCTTTAAATACACACTCCCAAGGGCATGACTTTTCTACCCTGGGTAGGCTCCGGACCCACTGCGACCCTGAACTAGATAAACGGTTACAGATAATTAATGAATGAGTGTGCGAAACTGCAGTGAAGTTGGCTTTAAGTGCAATATGTTTACAGTTCAGCACTTCTGAGTGTTTATTTATTTATTAATTTATTGTTTTAAACTTGTCTTAATCTATTTTTTACTCTTTCTGTTTCTTTAAACACTTGAGATGGTAATGCCCTAAGAATATTTTCATGACACGAAGATATCATTACTTTTTTGTGGTAAGAAAATGTTACTGTTCCAGTGAAACCTTTCCTTGTGAATTTAAGTAATGTGCATACTATGTACAGCCTACATTTTTAGAAGGATGTCACAGTGTGACAAAATGTTAATATTGTGATAAATATCGAGATGATCCATATAAAAAAACTTATTGTGATAACATTTTTGGCCATATCAGCAAGCTCTATTTTCAGATTACTTATGCTATAATGATTTTGAGGCTTTAAAGGTGATATTTGTCATTTTAATCCAATACATTTTTAATGTGAGAATGTTTCCTCACCATTTCCTAGCTCTCTGGTATCGTTCAGTTTGCTGGAAAATGTTCATGGTTCATATGTAGCCCTAGCTCTGTAAACAGGGAAACATGCTAAGGGTCTCAGTTTCTGTGTTAATTCAAAAAGTAAAAATGTACAGGCAAGTTAATCTTGCTAGACAAGCTACAGTCTGTTTTATAGTCAAACATATGGTTCCACCTTAAAAGATGAACCAAGCTGGAGCAAATTTGAGAGCTAACTGCATGAAAGTAAATGCATACCAAAGTGCAACAAAAATAAACAGCTCAAGTTACAAATTAATTTCTGTGGTAATTGAAAACCTTACAGATGAGGTAAACCTCAGCAACAAGCAAGCTACAGCAAGCTTCTTCCTCCAACATTCTGTTCCACCTTAAAAGATGCAGAGTTTATGAGTAAACACAAACGTTGGGGGGAGTTTGTTTTACTGGCAGAATAGTACTTCTCCAAAATCGTCTACATTGCTTTTAATTGGTTAAGTGAATAAGAAGTGTTAGGTGAGGGTGCTGAATAATAGTTGCAGCCCCCTTGAATGCATAAATCCCTTTATAAGACAGTGTCTGGTAGTTGTGAGCCAAACCCAGAGCCTATTTTCTCCTGCATGGCTGAGTGCAGTGGCCACTGGGAACACTGTCCCATTGGTATGCATTCCGTCTGGCATGCTGGCGTCTGATTATGGCATTAACAATCAGAACACATTTCCATCCCTGTTCATCCCACAAAGCAACACAAACAAACATCAGATGTTATGCTGAGAGACTTTGACATGTCTCTTAATATCCGGATCAAGGTGAATGCTGTTTGATGTGAACTGCTGCACTAATGAGTTTGGATCAAAACCTCCAACAGCACAAGGTCATCAGAACCAGCGGCGCAGCGTGGGAAATCTTAATTGTGCTCTCAGTGGGCTTCTGATTACAAAGCTGTGACTAGCTGGAGAAAAACTTCACACACAGTGGTGTTGCAGCAGGTCTGAACCTGGATAACTATGGGTTTTTTTTTTTTTTTTTGTGATCATGATACAACTTAGGATCTCTCAGAATTGTTGCTAAGATGTGACCTAAAATATTCATCCAAATAAAAAATCAATAGTTTTAACACAAGCACCTGAAAAATACCAAGTGTAAAATCCCCATGCACTGGACTGTTAAACAGTGAGGCTCTATTCTCTGAAGTAATGGCACTCCAGCCAATATCTGCGGGATTATTTATGATCCACAACTAATCATGGAACATCTGTAGCCAGCTTGACTGTTTTTCAGATGGCTGGTTTCAAATCCTCATGGCAACATATCAATATTTAATGTAAAATCTTTCCAGAAGAAACATGCAAATGTATTAATCATATTATAATATTATATTATTATATTTGTAAAAAGCTCTTTATAAAGTCTTTATTGTGAAACGTGGTTTTCCTACAAATCCATGTATAAAAAAAACAAATACCGATGTGCAACATGCACATAAACAAACACACACACACACACACACACATGCACGGAAACTCGTATACATATATACATACTATACAAAATTATGTAATAACACTACGGTTCATTGGATATAAAAATATATACTGTTTACTAATAAACGATAATCTAGTCCCCTTCCATCTGTGATGCTACAGGGATTGCATAACCTAGATTTCTCTCTCTCTCTCTCTCTCTCTCTCTCTCATTTCTGTCCAATCCTTCACACTGTTTGGTGAAAAGTTCATGATGAATGGTCCAATATAAATGCTATTGACTTCTATTTAAAGTTAAGAGGGTTTTTCCCTTCTCATGTTTTTAATTGGGTAGCAATGATATGTTTGTAAGTTTTCATTATAGTACTGTATGAAACAAAGGACATGACATAAGTCCTGGAGAACAAATGGGGCGTATGAAATGAACACAATTTTAAAATCTACAGTTATAATAGAATAAGGTATAATTACGTTCCTGAAGTAAAGGTACTGAATATGTACCTCTGAGGGTACACCACAGTGACAGAAAAAGGTGCCACCATAGTTTTTCTGACAGTGTATAATTAAGACTAAGTAAACTGATTGACAGCAATTGTGGTGATGAATAAACATAATTTCCATAAAAAGTGAAAGGTGCCTTCATGACCACTGGGCACTAATGTACAACAAACACTGGCAGACACTGGATTTTATGAAAATGTATGTTTGTTTTATTTGGCATGGGGAACATAACCATAATAGATTCCAGGAATAACCAGAAAGTTATCAAAAACTGTTGATCAGATTTGTATCCACTGTGTATCTGTACATATCAGAGGAGCTAAAGCCCAGCAATGATGGACACTTAATATTTGGCTTCTGCTGTGCATAGTGCCAGTCACAGACACTCTGCCTACACATGGACTGTAATACCTATTGTGCGTTAACATGGCCACACTGTCAGGACTCTGCCAGGAGCTTTCTGACTGGCTATACACACTTACACTTAAGGCTCATGTATGTGTGTGCTTCAAGTGATATAACCATCACTGCACACATACTGCTAATTAGCATTAGCATGTTTGTTGAGCAACACATCCAGTAGAGGGCAGTTCAGAGTAAAAATCAAACATGGTGACTAGGGGTGCAAAGGGGTGGAAAATTTCCGATAAATTTCCAGTAAATTACCGATAACTTTCCATGGGAACTTTAGCTTGAGAACTTTGGAAATATTCCAAAATGTTAACTTTCCATGGAAATTTTGGGAACATTGGGAATTTATGGGAATTTACTGGAATTAAAAGGAAATAATGGATAATTTAAAGGAACTATACTATCATCAATGTACCATTTTTGTCAACAGCAGACTTGAAGGCATATTAATCCTAGTAATAACTATGACACATAATTAGTTGCCTGCAGAACTTTATAAATGCTTAATTCTTTCATTGAACAATCAAAATTTTAATCAAAAAACGAGCAAAAGACCTCAAGCCACCTCAAAATGCACAAAGCAACCTCCCTTCTTCTTAAAAAAAAATAAGATCAAATTTAACATCGAATCAAATAAAGTTTTTTTTCCTCACAAACTTCTCAAGTCTGGCCTCTGCATATTCTGCATTTTAGCTTTAGTTCCAGGCTTCTTCCTGAACCTCTGCATCCTCCACGTGCAAATAAATAATAAATATTAATTATTGGTTACAGAAACATGTTGAGGCAAAAAAACATATGTATCTAGCCTGTGCTAGCCTTGGTATGCTAACCTCTTGCCAGCCTGCTAGCCTTGGTAAACTATGAAATTGCTCATTAAGCTTTTCTGATTTACCAAATACCAAGTAAATGTGAGATTACACCTTGATTGAATAGTTGCTTAAATGTTTCAATGCTATTGTCAATAAAATTATGAACCTTGTCAAAACATAACTGACTTTAGGTAGTCCTTTGGTCCAAATGTGTGCTTTCACTAACAGTTAGTGTCAGGAGTCATGTATGGAGTCAAAAAAGGGTCAAAAAGATTTTGTACTTGTAAAACAATACTCACAGATATAACAGAATTTATAACTGTGTTTGAACAAGTACATACACATAGAATTTAAATCCACAAATGTATTGGAATGCTCAAATTTAAAACAACAACAACAACAATAATTTAAATTCACAAATGTGGAAAAAATATTTTTAGTGTATAGAAATATTTTTTAAAGGTTTGCATTTGTAAATCAAATGTTGTGAATATGTGAATCAGTACCCTGTGGTTCCAAATGTGTATCACGCCTCGGTCCTGTCATTGTCACGTCCAGTGTTTGTTTTCCTAGCTATGTACTCATTTAGCACATGGCTCTGTTTATTTTTCCTGTCTCCACCCTAGTCCCGCCTTAGCTCCGCCCTCTCGTCTGAGTCTCCTTTGTAGTCCTGCCCTCTCGTTGTTGTCCCCAGGTGTTCCTTATCAGTGATCTGTGTATAAATAGTCCCTTTGTTTCAGTGTTCCCTGGTTGGTTCTTGTGTGTGTAGATGTGTTTCTTTTTCTGCTGTCTTACACAGATCACAGTTATGTTTGTTTTCTGTTTGTTGGGTGTTTAATAAATCTTCCTTGTGTGTACGTCCACCTCCTCATCCTCCTTCAACTGTGACAGAAGGACCGCCCCACAAATATGGACGTAGCGAGGAACCCATGGGCCAGGTGTGCTATTAGGCGGACTCCCTTTAGCACTGGTCCTGGCAAGCCAGTCGGGTATGTGCTGGAGACACAACTGTCCTCCTTATCCCGACGGCATGGGAGTTGGCGGAAGCAGCGTGCTGGAGTTTTAGCCTCGCCGGAGGAATGCCCCTTCCGGTCCGGGGAGGATTTTGGGGGGGCGTTGAGGGTTGGTGCTGTTAGCCTTGAACCTCAGGGCAGAAGAGGTGAGGCTAACAGGGGCGTAATTCATGAGGATCCTTGACCAAGTGACTTCATGGATTTCCTCATGAATGCACCCATTGGACCTCTTCAACCCTCAACAGCTTCAGTACCTGCCCCTCGAGCAGCACAAGCCCCTGCTCCAGAGTGCGCAGCGCCTCCTGCCGCTCCTGTACCTGAGATGGCGGCTTCCTCTGCCGCTCCTGTCCCTGAGATGGCGGCTTCCTCAGCCGCTCCTGTCCCTGAGATGGCGGCTTCCTCAGCCGCTCCTGTCCCCGTGCAGACGCCACCTGCCACTCCTGTCCAGTCTTCTGTCTCTAGTCCCGTTCTGTCCCCAGTCTTGTCTCAGTTTAATGCGTCTGTTCTGTCTCAACTCCAGTCCAATGTGCAACCCCTGTCACCTGTCAAGTCTTGTGTTTCTACTCCTGTCCTGTCTAGTCCGTTCCAGTCCTTAGTCCCGTCTCCTGTCCCGTGTCCAGTCTCTTGTTTCTGGACCTGTCAAGTCCCCAGCTTAATTTCCAACAATAATAATTTAAATTCACAAATGTGGAAAAATATTTTTAATGTATAGAAATATTTTTTAAAGGTTTGCATTTGTAAATCAAATGTTGTGAATATGTGAATCAGTACCCTGTGGTTCCAAATGTGTATCACGCCTCTGTCCTGTCGTTGTCACGTCCAGTGTTTGTTTTCCTAGCTATGTACTCATTTAGCACATGGCTCTGTTTATTTTTCCTGTCTCCGCCCTAGTCCCGCCTTAGCTCCACCCTCTCGTCTGAGTCTCCTTTGTAGTCCTGCCCTCTCGTTGTTGTCCCCAGGTGTTCCTTATCAGTGATCTGTGTATAAATAGTCCCTTTGTTTCAGTGTTCCTTGGTCGGTTCTTGTGTGTAGATGTTTCTTTGTCTGCTGTCTTACACATTACCACCAGATCACAGTTATGTTCCTGTTCTAGTTATGTTCCCTGAGTTCTTGTTTGTTTTCTTGCCTCCCTGCTCCTGTTTGTCTTCTGTTTGTTGGGTGTTTGCCTTAGTTTTGGTTTAATAAACCTTCCTTGCGTGTACATCCACCTCCTCGTCCTCCTTCAACTGTGACAGTCGTGTCTGTTGTTCCCACCATGTGCTTACTTAGCACACGGTTCTGTTTATTTTGGTTCCTGTCTCCACCCTAGTCCTGCCTTAGATCCACCTTCTTGTTGTGCCTCCTTTGTAGTCCTGCCCTCTCATTATCTGTTCCAGGTTTCCCTTGTCTGTGTTGTATATTTAAGTTCCTTTTTGTGACTGGTCATTGGACATTCCACATCCACACGTCTGTCTCTGGTCTGTTTGTCTCAGCTGGTCCCTTCATGTCAGTCTTTGTATCTCTCTTGTCTTAAGTCTGTGTCTTTACTCAGTTTAGGTTTCTCTATATCTGGCTCTCTCTGTTTAGCTCTTTGTCCAGGTTAGTCTCTTTAGCTCTCTCTGTCTAGTTTTCTCTGTACAGTTCTCTTTCCAAGTCTCTCTGTCCTGGTCATTATTTACAATTCTCTCTCTTTCTTTATTTTAGTTTCCAGTCTAGTTATCCAGGTTGGTGGAAGTTTTTCAATGAGGTGGAAATATTCCACACATTCATCTTCTGCTGGTTGTATGAATCTCTTTTTGCAGCTGGGATTATTGACCCTGTTTTGACGGCCAATTGATGGACCAATAGGAAAGCTTTAGCTGGACCAATCAGATCATGAGGTTTGTTTAACCAATCAGAACATTGATTTGTTATTTATGCAAAAAGAAGCCTGAACTAATGTTACTTACCTGACTCTCCATTGTATCTCTTGCTGGAGCCACCATGATGGAGCACTAGAGGCATTTACCAACAGCGAGCCTAAGTGCAATGACAGCAACATATCAGTGTTCTGAGAAGGTTAATGTGTCGTTTTTTTGAGAGCTACTGATTTGCACATTCAATGTTTGAGGTCCAGAGCCTGCCCGGCAACACTGGAAGCAAGGCCCAAACACACCACGGAGGGGGCGCCAGTCCTTCACAGGGCAACACACACACATTCACACTCACACCTATGGGCACTTTTGAGCCGCCAATCCACCTACCAACGCAGCTGTTTGGACCATCGGAGGAAACCCATTCGGACACGGAGAGAAAACACCAAACTCCTGACGGATTGTCACCCGGAGCGGGACTTGAACCCACAACCTCCAGGTCCCTGGAACTGGGTGACTGCAACACTACCTGCTGCAGTTTGTGAATTTAAATTTGTGCATTCCAATACATCTGTGGATTTGGATTTTACATGTATTTAGATGTATTCAAATGCAGTTACAAATTCTGTTACATCTGAGTATTGTTTTACAAGCTCAAACATTTTGACCCTTTGTCTCCATATACATGTGATAGAGGAATGAACAGTACAGCGGGTGTGGTCTCAATAGCCATGTGCCTGGGATTGAGGAGCAGCTTTGCTATTCAGCTGTTTTGGTATCATTTCTAATTATATTAACCAAGATTATGCTTCAGTATGTCCAACAATATGTACATTTCTCACCTAGCTTTGAATATTCCCATTTAATTCCCATGGTAAATTTCCCAACTTTAAAAAAGTTCCCAGATTTTTGCAACACTAATGGTGATGGCGGAGGAACTTGTAGTTCTGTATTTAATAAAAAATGATGAAAAAGGCAGCATTCTAGATGGCGGTTGTCTGAGGCCATTAAATAACCTCTTTTCAAAATGTTCTGGTTTTTTTTTTGGTCGTATTCGTCTTGTCCCTATGGAAGTGGTCACATCTTAAACTGCCCCCACTACAGACAGGAGGCTGCGTCCTTATCCATATCTGTACTTAACACTGAGCAGAAATGAGCCTTTAGACATATAGGATTGCCTTCTTCTATTCCTCTTATTTAGGAGCATCAGGTTCAGGAGCAACATATGCTGCCATGCAGTTGATGTGTTTTTCAGGGCAGGTCTTGCTTATTTGTGAGTATGGCTCAGCAGTAAGAGTTGAATTTTCTTTTCATTCAATAATGGGTTGTTCCTGACAATGTAACGTGGCAAAAGGCCCCACCATGCACTCTCAAGAGAGCCTGCCATTGCAACATTAATAATGATGTGATTTCCAGCCTTGCCAATTATATAGAGATTTTTTAAATGTAGTTTTAAAAGTTTTAAGTATATTATGGACAACCGAGGGTGAATTCCTTAAAATCCCTGCAATTTGTTGTTGAGGAGAAATATATATATATATATATATTATATTCTATTAATAGATTTTTCTAGTGAGCAATACTAATGTTTTTTTTCCCCAATCCTTTTCCAAAATTTTCTAATCCTTGAGTATGGTTTTCTTGGTGGTGATTAGTTCCACAAACAAGATCTTTTGGTGTTGTATTGGTTGATGACATGTCTTCTAAGAGACAAAAGATGGTGAAAGCTAGATAGCTAGATAGCAGATAGATAGCTAGATAGCAGATCTTGTAAATCCCATTTGAAACATATTGTGTGTGGTGTAATGTACTATGTGGATGATTTTATACTGAATGAGTTGAAGACTAATGCTGCTGGTCATGTGGAAATTATTATTACACACCTTATTCCAGAAATCAGCATCAGCAGCTAGAAATAAACCTTCCTCTCATTGTCTGATGAGCTTGCCCCGACAACAGTTTTATAACAATGAAGTTGTATAAGTTAAAGAGTAAAGAGCTTTTGTTTGTGCTGTTGTTGTATATTGGTGGATTTACAGATCACAGCTGTCTGCCTTTGTTGGAGTTCTTTTCCAAATGCATTTGAACTTTGTGTATACACTCTTTGCCAAACCTTTGTAGGCATATATTAGGGAATATAATTGTACTTTATTTTATTAATTATAATTGTATAAATTGTGTTGATTTCATACGCCCCATTTCATCTCCAGGACTTATGTTTTTTATTTGACACAGTTCTATAATGAAAACTTCAAATATTCACCTCTCCTTCTGGAGAAGAAAATGCAAAGTACATTTAGGGAATGCAGCAGGACTTTTTAAAACCATCATAGCTTTAAAGGTACATTTACGCTGTTTGTACCTTTAGTGACCAATGTTGTATCTCTACTGTACCCTTTTTCTGAGAGTGTATATTGCTCTTTTTGGGCTGTGGACCTGTGTTCTCTGGAGTGATAGATTTACATTAATAGATCTAATAACTTTGGGGTGAGTTGGAGTACACTAATCCTCCACTGTCCATGCTTGTCCGGTGGATGAAAGACATATCCTGACAGCAATGGCTCAACATCTATTCTAAATATGAAGAGTAGACAGTGAACAAACTCCCTGATAGCCTTAATTTGACAAGAGCTTTGGGACGAGCAGGTGTCCAAAAATCTTTGACCATATGTTTTATCTTTCGTATGTCCATAAAAATTAAGAATTGTATCAGCTCCTTTTTGCCACTCCTGACATTTATTTATAGCCCTGAGAGAGTAGTGTTTTTATTTCTTGCTCCAAGGGTGTGTTTACACAAGAGTGTGGAGCTCATTGTTAAAAATGGATGTGACTCATTGGATCTGATCTCATCTGCCTTACACAGAAAGTCCACACAGCAGATGAACACTGTCACACACATCCTCCAGATGCATAGGCAAGTGTATAGTAGTATTGAAACCACACTATATTTCTGTGGGTTTCTTGTTATATTTCCATATTTTACTTACAGTTTGAGTAACATTACACTCATTATCCAACCTGGTCCCACATTGTCTTTAAATAGCCTTAATTTTGCTTTCATGAAGAAAGTAAATTCTTTGAAGAAGGCCTTTGATTCTAAATTCTCAGCAAATATATCTAAATTTCAGTGTAAAATTTACATTAATTAAACTGAAAACTGTTTATGTACAGTACTCAAACTGCAATTCACAATCACACTGAATGTTTTATATTTACACATTGTTTCTATAGGAACAACACAGTACAATCATATATATATATATATATATATATATATATATATATATATATATATATATAATTCATAATGTCCAAAATGAAAAAGAAATGTCAGCTCTAATATGCTCAACATTGTATAAATAAGCCACATGCTTTTGGGGAATCTCTTCTGTGGTGTGATAAAACAAATCAGCTTGGGTGCTATTGATCAAAAGTGTGTTTGGAAGAGTAAAAATGAAGATTACAATGAAAAGAGCACCCTGCCTACAGTGAAGCATGTGATGAATTATATTAGTGACGTCATACATGTTTATTTACTCTTGGGAAGGACTACCAAACGTGACTGCTGTTTACGTTTAGCAGTGATCATACATAAATACGATGACATCACACGTATGATGTAACAGTTACAATTTTACAGAACGACATTGGTGTTTCATTGTAGCCTGTTATCCGTGTTCTAAGTTTAAGTTTGAATAGTTCAGTGCAGTAGTCAATTACAATGTGTTGAATTTCACTGCCCTCTGCTGTTCACCAGTTTGAATTACTCCTATGAAGTGGACTGCATTGCAAGAATTTTTTTTTTTTTATGTCTCCATTTACTCAGTTAGGGTGTGCTTCACAATTCACAGTAAGTTCACAAAAAATAAATAAATATTCAAATGAAATAAAAAATTTAAATTCACAAAAATTTGTTGTGTTTACTGTGTATTTTATAATATTTGGGGTGTTGGATGAAGGGATGAGACAGACTAATAACAAACAGAGATAAAGAACTAAGCACTAAACAGAAACTTACACCTAACCACAAAGGTTACACATTGGGTTCAGCTTGTTTCATTTATCCATGCTTAAAACACCTACCACATTGCTAGGTCTTCACAGGGGTCATCGTGTAGGCACATCCCCTCAATATTACACCCATAGTTTTTGGCCCCTAAAGCTAAACTGCACAAGTAAGGATGTGGCAGACTTGTTTACAAGTCCCCTGACACCTGTTTCCATTAGTATTTAATGTGCCTGGCACCTGCATTGTCTCACTTCAGCTATTAATTCTGCATCATTCTGCTTATTCCTTTTGAAGGTTTCATCTACAGCATTCTCAAACAGAATTTTTAATCCTATAAAATAAACTCTATTGCATGCAACTCTTGCCAAATGATCTTCCACTTCCCTAGTTTCCCAATGAAGCCATTGGCCTTGTTTTCCTTTCAATGCTGCTGTTGCACACCATGCCTGCTAATCAACTAGCCATCATTCGCCCTCTCTCTGGCGATGTGGCTTTACTAAACACTTTCCACATATCATCGGAACCAAAGCCTGCTCTTCTGCATTGCACTTGGCCAATCACATCCTTTAGTTCTAAATCTACTTTAGCTCTTGGCTACCTGCACTGCACTCTAGGGTGTCTAGTTCGGAGAAAAACAGCTTCTTTGTGTCATTTTCAGATGTCTTCTTTTGTGTTTATTCCTTCTCTCGGTGTGGGATTCTCTCCATTTTACATCCTTTCTGTCCCATGCATTGAGTTGTTCTCACAGTGAAAGATTCAACACAAAGAGCTTTAAGTACAGTTTTGGGTGTGACAGGAGGATTTGCTCTATTGCTGAGAGTTCAGATATAATTTTTTCCTGTATCCTTCAATTATTTGTAGAGCTGTAGTAATGTAAAGTCCTGTTTGTTTTTAAATTTAGTGCTGAAAAGGGCAAATGTGCTGTACCACTAGTCTAGAGAAATTTGAAGGGCAGAAGTTGATGTAAGGCGCTGTCCAGGGTCCTGCACATTGGTTTTCATAAGGAATTGACATCAAACAATACAGCATTATAGATGTTTGTATGTTGGTTGTTTACCACATTGTTCACCAGGGTGTTTATTAAATGTACACAATAAATAAACCATCCTAGTTTTTACTAGGGATTAATGTATTCTTTTAGCTGCAGCTATGCTCAAGATGCTGGAACATTGCTGTGAGGATTTGTTGGCAACTACATAAACAGTTACGGATGCTGGGTAATACTTTCTTGCTTGTTTCTCTCCTTTTTGTTTTCTTTTACCAGTTTTCTTTCTTTACCTCCATTCCCCCTTCTTTCCTATATTTTCTTTGGTGAATGTCTTTCCTTATTTTTTCTTTATGTCATTTTCTTTCTTTCTTTCTTTCTTTCTTTCTTTCTTTCTTTCTTTCTTTTTTCTTTTACCAGAATTGTTTTTTTTTTCATTCTTTTTTCCCCTTCTGTCCTATATTCTCTTTGCTGAGTTCCTTTCCTTAACCCTTCTTCTTTCTTGCTAATTTGTTGTTTTTGCATAACTACCTTTCCTTGTGAAATGAAGGCAATTGGGTCTTGACCCCCCCCTACACCTCCCTACACCCCCCCCCCCTCACCCCCCCCCCCCCGCCTCTCTCTCACTGAGGCGGATGTGGGCGGTTCTCGTAGCGGATTGTTGGGATGAAGGAGAACCGGGGACGGTCTCGGGGCTGAAGAGGAAACTAACACAAACCGAAACAATCCAAATCAAGCCGTGGGCTCCACCGAGTCTTTAAGACCACGCTCGGACCTGTTCACACCACGCACGTAGCTTCGCCGCGGGCAGCCAGAGGGCACGCGCTCCGGAAACCCAGAACGGCCTCAAGATGATGGAAGAAATCGATCGGTTTCAGGTCCCGACAGAGGCGGAGATGCAGGCCCTGGTGAGTAGCAGCTGCTCTGTCTGAGACTCTTTTGCTAAGGTGGGCTTCGTCTTGTTTTCTGGATGTGGCAATCACAGAAGCCGTTTTCTCATACAGCTCTGTCGTCTTTACCCCATTGCATTCGAATGCTGCCTTCCACCTTAAATTTAAGGCGGCACGTAGCAATCCCGAATTAACTCCAGCCTCGTCATGCAGCAGTCAGGGAGGGTCGTTGATGCTTGGTGGTCTGTGGGATCAAAACGTCTAGGTTTAAATGCTGAATGATTTTTTTTTTCCTGGTTACCAACATTTTGTGAATGTTGACTGTTTGTCGTTACGTCCGGGCGACGTTGGACGTGCGTCTCTCCGCAGTGTCTGGGTGTTGGGTGTATGATGGATGAGGGTTCATTTAAGGCCCGTTCTGTCGCTTCGTCATGCCTTTAGTCCTCAACACTGGCCAAAAAGCTTATTAACTGTTATTACTTATCATTGACGAGTTAATAAACGCCTAAAACAAATAAACTCTTAAAAAGCACAAATAAGATTTTTCATGCAATAAAATCAGGCCATATTCAAATTTCACAAATGACCAAACAGACATCACCCAGTGATCATGACAATCAACTGAAAGACAGCTTTCATAACACTACATACACCTATATTCATCTTTAATGGTAATCAACTTAATATAGCTTTATGATGACTGATAAGTGTTGTAGTAAATCTTTATGAATGTTTATGTACCATTGATTCAGTCGATACAGAGATTTTTAAATTATATATAATAATATACACCAGTCAACAAGTGGATCAGACACAGATGTGCTGCTGGAGTTCTTAAACACTCTATCCACTCATTGGCCTCCGAATTAGTCAAACCTACCTTGTTGACAAACCAGAGACAACAGCTCATCTGCTCAGTCATCTTCTAATTGTTCCTCAGTGGAAATGGACACTGTTACCTTTTTTTTATTTTTATTTTTTTAGTATTTTCAGTCTAGCAGTGACACTGAGGTGTTTGCAAAGTATTGACAAAGTAAGCTATATGTTACCTATATGTAAATAAGCTTAATTAATTCATTGTCAATTATATAGTCACACATAACTCACATATATATACACACAGGCACTCCCCTGCCCAGTGATTATGAGTAGCTCCACCCACTAATTAAGTAGTTACAGAATATATATATATATATATATATATATATATATATATATATATATATATATGAACACATATACACTCGCAGTAACAGCTTGTACTCTTCTAGGAGGGCTTTTTTAAAAATACTAAATATTTGAAAATTGCTGTGACTGTCTGATGGATGGCATTCAGCCATATAAGCATTGGGTAGATGAGGTGCTATGAAGTCAGGTACTGATGTTGAATGAGAAGTTGTGCAGCACATCTAAAAATTACTGGATGATGTTTCTCTGTCCAGAGAACAGCACAATTGAAGGGATTTGAGACCAATTTAGCTGATAAATAGTGACCTTAAGATGTTTTAATGCCTCATGTTCTAAACATGGCAATGCTTGTGAATGCACTTTTTGGACATAGGGCATGTTTTAGTGACCATTTTTGGTTTTCAAGAAAAAAAACATTCTGTTATATGGTGAAAATAGATTGATTTATATCTGATCGCTGGCTGATCAATTGATTCATTGACAGTTTTGTAGAATACTGACCATCCTTTTCTTTGTCCAGGACCCAGCATCATCCACAACCTCTGAGGCTGACTCGGATACAAGAGAGAGTGAGCCAGCCACTCTCAACTATAAACCCTCACCGCTGCAGAGGAAAATAGGTATGTCTGACTCTGCATCTTGTGGAAGTTTAATGTTAGGAGTTTTGTCCAAGGACTCTTATTGGCTTGTGTGGTTAACCAGGCAGGAAACCGAACCAAAGTCATCTGCTCTATTACCCACATTTTTATATCAAGATTTTGAGACTTAGTAATTTGACTTAAACAATTAAGATTTTATAAATTAAGTAGTTTTTCAAGTTTCAGTTAGAGTATTGCTTGTTTTCATTTGGTAGTTAAATACAAATACTGTTGGATAATTATAAGATTTAGAGATGCATTATAGTTTTAGATAAATAATGGTATTGACACGTTGCTGAACATCTATCTAAACAGATTTTAAGGTCGGAAATTTAACCCAATTTCGTGCATTTTAGGAACCGCCATTCTTTATGGTTGCTTTGACTAATCAGAAGCAACCAAACAATCAAGTTACATACCACATCACAGTGGCACTTTACAGATTGGTCATAAGTGTGTAATAATTTGGTAATATCAAAACAGTTTGTATTTATCCATGAATGGAACCTTAGTTTATATAATAATTTAGTACATGTACCTGTGGATAGTTCTGTATTATTAGGGTTATTACATCAAAGATCGTGCAATTCTGTTGAAATGATGTGGTGGTGTCTGCTTTGTTCCTGACCTGTTATGTCATTAAATGTGCGATGTACAGACAGAATCACTGCCTCTCACACTAGGTGAAAACACCAATTCTTCTTCTTCTTTTTTTTTTTTTTGAGAATTGCAATTCTCAAATTCAAATTTTTTGAATAGAAAACATAGGCTTCATCCACTCCGCTAACCACACACTAGAGGAATAACACACATTACTGTGGTGTTATAACGTGAAATAAGGTGCAACCCCTGAGAAATAAAATGGAGAGGAGTGAGTTTCTATTTTACAACTCAATGTAGTTTCAATTTAAGTCCCTATGTAGGATAAGTATTTTGCAGCAGAACTGCACTATATAGTATAATAACCCTATTAATAACACTAATTACAATATGGATGGATGGATGGATGGATATTTAGCAACAGCTAGAAAGCTGATTTTTTTAATGGTTAAATAGAAGTTTTTACCATCATATTGCCATATTTATACTCATTTATTACGCTTCCCTTAAGTTAAAAGCAACTTTGCCAAATCCTCTCTGCCAATGCCAAACAGCTTATTCTGCCCCTGACATGTTTGGTGGACTGGATGATTGAAGTTTGAAAAAACAAGACATTTAACAATTTATTCATTTAACAAACAGAAGTCTCAGTAGCGTGTGGAAGAACCATACACAGCCACAACAGCCTGGCACCTCCCCCTCACGCTGGTCACCAGCCTAGTCACACACTGCTGTGGGATGGCATCCCATTCTTCAACCAGCATTTGTTGCAAGTCATCCAACATGGTTGTGTTGGTCACTGTGGCATGAACAGCACACCCAAGCTGGGGTTGAGGTCAGGAGCTGGCAGGCCATTCCATCCTCTCCACGCTCAAATTCTGGAGGTAGTCTCTGATAAACCTCGCTTTGTGGGGGCGAGCATTGTTACCTTGGAGGATAGAGTTCGGTCCCAGTTTGTGGAGATATGGGATTGCCACTGGTTGCAGGATTTCTCGCTATCTCTCTGCATTGAAATTGCCTCCAATGACGACAAGCCTCCTTCTTCCAGTGAGGGAGATGCCGCCCCACACCATCACACAAAATAAGATGTTTGGAATTGGCAGAGAGGATTTGGCTAATTTTTCATGGGGGAAACCCACA
This sequence comes from Hoplias malabaricus, assembly GCF_029633855.1. NCBI lineage: Eukaryota > Metazoa > Chordata > Actinopteri > Characiformes > Erythrinidae > Hoplias > Hoplias malabaricus. Next base: position 4,363,186 of record NC_089820.1, read on the forward strand.
TACTCAGCTCTACTGCTCTTCCCCAGAATGCATGCTCCTTACAAATGTGACACCATTTTAAAGGAAAATTAACAGGCTTTCCAACAGTATAAGCCAAGAAGCATTGTTACAGCAAAAAAATAATCTACCAAGTAAAATTTCCTTACTTTTTGTGCTATGTTTAGTAAGGAGCTATCTTGTGTGAATGTAACCCCAAGTCTTATGAATGTTTATGTGTATTGTCAGCATGGATATGTACATGAAGGATATTGGATATTAGCTTTGCCCCATAATTCCCATATTAGTGCATCCTTAAAAGGTTAAGTCAAGCTGGTACAGATGCAGCACATGCATTTAAATATTTGTTAATAATAATAATGTTATAAATAAAAATATAGTGCTTTTCAAGAGCCCAAAACGCTTGCTATGATACTACACAGGACATCAAAAGATAAACAACAGTTACCAAGTTAGCTGGATAGTGTGCAAAGAGAAGCCATACTACTATTTGTCCAGCTTTACTTCCTTTTTGTTATCTGTTGGGACATATTGTTATGTCCCAACTATGGCCCACACAGCAACCCAGTGACCTGCTTAGATAAAAGTGACCCTAGGCATTCAGTTTGGAAAATGCATTTACTTTGTTAAAATAGGTTTAGATTATAGTTAATAATTTATTCTGGATTCTTGATTTATCCATAATTAAGCATTAAAAATGGAAAACTGCTCAATTTAAGGTTAAAGTGGGAATGAACTCTTATAAGTTATGCTCGAGTATAGCATTGAGGTTTCAAAGACTATGGAATTGTGTTGTGACCCTGAAACTTCACTGCTTGCAAACCTTTGCCATAATATGCCAACAGCTGATTCTGCATTTCGAAAATGCTCAGACAGTAAGTTGCTAGCTTTCTGCAAATGATAGTTATGTCTGGTTTAGGGATGGGTGGTACCCACATTTTTCATACCATGATACCATCTCAAAATAATATCTCGGTATACAGTATTACCGTGGGGAGGGGGTTCTCTGTCAGGCCTTATATCAGTGAGCAGAATGTCAAGAGAATTTAGATAAACACAGCCCAACAGTGCACACCGACACACATATTGACAATAAAAACCTGTTTCTGGGAGAGCAAATTCCAGCAACTAGTGCTCGAGGAACAGAAAAGTTAAAAATAAGCGAAATAAGACAGTGTCCACTGATTAGAAGCACAGCTAACGGGCACTTGTGGTTTAGCACACCACAGCAGATTGTTCAGCCAATTGAGCCTCAAAACACACATATTTAGAGGATGAAACCATATACCTGTGAGCACAAAGTCGAGTGAAGGATTTTCTGAGAATTATATCTGTTCAAAGCTTAATCCCTTTCTCTTTTAACCGAAACTCACCGCTAAACATACAACTGCGGTGGGCTACTGGGCTTGTGCTTTTCTCCACCTCTTTTCAGACTGTGGCATCAGCAGTCATTGAGCTCCCACAGCGCCCCCTCCCTGTGGCTCTCTTAAATGCACATGAACATTTTAAACAATTTTTAAAGAAACAGAACATAAATTTGACACACCACACACGCTATAAATACCGCTCTCAAGATACCGTCCACATTTTAAAATACCTATCATTAGACCGCCCTTACCCTTATCTGGTGTTTTGATTTGGTGCGAAGGTGTATCAGGGGCATTTAAAATTTCCTATAAGGACAGCTGTGATCAAGAGTCTGATTGCAATTGTTCTCTCTCTGAATGTAAAGTTTGGCCTTCTTTCCTTTCATTAGGCACCACAATCTAGGTTTGTTTTAGCTAACAGAATTGTATGTATGTATGTATCTTTACATTTATATAGCGCCTTTCTAGACACCCAAGGACGCTTTACAACCCACGCTGCTCAGAACACTCAATCCACACACACACTGGTGAGAAGCGGCAGCCAAACGCGCAAAGCGTACTCTCGACCAGGAACGACCGTCCACCTGGAGGACTGCATCGGGCACTGGGTTTCACCAAGGACAGAGTGCCAATCCATATCTGGGCTCACACTCATTCACTCACACACCAGGACAGTTATTAGACAGAAGCCAATTCACCTACACTCCATGTTTTTTTGGACTGTGGGAGGAAACCGGAGTCCCCGGAGGAAACCCACGCAGACACGGGGAGAACATGGAAACTCCACCCAGATGGGACTTGAACCCAAGATCCCAGCGCTGGGAGGCGAACCTATTATTCGCCTCATTATTAACCACTAAGCCACCGTGCCGCCCAAAAGAATTGGCAGTTAGTGCTCTCCTCCAAGCCTGCTGAGGTGTCCAATGATGCACTCATAGCAGAGAAGCTTTAGGTGACTTTGAGGAAAGTAGCTTTCTAAAGTCATATGATGAAATCATAGGTAGAGCATGGCAAAACAAAGGAGCACTAGGTTTTTCCACAGATTTTAGTGACTAAAATGCATACAGCAGGTTTGACACCCTCATGAAGGCTTTAGTCTGATTGTGGTTTGTCTTTTTTGTGTCTGTTGTCTTGAAACAGAAAAACAGAGAGAGATGGTCAGGAAGGGCTCTCTGAAGAATGGGACAGCCGGGAGTCCTGTCAATCAGCAGCCCAAGAAAAACAACGTCATGGCCAGAACAAGGTGAGCTGTGGGTTTTCTGTTGTCACTTCTAGAACAGAGAGAAACACATTCTGATGAAATATCAGCTTGCACTAGTTTGTTCTATATGCTTTTAGCCAACACATTTTAATGTTTTGTTATGTTTGCATGTGCTGATGTTAAAAAAACTGCATTTTTCTATAAACCATTGATATTTAATAAACCAAAGATATTTAAATATATTAAATATGTTTTTGTGTTAACCTGGATTACTGACAACAACATACAATTAATTTGCAGAAATCTAGTATTTTTGTGCCATTTTTATAAACAATTATAATCTATTCATTTAGGGGAAAATTACAGGTCTATATATTTCACTAAAATCAAACCATAAAATTTGTCTAACAGATTTTTCATGAATGCATGACAATTATGCTCAGCATTTTTTATGAAAATCCATGATGCTAGGTTTTAGTGAGTTGGTGTAAAGTCATCTAGAATATCCATTAATACTCTGCTTTTTTGGTTATGATTATCAGTGACTAAACTGTAAAAAACAAACCAACAAAAACTTGTATTATTTTGTATTAAATGTTGTATTTATACTCTGAAATATTATAATAATGGTAATAGTGGTTTAGCCACCAGCATAGCACTGTTAATAATTTTTATGTCAATGAAGTTTAATAAATTAGATGGTGAAAAGTTGTTACATGATTAAGCACAGTCATATCGGTTGCTCAGTAATGGCTAATGTTCTGTGTTAGGTTTTATGATGTTACATTCTGAAACACTGTTCGTTATATTCTACTTCTGGTGCTGAACACAAAACAGATTTTTTTTTTTACAATAACATGGTGTAAATTACATAATCGTGCTGTTATTAAAACAGCAATCTGTAGTTTACTCCAGTGATTCTTCTTCACCTTATTAAGTCATTATACTGACACTTAGTGACCCGGATGTTTTAGAGATTCTGTACTAAACCTGGCTGGTAACATGGCTGACCATGGCCATATGGAGAACCTGTTCTATGGAGCATTAACTCATTAGTCTCATTCAGAGATTGCGTAGCCCTTTAATTCTTCATCTAGAGTGAGTTTCACTATATATAAAAGTAACCAATAATCTTATAAATGTTGTTTTGAACGTTTTGTTGGTAAAAATTAGGGGACCACTTTAAAATAATAGCAGAGATCTCTTTGTTGTCTAGTAGTGAAAGTGTAAGATAGCTTACTGAAAATGTGAAGATGTAGAGGACAAAGTAAGGTCAGTATCCAACTAGGTCTGAGGTTGAACGGTGTAGATGGACGTGGGTTCACAGTTTCGCAAACAATAGGTCACTGTTACCTTTTATCTGTGTGATAAAATTGTTATTTATTGGAAACAGAAATATCACTGTAAAAATAAGAAAACGGGATATTTTAGAAGCCAGAGTATTAATGAAAATTCATTTACTGCAAAATTACAGCAATATTTCACAGTAAATGTTTGACATCTAAGGTCCAAAAAGAAAAGACTTTTACTGTATTCATTGTCAATTTTCTCTTGTCCTTTTTAGGCTGGTGGTTCCTAACAAAGGCTACTCTTCTTTAGACCAGAGTCCAGATGAGAAACCATTAGTAGCTCTAGACACAGACAGGTAAAGTGCAGTTTTTTTTTCTTTTCTTATATTCATCTGGGATAAGTTCTTTTGGGAAGTCCTGAGTTGACCTTCTGTCGATTTGGTTTTCAGTGATGACGACTTTGACGTGTCCAGATACTCTTCCTCAGGATACTCCTCGGCTGAGGTGAGATCACTAAGGGAACAGGTATCTACAACATACTGAGTGACCCAGTCCACTCTGTCCAGAACCATATGTGCTTTTACAAAAAGTGGTGACATTTTCTAGGATTCTTGGTTTTATAATGCTTTATAATGCATTCATAAGATGTAATTTGGCATCTTTAATGAGAACACTGTAAACACTGGTCTGCAGTGTTCATATGAACACAATATAATAGATGATGGAACCTGACTTGATGTCATACACTCTTGTTTTATGAAGTATACGTGTAATTACAAATACTATAGAGCTGTTATCTCGGGCATTATAATGTATGATGTATGACATGTACACTTATAAATGCATGTATAAAGCCTTAAGAGCACAGTAACTAAAGATAGACTTGCTTAGTTATTCCATTACAAACTTCAAACAAGTCCCTCGTTCACTTTTATGCCCCCGTCCACTCATTTTCATGATAATCTTCTAACAGTTAGGTGTCGTTTTGGGCATGTTTTGTCTGAAACCTGATGCAGTGGTGAAAAGCCCACCGAATCAGGCTTGTTCAACCAGCTCAGCTCAACAGCCATGTTTCTACCTCAATCGCATCTTTGAACAAGAGCAAAGAGAAACTAGGCATGTCTAGATTTGCCATCATGGACCGCCATTAGCCATATAGCTATTGTCACAGAGGTGTTTCTTTGTTTACATGTGGTTTTTATTATGTGATTGTGTTGTACAGAACATACGGAGGGCAGGAGGGCAAATGAAAAAAGGAGCACATATTAATGTGCACATAAAATGTTAATTTTATTTAAAGATAAATACTAGATGATCTACCACCAAAGAACAAAGAAGAACATTTCAGCAGTCCCTCTCTCCCTGTGAGATATAATACGTGTGTAAATGTTGTCGAGTTCCGAGTCGTTTTGCTGAGTTTGTGAACTAACCAACGCAGAGCCGAGGCTGTGGCCCAGCTGGGAACTAATGTTTCTGGTTCATGAACCAGTTTATGTCGGCGTAGTAGCGCCACATTAAGTTGTCTCTGTGAAATATGGCTGAACTAACAGCTAATCAGTCAGTCAGTAAGTGAAAATGCCTCTTCTAGGCTGGACCAGTAGGCAGCCCGGCAAAAATACCATAACATGGTAAAACACATAGTTATGGTTATAGTGTGTAAAGAGTGTTTACATAAAAAAAAAAAAATGAAACAAATTTGAAATTAAAAATCCTATTAGGATATATAGGACAGTGACAATATATATTTTTAGAATGAAAGAATGATACAACCAGTATTTGTAACCAAGGCCTGCTTTTACGTCACCCGTGACCACTTGTCTTAAGCTTTGTGTTTAATATTTAATATTTTTTGTGTCTTTATCTGATCACATTTATTATTATTATATTATTTACATAAATAATACCAAAAAACTGTACATTTCATTAGTTACGTTCTGTTTGTCTCATTTGAAGTCTAGCTCAACTTTGCATTTAATGAGCGATCATTTTTTTAGCACCTAAAAGTGACAAAGATTTTATTTAAGATTTATTAGTTATTGTATTTTCTCTGTACTTTAGTACAGAACCTCTTATACCACTAGGTTTAATGACTGTTTCATAATAGTCTCAGAAAATGACTGATTGCACATTCAATTCTCAAAGTATGAAAAAAATGCTCAGCAAAGTAAGCCCTCCCATCATGTCTGCAGCAAATAAACCAGGACCTGAACATCCAGCTGCTGAAGGACGGCTACAGACTGGACGAGATCCCAGATGACGAAGACCTGGACCTGATCCCGCCCAAATCTGTCAACCCCACATGCATGTGCTGCCAAGCCACGTCTTCTACCGCCTGCCAGATCCAGTAAAAACAACTCCTCTCTTTGTCTATATCTCTTTCTCTCTCTTCTCAACTTCATCCTCTAATAAAAAAATAAAACATTAATATCAATATTACAGCACGAAATGTACAGTTAATGTTATGAACATGTTGTACAGGGAATATATACACATACCATTTGGATACCCCTGGTCACCGGACACGTTTTGTTGATTTCCTGTGTGACAATAGGTAAACACATCCATATGGGCAAGGGCACTTTTGCCAGTTAACATTAAAATATAAGTGTTCTAAAGCATTTTCATAGTCCATATTTCATGTTTTAATATTTCCCTGATATGTTAAATGCTGGTATTTTAATATCACATAGAAAATCTACAAAGCTGACCATTTGACCAGGACCACCCAAACTTTTGCACACAACTGTACACTCACGCACACACACACACACACACACACACACACACACACACACACAAAATAATGATAAGAACCTTATGACTATTATTGCTAGCATCCTCCTATGGTAGGATGCTCGGTATGCTAGTCAGCTGGGAGGGCTAATGTACTCTCGCCCCCTAGTGGAGGTTGTGTAATAGTGTACAAGTGGAGGTAGATCAACTTTTAAAAATAACAAATAAATAAAGTCAATTTATGATGTATCAAACTGTACATCAACCACTAGGTGGCGCTACCACAGAATGGAGTAGGCTTATCCACTGTAGTGACTGCTTCCATGTTGTATTTAATGCATTGTTCCAAGTTTGTCTTTTATTTGAATTCATTTATGAAATGGATAATGTACTGTATGTGTTTGAAAATGTTGCCATTATGTTTTGTCAATTTATTTATTTATTTATTTATTTACATTTTTGATTGTATTGTTATGCCAGTTGCTCAGCATTAGCATAACATTGCATTCTGTTTTTGTTTTTTACAGAAGTGTTTCTTTCATTCAGTGGTTTGGAGTGGAATGTATTTGAAAAAGAGCATAACACATAACTAGCTACAAAAACATAAAATGGGCCAAAAAAAAATTGACATTATAGTTTAAAAATAACTGGAGAAGACATTTTAGTATAATGGTCGTTTGTGCTAATGCAACTATAGGATTTCTAATACTAAGCTAGTACCAAGCTAACACTTGTGCACATGAACGTCTTTTGCCTGTACCAGATTAAACATGGACCTTTGAAGCTTCAGTGAATATCTTATTAATGAAGGTTATAGACATTATTTTTGAAAACAATATTTCACTGGTGTTTCTTCTCATCAAATGATGTGCCAAGTCAAAAGTGACTTGTGTGCTGATAGCTCCCCTTACTGGACAAACCTGGGACTTTTTAAACTTGAGCTTGAATTTGCAATCTATGACCATATGTAAATCAGTTCTGCATCTTTCAAACGAGAATCTTGATACATCTAAGAATCAATCTTTATTTCCCACCCCTGATTTAATGCCACCTTATGGCTAATAGCAAATAATATTGCAGAATTGTGATTCACTGTGCTGTTTATATGCTCCCATCACAATTGTTATCAAAGCTCAGAGTGACCTACCCTACACATGTATTTTCACCAAAGGACGGTCACCAGATTCACTCCCTGCATGCATATATAGACCAAACCTTCACCATTTGAATTACCAAAAAGAATAGCTGTGTCGATATTGATAGTTTGTCCTGTGTCACATAATTTTATTATTCACCATTAAATTATGAAAATGTATTTAAGATTACATCATTTTCCACAAGATCACACATTGCTCTAACATTGACTATTGCAATGTAACTTACATTTATATACTGTGGTGTCCGTTTGTCCAATCAAATTCCTTTTATATGATAAAACAAAAGTCTGGAGTTAATGATTAAGGCTAGGTTAATGACTATAAAAACTAAATTACAAAATGTCAATTATATTATCATTATTACAACTTTATACCATGAATAAACCAGAAAGCAATTAAATGGTATTGCTCCTCAAAAGTTTTAAATCACATGCTATTTTTGGTCCATGAGCTCTGTATTTATTACTTTACACATAAATCATATACCAGATTTAAGAAACAACGTTTATGTATTATGGTCCATAATCTAATATGTTTACACAATTTTTTTTTTGCACTATTATTTTATAAATATCTTTTCATTCATACTTTTGAATTTACATTTTTGATATTTTGGCAGATTTTCTTATAAAGGTCAACTTGCAGTTCCATCATGTTACAGACATAGGCAAATGCAGTGTTAGAAGTCCTGCTTAAGGAGTCTTACTGGTGTCGCCTGTTACGTTGCCAAGACTGCGATATGAACCCCAGTTTTCTAGGTAGAATGCAGTGGTTTTATTCACTACAGTACACCCCCCACTGTTTATTGTTAACGTCTTTTATGTCGTAATGTTACTTTGATTCAATTTTGAATTGTACATCACAGATACAAAGCTGTTGAATGTTTTCAGTTTTATTTATTTATTTATTAAATGTTTATTTATGTATTTATTTATCAAATATCCTTTTTGAGCCATATCTAGCATTAACATGCAGCAAATGAGTGCTATTGCCAATGTAATGTTGGAAAAATTGAAAATAAAATGTATTTTTTTGTTTCTTGGTAGGGTCTAAGCTATAAGCCTGTATTCATATACACACCTGTTATCGCAAGTAACTGATTACTTAAATGTTTTAATTATTATTATTACTGTTGATGCTATTGGTTTGCATAAGCCAGTATCCACATATGAAACTTATACAGCGGAATAATAAAAGGCACTGTAACTGGAATGAGCTCCTACAATGTAAACCTAAACAGAGGTTTTTTTAAAGGTTGTTTGTCTTGCATTACTTGTGCTATTTTAGTTACATATTTATGCTGTTCATACTATATTTTTGTTGTTTTGTTAATTACTGCTATTCATTTGCCTTAAATATTCAACAAGTCTTATTATTTACTTTGATTTTTATCTCTGAAGTCCCTCGTTTAATTTTGGTTCAGTGTGAGCTGTACAATGAACATTTTTTAAATTATTATTACTTTTTTTTTTACAGTTATATTCCTGACAGTGAAAGTATCCATTTATGTATTAACAATGTTATAACTTGTCTCAGTTGTGTATGGAACCAATAAAATACATGAAGCAGCTGTGAAATTATTTGACATTGGGAATTTTAATGCTTAATAACTTTCACCTAGTTGTCTCAGTATTTTAAATCATGACCAATTGCACTAATCATGCTAAGTCATTAGATGTCAGCATGCTTGGATGAGAAAGAAAAAAATGTCTAAGAAATGGCTGCATTGGCTAGCATCGTGCTCAATGAAGAGGGAGGGCCAGGATTGTCTTGCCCACCCAGAGAGAGAGAATGTGGCATAAACGGCTACAACTCCCTAGCTTTCAAATTGTTTGAGAGATTACGGACTTGATCCACCAACACTTTAGCCCTATTTTGAACAGGGTTAGGATTAGTTCTACACAAGGATGTTGGGTAATGTAATTATTAAGAGATTACAAGAACACCTGTGAGTTAATTTCACCCTGATCAAACCACACCTTTACCTCACGCACCTCATGTAAAACTAATCCAAACAGGGCTTCTGATATTATTTCTCTCTATTATTAATAACAATTTTGTTAAAAAGGAAGGCAAAAGAGAACATGCTCCTATAGCATTTTATAATTTAATTCAGCCTGATTTGAACATTCTCAATGACCACGGAAATGTGTTACACTGTGTATGTTGCAAATAATAGGTTGAAATTAATGTCCAGCTATTGAATGATTTTCCTATGTACGTATGTGATTGTTCTCAACTTGTCACCCCTTAGTCACCCCTGGTCAGATGACACATCTCCTACAGAACAAAACCAAATTACATTTTTCTTTGCTTATTTATTTGCATATGCCCACATGGAAAAAATGAAAAAGGATAAAAACAGTGGGTGTCAAACGTTTACACGTGGCTGTAGCAGTTGTGCAAGTACAGTATCACAATCCCTCAGTGGTTTGCTCATTTTGTTCTACATTCATTAAAAGGCTGCCATTCATCGTACAATGGCAGTATTTATGACATCATGTTTTATTTACATTAGAAATCAACATGAAAGACAACAACCTGAATACGGATTATTTTAGAAAGGACCTCTGAAAAGACGTGATTTTACTTTTAGGTGTGCACACATTATCAAGAGGGCACCAGGTCCAACAATAGATACTATCTCATGATCACTGGATATCAGGTGGGCACAAGATACAACCCAATTTCCAAAATTGTTGGGAAATTTTGTAAAACATTATAAAATATTCTTTTGTGATATGTTTATTCCCTTGAGCAATTATTGAACTCAGTAAATCCCAGTATTTCCCAGTAATCCCACAGCAGTTTGCTAAAAGCTTTAGCCCTAAACTGAGAGTTCTCCAGATTCCCTGCATGTTTTCCCAAAATGATAGATGGTGGTCCTTTGCAATCTTGCATTGACTTTTTGAAAGTTCCCTCATGAAGTGGGCCACAACTCGTCGTTGATTGCGAACACTGAGATTTTGCTAATGCTCCTGCTATAACATTTATATTCACTTGCTTTTAGTGGAATGTTTGTAAATGGTGTAACTTCAATATTCTATAAACTTTATGCTCTTTATTTTGCCCCTGTCCCTACTTGTTTTTAATGTGTTGCAGGAATCATTTCAAATTTTATTTGGCCACTGAATATTTGTCAGTTAAATAAATGTTCAAGAGAATGAACAATTCACATACATTCATTTTTATTGCATTTTACAAAATGTCATTTTTGGAACTGGAAGCTTCAGGGACTTCTAAGAAATGTGATTCTGCATCTCATGTGTGTTGCCCTCTGGTCTCTGGCCCTTGCTCGGAAAACTTCTTGTGGCACATTTAATTTTGAGATTGTTCTATGAAAACCCTGATTATGATATTTATATGCTGGTGGCTGCTTCTGTTTCAAACACAGATCAATCACAGCATTGATTTATATTTCAAGTAAACCAAAGTGGGTTACTGAGCTGCAGACTAACAATACATTCATCATTAAAAAATTAGGGAAAAAAAGAATACAAAACATGCATCACTTTAAAAAAAGAATTAGCTCAAAATGAATAAACCAAGCATACACTACATGGCCAAAAGTGTTTGGACATATACTTGTCCAAAGTTTCTTCTAAAATACAGGGTATTAATACTGACTTTGTCCATCTTTCCTACAATAACAGCCTCTGCTCTTCTGGGAAGGCTTTTTGATAGATGTTGGAACGTTTCTGTGAGGATCTGATGGCATTCAGTCTTTTATTTGATGATTAGTTCTGATTCACAAAAGGTACTCCAACTCATCCCAAAGGCATTCATGCTCATTGCAGTTCCACCACCCAATTGCCATTTGCCACATATTATATACAGGGACAAGAAAAAAAAAAAATATATATATATATATATATATATATTCAAAGAAGAAACAATGGTAGTGACCATTTTAAGGATCAACAGTGATATGAACTAGTTGCTGTAACGTCGGCTTCATCGCATGAAGCTCAGCTAATGCATTGAAACCTGTACCACAATCACTACATCACTGGCAAATTTGCCGTTGTCCTTTAGGTAGTCTCTATTAAATGATAAGCTGTTTTATGCTAAAGAGAGCATGCATGCTCCATTATCAGTCATATTTCTATAAAGAAACCATCCAAGGTCCCTGATTCTCTTAAAATAGGAATTTCACTGATTTTTCCACAAAATCTACAGTATTTGAGCATAGTTCAATATTTAAGATGTAAACAGGAAGTTCAGAGTGGTTTAGCATGAAACCTACCAAGGGTGCCAACACAAATATTTTAAGCCACGTTCTTCACTATCCAAAGCCACAAATAAATATTTGTCTTTCCTGAGCTTTTGTATGTTATGTGTATAACGATACAAATTGTGGCAAAGTACCCTTTGAGGACTGTTTTGCCCTATGACGCCTTATATGCACCTCTACAATAAAACCTTTTTCATAAAACTATTGTAAAAATATATCTTATGCATAAGATAGTGTGTTCCTACTATTTTCACGATAACACAATTTGTGTGAGCTTTTAAAACGCATTAAAGTTTGCTTCAAATCCTCACCACTGTGAAAAATTCTGACTTAAAAATTTACATATCACTCTGAAAGAAGAATAATGATTGCATTATAAAATACTGAAGTCAGTGGAATTCACCTACAAAGTAACATTCAAATAACATACAATTCCATCCAGTTTTCAACGTGTTTAAAAAAAAAAGGTATGATTACGATATTTTAGTTAAAATTATTACAGCACAAAAACATATATAACTCATAAAATATATGACCTCCCGTAGGCTCCCACTTTGCCTATGTTTATGCTCTATGATAGTTGAAATCCCATAATTGGGTATGAAATGCATCTTGATGAATGAATATGAAATGTATTTACTTATTTGTTAATGATTATTTAGTTATTAGCTTCAGTATGATCCATGCAGACATTTATGGGAGGTCATTGTACTAATAATGTAAAGATAAAACATGGTGAAAAATTAAAGAGTTGCCACTGCTGGGCTCAGCACGGGCTACAATTGAATGATTATGGCTGACATTCAAGTAACTATTTGGACATACATTTGCTGTCCATGTAGGTTTTCATTTGTGCAGGGAAGTTTGTAGTTTGTTTAAGTGATGAAATGAAGTTGAGATGACTAGCTGAAACTAGCACTAGTCACCGTGTATGAGCACTTTTCGTAGACCCTGTGATATACCTGTCATACACACTTGGCAGTCAGCGAGAGGGAAGATTTGTTTGGATCAGACATCCAACAGTGACTGGTAGATAAAACAGCATAGGGCGATGACTCGGATCACACAGCAAGTGTGATTATATGTAGATCATGCAGTGAGGGAGGTGGTTGTAGATCAGACAGCACGGGATGTTGTTTGTAATTCATGATAGTGTGAGTGAAGTCCATGAAGGTAATTATATGTGCAAAATAGTTTGTTTCTGGTGCAGTAAAGTCGGACCAGTTGTTATACACAACCGTATGATGCAGACAACTGGCATTTAGTGAGGGTGATGAGTGATGGATCAGATGTTGTTGGTGAAGTCTGTGTCTCCAGAAGCGGAAGAAGAGGTAGAGGTGGAGGAGTGGCGTCTCCGTGTCCGGACGTTTTGGAGCATGGCTGGGTGGAAGCCCTCATGGCGCCGAGCATGTTTGTTCAGATGATCGCTCCTCATGAAACACTTACTGCAGAGTGGACAGGAGAAGCGCTTTTCCCCGGTGTGTGTCCGAAAGTGTCGGGTCAACTCGTCTGAGCGCGAAAACTTCTTAGCACAGTTAGGCCAGGTGCACTGGAACGGTCGCTCACCTGAAACCACATTGAAGCACAGAGAAATCAAATGTAAGAGACAAATATATGTGGCCCTTGTTGACAAACTTCAGTCATAGGTGTTGGTTGCATTTTTTTTGCATTTCAGGATCCTATAATCCGAAATTAAACTCCATTAACCTTTCATTCAGGTCAGTATTCTAGCGTCATGTTCTTTTTTGGCTATTTCCTTTTCTCAGTATAGGGCTTTTCATTGGCTCCACATCCTTTCAGAATCATAGATTCCAGTGGAAGAATGAAAATTAACCTCTCTGCGTTTGTTCACATCTGAAGTGAGAGTTGAGCTAGACGTTCTCCTCACTATTACAGGGTGCAGAATTCAGGAGGGATCTTTGCAGATCCCTGCAAAGTGGGCTACCCAGTGAATTCAGACATTTTAAGTGAGATTCCAAACCACATAAAATGAAAACGCTCCGTTTGAAGGGAACTCCAAACGATGTAGGGAGTAGTGAACAAGGGTTTATCACCTCACAGGCAGTTGACAGTTAAGTTCATTCAGTTTATTCATCAGTCATTGCGTTTCATTGTAAACATCACACTGTTGAATGTCAAATAAATTACATTTATTACCATATTATAAACTGAATATGATTCACGGCTGCACTTATGTAGTTTTGTTATTAATTAATTTTTAAAAAATTAAGCGGTCAATGTTTGCTGTCAATGTAGTCTCAGCCACAGACGCTCCACCCACAAGCAGATGGAGAGTCTGATACTTTCAGTGTGTTAAACTGGCCTCACTGTCAGGATTTTGCCTGTTGCATTCTGATTGGCTATATGTACCTCCGCGTATGCACATTTCTGTGTATTATTGTGTACTGGCTCTGTTACTGGTCCGAAGTGAATCAAAGATTGCCTCCTACCTGTCAATCAAAAATAGCAGACTTGTGATTGGTCCTTTTTGCGTGTCAGTCAAATTAGTTTTCCTGTAGTAGTAGTAGGCAGTTCTTGGCCATGAGAACTGGCAAAAGGTACCATAATCTGTCCGTGCATGACTACTGTCAATGTGATGCGCTGTCTTTAATATGATGATGTTTCAGGTCATAATCAATGAAGAAATTCTGAAAGTCAAACTCCCTTATTCTATATCACGTGATTGGTGTGTAGGGAATATTAGGGCACTTCTTAGGGGTCCTGTGGAATGGAATGCAGTTTAAGTCTGCTGAAACCCCAAGAATGTATTTGTGTTGTTTAGAAGAACAACTTCTGATCAAGAATAATTCTGGGTGAATTAATCATTCTTGATGTCTGTGATCTTGAGTATTGGACTGTAACCTAGGTAGTGGAATATGATAAAAAGCAAGAACAAGAGAACATAACAACACAAAAGAACGTTGAAGGACAGTTTGACATTGGACACCAGAACTAAATGAAGAAGCCATAAAATAGTGCACTACATAGTGAATAGGACACAGTTTCAGACACACTTGATTATATTACATCTAATCTCGGATCTTAATTTCATCTTACTTAATGATTGCTTTAACTGGAAATTACACTTGCACCACACCCAGTACCACGTCAACGCTAGGAAGGATATCCAGATAACAGAGGTACGAAAATGGTTAGAAAAAGACCTGTGAGATAAGAGGTTGGTCTTGTGTAAATCTACACGATTATGTGTAGCGAAAGTGTAGCGCATAAAGTGACCTTAAACGGTTATATACACAAGCACGTGCTTTGTGTTTACAGACGGAGAAGGGCGGGGCTGGCACAGAGTGTACAGAAGCGTGACGAGGTCGCACTAACTAGAAGCGTGTCGCAGTAAACTACGGTTTTCAGAACTACAGGACGTTACGAAGGACCACAAACCTTCGTTTGTGACGTTCCGGGCATTCTTGTACGTTAAAGTATTATGACGTCAGAACTCTGTTTCACTTCTCTTCGGCGTGAAAGCACGAGCACGTGGTGCTGTTGTTGTTGCTTTTGCCCAGCCCCGCCACCCTTCTGGTGACGACACATTGCGCCTCCCCTCTCTCACGCTCTCCGTTCACAGTTACACCCCCTCCCCCACCTTCACCCCCTTTCTCAGCAATAGCACCAGTTCCTGTAACACGTGCCCTCAAAGACAAACAGGACACTTTCCGAACTGAGTGACCCCGCCCTTCCCCCAACTCCCTCTTCTTACCTGTATGCACGCGTAGGTGTGTTTTCAGGTGCGATGACTTGCCGTACGCCTTCCCGCAGCCCGCGTGCGGGCACCTGTGCCTTTTTTCAGCGGGAGCGCGCGCCTGGCTCCTGCGCACGCGCCTCGTCTCCGTGGTCGCGCCGCAGCCGCGGCCGCTGAGCTCGAGCAGGATCCCCGCCACCACCAGCAGCGCGCGGCTCTCCTCGCTCTGGTTAACCACGCCCCCTGCAACGGACAACGAGCACCCAGCGTCCGTCATAATCACAAGCGCGCTTTCTTTGTTCTTCGTTCCAAAAACGTTTCAAGCGGCGTTACGAAACGTTCAGAACAAATAGCCTTCCTTTGTTTTGCCTTGTTCACTTTGTTTGTCAGAAGGAGTCCCCCCCCCCCCCCCCAAACAAAAACCCAAAACGTGGGACCGGTTGAAGTCGTGGTCTTAGGCCGTGTTCCGTAGCAGTCTATCTCCACAATAACGGGAAGTCTCGCGTTCAAATTGTTTTTTTTATTCTAGTTATTGTGTAGAAACTCTGGGCTCCCGTCGTCGCTACTGCCGCCTCCGAAACTGCGTCAACTTTCCGTGCTCCGCCGCTCCTCTCGTGAAAGCAGAATCAGTTTCGCGGAATCCCGGGGAGTCATCAGTGTCACACGCTCTGATTGGTCGCCTTCGTCGCTTCCAGGAATCACCATGGTAACGAGAGACTGACAGTGTCGTGGGCTAATCGCGTTCGCCTCGAGGAGGCGTGGCCACTACACTACATGTGCTCCACTGCTGGAAACAGCCGAGGGGCTGCGTCTTAGTCCACTACTGCTGTGCCCTCATTCACTTAACCTAACTGCCATCACTGTCGTAGGCCAAAGGTAGGGCACCAGATCGAAACACATGGTTTGTTTATGTTATGAATTACTGTAGATTTAATGAAGTTAACATATTGGGAAAACATAAAGCAGAACATTATTTATAGGTTCTGAATATACATGAACAAGTCAGACACACACTTTGTTAAATAAAACAAAACTACTTTTATATTCCAAATGTTACTTTCTAGATATTTCAGGTAATAACTCCTCAACAAACAAGTCATGAGAAAATGAAACAACCCTTGATTAAATATAGGTAAATATAAAAAGAAACATTTTCTTTGGGCACAAATTTGCCTACTAGCATGTGTCTTTTTGTTTAATAATAGACCAATAGATTATTCCCCATTGACCATGAAACTATGATGCATCAGGTATGCATTTATAACCACATAACCAATATGAATAACTTCGTTTATATATTAACCCTTCAATAAAGAAGCAATCTTGACTACTCAGTGGTGTGCCCCTTTAAGATAGCGATGGATTTAAGGGCAAGTGAACGAGGGTGCATTGGAAAGTACAATGAAATAGAATATAACTGCCACCTTTCACCAGTGATTAACATCCCTACCGACGCATGTTGGGTACATGGACAAGTAAAATATGTGTGGAAAAAGGGGGGAAGAGGTAAACGATGTGTATTATTTAAAAGAAAAAAAAATGCAAACATTTTCACTGGAGAAACCTACCTTTTCAGAAATGGGCTAATACTGCTACACGTAGTGTACGTCAAATTGAAGAAAAAATAAACATCTAAATCTACATAAATAAATAAATAAATAAATAAATAAATAAATAAATAAATAAATAAATAAAAACAACTCAAATTCTTCTGAAGCTACCCATCACCGGCATTTATGAGTTATTAGCAACATTAGCATGTTTTTGACTGTTTCATCACAAGTTCACATTAAACAGGAGTGTTAAATGGCCCATGACAGGGAAAACCCTATGTTCCAAATGTTCTTTTTTAACATAAAATATTATTGCTCATGAAGTATTTTAACAATAGCCAATAAGAACAGAACAGTGTTCACAAAACCCAATCAATTTATAAAAAATGTCCCCATAAATTTTCAGGGGATAAAAAAAAAAAACAAATACAAACAATCAAAAAACAATGGACAATAAAGTCAGTAGTTTTCTAACATAAACATGTGCTTATTTAGTTGAGAAATGCTAGTTTTTTGCTGGTGTGTGTGTGTGTGTGTGTTTACTTAACTTTACTTTTAATCATTCTTGTGCAGATATAGCGGTACGATACAGGGGTAAATTTCCCAAAAAGGTACCTCATACAATATATAGGTCACACTTTCTCCCAGGGGGCCCTACCTGTATCTCCACAGTTCAACAGTTTTTTTAAGACACACTCACAAATGTTGATGTTAAAATGATGTGCATTTTACTACATTAACATGTCAGAGAGTAGCCCTCAGGAAATATATAACTGACAAAAATACAAGAAAAATGTAGGGTATGGACCCTTTAACACCGTTTCAGACGTTTGCCTTCAACTTCCGCATGGAAGGAGAAACTAGGAGAGGCGGGGCTGGGAGGAGGAAACCGACAAATCAGAGCGAGGCTTAGGCGGGCCTAGCCAATGGTAACGAGTGTAGCGTGACCTGGCCCAATCAGAGCGTCTGTAATACGACTCTTTTCGGAGTAATCAGCGGACACGAGTTCAGTTCAGACTGGAACAGGATTCTAGGAAAGAAATTATTTACATCGAAGAAAGGAACATACAGTCCACTCCTCGCACGAGGCTTTTCAGATATTTACTCAGATAATGTTGTGAAACACAATGATATTAATAGCACTAATAACAACAATAATGTTTTAGCCTAATTACCTTAAACACTATTTTAAAAATGTCAGATAGCAGTTAATATTATGCTCTCAAATTGCTAGCAAGAAGGCCTTCTTATTCAAAGTTTCCATTCCACTTTACATGGTGTAATCCTTACATTTTATTCAGGCTAACAAAAAGGATATAAAGGTCTTGAAGTTTGCTTACTATTCAAATATCCATCCCACCATAAATAGTGTAGTTTCTGCTCAAACGATAAATAGGAAGCCTATGTAAACTTGTACATTGGAATGCAACGGTCCACCTTAAATGGAGTATTCCTTTCTTTTTCAGCTTAAATGGTGATGCCCTTCCAGTCATACTCACAAAAATGTTAGTAAAGTTAATTTTAGTTTTTGTTAATTCATTTATTCCCTGTAAGCACTTGATCCTGTTCAGGGATATGTTGGGTCCAGAGCCCACCGAAATTATTGGGTGCAAGGCAGGAAAATACCCAGGAAACAGGAGCACCTGGAGGAAACCCACACAGAAACAGGAAACACCCCAAACTCCTCACAAACTGTGACCCGAGGCAGGATTTGAACCCGCAACCCCAGAATCCACAATGGGACACCCTACAACTTTGTGGTCCTTGTGTTCACTTTTGGGCTGCTGGATTGTGCATGCTCCCTTTAGGACTGGGCAACAGGCTACAGGATGTAACTGCTACTCATTTAAGGTGGAACAGAGAATTAGAATTAGAAGCTGGCAAAAAGGAAGAAAAAAGTATCAAACTTGCATTTTAATGGTTGTAGACAATGATTCTCTGTGTCAGTGCTGCGTGACTGACATACACAACAAATTTTTGAGGCAAAAGAGTCTTTGAGATTGAAGTTTACACTGAAAGAGAGCGAGTAAGGTACTGAATCGCAAACAGCTCTCTCTCTCCCTCACACACACACACACATATATATATAGTTTTATTGTTTGCTATAGATTTTGGATTATATGAAATGAAATTTAAGAATAGAGTGAAGCATGTTTATTTTAATGTTGAGTGTGTAAATGGACACAATCTTTAATTCTAATAGTGTAACTAGCAGTTTGTTAACCATTTGCTTATACACTGGGACGAATATATTTAATAATACAGAATATTCATAGTTTTTCAGGTTAATTTGAAAACAAAACATTGGCTCTGTGGAGGTTAGCGTAAGTGCTAACAATGTAAGTGCTAACAATGTAAGTGCTAATTTTCAGACTTTGACACAAGTTGGATATCTGGATCCATCTGCTTATCATCATTTTCTGCTTATGTTTAAATTTGCCTTGTTGTGCATTTTCTGTTTTCTCAGGGCAACACACACACTCACACATTCACTCACACCAATGGACACTTTTGAGTCGCCAATCCACCTACCAACATGTGTTTTTGGACTGTGGGAGGAAACCGGAGCACCCGGAGGAAACCCACACAGACACAGGGAGAACACACGACACTCCTCACAGACAGTCACCCGGAGGAAACCCATGCAGACACAGGGAGAACACACCACACTCCTCAGACAGTCACCCGGAGGAAACCCACGCAGACACAGGGAGAACACACCACACTCCTCACAGACAGTCACCCGGAGGAAACCCACGCAGACACAGGGAGAACACACCACACTCCTCACAGACAGTCACCCGGAGGAAACCCACGCAGACACAGGGAGAACACACCACACTCCTCACAGACAGTCACCCGGAGGAAACCCACGCAGACACAGGGAGAACACACCACACTCCTCACAGACAGTCACCCGGAGGAAACCCACGCAGACACAGGGAGAACACACCACACTCCTCACAGACAGTCACCCGGAGCGGGAATCAAATCCACAACCTCCTGGTCCCTGGAGCTGTGTGACTGCGACACTACCTGCTGCACCACCGTGCCACCCACAGTTTGTTTAATTGCGCAAACTGTTTGTTTAAAATATTTTTTCTTCAATTTCAGATGGAATATTATGCAGTTATTCCAAGTAACTTAAATAATTTATTTTCAATAAATTAGTATGCTTCATGAAGTTCACTGCACCAAAGCATTCTCGATTGGACTTTTTGTGGCAATTTCTATTTGAGCTTGAGTTTAATTTTCAATCAGTGAACTGTACTGTTATTTAACTGTGGCTTTAGCCTCCTATAGTCGTATCTGCTGTATTCTGTTAAAATTTAATATTAACAGTAATTCCTAGTTCTCAGCAGTGAACTACAGGCTAATGTGTTGTAAACATTTAACAAGAAAGATTAGAATTTTTCTTTTTTTTTCAGCTGTGTCTCCGAGGCAGGGAGTGTGGGTGTGTTCTGGACAGTCATTATTAAGACAGAGCGGGAACAAACTGTTTTTGTGGAACAGAATGTTCGCCTTCAGTGAAATGAGGTGTGATCTGAAGCGATGTTTTAATTCGCACCAGTATTCCAGAAAGCACCACCTCATCTGCACTGTGATTGGATAGTATTCTGCATCCCTCCCTGTGATTGGCTAGCTCTTCATAGTGAAACTCTATTGGCCAATCGGAAGCAACTTTTGAAACTACTAACAGTCCTGACACAGGAGGATTTAAAAAATAAAACGGTGTAATAAGTTATAAGTTTTTTATTAATTTTTCGGCTTTTTTTGTATTATTTCTTTAACTTCCATAATATATAAATCATTAGCCTTATAAAATAAAAGTAAACGTATTTACATTATTTTAATGTTAATATTCGTCACATTTAATTTAGCTTAAGATCATTTAAGATAAATTAATAATTACATTAATTTTTCAATGAACTATTTTACCAAAATATATTTAGATGTATTCTTATGGACAAAAAATGCCTTCTAAAATAAATATATTTAAATAAGAGAAGTATATCAATTGGATATCATTAAAATAAAAAACACTAAATGCACATTTAAAAGGGAGGAAAAGACCATTAAAAAAAAAAAACTTTTTTTGTAACCGCTTATCTAGTACATATAATCCAGAGCGTACCACTGGGCACAAGGCAAAAACATACACTTGACAGGGCTCCAGGACATCACAGGGCATCACACACACACACACACACTGCGTAACACTGGTACAACAAGTAGTGTCAATATCATATAGTACCAGGGTACAGAGTTTGGTGTGTTTTTCTCATGTCTGTGTGGGTTTCCTCTGGGTACTCCATTGCTTCACACAGTCCAAAAACACATACTGGAATCTGAATCGGCTATTCAGTACTGTCCATAAGTGTGTTTGTGTGAGTATGTGATGCCCTGTGATTAAAAATAAATAAACTAATAAATACTTATTTACGACAGAGTAAAATGTTTACTGTCTTAAAAACAACAAATGTGTAATGAAGGTCGTATCCTGTATGAAAAACAATAAAATTAAATTAAGAAAAAAAAAAACACATCCACTTCACTTAAATATTCATTTATTTAATAATACATGCCAAACATCCTATTCACATTGAGGAATATTAAAGAATACATATTTGTATTTGCATCCAAATACTCGACTGGCTGTGGCGAGGGAGGACAAGATTGGCATCGCCCCTCGCCCTCTGTTCTCTCTCTTTCCCACAATTCATTTCACATCCTGTGGAAGAACGACATGCATTTATTTTATTTTATTTCTCTTTTTATCTTAGAACACTAAAATCAACTATGACCCCTTCGGATAAAACTACAATATTATTGCAGAAAAAACATGTGCTCAGACTCATTAGCATACAAGTGCTCACAAAAGAAAAGAAAAAAAAAAAAAGAAAAGGAAAAGGTTGTAGGGGAGCACCCAAATGGTGTGGAATTAAGAGTGAAAGTGTAATTCACAAACCTGTATGCTACAGTTTAGGAAAAATATTAAGAAAATACTGTACATGAAGCTTTTTTGGCACAATGCTAGGGAGGTCCTTCTGCCCCCCATCTCATTTCAGCAGATGCACAGGAACCTTCCCCTTGACTCTTTATGTGAAACTCAAAGATGTTTTACAGCAATGTCTGAAGTATGTTTGCAGAAACCCAAGGCCTGGAATAGTCCAAGGCTACAGTAACAGCAAAAAATTCATCTGTGGTACACCCTAAAAATATGCTTTAAGGGTTCTGTATATAACCATAAATGCTAAAAATAAATGTGTTGTTTCAAAGTATTTTTGGGAAAGGCCAGGGTTTCATGATAGCTGGAAAACTGTCTGACTTCTAATGACAGTGGAACCATTTTCGATTGAAGTTATCAACCTGGCAAAGAATCTTCCACTCACATCAATGGTCCTCTAAGTGTTGATGTTTCCATATTCAACCTAAAGAATCCATAAAGTATTTTTAATGACTTGTATCAATAGAGGAAAATAATTTAAATTGAGTTTTTAATTTAAGAAAAGAAGGGTTTAACAAGGCTTTATTAAAGGGCCATTAATGTAGTCATTAATTTAGTGTTCAGTGGTATATACAGAACTATTCTCTTTACTATGGAAGCAAATTTTTAGGGTGTGCTCTGGCCTTGCTGAGACATTTTCCCCAAAAAAAAAAAAAACAATAGATGAAGGCTTTTATGACTTGACTTTAAGGTTCTATTGCTGGATAAACAGTAATTTGAAGACCACCCAGGGAGCATACAGTCAGCATTGAATAATGGGGTCTGAGGACTAAGCCTTTGATGCTGGAACCAGTCCAACAAAGAACCTAGTTTAAGGGATGCCTTTAGGAAAACACAATAGGATGGATATATATATATCTAAAATCTTGACATATAATAACAACCATGTCATAATATCAAGTGTCATTAACATATACCATTATGTTATTAACCAATAACATATTGTAGCGTGTTCAGAGAGCTTGTTTTGGGGAATGCTAATTTCAGGTTGTGTTTTCTTGGTGATTAGTTGGACTGATTCATGTTTTTGTGGCCTTTTCACAGCAGGTTTTCCTCTTTTTAAACAAAACCACAAAAAAAAATCTAAATTTTAAAAAATTTTGTCTAAAAAAACAAACAAACAAAAAACACTAAATGAATTAGGAGGGCTGCCATTGATGTTGTCATGGTATAAATATAATATCATGCCACAGCAGCACTCTAGCTTTATATTTTATTTTTGCATTAGTGTTTTTTTTTATCTCATGTGAGCAAATAAATATTTGTACTATTTTTAAGTGGGAAACCGTGATCAGAGAAAAATCAATATGGTAGAAGACTTGTGTGTATTTATACCCAGTTCCAAAATGTTTGGAAAGTATGTGAAATGCAAATTAAAAGAATATGTAATTATATGTAAATCTACTTAGACATGACGCCTGTGACAAAAAAGTTGTGACAAGGACAAATTGAAATTGAATTGAATCTTGAATTTCCCCTGGGGATCAATAAAGTATCTATCTATCTATCTATCTATCTATCTATCTATCTATCTATCTATCTGTCTAAATTCAGACCAAACACTTTTGTCCAAAAGCACCTTAAACAGGTGATTTATGTATGCTTTGGTATAAAAACTGCTTCCTGTTGAATGGCCTAAAAGTGATGAGTTGAATGAAGATCAGTCAAAACTCACCACTTTGTCACTTCGGCAGTGAATATTCCAACAATTTAAGTGCATTACATAGTTGCAGGGTGCTAAGGTATTTAAACATCTGCATCAATTCCATCAAATTTTCAGGGAACCCTGAAAATCTTTGTGTAAAAGGTCAAGGGGAAAATGCCTTAAATGTCAAGTACAGTTGTGCACCTGAAGCCTTGGTTAATGGAAGAATCACAAATTTAGCTTTCAGCAATGGATCATAATCCTCTTCCCCAAATGATTATTTAATATTAATGAAATAGTGATGGAAAATGGTGGTAAGCATTCTTCTGTTAAATTTATTGCAATGTGTTGCAGAAATCAAATTTAGAAAAATATGGTTCATAAAGTAAAATAACAAAGTTGCTTTTTTTTGTAATTAAACAGAATTTATTGATTTTTTTGTTTTTTAGCATTTCACACAGTGTCCTATCTTTTCTGGAATTGAGGTTTCTACACACATATATCCATACTTTAAAGCTTTTTTTTGCTTTTGCCTCAGCTTTGTTTGTTTTATGAAGAGGGCGTAGCTTCGTCTGAAACAAAAGTTAATAAGTCATATAACTTTATTAAAACCAAATAAAAACCACAGTGATCTAAATATATTAATATATTTCCCAACTGCTTTTTTCAGATCTCCCAGGATGACTTCTTAATCCCTGCAAATATAGAGGCTTTATGTTTATAATTCAATATTAAAATCTCTTTGCACTATTGCACATGAATAAGGCAAAAGAAGTAATGAAGGTGGAGGCGGAACATGACAACAAAAACAAGTCCCTAAGAACCACCATAAAGTCTTTACTTCCGACTATCCAAATTCACAATCCTTTCGTGTTCGTATTGCTTCAGCATTTTTAGTTAGAGTGCTACTAGCCTATTACAATTTTCAGGGTATCACCAAATCCACCCTTGAAAGGAAGAGCATCATGAATATGAAAATGATGATCCTCTTTAAAAGAAAGCGTATTCAGTGCCTTATTTTTTTCATATCTGTCTAAATGAACCAAAATAATTGTAGAAACATCTAAAAAAAAATTCTTAAAAAAAATAGCAAAACGGCTTTGTTTACATGTTATAACAATGTATATATATATATATATATATATATATATATATATATATATATGATTAAACATGAAAAAAAAGTGCAGGGGGATTTAAATATATGAATGATGCTGTTTTAGTCTACTTACATTTAATGAAAACCACAAACAGCCAGCTCATTAAGTTCTGAACCGACCTCAACTCCAAACTCTCAGCCATCTTGAAATGGTGTGCTAGCAAGTTTCGATTAGAAATGTGCATACCTGAAATCAAATCCTGTTCTAAAGTGCATAAAAACCACCCCTGTCCACTCCTGTCCTGGCTTCTTGCATAGCAAGTCTACATAAATAAACTTGTCTGTGAAGAAAAAACACAAAAGAGAAGAAAAATAATCAGTCTTTTTTTTTGTAGCAAAACAAGCTGCTGAAATGTGATCAATTGATTCTCTTTTGTTTTTTTTTTGGCTGAGAACATGCTGTCGTCAAGTGGTCACTTCCATAAATGACAAAGTAAGTAAGATCACAACATGATTAGCAATGGCCTAAATAAGACTGCAGAATCAAACAGAAGGCCAAGTCAGATTCAGGATCATGACCATGGACTGGTTCAGACATGTGCCCAAGAGAAACACTGAAGAAATGGAATATCAAGTCTTATAAACAAAGGCTGGAATAGCACTGGTTTCACCCTATAAGGGCCTAAAAGCAAGTGTTTCAAGGGTTAAGTGTATTGTATATACTCAAGATAAAATCTTTGCTTTAATCTACATTCAACATCTGAGAAAATATATGAGCATTTGCAGGTGAGTGTATGTGTGTGCCTTAAATGATCGAGAGCAAACAAATCCAAGATGTGATACTTTTTATATATACAACAAACATCTCACATCTGTCTCACTCTTAAAAACATTTCCCTTTATGATTTTGCTTGATTTGGATTAAAAAATCATGACTCCTACATATGTCAGTGTGACTGAAACATGGCTAGTAAAAAAAATAATAATAAAAATAAAATAAAATAAAATCAAACGAGTGTGACATACCCATGGTGGATTAAAATTGATTAAAGTAGAGAGAGAGAGAAAGAGAGAGAGGAGTTCATCCTGTTTGAAACATGGCTTGCTAACCTAGAAAGTCATGGGAATACCCTCTTTCTCCACAGGTAATGCTTTGCAAGTCCTCTCAACACATGTCATTATGAATACATACTTCCCTATTCTATTTCAACCTGGACCAGAAAGAATGAACATTACAGTTCAAAGTAGCTGGGAACTAGTTGTTAAGCCAAACGGCAATGATCTATTTGAAGGAGATCCCAATTTGTACTACTGTGTCATAGTGCGCTAATTTGCTAACCATGACCATTACAATGTAGAGCACAATATTCACCCAAAAACAGTGCTAACTGTTTGATGGATGGGGCCCTTGGACATCAAACAAATTAGAGCCGCTTCCACCATCCTACACATACTACAGAAGATCTACGACGTCGGTAGCCCCTATCCTTTAGCCTCTGCCATCATCACGTGTAGTTGTGCCTGCCATCAAAGCTCTGAAATGCAGATGGCTTAGCCAGCTTCCTCAAGGACAGTGTGTCCGTCTTGCCCTCAGGCCTGGCCCCAGATTTGCTCCTCTGGAATGGGTTCCTGGCTGCTCCTCTACCCTTGTCCATACGCTCGCTGATGGAGAAACTCTTCCGGGCGTAGACATTTGAATGGGAGTCCTCCGAAGAAGAGCAGCTGTTGGCTCGCTCCAGTCTGGAGATTGGAGAGCAAAAGGGGCCAAGAGCCAAGCCCAGGCCCAAATCCACTCCCACACTGCTCCCTCCCCCTGTGCTGGGGCATGGTTTGCTAGTATCGGCCGAACCCTCAGCAGGCTCCTCAGGGTCGGACTCGGCATGGCTCAGCTCAGCATCTCGCTCTGGGTGCGAGGCACCTAGGTCCTGGGGCTTCTCGAAGGTGAAAGATCCCCCAGGAGAATCTGATCTCTCCGGTGCTGGGTATGGAGTAGAGACACAGCGAGTGTCAATGCAGTCTGTGATGCTGGTGTACTCGGCAGCCTTTACCTGCACCCCGATTCCTCCATAGTAACTGCGTGGTGTAAACATCATGCTGTGGGACTTCACCAACAGTGGCTCATCTAGAAACAGGGGCCCTGCGGCAGACAAGAAGCGGCTGCTCTTGGAACGTTCCAGGATGCCTGCAGAGGGTGGAGGGGATGGATCAATGTCCCATGGGGGCAAGGTGTCTGGCAGCAGATGTGCAGAGCACAAAGACAAGTCAGCGGCGGCACTGTCCTCAAACAAGACTGTGCCATCCGTCTGTCTTTCACTTGCCCCTGCCCTCATGCTGTAGTCCCGCCCCCCAGACATCACCACCTCCATGATCTCGGAATGAAGCGAGGAATCCCGTGCGAGTGGAGGAACCCTCCTAATTGGCTCCAGGAAGCTTTCTGTGGGCTGTGCCTCCTCTGATGCTGACACATAGATGTCTATGCAGGATGAAGGCCGGTGCTGTTGTTGCACTGATAGCGTATTCAAAGGAGCAGGTTTGCAATCTTTTGGGGCGGCTCCTGATGCTACGGACTGTGAGCTATTAGCTCGGTGCAGGCTCAAAGAGCGCTCCTTGAAGAAGCCCTCTGCACGGTCCGGCCCGCACCTGTCCCTGAATGAGTGTCCCACATAGAATGAGTGGCTCCTTGCTCTTGGAGCCAGTGCTGTGGGTGAGGTTGGTGAAATAGACTCCTCCCCACCTTGCTCCAGAGACTCTTGGAGCCGATAGGCATTTCCTTCCTGGCTGTTGAAGCTGCTCTGCCGGAGGATATAGTTGGTGTCAGTGCAGTCTGAAGATGTCCTGGAGCGGACCTTGTTCGTCTCGCCCCGGTCCATGCCTGTGACCCTCTCAAGTGTAGCTGCCATTCGGCCAATCAGCTCCTCCATCTGGGCCAGCCTGATGTCCACAGTTTGCAGGGAGGCCTTCATGAAGTGCTCCCGCTCGTTTACCTCCTCTAGACGCATGGCCATGTTCTCCACCCTGACAATGAAAATAAATTAAATGGAAATTTATAAAAGCCTGAAACTGCAGAAAAAAATATTTAAAACTGTAAAGAGGAGTGTAACTTTAGACTGGCTGTTTCCTTAAATAATAGGTATACAGATAAGCTTGAAAATCTATATTGTAACATTTAATGGTAATTCTACGTTCAAATATTCTCTGACTTTGTAATTTTATGTTTACTGTTGTGTTATATTGAAAATTACCATTTTCATATTATTCAACAAAAATAACCTAAAAATTTAGCAGTTTAATAATGTCAGATGAGAAGAACTTGTCACTACATACATTGAGTTCCAAGGAAAGTTCAAGGAAAAAGCACTGCAAAAGCATGTCAATTTGTTCTGTTCTTTGGTGATAATGTTGTATCCAAAAGTGTGTGTGAATTTTGGTTAAGAGGATTTAAAAATGAGTGAGTGATTGTGAACTTAATATTAAGTAGAATATTGTAAGTAAATTTTTAAATAAAATGACAATTGTCATTTTTTAATGCCATGCAGCAGTTACCATAAAATGATAATCGACAGGAGGGAGAATGTTTGAATTTTGTATTACAGCTGTGCAATATGCTATAAATGTACTTGTAAACAAAAATGTGCACCATGGTTTTAATAAGCTGGTAAGTATCAGTTTTTGCATGGTAAAACTCTGTTAAATGTTCAGGCTCTGTATCTTTTCACTTCTGAAATGGGGGCCTGCTCTGAGCGGGACTCGAACCCAGGTCAGTAGCATAAAAGAAAATTAACTGGTGAGTTATCCCCCAGTAATGGCGGTTGGCCCTTGTGCAAGACAGTTTGGTCTCAGAACAGGTTACATTTACAAAAAATCCAGATAAACAGTGAGATTCAAACCCAGGACGTCAACACGTGAGACAATGCACCACTACTGAGAGAAAATAAACGGGTTAAAAATAAAACAAAAAACAAGACAGTAAGACACCACACTAAGCATGTGAAATGGTGGGAAAAGGAAGACAAAAACGCCACGGGAAGGATGGCAACACCGATAAACTGGGGAGAGCTAAACTCAACTTCCCAAAATAAAACTAGGTGACTAAGTGCTTGATGAACGTTTCTTATAAATAGAACTTTCCCCTTTTTTATCTGTTGAGGAATAAAGGGTCTTGAGACAAAGAACAGAGAAAGAGAGAGAGAGAGAGAGAGAGAGAGAGAGAGAGAGAGAAGGGCTGTGTATCCACATGCACCCCTCATAGAGAAAGAAAGAAGATGTAGCCAACAGGCTCTCAGTCCTCAGATACCAAATTACAGACAGAGAGCTTAGCTCAGAGTTTAGCAAAGACGGAGTGACTGGATCCCGGGGTTGATATAGCACTCGCGAATCGTGGTCTCCCCCTGGTGGCCAGGGAGACCTCACCCCTGCCTCAACCCTACCTGCTTCATCTGTTATTAATAGGTAAAATAATAATTAAATATTGTTATACTAATATGCATTATGTAAGTTTTGTAGATCTGTATACCTTTCAGATGTCACTCGGATCCTTTCATCATTGGAAGAATTAAACCGATCATCTTTCTCTCGAAAGTATTCTTCAATACATTGCTCCTCAAAATCATGGAGTTTTTTCAGTTCATCTTCAGTAATGAAGAGCTCTGTTGGATGACAACATGATGAAAATGATTTAATTTCCTGATCTTATATTTATCCATTTCTTTTGAGTTACCCACTATCTTATCTTGTTTTTGTGCAAATTCTGGATTGACAGAGCAACCGCAGACTGTATGGTTTAGTTTTTCCTGTGCTCTGTGTCCTTGAATAACTCTTGACTAAACTCTTACAAATATTGATAATTAGCCAACAAATTGATTTAGTTGATGGTGTAGATTGGAATAAAGATGTTATGTCACTGGACACTCACTCAGTCCAAAGTCCCGTTCATCATCGTCGTGCTTCCTCCAGCGACAGCACAGGTGCTTCAGGACCATGGTCATATGACTGAAGATGATGAGGGGAGGAGGAAGAACAGGGCGCTCATGGAAGGTCATGATCAGTTGGTACCGCTGAAACTTCCAGACCTGGTTGGAGATGGACTTCACCTCGAAAAATGTGTTGCTGTCAAACAGAGGTTACAGTGTCACTTAGATCAATTCAAGAGTGACACTATGTACCTGTTTTACTTGTACTTGCCTCCCACCGTGGTGCCAGATTTGTCTCTAGGGAGTAATTTATAGGCATAATATGAGTAAAACATTTTTTGATTATATATCATGAAGGTGGAGATAATTTTGGAAAACTCCCAATTTGAGGGGAAGCAGATAGTTAATGCAACATTTAGAAAACAGTATAAAATTGCAGCCATACAGCTGTGGCAATTGCCTTCAAATCATCATTACAATGGAAAGAAAAAATTGCTTGACAATTGTTAGTCAGATGATGAAGATAATCTAAAGGCTTTTTTTTTTTTTGTGATATACCTGACTTATTTCTCAGGCTAAAAGAAAAAGTGTCCATTTTGTGCTGATAAAATTTCATTGTTTACTTCACAGCTTTCCTTGACAGTCAAGGTAAAAGGTACTCAAATGTTTACTTGTATTTATAAATATACAGTGGTGTGAAAAAGTATGGAGAGAGATTAGTCTCAAAATACTTTACAAATGCATAAATGTTAATCCACAAATTAAACACAATAAAGTCATAAATATGTTTCATTGTTCACAAATGAATACATCCCAATCTGTGTCTCACAGTCTGCAATTGGTACAAATACAGTCACATTCATAAATATACATTTTTGGTTTTCATAGATATAATCACAATTTTATCATCATCATCATCTTCTTTTCCGCTTTTCCATTTCAGGGTCGCGGTGGCAACAGGGCGAGCAAAGAAGCCCAGACGTCTCTGTCCCTCGCAACATCCACCAATTCCTCCTGGAGATCCCAAGGCGTTCCCAGGCCCAGCCAGGAGATATAATCCCTCCAGCGTGTCCTGGGTCTACCCCGGGGCCTCCTTCCAGTTGGACGTGCCTGGTATACCTCCAGTGGGAGGCGTCCAGGAGGCATCCTTATCAGATGTCCAAACCACCTCAACTGACTTCTCTCAACGCGAAGGAGCAGCAACTCTACTCCGAGCTCCTCTCTAGTCACTGAGCTCCTCACCCGATCACGGAGAGTACGCCCAGCAACCCATCGGAGAAAGCTCATTTCGGCCGCTTGTATCCGCGATCTTGTTCTTTCGGTCATTACCCAGAGCTCATGACCATAGGTGAGAGTGGGGTTGAGATTGACCGGTAAATTGAGAGCTTTGCTTTATGGCTCAGCTCTCTCTTCACCACAACGGTGCGGTACAGTGACCGCATTACTGCAGACGCTGCACCTATCCTAAGGTCAATCTCACTATCCCTCTTCCCATCACTTGTGAACAAGAACCCGAGATACTTGAACTCCTTCACTTGGGGCAGGTTCTCACCCCTGGCCTCACCCATGGCCTCAGACTTGGAGGTGCTGATCCGCATACCGACCGCTTCACACTCGGCTGCAAACTGCTCAAGTGAATGCTGGAGGTCTCCGTGCGAAGAAGCCAGAAGAACAACAAAAGCAGAGATGCCACCTCCTGAGCTCCTCAACGGAAGCCCTCCTGCCCCAGGCTACGCCGCGCCACCTTGTCCATGAATATCAGGAACAGGAGTGGAGATAAGGCACAGCCCTGATGGAGTCCAATGCCCATACTGAACAAGCTTGACTTACTACCAAGGATGCGAACACAACTCAAACTCTGAGAGTACAAGGACCGTACAGCTCGCTGGAGCGACCCTGGCACCCCATACTCCCGGAGCACCTTCCACAGAATCTCTCGGGGAACACAGTCATATGCCTTCTCCAAATCCACAAAGCATGTGTAGAGTGGAATAGCAAATTCCCACGCCCCCTCAATCATCTGTGAAAAAGTAAAGAGTTGGTCCATAGTTCCACGGCCTGGAAGAAATCCGCATTGTTCCTCAAAAATCCTAGATTCGACTATCGGACGGATTCTCCTTTCCAGCACCTTGGCATAGACTTTCCCCGGGAGGCTGAGAAGTGTAATGCCACGATAACTGGCACACTTTCTCTGGTCCCCTTTTTTGAAAATAGGAACCACCTCCCTGGTTTGCCAATCCAAAGGCACAATCACAATTTTATGCGAAAATAAATACATTTGTTTAAATTTACATTGCAAATATTTGTAAAGTCGAAGTCTCGAATTTAAAATGTATTTGTAAATTGTAGAATCTGCGTTTGTGGATCAAGTCACTCATGTGTTTTCCGTGATGTGCATTTGTTCATTTCCTCTCGCGGGTTTTTGGATTTTGAGATTTTCTTTTCGCATTTCACCCGATCCATATACAAATGCAGCCTGATCCACAAATATGGAGAGCAGGTGAACAAGCCACCGCTAGGAGGCACTGTTGTTTTAGGACGTGGGGGCCAACTTAAATGGAGACGCATTTGCGCAACATTTAATGTGGAATTTCTAACAAAATGCCACCCAAACCACTGAATTCAGCTTAATATCACAGATAGTTAGGAGTGGATGATCACCGTGGAACACTTTTGAAGGTGCCCTAAATTTAACGACGCTAAAGTCCAGCGGAACTTCCCTAATTTTGCTGCAGACAAGTTGTCAAATAAATTACGTTAAAAACATCCCATATTTGGACACTAAAAGTTTCATAATTGTGAGATTGGACTGGTAAGGCGGGTGATTTGTTTCAGACCGACTGATGCCAGTCCTTCACAGGGCAACACAGACATTCACGGACACTTTTGAGTTGCCAGTCCACCTACCAATGTGTGTTTTTGGACTGTGGGAGGAAACCGGAGCACCCGGAGGAAACCCACGCGGACACGGGGAGAACACACCAACTCCTCACAGACAGTCACCCGGAGCGGGAATCGAACCCACAACCTCCAGGTCTCTGGAGCTGTGTGACTGCGACACTACCTGCTGCACCACCGTGCCGCCCCGAAATTGTGATTATATCTATGAAAACCTAAAACATATATTTATGAATGTAACTGTATTTTTACAAATTGCAGACTGTGAGACACAAATTGGGATGTATTATTTTGTGAATAGTGAAACATATTTGTGACTTGTGTTTAATTTGTGGATTAACATTTACACATTTGTAAAATATTTTGAGACTAATCTCTCTCCATAAAAAAGTGTTTGCCCCTTCATGATTTCTTATTTTTTTGCATATTTGTCACTCTTTACTGTTTCAGATCATCAAACAAATTTAAATAGTAGTCAAAGACAACAAAATGCAGTATATAAATGAAGGTTTTTATTATTAAGGGGAAAAAAAATCCAAAACTACATATCCCTGTGTGAAAAAGTGTTTGCCCCCCAAACCTAATAACTGGTTGGGCCACGCTTAGCAGCAACAATTGTAAACAAGCATTTGCAGTAACTTGCAATGAGTCTTTCACAGCGCTGTGGAGGAATTTTGACCTGCTAATCTTTGCAGAATTGTTGTAATTCAGCCACATTGGATGGTTTGAGCATGGACTGCCTTTTTGAGGTAATGCCACAGCATCTCAATAGGATTCAGGTCTGGACTTTGACTAGGCTCCAAATATTCACTTTGTTTTTCTTCAGCCATTTTCTTCAGTCCATAAGGTGGACATACTGGTGTGTTTTGGATCATTGTCCTGCTGCAGAACCTAAGTTTCTTTCAGCTTGAGGTCACAAACATGGCCGGACATTTTCCTTTAGAATTTTTGGTAGACAGCGGAATTCATGGTTCCATTTATCACAGATCTTCCAGGTCCTGAAGTGGAAAAACAGCCCCAGACCACCACACTACAACCACCATGTTTTACTGTAGGTATGATGTTCTTTTTCTGAAATGAGGTGTTACTTTTACACCAGGTTTAATGAGACACACACCTTCCAAAAAGTTCAACTTCTGTCCACAGAGTATTTTCCCAAAAGTCTTGGGAATCATCAAGATGTTTTCTGGCAAAATTGCACTCTTGGGGTAATTTTGCTCGGCCGGCCACTCCTGGGAAGATTCACCACTGATCCATGTTTTCGCTGTTTGTGGATAATGGCAATGTGTTTTGCTGGAGTCCCAAAACTTTAGAAATAGCTTTAGAACATTTTTTCAGAGTAAAAGTGTCATTTACTTTCTTTCATATTTGTTCCTGAATTTCTTTGGATCTTGGCATGATGTCTAGCTTCATGCAGGTCCTGTTTAAGTGATTTCTTGATTGAGAACAAGTGTGGCAGTAACCACACCTGTGTGTGGCTAGAAATTGAACTTTGACTAATATATACATTTGTTTGATGATCTGAAACATTTAAGAGTGACAAACATGGGGGGAAAAACCATGAAGGGGGCAAACACTTTTTACAACAGTGACTAGGCTAGTAGACAGAATTATGGTGCTTAGCCATTGCATTTTACCTAAAGTACTCTACTTTTTGCATGCCTAATGGCAGATTTTGTAGCTGGTAACTGGAACCAGTTATATCTTTTTAGGACTTGCTCACTTGTGGTTCTATGTACGACTCTTTTAGGGCCACAGCATTGAAAAAAAAAAAGATTCAGAGTTAAAAATTCTGAGAATAATCTCTGAATAATTCTGATTCAGAGAATAAAGCCAGAATATTTAGAGAAACACTGTTTGGGTTATTATTTATTACTATATGTAGACAGACAGACTGACAGTCTGTGCGCCATTGAGTGAGTTGTGAAAGAAGCAGTCAGTGAAGTGAACAGAATTATGATGATAAAAAATGCATCCACACGACTTTTCAACTAAACCCCGTCAGTGCAGCTCCTGACTGCGATGCATACGGCTTTAGTTTATTGTACAAGTCCATGAGCCGTAACGCTATGGAGCCTCGTGGGCATTCGTAGCAATCCGAATAGGGACTAAACTGTGGCGTGTAAACCTTGCAAAGCGAAAAATACAGACATCCAGCACAAACTACAGCAGAAATCATGTTTTTATCTGACACACAATGACACCTTGTAAAATTACTCCATAATCTTTTGAAGAGGTACAAATTTTCTTGGATTGATGGTGGATGAAAGAATCCAGTGAGAGAAAAAAACTTTACTGATATGTGATTTAAGCTCTTTTAACTTAGCAATGCTTGCTGTGGTTTCCAAAGCCCATGGTTCCTGTTAGTCTGTGTTTTGCGTTATAGTGTATTTAGTCGGGTAGGGTAGATACCATGCAGTGGAAAAGCACCATTAGTACATTTTTAGTGGTTTTGTAATTAGTCAACATAGTACATGAAAAATAACCATAACCAAGACACATGATGGGTCTTACTTGAAGACAGCTATGAGGAGATTGACCAGAAGAATATTGGCTACGAGCAGGTAGCAAGCCATGATTGCTGGGACGATCCAAGCGCCAGTTTTGCATGGTGGTAGTGGCACAATGGCGCCATCTTCAGTTGTGATGTTCTGTCCACATGGTGCTAAAGAGAGAGAACATTAGTTAGCACTAACATGGTCGCTGGACATGGATGAGATAGAAAGACAAAAAAACTCGAGATGTGCCAAACATAAAAACCAAACAAAAAGAAACCCAAAAGAATCGACACCAACAGAAACCACAGCCGAAATGATGTGAAACACCATCAATCTCTTATCGCCCTTGTTTTCACTGGCACACAGCCAACAAGGCTTTCAGATGAGCGATAAGGAGTGAGAACCCATATGGTGATAGAGATGTGGATCGAAAATATATTTCAAAATATATTCGGTTATGCAAAATTAACACTCTCCAATATATTTAAACATGTCCTTGGATGTTTAAAATATATTGACACTTCAGAGTGTAGCAGTTTTGTAAAAAAAGATGGCTGGATATTGTGCAGAATGTATTGAAAATACATTGTACGTTTTTTCCATTACGGATGGTTCAGTTGAGGTGGCTTTCAAGAAAAGGACAGTCACACTGGTAACCGTTCGTGTTTGCTCTTGATTTACTGTTTGCGAATCACACTCGGAAGCCCAAAGATAGAGAACTGAAGTAACTTCAATTTGTGTTCAATTTGTAATTTATACCGGTTTGAGCTAAAAAAAATCAGATCTGTCAAAAAACTCTGACAACTGAACCACATGAAAAAACATTTGCTGATGAGGAGAGGTGACGAATGCGTGGGGAATTGCTGTCGGCTTTTATAGCCCACAAATTACACACATCTTTGTATTTGTATATGAAGAAATGCCCTATGTTTAGAAATACCAATTTAGGTTTGAATAAGTTTAGCCTCCACAGCTTTACAAGCCCAAAATTCAGGCTATTTAAGAATACAGGGATACATTCACACTGCATATCTATTTTTAGGTTTCAGTTTTCAGCCAAGTCCGTTGATGCTAGGCTTGGTGGATGTGTAGTATTTTAGCATGAATGCAAATAGTACTGCTCCTGGTAAGCTGCTTGCAAGCTAGCATACCATGCAGTACTACATTTATCATTCAGTGTGGATGGTGGGTTGGGGATGGGTTCAGCATCATCAGGTTTCCATGACAGAGATCAGACCCAAAAATCTGGCGTATCATTTGTTTGTGACGATTTTCAATGTGTAAAAGAGATTCTCTAAAAGAGAATCCCCGGCATGGAAACATGCTCCGATTTCTGTGCAGTGCTGTGCACGAGTGTCGTATTCTCCTTGCCCACTAGGGGGGAGATGGTGGAGTGGATGGCAATGGCATGGTGGAACTGGAATGGTGCTGGTGAGGGAACTCTTATTGAATAATTTGACCGATTTATATATGTATTGGAAAATTGCCTATATGGGATGGACCACTGTTACGCCCACTTCCTTGAGTTCGAATGTAATTTTCGACCAGCCAGAGTTTTTCATTCGGCCTGTTCTGTAGCTTCCTACTATTCACATCTGAAACAAAGAACGACAATGTTATTTCAGCTCTCTTGTCTTTGGGCCATCCACCTCTCAGCAAACAAACAAACAAACAGACACACACACACACACACACACACACACACATACACACACATACACACACATACACACACACACACACACAAATATTATACAGGTGTGAGATTAAGTTGGTGAACCCTTTGGAATGATGGACGTTTCTGCATTAATGGCCTCAAATATGACACCTGATCTTTAACTGTTGTAACAACAAAGACATGATCCAATGGTTGAAGTCTTATTCATCCACTAAAAAACACATTTTCTGTACATATTTTTTATACTAGAGTCAGTCCCAGCTACACATCCTGACTGGCTAAAAAAGTGTTCTACCCATGTTATTGGCTGTAACAGGCTCACCCCACCACTCCAACAGCAACTGAGTTTATGGTGCATCTAACCAGTAGTAACTTCCTACTCTGGCACATAGAAAATGACATAATCAAATTCTGAAACTGCAATTGCACCTTAGTAACCTTTTTGGTCGGGAGCTGTGATGACAGAACAACTCAACAAACTACATTGGAGATCAAAATCAGAGAACGTTGTTGTTGTTGTTGCTAGGAAGAGAGTGGAGTGGGCCCTGTGTGAAGCTGTAATGGACAGGCATAGGATATTTTACACCTTATCCTGTGTATAATTACAACTTTATATTACAAAGTTACTACTCATCAACATAAACAGCCTAACATGTATAGAAGGGTTGTTGATGGAGTGTATTCCATTACTTGAAGATAATTTAAATAACAATATAATAACTTAATAGTTTTAAATCTGAAAAAAACAAACTGTGATTATTAGTTAACAGTAATATTAAAAAAAATATTAGCCACCTGTTTGTCCACAGTAATTTCCAAAGAATCTCTATGAGGTTCAGATCAGGACCCTGGGCTGGTCATTCAAGAAATGTCCGCTTTGCGATATAACCAGGGGCACTGAATACAAATCACTGGCTGACTGGGAGATATGTTTCTCATCTGACCCAAATATATTACACATGGTCTCATTGCTACAGTCAACTTTGGACCAGTTCTCCAGCCACACAACACACCCCTTTGCAGAAGTTACTCTAGCTATTTTATGATAGGTTTGTTTACTGCTGAGTGCACTTTATTTCCATATTCAAGGCCAAACCCTAATTCTCCATAGAGAGTCTCCTTTTCATTCTCTGGTGCATTGATAATATCTTGAAGCTTTATATTCTAGAAAACACACTTTTAGTATGACCAGTGCCTTTGCAGTGTCTGAAAGGGTGATTCCTTCAACCTGCATCTGAACAACTTGTTGTTACAGTCTCAGTGACCATGTTATCGCCACATTGCAAAACATGCAAAAAATTAGATATATTAGATTTGTCAGATAAAGTACTAGATAAAATAATCCCAGGTGCCATTACAGCACCAACAACTGTGAAGTCTCCTCAAAGTTTCTGTAACATTTGTCACACATTTTCTATATTTCACATTTAAGTTTTTATATCGTGACATGGTATAGTTTTAATCCTTTTTATATCTTTCACCTACATTAAGTTAAGTTGGTCTTTAATTTTGATCTCTGCAATAGAATAAGAAACTAACAAACATACAGAAAGTATAGTTTAGCAAACAAGTTAAAACCCAGTTAAAAACATATGTGAGCTGAAAATTATAATGAGACAGTTTTATGGTTTATGGTTACACTATACATAATGTTAAAGGGTACTCGTTTTTGAGGGACAGGACCTGGACCTCCTCCACATTGCAATGTTAGGGATTCTTTGTTTCCTTTACTTTGCAGAGCTGTTGTGTAAAAGCAATACTCAAGCTTGTGTGTTTTCATGAATGACATCACATCCACATCAAGATATTATTATCTTCTTCAAAGTGTTGGATTGGATGTTTCTAGTTTTGAGATCTCCAAATGTGAAATCTACTAGAAGCATAGCTATAGTGGAACCTGTAATCATTACACGTTTTAGGCAGATTCTTCATTATGGAAAGGTTTACAAACAGGTCAATCTTGATTTTAACAGCAGTGGGTTGTTTTTCTGTTGGGATGAGTGGCTTCATTTGTGACATCTACATAAATATAGCTCATGTCCAGTGGTTTTCTTACCTCCCACTTACAAACACATTGATGACAGCTTGACTGTCATCCTGTTCAATCTCCAAGACTGGCAGGAAAATAGAGGGCAGGGGGAGTGAATGAACAGCACTGTCCTCCGTCAATATCCATGGCTTTGGTGCCTTTTAAAATGGCACCTAACACCTAACAGTCCCCTGGGAGCTGATGGTTCCCCGCTGCTCCGGTATGTGAGTACTTATTGCCATTAGTGCACTACTGTGTGTGTGTGTGTGTGTGTGTGTGTGTTCACTGTATGGTTCAAATTAGGAAGCACGATTCCAACACATGTTGTACATTTACAATCAAATGCACGCGTATTAATTTACTGTTATATTGCTTTGTTTCCTAAAGTGGATTTCTTCCTATCGTCCATTTTCCCTGAATCTCTTTGTTGTCCATTTCACCAAACTCCTACCCAATTTATAATGTGTACAACTAGGCTAACAACTATGATTAATTAATTAGGTCAATATATATCATTAAAACTTTATAAGTTGAATATGGTTTCAAAATGTTCACAAGAATTTTCTCACAACTGTATATACACAAACACACACAAAAACCCAAGCATACAATGCTATGAATTGTACACATCACAAATACTTTTATATATGACTAGGACACCTTATGGTGTTCAAGAGTTAATTCAAATTGTAACCATTGATTGCTTCATAAATGCCTTTGGCTCTAGTAGTTTATGGTAAAAAATATCTCAGATTCATTTAAAAGAAAGGTGCTTTGTTAAGATATCATAAGCTTAATATACATTTCAAGAGGAAAGTGCATGTTGTCAAGTATATTCAGGCATTTGTTTGTGAGATATGGTTGGGTTATGGAGTTTGCACAAGGACTGCACTGTCCCTACAGCATTTTTTAAAAATCTTTATTAATTATTGCCATTTTCTTACCCAGCCAGTCAAAGAAAATATGACACCTAGGATAAATAAACCCCACTTGTTGGTTACTTCATTCCTTAGTGATGCCAAGTGGCTGGAAATCCAAGTGAATGCAATTGTCTCTAAAAATGTAGGACCGTGCTTCTGGTAACTGTTGTAACAGAATTGTCAGTTCTTCTCCAAAACTGTTGAGGATGTGTTAGCAGAAGCTTGAGATGATGCAGTGGTGCTTCTTGTGATTTTGGAAGAACAAGATGATTGTCTTTACACTTTCAGTTTGGAAGGATTGTGGAATTAGCCATGACTAAACAGGAGAGAAAACCTGGGGCAAGTTCTTGTGTAAGTAGTGTGTGTAATTTAGTGCTTATCATACCTGAAAATCTACACCAAGGTCTGTACCATGAATCATAATTTGTAACATTTAATCCAGTAAGTTTTGGTTTTCACATGGCAATTATTAAGAGAGTGGCCTAAAAAACTTTGCAGGATACATCTATGTCCTGTCATTTTCCCATAATTGAAATTGATTGGTTTGTAGAGTGTTGAGTATCAGACGTTGGTGTGCGTTCAATTCAGTGGTTATCCGGAAAAATGAAAGAAATGTTAATTAAGTTGCCGCTGTCCTGATAATATTATGGCACCACTACTAGCGGTTCAAACTCAAGCAAGACATACATTCAATATGCATGCAATACTTACTTATTCACCAGATCCTTATTCACATTTTCAATTCCACTTTAAATGGCTGAATTACCTTCTCTTCCTTTGAGTGCCCTTCTCATAATAATGCATTATATCCATTATTTTGTGGTTTGGGATAAAGCAAAAGTAATGTAGTGGGAATCAAAGTTATTGAAATTTTAGCTTTTATTGCTGTTTACTACAGTAACAATTGGCATAAAATTACTATGTGACATAGGAGAGAGGTGTAATGTTTTATTTTCCCTCATGTGTACATCTCAGCCTATGGAGATATGTCAAAATACTCAGTAAAGTTGTAAAAAAAAATGTTTACTGTTCAAAGATGCAGCACTATTTCCACTTAAGGCAGCATGGTATGGTTATTGTAATGAGTTTACAGTTGAAGTAATTGTTTGTACATATTTTCAAGTTTGAAGGCAGTGAGTAAATGTCTTGGTTATGCCCATATCTTTGATTTATGTTTTGATTTCTTATCCTGTAAATACACAAACATAAAAATGACAGATGCACTGTAGTAAAACAGCATTAACCCACCTACCCAGGTAAAACTTATCCTGTCCGAATAGGGTGTAAGGGTAATGCAGGTCATCCAGAAAAACAAAGTGTTGAAGAAAATAACACGGAAATCTATTTGTTTACTGTTTGATAACAGCTGGTTTGAAAAGTCCAAACCATCCAAAAATGTTCATCCTGCACATGATCCGAACCATGGTGCCATTTGAGATCATCCAGACTAAGACCATCTCTTTTTTTGTCAGACCAAATTCTACCCTGGTTCGGAAAAAAAAAAACCCGAAGAAGTTTGAAGGTCTAGACCAAACAAAGTAGGCGTGAAAACCCCTTTAGTGTGCCAATGACCCATCAACCAATCATCATGCCCCACTAAACCCATAACTTTTTAATACATAAATATAGTGCAGCTAAAAGACCAATTAGTGGCAGCGTGAATTCTTACAATATGTTCAATCCACACTGTCCATTTTCCATGCACAATAAGGGTCACCAGGGTCAGCAGTGGGATGGTTGTGACACTTCTTGACCAGGCCCATAAGTTAAAGTACTTCATTCTCATCCAACTTCCCTCAGATGGCAAAGTTCTCCAGTTCTTTTGGCCTTTGTACTTCAAGGTCCTTCATTTCATCTCCGCTTCGTGTGTCCATCTTCAGTGTTGAACATTAATATTTGAAAAGTCCTGAATGATTTAAACTTATGTTTTAACCTCAAAGTGCCAAGGGTTTGTATTTTCATTCTGGACAAGGCTCCAGTGGAATGAACTGACATAGACATGCAGTGAACGGAAAGGAGAAATCTCCACTTTGAGTCACACCATGTTGTTTTGTCCAAGTGTAACATTGTCTCTGACCTCAACTAAGTAAACCATTCTCTTAGAGTTGTGTACAAACTTTAGTCATGACCCTGTCCATGGCTGAAATGCCCTTGAGCAAGGCACTGAACCCACAACTGCTCCCCTAGCGCCGGGGATGGCTGCCCCCCCCCACTCTGGGTGTGTGTTCACTGCCACAGATAGGTTAACTGAAGAAGGCAC
The DNA here is from genome assembly GCF_029633855.1 of Hoplias malabaricus. NCBI lineage: Eukaryota > Metazoa > Chordata > Actinopteri > Characiformes > Erythrinidae > Hoplias > Hoplias malabaricus. The sequence goes on from NC_089820.1 coordinate 4,405,359, forward strand.
ATTTCGTTGTAAGTTGTACAATAACAAATAATGGCACATTATGTATTATCCAGATCTTGATGGGTCCAGAACCTGCCTAGAATTATTTCACACAAAGCAGGTTGCTCTTTTAGTTTTATGCTTTCCTTTCTCCAATATGATGCATTCAACCTAAAATGAATGTAACTTAATTTGTCACCCTAGAGGAACCATCTATTTAAATATATCTTTATTTGTTGTTGTGCTGGTGTCTCAGAAACCCTTCAAATCATTGGATTGACTCATGATACTGGGAATAAAGCTTATTTCCATGAGCAGCTGTATAAAGAGAAAAAACATTCATGACATCTCACAATAGCTTATATTAGACTGGAAAGTTAAAGTTTCTGGTCATCTGAACATATGCCATCATCTCTAGCTTCACACAGAGGATCCTAATACTTCAAAGCTGCAGTCACTGCAAGTCAATACTGAGTGAGCTGTCTACACAGGCACCATTGGCAACCAACAAATGCCATTTTACTTTTAATGATCTATGTTTTTTGGTCATTTCTTTTTGTTAGGTTGAGACTTTAAAAAATAACTGTTACAAATAAAATAATGCAAGTAAACAATTCCAATAAAATAATAACAGAAAAGAGATTTTAGTAAAAAAAAAAAACAATAATGAAAGCCCTAACAAATGTAGCATGCTAATATATATTCTAATGAATGTGTGCATCTTCATACAGAACAAATTATGCAGTTATATTTAAAGCTCTGCCAGTAGTAAACCCTTGACTTGGTTATATATATATATTTTTATAAACCTCTGTTTTATTTATATTAAAATTTCTAAGATTAAAAAATACTAGGACGTATTTTACCTTAATATTAAAGCTTCAAACCCATTGCAAAGCTTCACTGATCTCTATTAGGGAGAACAGACACTTTGTCATTGCTACTGCAGAAACAGCACAATGTAAATTTTAAATTCAGGACAGTGCTGTAAGAATGAATTGCACTCTGCATCAGTATGGGGAGCACAGGAGCAAAAATACCAAATATTACCTAGTGTTCCTTTAAAATTATGTCACAATATCTATGGAAATCAAGATGTCCAAAAAACAAACATATTTCAGAAATAAACTGTAGGCTGTAGTTTCAGTACCATGCATCCAAACCAGGCTTTTTGGACGATGTGCTATTTTTGATAAATAACAAGTACTTAGACTTACGGTCAATCTGGTCAGCGAAAACCTCTCCGTAGATCATCCAGTAAGGCATGAAGAAGATGTTGCGTGCCAGCATCCAAGACGGGTCCTCATTTGGGTTCAGGATGGCCTGACGTGCTACTCCAAAACTCATCAGCACCACCAGCATGATGATTACAAAATACATCATGTCAATCATCTGCAGAGAAGGGGAACATGAGTGTTGTATTGTTTCCAGGTTTTGCTAGGGGTAGCTAGATGCAATGCTTCCCTAGGTATGTGTTATGGTATTTTAGGTGGTGGTGAGGAGGTGTCTAGGTTGTTGTTAAGGCATTGCTTAGTGGGTGATAACTTAAGTTGCTACATTATCCCAGATGGTTCCTAGGATATTGTTAAATGGTTTCTTTAGTATTCCAGGTGGTTGCTGGGTTGTTGCTTGATGCTAGCTCTGGCATTTTAGATGCTTGTAAATATGTTTCTATAGCTGTGTTTCAATTCCAGTTCACTCTGAAGTTTGTAGCACCTACATCACACAAGTAGACACTCACAGTACAAGGAGAGTAGGTGAAAACAAAGAGCAGGTTTTTCAGTTAGAACACATGCCCTTAGCAACAAACACTAACATGAACTGAACTGATTTCTTTGCTGATTTGTGCATTATGATTGCAAATGACTGTCTACTCAAAGATATTTCAAAGAGTGATGACAAAAGCTGAACATTGAGTATCTTTTTCAACTTTTATAACCTAAACACACTGTAATATACATATATTTTGTAATAATGTGTTACATTTTTTGTTTTGTTTTTTACATTTGAAGCATTCTTATAACCAGCTTTGTTTTTGTCCAACATTGTTTGCTCTGTTGCTATGAAAACTGCATCACATCGCAACACATCCTGGGCAAGTTCTTTTTCTGATGTGGACATCAGTGTTGACTTGTTCTCTTACCCCTCTGAGAGCTCCTTTAACACACTTCACTTCAGTTCATCCACAAATGGACCGGCCCTTAAGATGTTCCAGAAGGGGAAGTGGTGAGGTGAAGGGGGCGAGCTAAAACCAGAATTGAATTGCAGGGTATGTTGGTGTTATGGACGTGGTTGCTAGGGTGCTGCTCGGCAGTTGATATATTATTTTGGGTTATTACAGTGTATTTTTATAGGGTTTTTTTTAGGTAGTTGCGACAGTTTCCCAGGTGTTTACTATGGTGCTGCTATGTAGTTGCTGATGGTTTAGAAGCTTCCTAGAACATTGTTAAGTGTTTTCTCTAGTACAGGTTAGTGAGTTAGTTTATTGCGGTTTTCAAAATGAATACACATAAATACATACAAAATCTAAGATAACAAACATTAAATTAATAGACAAGCAAATAAACCCCTAAAAAATACAGACTGAAAAGTGTGCCTACCCACTTTTGCTAATTAATAACCTTTTAATTCAGTTTTTAGATGGTTGTGAAGAGATGATTGATTGATTGACTGAGTTTAAGCCCTCACCATCTTGCCTATCATCATGACGTAGGGTCCGAGATACTTGTTGACCCCGAAGATGTCCAGCAGGCGGATGTACCAGTAGATGATGTTGACGCAGTAGATGACACGGCCATAGCTCATGAGGGGAGGGTCCTGAAGGCGGAGCACCATGCCGATGGAGAAAATGAGGATTGCCATGAGGTCAGTGATGTTCCAATATTCCTGCAGCCACACCTTGACTTTCTGCAACAGTTTCCCAGGCTCTGACATCAGGATCTGACACAGGAGAGATGAACAGATATTAAAACTGTCAGTACATTTTTTTAAATGACCCATGATTAGAAACCTCATAAGCATAGTATTTAATATATATGCAATGACGCAATCAGAGGTCCAGTTTGGGGTCGCAGTGGGTCCGAATCCTACCTGGAATCACTGGGCGCAAAGCAGGAACACACCCTGGAGAGGGTGCCAGTCCTTCACAGAGCAACACACACTCACACCTATGGACACTTTTGAGTAGCCAGTCCACCTACCAACCTTTGTTTTAGGATCGTGGGAGGAAACCCATGCTGACACTGGGAGAACACACCAAACTCTTCGTAGACATTCACCCGGAGCAAGGCTTGAACCCACATTGATTAAAAGATAAAAATAATAATAAAACAATAGACAAGAACACGTTTAAGAGATTCAGCAGAGATTCAAGTCGTAAAATTATATAAACAGTACTGAAGCAAAAACACATTCATAACTTTCATTAATTGTTGTTTTATAGTTGGAATAGATGTTCCAGTTAATATTCATATTATCAATTCCTACTGTATCATTTCAGTATTGAAAAAAAGTACAATACCTATACTGCTTTGATTATTATATTATAGTGTATCCCTATATCAAATGATAAAGTTCATGTATTGGATCTTTTTTTTATTTATTCATTTGGAACCTATGCTTGTTTGGTTTTGTGGCTCTTTTGAATATAATTCACAGGACTCAATGGTTCCAGCTTATAGTAATTTAATATATCCACACTGAGTATATTCAGTATCATAATTTCATACAAATTTGAATATTGATATTGACATTTTTAAAACAGATCTAAAACTGTACATCTGGTTCTTTGCCACTAGGGGGCAATATTAGCCTAGTATTGGAATCTCATTCTTGTGATTCCTTGAAAGGAACCCCCCCCCCCCCCCCCAACATCCAGCATCTTAAATTCAACTATATTCAGTACCAACTGCTGAGATTTAGCCTTTTGAAAAATGCTGTCATAGCAAATCCTGCAGAAATGCCACTGGTAATACTGAAGTAACCACCATGGCAAAAGACAAGATATAGGCCTGACTCTAATCCAATATTACTCTCTTATGTCGGTGCTTTTTACAAGAAATCCATAGGGAAGTCAGGGGGAGAATAATTTGTAGTCCAGGTGAATGGGGGTCTTTAGTTTAGTGGGTCTTCCTAGCTGAGTTCAGCAGAAAAAGAAAATTCCGCAGTCAGAGTCAGGTCCAAGTGCCGGAGCTCATTTCCCCTCGTCTTTCCCAATCAGCCTTCCTTTCGATCTTGTCCTATTTAAAGCCCCCATCTGGGATGGTGGGAGTACCAGCGTTTTTTTGAGTGTTTGAAGCAGCTGTAAGCATGAAGATGACTCTTATTTTTCATCTCTCAAAGCAGTTTTCAAAGGTCATGTTGGGTTCACATGTTCCAAAGGAGGGATGATTTGGATTTGTTTAATTAAACATATGCTGCATGTACAAACATTTTAGATACCCTTTTTGATGAGCCATTTCCATTACATTAATGTATTAACGTTCAACCAAAAGGCTTTTACGCGTGCACAGTTTATATAATCTCCATAAATCTAAGAAACCAAATAGGACGCTATGGGGCAGCTGCACATGAGCCCACCTGAGGACATCTATTCTGTAAGGGTCCTCAGAAAGGACCAAAAAAGATAATCACCCCAGCACGACTTCCTCACACATCTCCCATCTGGCAGATGTTAATGGTTTGAACTCAAAGACCATCATGTTATGGAACAGTTTCTACCCGAAAGGCCATTCGGATTGTTAACACCCAAAGGCCCTCCCTCCAACTCTCCAGCTCCACAATCGTTTGGACAGTGATGTGAGGGGTTTCTGATTCTCCCTCACCGCACAGCTGCTAGAACATTACAGAAACAATAATGATTTTATACACAGCAGCATCCAGGGAAAGCTGCTATGTAACACACTGCCCATTTGAACAGTGAACTATTTCATATATGTAAATCACAGCTGTATATACATAACTGGCTGAAGTATCACTATATGATTATGATAAAACTGTATTTGTACATTATATATTCTCAGTGTGTATAGCACTGATAGATGCATATATGTGTATATTCTAAGAACGCTGTCTCTGTGCAAAACATGCTGCTACTGTACAGAAGCTGCTATTGCTCTGTTTTGCACATTATTGCATAATATATGGCGCTGTTCTATATTTATGTACTTTATGTTAGAACAGGTCAGCATACACGAAGACTGTATAATATTCATATAGCTATCACTATTTCTACTTATTTTTCCTCCTCTACCATCTTCCTACCCACCCCTTTAGTACTTTAGTTGTGATAAAGTTGTCATGTTTTAATCTGTGATGTAGTGTAGAGTAAAAATTCAAAAGTGCGATGTAACTGTCTGTTTCTTGATTCATATGAAAGCTAAAAATCATGAATTTCTTGAATTTTTAATCAGTAGAAAGCCTATTAGGGCTGTGGAATGATACAGCTTCATCTAATACTTTTGGGATACATTACAGTGCAAGAACTAATCATCCAACATTAGTATCTGACCACAATAATGGTTCTGTGGCTGAATGCAGTCTAATACTCACGACAGTGTACCATTATCTGGCCATTATCTAGCCTTCCCAGAAGAATATATGCTATTATTTCAGTATAACAGAATTGATTGCATCTAAATACCCTTGATTTCAAAAGAAATGTTGAATAAGCATGAGTAGAACGTTTGGTCATATAATGTAACTCCTGAAGAATTAATAAATTGTACCTTAACTGAAAACATTCTCTGTGGTGTAATTTGAATAAAAACGTTGTTGACTAGTTTTGCCTCAGATTCCAGTGGGAGGGGATCAATGCACCGGGCTGACCAAAGCACCAATAATAGAGACAGCAGGGAATAAGAACAAGAAAAGACTCATCTCTCTTTGACCTCACCTCCCTCATCTTCTCGATGCCGTTGGTGAAAATGTAGGCGATGACGATCCACTCCTGAGGAGAAGGCCACAGGTCCATTTTCACCAACACAATGTAGTTAAACAGCATTAGGTAGCCCACATACGCCATCTGTGGACAACAATGAGGACTTGGAGTTAAGGGGTGGACAATCTGGCAAAACATAAAACATCACGATATCTGGAATAATACATGCTATATACAAGGAGCATCACAATATTTTGCCCTTGTGAAGTTTGCGCTGGAACAGCACAGCAAAGTCGGCTCAAATATAAAATGCACTGGAGTAGCAAATATGTATGTTTAAACTCCTCAAAACTTTTCTGTGTTACAGGATCTGCAAAGCAAACATTTGAGTTAAGTGTAGCTAACTTAGAAGAGGGAAAGTGTGCCCCAAAAGAAAAACCCATTTCTTGCGGTTACCCTGATTATGAGTCGCCATTTGTGAAAACATGATATAGCTTCAGAATGGCAAGTCAACATCACCAAAGGCATCTTAAAATAAAAACATCTAAACCAGCACATCTTGTCATTTAGATACTGGTCAATATTGTTTAACAGTGTTATCTATAATCTATTAGGTTTTTGTGTAACATTCATTCATTATCTGTAACTCTTATCCAGTTCAGGGTTGCGGTGGGGCCGGAGCCTCCGCGGAATCACTTGGCGCAAGGCGGGAACACACCCTGGAGGGGGAGACAGTCCTTCACAGGGCGACACACACTCACACCTATGAACACTTTTTGAGTGTTACTTGCACTTGATTGACAATGTGTTTGGAATGTAATTTACAAAGTAATCACAGTGCTAGACAATGGCAAAATTCAATAGTTAAAAGGAGAAAAAGCGCCCCTCCACTGTTTGTTTACATTATCCATCCGACTGCACACATTATGTGGCAAAATGCTTGTGAAAATGCAACTTTTCATTTTAACAGCTTTCCACCAATTAAGGCTAACAGCACATATTTTAAAAAGGCTATTCTCATTATATATATATATATATATATATATATATATATATATATATATATATATATATATATATATATATATATATATATATATATATATATATATATATATATATATATATATATATATATATATATATATATATATATATATATATATATATATATAAAAACCTAGTAATGAATCTGCACACATTTATAATCATTGAAAACAAAACTCAAAAATACTTTTGGGCCCAATATTATCCCCAAAGGGCGGCACGGTGGCGCAGCAGGTAGTGTCGCAGTCACACAGCTCCAGGGACCTGGAGGTTGTGGGTTCGATTCCCGCTCCGGGTGACTGTCTGTGAGGAGTTGGTGTGTTCTCCCCGTGTCCGCGTGGGTTTCCTCCGGGTGCTCCGGTTTCCTCCCGCAGTCCAAAAACACACGTTGCAGGTGGATTGGCGACTCCAAAGTGTCCGAGTGTGTGAGTGAATGTGTGTGTGTCTGTGTTGCCCTGTGAAGGACTGGCGTCCCCTCCAGGGTGTATTCCCGCCTTGCGCCCGATGATTCCAGGTAGGCTCTGGACCCCCCGCGACCCTAAATTGGTTAAACGCTTACAGATAATGGATGGATGGATGGGTTATCCCCAAAAACAGAAAAAATTGATGTTTTTGTAGCACTTTTTCCTTGATGGACCTATTAATGAATGCAGTGAATAATAAATTCTTCTTGCCTGCCATTTTCAGAATACTTCTTTTTTTAGTTAATTTTGTTCAATGAAATGACAACTGTCATTGTTAATAATATAAAATAGTAACCATAAAGAAACAGAATGACTGAATATTGAATTATGATTATATGTTTAACACTTTAAAACGTAATTGTACATCTATTACACACATGGAATAAACTGTGGTAACATAGCTAAAAGCAAATCAGATGACAACTACTATGGTTTTTGGCTATGCTTTGCTCAATCAAAGAGATTACTCTATGACTTCCTAAGGTCTTAGGCAAGCTTGCTAGTAAGTCCTTCAACTTAATTAGTACAGTATTTTTTTAGTAGTTTTAAATGTAGCAAAATTCTGACACCGAACCTTTTGTACATTTTGTACATGTTTTCCCGCCAAACTGCTTCTTTAAGTCATGTGACTGTATTTTAGAGCTAGCATGTTGATCAAGGATTAGCCCCTGTCTTGCATATCTCAGTGAATACACTCTGCAGAAAAGAATATAGCTGATCCAATTTCTGGCACATTTGACTCTGAAAAGAAGAACTGAATAGTGTAATTTAATCCAGCACTCAGCCTAATCTGGGTTAAGGGAACCGCAAAGCTCCAGCAGAGCCCTAACATCTGTGAGGAAACTCCTCCAGCCTGTCAAACTCACTGACAGAACATGGTCTTGCTAGCTGAGAATAGGGCTACTTTCCTCTCTCTCTCTCTCTCTCTCTCTCTCTCTCTCTCTCTCTCTCTCTCTCTCTCTCTCTCGCACTTTCTTTCTCTCTCTTTCTCTCTCTCTCTCTCTCTCTCTCTCTCTCTCTCTCTCTCTCTCTCTCTCTCTCTCACACACACACACACAAACACACACACACACACACACACACACACACACACACACACAGAGACTAAAATGTGTCAAACACACTCCAGTGTAAGATTCCTAACTTCAGAACACTTGCACTTTCTTCATTTTAGACCAGTGGTTTTGAAGGCTTCATTTCTTTAAACTTATGCTGTTGGGAAACACAAATATTCATTTTCCTTTAAAGCTCATCTTCACTGTAACTGAACCATTTCCAACCTTTGAATTGCTTGCAATTAACCCTTTATTGACAAAGCTCAGAAGTGGCCTTTTTTCTACTCACTTCTATAGGCCTTTGATATGCTTTTTGGCAAAATCAAGTGACGTTTGCCAGGACTAGCCCTCCTTTTTGCACTCGTCAAAACCTGATCCATACCTTAAGTCTTATGAGCTTCAAGGATGGCTCAGCTTGAAACAGCTTCCTTTAATTAGTGTGGAAAACAAGCATTAAGATTTTCTGTTGTGGTGTTCAGATGTTGGAATGAAATCCCACTGGCCTTTACTGTCCAAACAGGGCTCCATTGCTGTCTCCAAATGCAGGTTGAAGGACACAATCTTCATGCAACATTTAAACCAACCTCAAGACCCTGGAATTGTGTGGCAGTGACCTGTAGTACCACTGTGTCACCTCTGTTGCATTTATTTTATCATTATTTTGTATTTCCCTCTTAAGTTAACAGCATTGACACCTGTATATGACACTATCTTAGTTCAAAGACTTTTTGGAAACTTACCGATTTGTGTGATCTCTGTGTAGACAACATAACATTTTGGAAGAACAAAACATCTATCATCACTTGACCTCATATTTGCTGAATGCTGTCACAGCCTCACAACAATGTTCGAACACCTAGAGTCAAGCCTTCCCTGAAAATGGCTTCAGCATACAGGGGTCTGACTGACAACATATTAATTCACTACATTTCACAGGAAATGTAGCACCGGCAGGTCTCCACACTCTTTGCCCAGCATAAATCAGAACGATTTTTCATTTCTGTTTACAAGTGGTTTAAACATACCTGCACTGATATGAGCATACCCGCCTTTGTAAAAAAAGAAAACAGAGTTTTAGATGAAAAGGAAAGTCATCCCTACTGGAAATGCTCTTTTCTCTTCACGCAAAACACTTTTTTTTCCCCCTTTGTGTGAACACTGATGTGGGTGCAAACAAAACACTGAGTTAGTGTGTGTCGTGACCACAGTGGGCCTGTGTGCGCTGGTAATGAGGGAGTGCAGAGGAAAAGACAGAAAAAAGCACCTAGCAGAGCAAGCAAAAAAATATTCCTTTTTTTAGCAGCTCTGCATTGAGTGGCCGTAATGAAAGCGGAATACACAAGTTCATAAAAAACAAAGGGAAACAGAAACTCTCTTCAAACGGTTAACATCTAAAAGTAACTTGATGTCTTTACTGTGTACATTTACTGATCTGTGTTAGTTTTCCTCAGCTATTTCCGTAGGCGTATTTACTTTATGCAGTGCACACTGCTGCCATTTATCTTCAAGTATCTCCGGACTCTTCATCACTGACCTTGAAAAGCATTTGTAGGTTTGCTCAAGATCATATAATATTTACGATCAGAGGTCGCCCTCTCAGCCTGGCAGTGACATTGATCTGTATAGGTTGCCAGATGTATTCAATTCAAGAAAATTGAAGTGGTGTTGCTATAGCAACGCTCGTCATGTCAGGCTGTCACTTTGTAAACTGCTTTAGAAGGACAACACATTTACATCTGAAACCACTGTTAAAGCATTGAAGTCAACATGTTTTCATAATCCTTGACTGCTTTTGTTAACCCTTAGGAGTCACTGATCACAGCTGCGAGATCAAAACTTGTGACAGATTCAAGATGAATCAAGTAAAAACAAAGTCATGCTGAGTATTGCTATCAATTTCTGTCGAAAATACATGCTTTGTGCGCTGTGTTTGCTTATATTTTATGTGAATAAACAAAGTAGAAATGGAGATATTTAGGTCAAGTGTGATTTAAAACAATCATGCTCCCACGTGCGTAAAAGTGTGCAAAATGGAATGGCACATGTACTGCATATATTTTAATAACAGCATTTTTTGTCTTCAAGCTAAATGCAGTAAGGGGTGGGGGAGGGGCAAACATGCTGGAAGAGAGAACAGGTGTGTGTGTGTGTGTGTGTGTGTGTGTGTGTGTGTGTGTGTGTGTGTGTGTGAGAGAGAGACGCAGACATAGCGAACAAAGAGAATGAGTGTTAGGGAGAGTCTGCAAAAGAGAGAGATGACTGGAAAAAATAATTTTGGATAGAACCCAAGGCTTAAATACTTGTTTGCATATAACTGAAATATACAGCATGAGTTACTGGAAATATTTCTCACCGTGTGGAACCAGAACTTGACGATGGGCGCATTGTAAAACTCATAGATCTTGCGGCCGAGCGGAATTAGCCGATGGCGGTGCTGGACCTCCTCTACCACCTTCTTACGAGATGCTTCAGCGCTTACGGTCCCCAACATGGCCTAAAAAATGCATTAAAGAAGAGCGAGAGGAGAGGGAACAGAGCCGCAGTTTTAGCATTAACATGTTTCATGTATGAAGAGGTTTCTGTCCTACTCAGAATTGTATGCGGCAAAAAAACCTGGCCAAACAATTCTGAGTGCTCAGGCAGGTGGTGCATGTGGTGATACTGCTGTAAAATGATGGGAGAAAGAAAGAGAGAGAGAGAGAGAGAGAGAGAGAGAGAGAGAGAGAGAGAGAGAGAGAGAGAGAGAGAGAGAGAGAAAGTAAAGACAGAAAGAGTGAGAAGAACTGGAAAGGAAAAGAAATAAAAGGGAAAAAAGAAGAAGTGATAGAAGGCAGAGAAGGATACCGGAGAGGGAGAGAGAGCGGAAAGAAGGAAGTTTTCTGTAAAGACAGAAAGAAATGTAGGACAATAGAGAGAGAAGGGAAGAGAGAGAGAGAGAAGAAAGTGAGAGGGAGAGAACTATAGACAGATATGTAGAGAGTAGGGAAAAGGAGAGGGAAGTAAAGAGAAGAAGCTGATATTTTAATGCCATTTCCATGTGTCCCTGGAACACATTCTTAAGCCAAGAGTGGAGAACTCATACTGATGGAGAACATGGCACGCTCTTGGACATTGTGTAACAATTGTATTGCAACACTTTTATCTATTTAACTTTTCAAAACATCAGCTGTGGCTGAGCCGCTTAGCACCTGTAGCTAAATTACCCATCCTCTGACAAGTGGCCAGATCACAGTAAAGACCTGTATATATATATATATATATATATATATATATATATATATATATAAAACTTTCTTTTATGCTGCATTATTTAATGTATATAAAAAATGTCAGCCATTGTGGTGCATTAATTACATTAAATAATGCAGCTTAAAAGAAATTTTACAAACCAATAAAAGATTGCTTAACATTATATTAATTTTGAAAAGCAGAATGTTCATTTTCCAAGTCTAAGCTTGGCCTAAATCTTTGATTTATAAATTATTGTAAAGATGTATAAAAATGTTATCCTCAGTCCTAAAACGTATTTATTTTTTACATTTTATTTACTTTTTTAATACAAGATACAAATTGGTCAGTTAAAAGAATTCTGTTGAAAATGTTCAATAAAATAAACATATTGCAGCTTCATGTTTTTATTGCCTTTTACTAAAAAATCCCAATTATTTCAGAAATGGGGTGTATATAGTTTAACAAATACGGTATAAACATATCTATTATATCAATATGGGACCTGGCCTCTTGCTATATAGAACAAGAAGCTGTGATACGTTTATTTTACTGAATATACTCAACAGAATTGTTTTCACTGACCAATTTGCATTTTGTATTATAAAAGTAAATCAATAAAATGTAAAAATAAATACAATTTAGCACTGAGGATAACACTGCCTTTACATCATCGCTGTCCAATGAAAAAACATTGATCTCTTTCTGTCAATTTTTAATTCGCTAAATAATTTGAATGTGAAATGTTCATGATGAATAGACTAATAAAATTGCTCCAAAATGACTGTTAATATCATTTTTTTAACAATTATTTCCATTGAAATTAAAGAAGATTTTTTCCATCTCCTGTAAAGATGCTATTTTGTAGGTAGATGTTTTCATTGGATGGCGATAATATATGTGCCTCATGGCAGAGACACTTAAATTGCAATACAATGTTTCCACTTTGTGTCATCACTTTATAAATCTGTGGTAGATTCATAGTTGCATGTGGGAGAAAATAAAAACATCAGCTGCCCAAGCTGTGTTGAGCAAAGTCAGTTTAGCACAATGACGCTAATGCACCATTGGTCAATGAAGTCATCTGCCTCGAGATTTGAGCTCTCAGCTTGTTATTAGACTTCATTACCCATGAGTCACTTGTGCTAACCTGTGGCTTGAATGCAGTAATGACAGTAATTGGAAAGAAGAGTTCAAATGACAGCTCTTTGTGGGAAGGAAGTTATTTGCACATAAAGTTTTTAGGGGGATTATGGACCAGCAAGCAAAATGGGCAGATGGGTAGACTGTCCACAGATCATGCACAGCGATGGTGGGGTGGCATGGAGGAGGAAGAAACACTCAGTGAGATGTCACAGTACCGTACTTCGGACGAGAGACCTTCGCTTAAAAAAAAAAAAAGAAGAGGGAACAGAAAGAGAATAGGGACGAATACACTGACAGACAAACAGACAGACGGGCAGACAGACACACGGAGACACGCTACAACTCCACGACCACACGTCTTTGCTAAGACAACGAGGAAAAGGGGCAAAGCAGGGGAGTGGTTGGCAAGAGAAGGGAAGGGGCGGGGCATATTCTTTACGGGGTAGGTAGCCATGGACTGGAGGAGAGAACAAAGATTTGAAAGGGAGGCCAAATTTCGGGGCAGCGATTGTGTTGGTGTGATTGTGTGTGCACTGGACTACAGGCTAAAGAACGGGGCTAAGGTGGGTGCTCTCACCACGGAGTTGTACTGCGCCTCACAGTATGCTCTTACGGTGAACTCCATGTCCTCCTCCTCTTTGTCCTTGGGCGGTTTGTCGGCCTCGTCCGAGTCCTTCTCCTGCAGGTAGGCTTCCTGCTCCTGAGGCATGTATGACATCTCGTCCTTGTTCTTGAACTCCAGGCTGAGAATTGAAGGTGGAAGTAGCAGGCCTAGGATCACCTGGAATCACATGCAAATGCATTGTTGGGGATCCTGGGATTCTTTTGGATATGTTACTTAATCTAGTCCCACAGGACCATGAGAGATGTGACATTTCAAAGCCAATCAAATGCTTTGTCAAGATGAAGCTCAAAGTAAATGCCTGTTTTTAGCCCAAAGAAAAGCCCTGCCAAGAAATTTTAATTAAGCAGACTCATGTGTACTAAACAGTAGAAATCAATCCCTGTGGTTAAAGAAAACATCTTGTTAGCTAGCTTGCTCTGCTTGTGTGGTTTGTTTTGATGGTTGGAAGGTGATGAAGCTTAAATGTCATGGACTAAAAGAACTTTAGGGTGATGTTACCTTGTCAGAAAGTTGAAGAAGTTGTCACTAGATGTGTGATCTTGTTACAAGATATTTTGAACCCTGCTAGAATATATAAAATCTCATGTAGTCAGAACATAGCTACGGGGTACCTGGGAGGCAAGGGCCCTCCCAGCTGATTTCTACTTGCATGAAAGTTGTTCTGTGTCAATGAAATTGTTACCTCACATTTTTAATGTACACATTTCTTGCATCCTTTACATTCTTTCACCTTAAAAAATCCCAAAACTAACTGGCAAGGCTCTCTTTTGATCATCAATTGTTTTTATTACCATGGCAATGTTTACGGCATACTGCCACTGATGACATACTGATGCAGTTTTACTAACTCTGCAATAAAATATGCGGTGACTGTTTTTAGATGGCAATGAATGTTTGACACTAATGTGGCACACCTGCATTTTTTTTTTTTTACCTATTTTTGTTCTTGAGTGATGTCGCTGTTTGGCTGTCTCAACTCCAAATTGTCATCTAATATGGACCAAATATCAGGTGTGTTCTGGAACCAGTCTGGGCCAGTGCTGTGCCATAACCAGTGCTGTAACTGATCCACAGGTTCTGAAAATGGGACAGATTTGGCCCAATTGTGTCTGCTATCTGGCTTTTCTTTCTACAGTTCATAGTAACTCAGCAGAGCTTTGATACTTCCTACTATAACTGCTTTCTAGTTATCAAGCTCAGTAATTCTAATGCAAAAAAATTTAAATAACAGACAAAATTAATGCGAAAATTGCAGACTTCAACCCATCAATCATCCAATACAAGCCAACACATATCTAGTGACAACCTGTTAAACTTACTCACATGGGTACACCACCTTCACATACTGCTAGCCCATGGTTTTACATGTGCCTGAGATTATCCACTGCACATAACCATATTTGTTTAGTTCAGCTGGTGTTGTCTGAAGGGTTTGGTAGCATACTGGAATACAAATCAAAAGAGCTTGTAGCATTCCCAACTGGGGAATCTGATCTGTACAGTTTATTAAAGAGAATTAGCATTCTTTCTTTTGTCTATAAAGTGGTAAATACAAAGATTTCTTTTCAGCCAGTGCTCTAAGGAAGTCCCCCAGGGCAGTGGTATAGACAGACTTTGTTGAGGTGTTGGCTTGACTGCAACTTGATTAGAAGGTAACCTGCCAGAGACATCATTATAAATATGTGAACAGACAAGCAGCCTTCGCTGTAACTAAATAACTATAATAGTCCGTACTTTTAACATGACTGCTAAGAATTTGAACTGAGCTGAAATTTGAAACACATAATAGCTGACCATATGTTGAAACAGCTTTGGATTTTACAGCACCAAAGGGGCAAAAATAATAGAAATACAGTCATCATCAAAATAAGAATATGCACCCAGAAGTGTCAGATTGCAATAACATTTGGAAGGAAAATACAATTTACCAGGAGCAATAAATGATAAAAATTCAGACTGATATGGGCAATTTTTATTGAGCTACACATACAGAAGTGATGTTTCTATTGCAACGTCTATGTTGTTGGGGCACCTGGTTTGCTAAAGAAACATGCTAAACATCTTGGCATGGAGTTGTAGATGTACCTAGTGGTGTCCTGTGGCAGTTTATCCCATGCACCTTGAATATTCTAAAGTAGTTCCTACAGATTTCGCAGTTGGGGTGTAGTGTTCATAGTGCATTACATAGTGTGAAACTTGAATCATTCTCGCGTCTCACAATGTCACACCTACAAACCAACTTTCATTCCTTTCGGTTGATTCCTTCTGTGTGAAACACATTTTTTTTGACAATGAGCATAAATACCTATGATAAATAAAAAGAAAAACACTTCTGGCATCTTGCTAGCTAGGTTGTTTTGCTTGTATGATTTGTTTTGATTGTAATTCAAAACTAATTCTCTTTAATATACTGTACAGATCAAATTCCCCAGTTGGGAATGCTGCAAGCTCTTCTGATTTGTATTCCAGTATGCAACCAGACCCTTCAGACAACACCAGCTGAACTAAACAAATATGGTTGTGTGCAGTGTTTAATCTCAAGCATATGTAAGACTGCACTAGCCTCCCTCTTGTAATAGCTTTGACAAGCCATAAAAAAACAGATAGAAACAGATGCAGGCAAGAGGGGAATCTAGCTCTTAAAGTGCCGTAATGCTCCACTCCAGCAGCTGCCAAACTCATGTTTGAGAGATAGGGGGGCTGCTTCCTTCATGGCTAACACTGCAGGATGGCTGGCTAGCATTCCTAGAATTAAACAAGAATGGCAGACTCAATCAGAAACGCCAGGAAATTGAAAAAATAAACCTGACTGGGGTTTGTCCAGAATGGTTATCCCTGAATATCCTATGAGCATTCACTATGACTTATACGACAAAGACACACACACATAAAAAGTGCATTCATAAACGTAACTTTATGAATGCACTTTATGAATGCACTAAAGTAAGTTTAACTGAGGTCATAATCTACAGTGACTTTCAATATTTTAATGCCTGAAACGGTTGTAAATGGTTTAAAGACAATATGTCACTTTCAACACATTCAGTCTTGCAGGGTTAAACTCAATGGTTTGTGTACGTTGGGGTTTTCAAAACCCAAAACCTAATTTAGACAAAAACACTCCCCTACTCTCCAAACCACTACAAACACAAGGTTGATCTAATCTGTTGGAAGAGCTTCGCTCTGAAAGCGCCATGCTGAAAATAACCATTAAAATTTCATTATCTGTCAATTAGAAGAGTAGGGGTAGAAAATCTCTGCAAACGAGGCAGGTGTTATGACAGTCACAAACTGACTGTTGCTTTAGTGGCAGTTTTGAAATCTGTCAAAAGGCTGCTGATGAGGCTGCTTAAGAAATAAAATAAAAATAAAGCTACAGGGACCCATGGCATTAGTGAGTTTTTGCTAATAGCCCCATCTGGATTATTATAACATTCTCTTGAACATGACATTCACTGCTTTTGTCTAGACATAACCCTTGGAAGACACACTCCAAACATATGTGACTGTAACTGGTCTTATGCCAATATGAACAAACTGACCAACAACATGTTATAAAAATAATATAAAAACTAGAAAAATATTAGTAATCTCCAGGGCACAAACAAAAAGCATTGAGCAAAAATGAGCGTTATAATTTGGGACGTTTATGGCCTATTTGTAAAAATCACAAATCACCACCACCACCACCAGTACCATCAGTTTTCTAAAAATACAATAATGTATTTGTTTTCACCGCTAACCCTAATTGTATTTAAAACACACACACACACACACAAACATTAGAACAATATAGTACAGTAGGACAATGCCAGGCTTAATTTTCATTCATTGTCTGTAATCGCTTATCCAGTTCAGGGTCGCGGTGGGTCCACAGCCCACCTGGAATCATTGGGCGCAAGGCGGGAATACACCCTGGAGTCAGTCACAAGGCAACACACATTCACACATTCACTCACACCTACGGTCACTTTTGAGTCGCCAATCCACCTACCAACGTGTTTTTTTTGGACTGTGGGCGGAAACCAGAGCACCTGGAGGAAACCCACGCGGACACGGGGAGAACACACCAAACTCCTCACAGACAGTCATCAGGAGTGGGAATCAAACCCACAACCTCCAGGTAGGCTTCATTTTGCATGAGTTAAAAAAGCTCGTAACGCCCATGGATTTTTAGTCAAGTTTCTTTAGCTCGTAACGCCCATGGACCACGTCACGGTTTGTGCCGAGGAACCAACTCTTTGGTTCCAGCCAGGAACAAACTTTTTTGATTCACAAAGAAATTTACGTCAGTGGAAATACGACGAAGAGTTACAAATTAGGTTTGTGAATTGGAATCATTCTGGTTCTTCATTGGTGGAAAAGCACTGACTGCATGTGTTTGACTGGCTGCCTGCAGTCCAGATTATTATTACTGTAATTTAACTGTAGAAAAATTATGGTCATCACTGGAAACACTCAAAATGTTTTCTTTGTCCCTTTGTCTGTTAAATAAAGGTTCAAGTGAATTAACAAATAACAGGTTTCAGATTTTTTTAAATGACCAAAAGATCATTTCATGACATACAGTCTCATGTTTTAATGTTAATTCAAATTTAAGTAATGTTCAGGAATCTTTCACATTTTAACTCACTCATTCACATTTAGCAGTATTAAGATTCTCCACAATAAGGCACTGTCAACACTAAAATAGATTTCGTGCTTTGTGTACTATTGCTGTTAAAGTAACAATGAGAGTGATGACGAGTGTTTTTATGATTTGCTGTGATTCTGTTGTATTTTGAAGTCTGCATTAAGTTTGTGCTCTGACCTTGAGGCCGGAATTCTTGCGCATGCGCAGCCGCCCCATCCACATGTCAGTAAGCAGCATCTGGCTGCACGTGTGGGCAATGAAGTCGCGGTGCTTCGCTGCTACAGCCAGCTGCAGACAGGTGGCGTTGCTCCAGTTTTTCAGCTCGTAGGTGAGCAGCTTCATGGCCATCTGCTCATCCTGCTTGTAGGACTGATCCAGCAGTTCCACCGCCAGCTGCCCAAACTCTCTGGGTGAGGCAGAAATTGCAGGAAAGAGGTGTATGAAGAACAGGCACACGGTTACAGGTAGACAGGTGCATGCATGCACACTTACACACAGTTACACACAGCTACAGACACACACATGAAGAAATACGACCTTTAATTAGCTTGAGCAAATATTTCAAAGGAGTGTGCTTGGCACATTGACAGTGTGCCCAGCCACAGTGCCTTTAATGTGATGTAAGTTTGGCACAGGATAAGTTCTCCTCTCAATTTGTCCCTCCCCATAGAGGTACACTAAAACCTATGGGTGAGTGCATGTGAAACCGGTGACATTTGAAATAGCTGTTGTGGAATAAGACATCTGGCACATTACTGACAATATTTCTCTTGGTTGAGATAAAAGCTGGGTACAGAATACAGTAACGGATGCTGTAAAGGATGTTAACAAGAGATTAAATTTGTGTTACCACTGGATAAAACAGTGTGTTACCAAAAGATAATGTGGGATGAGTTTAAAAGAAGTGCTAGGAAAAGTGAAGAACACATAACTAAAACATATGGCTGTTGTTCCAGAGACAGTAGAATCTTGTAGTCCAGAGATAGCAGTGTTATAAACACGACTGGAGTGGATGATTTATCTTAAAATCAGATTTTATAATATTTATTGAATGCACTTTACATCCAGATTGCAATCAAATAACATAGATTAAAAAATGTTTTCAATTCTATATAGGCCAACGGACTGTAAAAACCTTGTTCAATAATTTCACTACTATTACATTACCCTCAGAGCCGATCTGATCACTCTGCCTCATGCATGCACATAGACGCATGCCTGAAGAGACACACAGAAAAAAAAGGACAGAGGGAGAAGGCTTCCAATAAAAAGAGGCTAGACAAAGCCAGAGGGGAAACCAGAGTGAACGTCGGTGTAGCTGCTGGATGTATTCTTTCTCTTTGTGATTGAGACATGAGGTAGGTGGATGGCGTTGGAAGTCGAGATTTTCTTCTCCATGTGTGACTTATCAAGCCGTGTATGCATTTGTTTTTTAGGGGTGTGGCTTTGGAACAAGGGCTAAATGTAATTGGATTTTTTCAACAACTGGCTTATACACTGGTTCCTATAAAATCACCAACCCCAGCTTCGAGTTATGAAAGATAAGCTTTGTGCTACTGAGAGTGGTGTTGCTGAAATATAGTCATGGGGTAACTGAGTTGTAACTAGAATTCCTGACACATACGTATTGTGTAACTAAGGTTGTGACTAAGGTTATCTAGACATAAGCTTAGTGTAATGTAGACTTAAAGGAACACTATGTAGTATTCATTCATTCATTCATTCATTCATTCAGTGGGTCCGAAGCCTACCCGGAATTACTATGTAGTATTTATACCTTAAAACTACAGTTTCTAAATGTTTGTGGTGTTCCACTGAGCTGTAATAGGGAGAACAGAGCCTCTGTGGCTGCTACGGCAGGTCCTCTGCTGGTTTACTGCACTAAGCAATGTCTGAATCACAGGGCCGAGGACTCTTGCTAGAAATGTGTAACACTTTATGGCACACATCTCCTAGCTACAAGAAGAATCTAGCTCAGTATTCCCTGTATGGGCATTATATGGCAGAGGGAGGAGAAAGAAAGTGAGAGAAAATGAATACAAGAGTTAATACTGAACTGAATTTACAGAGTAGAGTGAGCTGAAACAGACATGAGGACACAAGTTAGGGTAGTAAGGATTTGTTGCCCTTTTTCATGTGTTGTGGTGTTAGTTAGTTTTGTTTAGGAAAGTATTATAATCAGATTTTCGAAAGTTACTGTGCAGTGAGACACAGTGGCTGCTAACTTTAGCCAGATTAGCTTATGTTCTGGTAATAAGTGCTTTTCTCCGCCTACTGTGTCAATAAAATAGCTAAAGTTACACTTTCTGTTGGTGGAACCCAAGCTTTGTTGACAACAAATGGTTAGAATCTGGTTTTGAGCATTACTGATGAACGAGGGCGAGTGGTAGTGCCTGCTAACTTTAGTCGGACTAGCTCACTTTTTAGCATATATAGCTCAATTTTTAACATATATTCTGGTAATAAGTGCTTTTTCTGTCAGTGGTTATAATGGCTAGAGTACCACCAAAGTTACACTTTATTGCTGTAATAACATGGTCCAGTGTGTATTATGAGTGAAGTATGTGTTTTATCATGCAGTTAATATAAAACTGGTATTGCTAAGAAATGAGGTTACTGTGACTAAATCTAGCTATTAGAAATATGCATGTAACAAAATGTAAAGCTAGTGTTACCAAGACTGTGACTGACAGATATAAAAGCTGTTAGATAAAGATAAAGGCTAAAGGCTAACGTCAGAAAAAGGACAAAAGTACCAATTTCCCAGTTCTACATTTTCCCCTACAACACAATCTGCTCTGGCACCTGGAGTTGTGATTGAGTTCCTGGGAGATGTCGTCCACCATGTCGTTCTCCGATGCCTCGTGTGCCATGGCCTTGCAAAGCTTACACGCCACCAAAGCTTTGGCCATTGCCTCTTCACCATGCTGCCAAAAGAAGAGTGCCATCTTCTGTCTTTTCATCAGCACTGCCCACACCATCAGTTCATGGAAGGGGAAGGGGAAGTGGTTGATCTCTGGATCATCTAGGTCTATGTCCACTTCCTCTTCTCGCTTTCGCGTGGTCTTTTGGCGCCCTCGTCGAATCGGCATGTCATCCTGTTGTAGAAAGTAAAGTCACAGGACTAAAGCCAGTTTTGTAGTTGGCTTCAACAGTTTAACAAGTGCAGTACCAAAGAAAGCCAGAGACCACTCATTTGCTTATTTAATTTCCACTTAAAATAATTGTTTAACGTATTAATGAACACATAACTACATCAACGCTTCGGATTCTTGTATTTTCTGAAAAAGCAACCAACATCAATCAATGAACATTTGAGGTGTGGAAAATATCTCTGCAGATTTCTTTTGAAAAAACAAAAAACATGAAAGTTAAAAAATAAAGTGAAAATGTGGAAACAATGAAATACTGATAACATGACTTTACATTTAGGTATTGATACAATATATGCAGATTTTGTATTCATGTACTTAAAGTACTTAATTGCACTTATGACTGGAAATTTTCACATTAATGTACATGCAGTAGCTGGAGTAATAGACATACATTTGCATGCAATAATTTTGGCATCCCCCACTCAAACGATGGGGGAACAGAAACAGTTGCATATCTGTAAAGCATGTGTTAATATTAGATCAGCCCTGGATTTGGTGAAATGGACATGATTACACAGAATGATTAATAACTGTTTTGTAAATGTTTTTGCATTCGTACATGCATAAATATATGGTGTGAGGAAAACATGAGTGTTTTCTCGCTGTACACTGTGTGGGCTGGCATTTGAAAAAACAGCAGGAAATCGTACAGAACATGGCCAACATTGGGGGAGGGGAGTTAAAAAGAGAAAAACACATACTCACCTCCATTCCGAGCAGCTTCAGGGCCTTTGGCTATGAATGATGACAACAAAAAGTGGCATTTAGGAACACAGCCAAGCACGCTTTCTGCATACTCAAATGAACCACAGCCTTAGATCCCACCCACCCAACACACTCAATCCTCAACACATACTCTCTCTCTGTGAGAAGACAAATCAACGCCATGGGTCAGAAAGCACTCACTGAGAAATGGAAATAGATACAAAAGAAGATTACAGCCTGTAGACATTGAACCAGTATGAGATGTGAGATAACATACCCTGCTCTCACCGTATATCCTATTCACGACATATATTCTTGCTTTAAGAGAAAAAACAACTTAATGCTATGGCTCAGAAAGTATGAGGAGTGGTCAAGAAACCCTCATTGGCAAAAGGAAACATACAAAAGAAGATTTGCAGTAGAACACCCGATTCTTCCACATACTTTATTCTTGCTCACTTCTAACTAGCACACTCATTAGATCACCGTGGGTGACCCCGGTGTGTCTGTGCGAGGCAGCGAGAGCGTGTTAAATTGAGATGTATCTGCGTTAAAAGCAGAGCATGTGTGCATAATGAACAGATGAGCTAGCATGTGCGCTGGGAGCTTTGCACAGGAAAATCTGGAGCAGCTCTCCTGTGCCGCTTCTAATATCTCCCATCTATTTTAGGCTTCCTAGCTTGGGCAAAGGCCCGCATATATGTTTATGTTTGATGTTGACTTGTGTGTGTGTGTGTACTATTTGCAAGCACTGGAAAACCAAGGGACATTGGTGATGCTGAGATGATGTACATAAGATGGCCATTGTGTGACTATTAGATGGACTTAGCAACTTTATGAAGCCCTACATGTAGTTTATCAAAACTGACCCAGAAACAAGCCGACAACCTACTGCATTTCTTCCTTTTTATAGCCTCCTTTGAGCCAGATTAAGTTAGCATGGTGAAACACTTTCTTTTAAAGTCACCTAAATTCTAGGAACTAATCCCAAAGTACACAACATGGCCAAATATTTGTGGACACAGCATTGAATATTTCTTAGGAATAAAAGTTATTGATAAGAATTGTGTCCCACTTTAATGCAGCTATAGCCTATGTCCTTCTTTGATGGTTTTATGTCAGATGCTGGAACATTGCTCTGAGGATTTGATGGCGTTTAGGCTGATAAGCATTAGTCATACACACACCACAGGGAAACACACATGAATCTTCCTCAATTCCTTTAAAACAAACAATGGAAATTTTAACCTTTTTGGGTCCGGTAAAATATAACAATAACTCTGTTTACTTGGTCATTTAATGGTTGAAAGACGCTATGTTTCTAGACCCTGGCAACGCTGTGGGTTTGGATTATTTGTGATGGGACAGAGGGCGAGGTCAGAAGCAGGACCTTGGAAGGTGGGATCACAGACTGGGCACTTCTCAAAGAGAACATACTGCTTCAGCAATGCTACGAGAGGCAGCAATGTTTTAGCTTTGACAGTTTCTTTAATCTATGATCACACACCCTGGATATGTTATGACTAATAACAGTAAATATCTTACAGATTGCTCCTTTAAAGTAACATTTCAAGGTATTTTTTATAAAAGTTATGTTGAAAAAAACATATAAATGATATGACTAAAATTTAAAATGAACTTAAACTAAACAAAAATCTAAAAGTAAAAACACTGGGCTAATATGAGACTAAAACTAATACACATTTTAGTCAAAAGTCTAAGACTAACACTGAATCAAAGTCAGCTGCCAAAATGATCAATGAATATGTTCTGCCACTCCAGCTCATTCCAAAGATATTGGACTGAGAATCACAACTCCAGAAAACAGTTCCACTACTCCACAGTCTAATGCTGAGGGCTTTTATAGCCCCCTCTTACTCACACTTTGCAATGGGCATAAGGACTTTAAGCTGCTGCAACTCACTGTACCAGGTTGTTATAGTGTGTTGGATGATGTACTATTAAGTGTTGCATCAGATATTTATTTACGTTGGTCTAAGTCATTTAAAAACTGCTGGGTTGATATAGGCTGATGTAGCCCAATGTGGCTCACATTGTGTCATTCATCAATTCAAGAAATATTAGCATGGTTGATCTTCTCATATCTACGGTTAAATAGCTACCTATTATGAACACAAACACATCCCTGTGCCAACATAGAGAGTTTATGACAACAGCACAGATATGGATCAGTTTAGTGTTTCATGTGCTGACTGTGACTTTTCAGCTGTGATTCCAGAGCTTCAGGGGTTTTATGCAACAGATCCATAGCTGATGTGTTTGCTGATGTTACCTGCTCGCCTCAATCAATATGACCCCAGTGTGAGTAACCCCCAATCCGCCTCCATAGAGATACATCAATTTCATATAAATATTCCTGCCCCATGTACCTGGGGCCACATCTGAGCCACAGTGTAAATAATTTTCACAAGACCCAATCTCTGATCTGTGGCGGCAGCTGGGAAAATTCCTCGCTGTTGGCAGATAATTTGCTTTAAGGGGATCAGGCAGAATGTTATCACATATTCTGTTTGGACTCTCTGAGCAGAGATGAGACAAGGGAAGGATTTGTTTTCACCTTGATTCGGGAGGTCTGCTGTTCGTTTTCAGGGATTACATGTCTTAAAATCTCTTAAGTACCACGACAATTGTTACTGAAACAAAAAGACACTTTTCTTTATAGATTCATTTACTAAACTTCTGAACTACAGTTGACGACTGTAGACCATGAGAATTTTGTGATAAGGATGTGAAACAAAATGCACAATGCTCTTTTATTTGTGACAAC
The DNA here is from genome assembly GCF_029633855.1 of Hoplias malabaricus. Classification (NCBI taxonomy): domain Eukaryota; kingdom Metazoa; phylum Chordata; class Actinopteri; order Characiformes; family Erythrinidae; genus Hoplias; species Hoplias malabaricus. The sequence goes on from NC_089820.1 coordinate 4,430,062, forward strand.
AACATTTTACCAATACATAAAATATGATGGAGGTACAATTGAGATTTGGCGTTCACAAACTTTTGGCTATACAGAGTAGCTCTTCCTCCATTTTGGATTGGCAGCACTGCCTCATGAAGCCCCATAGCTTCAAAAATTAAATAGGCCATAACTGTTCTAATTTGTCAAATCTGTAATATACACCTGAAGGGTCAGTTTCCCATAGCAGGACTGAGCCTAATCTTGAACAAAATCTTTCTCCCAGGAGACATTATCTATTGAGAAAAAAGTGAACCCACTAAGAAAAATCAAGACATTTGACATATTAGAATCCCCCCCCAAAATGAATACAGTGCAAGCAATGTTCATAAACACTTATTCATGAGATTTACATTCTTACCCTCTTAGGGCCAAACAGATTGTGGTAGAGGGTCCTAAATCTCTTCCGTGTATAGTTGCAGCGATAGGCTCCACCCATCAAGTACTCAATGACCAACCCGATATCAATCAGGCTGATGCGATAGTCTGGTGGCAGGTTCCCCTGGAGATAAAGAGGTTACTCAGCCCTGACTGGACATTTTCAGCAAGAAATGGCTATGAAGCTGCATCAGATTCATGCGTTCACATCAAACACACACACACATACATTCTCTCTCTTACATGCAAGCACACACTCTGACGTATCGCTAAAAGGACTACGAAGATAAGGGACTGGCTGATTCACCTTGAGGTAGATCCAACTGAACCCTGGATATTCTTGCTTGGAAAGAACACACAAGGTAAGTGAGACAAAATCGAACGCTAGGGACCCGGAGACAAACACACAAATGCTGCAATAAACACCCCACTAGCACACAAACGCTCCACTAAAACACCCCTCTAGCACATAAATGCTCCAGTAAGACATTAAGACCCAACAATACAAAAAACACCCAGCTAAAATGCAAAAAAATAAATCAAATAATATAAAATAAAACACCTACAATGGCACAAACAGCCTGATAAGAGTGTGAGGGCAATCAAATATTTGGTTCCTTTCATTTTCTAGCATTTAATATACTTCCAGTGCATTCAATCTCCACACATAACGGCTCTTACACAATAATTGAGCTTGTAATGTCTGGACAAGGGAGGGTTGAGTGTATAACCTGAAGTAAACTATACGTCTCTGAAGCATGGTGGTGGGAGCATCATCTGTGCTGCATATCTGCCCATAGTTCTGGGGCATTTAACACCATTAAAAGAAACATAAATGGAGTGATGTGTTGGGAGAAACAGAGGAGAACCGAATCTTCTCAGCCAAGAAACTGAATCTGGGGAGAAAATGGATGTTTCTATAAAACACTCACCTCGAACAGGCAGCAGAAGTACTCCGGACTGTGTTCTGATAAAAGAAAAAGTGCTTGCGCCTAGCAAATACTCTGACTTGAACCTCACAGAAAATAAGGGGAGGAATTCAAATGGTGAGTTGACCAGAGGGAGCCTGATCATGTGGTTTACATAGAGGAATTATGAATTATGTATTATTATTATGTATTATTATTACTAATACGTTTTGCTCATATTTATATATGTATAATGCCAAAAGGCCAAAATTAAATTGTCAGAACAGGAAGCATATTAAATAAGAAAAACAATACTTTCTGGAATGTTGTTTCCCCTTACTGTACAAAACATAGCTAAAATACTACTAAACACAAACACCAGGCAAAAATGCCAATACCCCACTATGACACTAGAAGCACAAAATGCAGAGAAATGTCCATCACCAATCTGAGCGCTGGGTCCACTGGGGTCTTCAGCGGGAGCTAATTTCTCAGCTCAGGGAGAAGCAATAAACACTGCCGATGGCAGGAAACAAGTGGATGGCGGAAACATGGAGCACTGCTGGAATCGAACATGCTGAATATTTTGTACAAACATGCTGTAATAGATTTAGCAAATCTGGCCTCCAGCACTGACAGGGCTAAATGAGATGTTTTATTCTTGCAAAGCAGAAATAAAAAATAAATAAATACATAAAAGAAAGGAAGTACAATTGATGAATTTAAGACAAGTCCAGTCCCAAATAAACTTGGGACACTGTGTGAAATGCTAAAAACAAAAGGCTGCATTACGAAATATTCCAAAAACATCTTAAGTAGGTCATGTAATCATGTTACGTATAAAAGCAAAATCCAGTAACAGCCGAATTTGTTCTGAGTGAGAATGGGTCGAGGCCCAAGTAAAAAGTTAAAAAAGGGCCAGTAACTCAGTAGTTTAAGTGCAATGTGTGGTTCAAATCAAATCAAGTGAAATCTTATTCCATGCTAGCAGAATGCTGCTCTACTTCCATGAACAATAAAAAAAGTACAACATTTGTGTATATATTTTTTATTATTTTAATGGAATTTAGTAGATACTGCTTTTTGATTTCACTAGTGTTTCACACACTCTTCCTACTTTTTAAATTGGAGTTTGTAGAGGACAGGTCCCCCACTCTAATTAGCAAGTCTGCAAGCAGTAACCAACCTTAGCATTAAGCCAGCTGTGGCCAGAGCTGCAGTTACACAATGATATCTGACACAGTTGTCCCTGTTTGGCATCCACATCTATGACATATTTGTTCCACTAGCAGTCGGACGCATCATCAAGTTTCTGTGCCAATATTAAAAGCAGCTATCATAAAGCAAACATTGATTGTTTCAAACAGGCTAATTACTTTTGCCGCCAGCAGAGGAGCATATATGATCTCAGACAGACTGGCCTTCACTTGCCCCAGAGGGTTCAGGCTCGGCTGAACATATGCAAACTCAATCAATACCGAAGGATACATTTGTTTTGGAAAGACTTGAGGAATAAATGAAACTTCATTATGGGGACATTTTATTGGGCTTCAAAAAGTATCTGCCCTGAGAGGAAGCATTTTTTTTCGGAAGGATGTTTAATTGTTGGTATGTGTTGTCATATAGACATAGCTATGTTTTCACTGACTGACAAAATATATACTGATGCACTCTTTAGTGTAGCCCTACACTAACTGACCACTGGATTAGGAACACCTACCTTGTATCTCCAATCACTGTCCAGTTTATCAGCTCCACTGACCATAGAGGAGCATTTTGTAGTCCACATGTTTCTCTGCATACTTTCTTATTCCCATTTCACCCTGTGGTTAGGACCCCCACAGGACCCCCACAGAGCAGGTATGATTTTGGTGGTGGATTATCCTCAGGGCAGCAGTGACACTGACGTGGTGGTGGTGTGTTAGTGTGTGTTCTGCTGGTACAAGTGGATCAGACAGTGTTTAAACCATTCAGTGTTACTGCTGGACTGAGAATATTCCAACAGCTAAAAAAATAATCCAGCCAAAAGTGTCCTGTGTCCACTGATGAAGAACTAGAGGACGACCAACACAAACGGTGCAGCCACAGATGAACTACTGTCTCTGACTTTACATCTACAATGTGAACTAACTGCTGTGCCAGATCCACTCATACCACAACAACACACACTGTGTCACTGTAGCACTGAGAATGATCCAGCACCCAAATCATACCAGCATTGCGGTGGTCCTGTAGGTCATGGCCATTGAAGACCAGGGTGAAAGTGGATAAGAAACTATGTAGAGAAACAGGTGGACTACAGTCTGCAATTGTGGAACTACAAGGTGCTCCTGTATAGTCAGTGGAGCTAATAAAATGAACAATGTTTGTTTTCCAAGTAGGTGTTCCAAAAATGATATATACATATACTACATATCATTATGCTAAGACATTTGTCAGAAAGATAACCAGACCTCTTTCATATCAACATCTATCTATCTATCTATCTATCTATCTATCTATCTATCTATCTATCTATCTATCTACCCATCCATTCATTCCTTCATACATCTATCTAGCTTCTTAGTCCTGGTTTTGGAGAAACCACATACTGTTATCAGTTATAATCCCACCTGCTAGTTTTGCATGATAGGGGGGACCCAGCTGCCAGGTGGGATTGGCCTTGACTAAAACTTAGAATTAAAATCCAATATCAAAATAAAAAGAGAATCAAATTAGCAAGAGGGTCAATCTATGGAGCTGAACTGAGTGGGTGGCTCCATTCAGGTTTGAGGCAGACTAGCACTGGGAGTGTACGAGGGCGATGTTACGAATGTCTAGCGAAGTAGCAAAAAAAAAAAAAAGCAACAGGAGTAACCGCAAAGTTAGGCGCCAGTGTCCCGACAGTGATTTCTGAAGCAGGCTGTAGGTGCACTAATTAGGACTGGGAAACCATTCTCCTGAGCTTTGAGGAGTCAAAAGGCAGGAAGGAGAGAATGACTCGACTCTTTCACAGATGAAAATGGACAAAGAGTTCAAGCAGGGAGGATTCATGCAGAGACAGAGGAGACATCTAATTAGGCGACTCCATCCCTCAAGTGAAGCTGGCAAGCCATCTAGAGAGTTGTGGACTCTCACGAAAGTGAAAATAAATAAATTAATAAGAAAAAAATCTAAAACTCTAGCAGCTACACACGCACACATACTCAAACATACACACCCACACATTCATGCACCCACAACCGTTCTTTCCCGTTCTCACAAACAAGCATGCACTGAGACGTCATACCTTTTTCACATCTCTGACGAGGTGATACAGGGTGTTAGAAGGTCCGTGCCTCTATTAGTACCAAAATAAATAAACATGTTTCACATTAGGAATGGCCCCAGAACAGCAGATGAACTGTGTTTACATCTAAGGTTACATCTAAGCAGCTGACTGATGATCCAAAACTAATTGTAATCGTAAGGCTCATTTCCTTTATGTACATATATTAACACATCCATACCATCAATGCCCATATACTTCTAGCTGTCCTTTATTTTGGAGTGGATGTTTATCAATCTTTTAGCAATATATATATTGACGAAAGAGCAGGAGAATGTGTCAATGCATTCGTTAAGAGTTTCCATAAAGGAAAATGTGCTGCAAAAGCATGTGCATTGATTTGTTCTGTTCTTGGGAGTAATACTGTATCCAAAAGTATGTTTGGTTTGGTTTAAATAATTTAAAGATGGTGATGTCAATGTTAGCGATCATAAACGTACTGTATTAATACTTAGTTTTTGGTTATTTTTTGTTGAATAAAATCACGACTTTCATTTTTAATAGTACACAAAATTTATCATAAAATGACCAAAATGCAGGAGAAAAGCCTTGAATTAAAATGTTCAATTATGCAAAATCTCTTTAACACTTATTAATAAACCTTATAATTAACACTATGAAAAATGTCATTAAGAAACAAATGCTAAAGAAAAACTGTTGAAATCTCAGACAAATCCAAAATGCAGAAAAATAAGCATATACATAAAACATATACAAATCAAAACTCTCCACATCACTGCAAAGGACCTCTAGGAAGATTTGGCTGGTAAAAGAATTGTGATGCAAAGGCATCATAAAGGCTGTTAATATGCTTTCAAAGACAGAACTTTTGTTTTTAGGGCCAATTGAGTACCTTAAATAAGGTGAAAGAAAGAGAGTTACTACCTTCTGAGTCCTATGATAATAGCCTATAGGCTATGTATTTACACATAGACTCTTGATATATATTCACTAAAAGTGCTTTGAAGATCTGAGAGTTCCTGCAGTCTGTTACCGTATTGTAGAGTTCCTCCAGCCTGGAAAGTGTGAGGAATCGGTGCATGCTCACGCCGTTCTCAATCAGCAGCTTCACAAAGTCCACACGGTCCAGCACCAGAGCATCCAGCATGGCCTGCTCCAAAGAGCCTACCTGGACACCAAGAACACACGTACAAACACAGACACATCAGTGGCCTGGAGCTGTGATTCTGTCTGAACTCTAGGGGAACACACACCAACACACACTGCACAAGGGGCCTTGGGCTATTTGTGTCAGCCGTCTCAGAAAGCACAGAAGACATAGACCTAACCATCCAGCAGTAAAGGGGTCAGAACCTATGGCCAGTACACAGCTACGGAAAAATTGGTCCTGCAGTAGTTATACGCAGGGAAATGGTTCCAAATGTACAATATGGCAAATTAATAGAGCATGGTTTATCTTATCTGTAAATTGCTTTGAGCAGTATTAGGTAGGTCAAGATTCCATCACAAGGAGTTCTGACATCCAGAGTTTTACCAGCGTAAAGTTCAAAATCCAAGATATGGGGCGGTGTTAGTTCATTAATAACACTTAATTAATTCATTAATCTGTGAAGGCACCATCAACTTTGAAAAATATATTTACATTCTGGAGCATCATAGGTTACCTTCTAGATGACATCTTTTTCAAGGACTTCTACACGTCTTGATGACAAAACAAAGCCTCGTTCTGCATGTTACACATTAATTGCTGCATAATTAGAAAGCGCAGGTATTAGACTGGCCTTTCTACTGCTGAAGTCTTTGGTGTAATATATGATAAGGAATGCCTTGTACAGTTGCCCAACTGAAGGCTAGAATAATTAAAGAATGGCAATGTACTCTAAGTGTAGATATATTATACTGTATGCAAGCTGTTTTCCTCAGGCCCTGTTTTACTGCACCCTAAAAGACCAAGTGTGTGGTGTAAAGGTTGCTCACAGGCCACTGCTGTCCATAGATGAAGATCTGGCTTCGGGCGATGTCCACTCGATTCCAGGCCAGAGCAAGGCTCAGCTGGTCAGGGGCTGAAGCGTTGGCGCCTGAAAGGAGACCAGGGAATGGTCAGTAAAAAGAACAGTAACTGCAAGCTTAAGAATGAGTTTTAGCTAAGCCTATTTCTCAGCAATGCTCTGAGGACATCAAGTGGCTAATGACTTTTGGAGAATATTATTTATTTATTAAATATAATGATCTGTCTGGGTATTTGGGAACTCTGAAATGCATTATATTCCTGCTTGGATGGCTTTACTAATGAACAGAAATGAGCACCAAGTTGGGACTCCATGGGCTTGACAAGAGTATGAATTAAGGTCATATGCAAAATTATTGGCACCCCTGGTTAGATGTCTTGTTTGAAATCAGTATACTTCCTCTAAATTCTGTATATTTTACTGATTATTTGCATAGCATAGCACATTAGAAACAATATTATATGAACACAACATTTTATGTATTTTTCCCATTTTTAAAAATATCTTAAAAATGAGTAGAAAATGCTACTTTGTTCCCTAAAAAAAAAAAAAAAAAATGAAATGTCACTAGATCCAAACGTGTGCACATGGCCATCTGCACCTCTGTCATTTTGTTACTGCAATGGAGAAAGCACCTCCAGTGACAAGACTGAAGGAGCCCTTTAAGCTAATCTAGGGTGAGTGGCCATACTTTATATGGTCAGCCTCCAAAGCCAAAGATGCTGTGAGGGATTTGAAATCTTTGAGAAAAAGTCGCCGTAATGAGGCTGAGACAATGAATCTAGACTCGGATCACAGTCCAAGGAGGTAACAAGCTATTCAAAGATTCATCTTCCAGAGTGTGGCCTAAGCTTTTGGGCTGGGACTGAATCTTAAATGACTCCCCGTTGGAAATACAGTGCACTCTATGGAGCCATTATCTATATATTGCATTATAGTTGGCAGTCTTTTGGGGTTTTTGTAAATTTAAGGTAATTATACTCTGAAAGCAACACAACAAAAAATGGGGAAAAATTTATCGAATCAGTCATTTCATTCATTCACTTTTTCCTTATATTATAAGGGGTTCCTTAAATGAGCATGACTCCTACCCACAATAACATGACTTTAGTTGTGTATTCCAATTCCAATTTATTTCTCTCACAGTAGCTCAACAGCTGATTGGACTCGTGTCAAAATGAATAAGAACCCCCTGACTGCATGTATGTAATTCCCCTCATGGCATTTGCTCACAGCCCGTCTCAGGTCTGTAACAGCCTTTTCCAGTGCTGCAAATATCCCACAGTTCCTTAAAAACCACCCTATGTCTCTCATAACTCACTCTTTCAAGCCTGATATGTTTTTTTTTTTTTTGACCCTCATTTGTTGTCACACAGTCCATTAAATACACACTCACAGGGTTTTATCACCTCACTTTATTCTGAGCAAGGGATCAGCAGTAAAGGGAATTTATAGCAGAGCATCATGTGTCAGATAAAGAGAGCCACACCCATGGTGTGACAAAACACATACAGGACCTCATAGATATAGATTTTAAATAAATCTTTCAAGTCTCATTTTTAATGCAATATTAGTACTTTCTGTACATATCTATATATCTGTCCTGGTCAAAATCTATTCACATTATCCACAATTTAGCCATGGCCTATTCTATTAATTAGCTCCATTACAGAATACTATTCAAATGGTAGTCATTTTCAACCCAGTGAACTCTGGCTACTGAACCGCTTCCATTGAGGATTCTTAGAACGTTGGTGTTTAACCAGTGAACTGACCTGTGCCATTTTTGACGGAAATCAAGGATGCATCATCAGTTGAGGGAGTTGCAGGATTGTTTGTTTCAGCTTTGCTATGGTTGAATGATATATAATATATGAATGATGTATGATACATGTGTAAATGACACTGAGTATTTCTATGAATGGTACCCGAACTGTCTTGCTCATCTTGTAAACATTGAGAACAGAGGAGAAACGTAGCCTAAAAGAGAACGCGCCTCCAGTGGTGCTGACCACATCCTCGGAAAACACACAGTTTTGCTATATCAGAATTACACAGACCCATCTGGTTCACTGTTTTTATCCAGTACATGACAATATAACATGCTGCAAACGAGGCTGTTTTTAGCTAGACATGCCCATGGACGTCATTACGGTTTGAGGAATTAATTTTCTGGTCCAGGAACTTATTTATGTTTGTGGAAATGTGCCAAATTGTTCAAAATTAGGTTTGCTAATGAGAATGGAACGTGTTCCTTGTTGCTGGAAAAGGACTATTGGAAAATACAGGGTGAGCCATTTATATGGATACACCTTAATAAAATGGGAATGGTTGGTGATATTAACTTCCTGTTTGTGGCACATTAGTATATGGGAGGGGGGAAACTTTTCAAGATGGGTGGTGACCATGGCGGCCATTTTGAAGTCAGCCATTTTGGGTCATGTGACACATCAAACTTATTGGGAATTTCACAAGAAAGTTTTAACGTAACTTTATTATTTCATGAGTTATTTACAAGTTTCTGACCACTTATAAAATGTGTTCAAAGTGTTGAACTGTGTTGTGTTGGATTGTCAATGCAACCCTCTTCTCCCACTCTTCACACACTGATAACACCACAGTAGAAAGGCTAGCACAGGCTTCCAGTATCCGTAGGTTCAGGTGCTGCATCTTGTATCTTCACAGCATAGACAATTGCCTTCAGATGACCCCAAATATAAAAGTCTAAGGGGGTCAGATCAGGAGACCTTGGGGGCCATTCAACTGGCCCACGATGACCAATCCACATTCCAGGAAACTGTTCATCTAGGAATGCTCAGACCTGACACCCATAATGTGGTGGTGCACAATCTTGCTGGAAAAACTCAGGGAATGTGCAAGCTTCAGTGCATAAAGAGGAAAACACATCATCATGTAGCAATTTCGCATATCCAGTGGCATTGATGTTTCCATTGATGAAGAGTGGCCCCAATTTCTTTGTACCCCATATACCACGCCATACCTTCAAGATGTGCAGCACCTGAAACTACAGATACTGGAAGCCTGTGCTAGCATTTCTCCTGCGGTGTTGCTATCAGTGTGTGACGAGTGGGAGAAGAGGGTTGCATTGACAATCCAACACAATGAGCAGCACTTTGAACACATTTTTAAGTGCTCAGAAATTTGTAAACAACCCATGAAAGAATAAGGTTACGTTAAAACCAAGCACCATTGTTTTTCTTGTGAAATTCCCAATAAGTTTGATGTGTCACATGACCCTCTTTCCATTGAAAAAACAAAAGTTGGATCCAAAATGGCCGACTTGAAGATGGCCACCATGGTCATCACCCATCTTAAAAAGTTTACCCCCTCCCATATACTAATGTGCCACAAAAAGGAAGTATATATCACCAACCATTCCCATTTTATTAAGGTGTATCCATATAAATGGCCCACCCTGTACATATGAACATTATAGCACATTACAGCACATTTGATTTGGAGAGTTCAACATGTTTAGTGGAGAACATTTCTGATTTTGCTGTATTGCTGCTGCAGTTTTTCAACCCCTCAGTGTCACTACTGGACTGAGAATAATCCAACAATGCAAAATATCAATCCAACAGTGTCCTGTGCTGAAGGACTAGAGGACGAGCAACACAACATGTAAAGCAACTGATGAGATACTGCAACTTATGAGATACTGTTGACTGATGAGTTTCTGTCAAATCAGAATAACTCTTTTCATTCCCTTTAGAAACACAAAGCTTTAAGGCGACCACCTCCCAAACTGCCACAGAAGGCCACAGTGTCCAAACTTAATGGCTACTGTATGGGAAAACTGACTTCTATATCTTGAAGTGCTTTGAGTCAAATCACAATTCACCAAAACACTGCAGTTCATGTAAAGCCAAAATAGACCTAAAGAAGATATGATCTTATAAGCCCTTCATCTGCCTCTGCTATGTGTCAGAATGGTCTTCATCGGCTTCAGTTTGGTGTTCAACACAGTCATCACTCATCAACTGATTTGTAAGCTGAACCTCCTGGGTCTCAATACCTCTCTCTCTGTAAATGGATCTTGGACCACCTCACTGAGGGGCCAGAGACAGTATGAATCAGCAACAAAAGCTCTGAAAGAATCATACTGACAACAGGTGTACCACAGGGCTGCATGCTCAGCCTAATGTTGTTTACCAATGCTGACCCATGAATACACTGCCATATCCAGCACAAATCACATAAACAAGTTTGCAGATGACACCACAGTAGCGTGCCTCATTAGCTGCAATGATGAAACACCCTAAAGAATGGAGGTAGAATATCAAACAGACTGGAGTTCATCCTGACCACTCTCGCATTTCCATCAACATTACAAGAGTGGAGAGAGTCAAAAGCACCAGGTTTCTTTACATGCCTTTCAAAGATGACTTAACATGGACAACCAGGACACTTGCACAAGCCAAGAGACAGCCCAGCAGTGTTTGCACTTTCCTCAGTGACTGAAAAAGGACAATATTTCTCTTCCATCCTCTGTACAATCTACAGAGGCACTAATGAGAATTTTTTGACCAACTGTATATCCATTTGCTTCAGAAACTGCCATGCCACTAATGGCAAAACAGAAGATTGTGCAGATAGCAGAGTACATCAACAGAATCTCTCTACCCTCCCTTGAAAACATTTTCAGATTCTACTGCATCCACAAGGCCTCAAGCATTGTAGCTATCCCCACTCACCTTTCTCCTCTACCTTCTGGTAAGAGGTTCTGCAGCAACAGCATCAGATCCTCCAGGCTGTGTAACAGCTTGTTCCCTGAGGCTGATAGACTTCTTAACACTGTGCTGTGACCAGCCACACCCATCATAATATCAACTTACACCTCAACAGCGAGAAAAGCTCGCTTTTTTAGCTAAGCTAGAGTACAGTGTTAATTTCTTTAATAAGAATTATGACAAAAAATGTTTTTGTTGATGACTTACTTTTTAACAAGGGAAATGAGAACTGAGAATAAATAAAATAAACGTTAAAAAATAAGAAATATGACCAAATGTATTACACTATTTGTCAACTAATAAAAAGTAAACAATAATGTGAAAGACTGAAATAATTGAAAACAAAAAATCGAACACACTCTGGAGGGGGCACCAGTCCTTCGCAAGGAGGTACACATTCACTCACACCTATGGCCACTTTTGAGTCGCCAATCCACCTACCAACATGTGTTTTTGGACTGTGTTTGGTTCTTTGGAAACCGGAGAACCCAGAGGAATCCCACGCGGACAAAGGGAGAACACCCTTCTGACTACATAAGTTTTAACATTTCTTAAAGTGTAAAGCTTGCACCTGGCTACAGCACATGAAAATTTAAGGAGGCTTTCACATGACAAGCCGCATCGCCGCTTCGCAACGCGACAAAGTGGCAAAATCTACGCAGTGCACACCAGTCATGGTACTTCAATGGTAGAGTAAAGTGGTGCCTCTCTCCGTAGAAAAACAATGGCATTGCCAGCGCAAAACAGTTTTGCCGCGTATCATGTGAATATGTTTAAGGGATTTTAGAATAGTACTGTCACATTTGTTATGAGACCACAACATACAATTAGCAAGCAAGTCATACCATCCGTTGAAACTGTGTTACTTTACTGGAACCCTCTGGATAAAAGCATGTACGAATAATTGCCTGGGTTACCAGGCATGAACTACAACCTGCATACAAATAAGCATAACTGGATTTGTGTCTTTTTTCCCATGTGAATAGTTTAAGCCAATTCCTTGAAATTGTCCATAACCCACAGCATGGCAAACCCTAAAGTCACATAAAACGCAAGTGGCTCAGAGGGTCAATAACAGTGTAATCAAGTGTATGGGGGTATTCCATGTCGACTCTTTTTCTACGTGATAACATCAGGTTTTATGAGTCAGTTGCCAACAGTAATGCAGCCTTGGCTTCTGTAGAGCATGTTCTAGTCATTAGAAGAATGATGGAGTTAATGAGGGATAGAGAGAGAGTTAAAGAGAGAGCATGACAGGGAGAGGTGAGGGGAGAGAGATAGAGAGAGAGTAAGCAAATTGCTGTTCAGATGTGTGCTATGAATTATGCAGGAGCCATGCTGCTCCTCAGGATGATGCCTGCGGCGCTCCCATAGAAAAGGCTCTGCAGAATTCCCATCTACTGGGAGGGATTTAGGAGCTGGACACGGCAAAAGGAAAAGAGGCAGAGCACTTAATCATGCTCAAAGACCATGTCCCTGTCTATTGGATCAATGTTGGACACAGAGGAACTGAAGCATTTCACAGTGACCTTTGAGGGAATTGTGAATGACCACTGTACTGTGCTGACAATGAGTGTCCAAAGAAAATCAAGTGTGCAAAGTTGTTTATAAGTTCAACTAAGACAAGTTTGGCATCTCAAGGTTGCTTCTTTAGTTTTGTGAAACGGTTGCAAAACGAATGTCCCAATGTTTGAAGACACAATTTATCATTTGTAAATTTAGCTACTTTAAAGTTTACTTACTGTGGATTTATTCTTCTTGGATAATGTTCATAGATACGCGAACTAAAATACGTTTAATATGTTTAATGTCAAATGAAGGCTAGTGAGGTGTATGGCCTATTGTGCAGCAGTGGAGATTTATTCTCCAAAGTGATGGAGGACAATTTAAGACTTTTGTAGACAGAGCAACAAATTGTATAATATCCATACCTGACTAGGACAGTGATAAAAATTGAATAAAATAATTAAGGCTTGTCAGCAACAGTAGAAAGTATATTTAACCTTAAAATGACAGCTTCAAAATCATTGTGATGATCAATAATAGTGAGAATAGAGCCTCTGTTGTTGCTACTAGGCTTGGCACTGCAGAAATGGCACGATGTAACATTTGGAGGACAGTAGGAAAAAATCTCTCCCTTCCTCCTCCCCCACTTGATTTCAGGGCAATGCTGTAAAAGTGAATTACACTCTGCAACTGCAGGGGGTGCCCAGGAGCAAACGTACCAAATCTTACCTGTTATCTTAGTGTTTCTTTAAATTAGGGCCTTTAAATAATTAACAAAAAAAAGGAATACTATGGAAATCAAATTCTCACAGAAATGTTCCAACATATTGTGCAAAGCCTTTTTAAAGCAACACTAGGTTTAAATTTACCTTAAAATTTTAACTTCAAAATAATTGTGATACTATACTGACCTGTAATAATAGTTCTGTACAAGAACTGACAATAGTTCTGTACAAGTGGATTACAGTGTGCAACTGTAGGGGGAGCCCAGGAGCAAAAATACCTAATCTCATCTAATATTCATTTAAAAAAAAGCAAAGAAAGAGGCTCTAGGAACAAATTTTTCTCCATTTGGGAGCCAGTTCTTACATATTTGGACAAACTCAAATTTCTACATGATGCTGTTTATTTAAAATCATGTTCTGTTTTGACATCTTATATTTGCATAGTACAAGATTTTTTATTTATTATTATTATTATTATTATTATTATCATATCACTTATTTATTAATATGTTTTCCTCAGCATATCTTATTTTTGAATATATTTGTATTTATGTATTTGTATATTTGGGCACATTTACGGATTTGCACATTATCTGGATATTTTTTTTACCTCTCCTAATTATTTAATTTTATTTTTAATTCATTCTATTTGTTTATTTGGGGGGAGGGGCGGGGGGCATGAGGGAGGGAAGGGGTGGGAGTTCTATAAAAAATGAATACATTAAAAATTGGAACATGCTCCATTGTTAAAATATGACTTGTACTGTTATACAATTCCAAATAAAAATTATTTATAAAAAAAAAGCATAGAGGCCATTATTGAAGCAACTGGTGACACACTTTATTATTATTATTATTATTATTACCAATGATTTCAGAATATATTTTGGATAAGCAGGTGTCCAAAAACAGTTTGTTATGTAGTGTGCCTCTAAAAATAATCAGTCAGTTGTAAGATGCAGAATGTCAGAAAAGACATAGTCAAATCTACTGGAAAAGCTTAAAGGAGCAATCTGTAATACTGACACCAGTGTTTAAAATCAGATCTATAATACAGTTTCAAAACCATGGAGAGTGCTGTCTGCCTCCTCCCCCTTCTCCGAACAATAAACATATTTATACCAAAAATTGTTCATCATTTCACTAAAACATCTATCTATGCAAAAAAGTGAACATGCGGCTGCCATTTCCCTTTACAAGCCTTTGCTGTCCAAATCCACATTAAATATTTAGAATAACCAAGGCCGGTGTTACTTATTGATTTTCCCTTCCACCATAAATGTTGTTTAGGAGGCAGATCTTGTCCACAATTTCGTAGTCAAACATTTTGTTCCACCATCATGGAGAAGGGCAGTGGGGCTTTTTGGGTCAGGTAAAATATAACACTAACTCTGTTCACTTGGTCATTTAATGGTGGCGAGACACTGTTTGTAGACTTGGCCACATGCTAGACTGTGAAATGATAGGACGGATGGCGGGATCATATGAGCTCCGCTCTGTACTGGACATTCTCAAGGGGAATATACTGCTTTAACAATGCCGTGAGAGGCAGCAGTGTTTTAGCTTTCACTGTTTCCTTAATCTATGATCACACACCCTGCACATTTTGCATACTTGATGGTATGTCTTAGCCACATTAGCCTTATAGAGCCATCAAAGGTGCCCTTGCTGATCGACTACATCTGTGGTAAATGTGCCTTTAAGTGCATGTTCACGTTTCGTGGGCCTTGCAAATGTCTCCTTGCTTTGGAGACAGCTGAGGAGAGCGTTATTCCAGACCCCCTGCAGATGGGGCTGATAGAAGTGGAGAGATTACAGGGTGGAGATGGGGAGATGGTGGGATGCAGCGTTAACCTTCAGCGGAACTCATCACAGTTGCATTAACGCTTGCTGCTTGAGAGGGCTGCACATTGGACACTGGAGACCAGTTCAGTTCTAGTTTAGCATTTTTGCTGAGTACTGTACGAACACCTTGACCCAAGAGTGCTGTGTAAAGCCCTGTCCTGGCTTGCAGGCCTAGTTATAGCCATGTTACAGCTCTCAGGGGTGATGTAGCTGTCATATAGAACATACGGAGAACTAATGTAGCTCTGTCCTTGGTATTGCGGGTGTCAGAGAGATTAAAATATGTAGGTACAGGCTTTGTTAATTAATTGACTGAATGAAATAGAATAGAGCCTCTGCCATTGCTACTCTGGCGCAGCATTGCAGAAATTGCACTATATATACATTTTGGAGGAGGGTAGGAAAAAAAACTATCCTTCCCTTCCTCCTCCCTCTTGATTTGTGAACAGTGAATTCAAAGTGACTTATATTCTGCAACTGTAGGGAGAGCCCAAGAGCAAAAACAAAATGTTTACTTAGTGTTACTTAGAGGGCTTTTAAATAATTTTTAAATAATATCCCTGTAAACAACACAATCTAAATCACTTTTCCTATTTGAAAAGGTAAGTTTATTCTTCGCAGCTATATTTGCATCACACCGCGACCCTGAAATGGAAAAGCGGAAAAGAAGATGTATGTATGTATGTATGTATATTTGCATCATAGTGGATGTTCAGCTTGTTCAAACAGGTGAAGGTTTTTGATGGATATAAAAGACACACACATTACCTTTCAGTAAAGCTGTCAGGATTGCCAGGTCAATGTCCTGGTGTCCCTCTGAGCCCATCCGGAACACTGTGATCTGAGAAAAATAAAGGGAAAGACTGAATTATCATGTCTGATAAGCATTCATCCAACTGGCATAGGATCTGACTGATTGTTTAGAATCAGCACATGTTAATTCTGCAGCTGACCATTGGATTCATTAAAAACATTTATTATTATTATTATTAATCTGTAAGGTAAGATTTCAACTGCTGTTTAAATTCCAAAACTACTGTAAATTGCACTTTTTGGTTGGCAGCTGAAGGGGTGGAACAACTCACAAGAGAGAAATTAGTTTCTTTCCCCTCTCCTTTTCCCTTAAAGCCGACGTTCACAATTATAATCAAAAAACACTTTTTAAAAAATTCCGAAGATGTTTCCTCACCATTTGCTAGCACTACATGCTTGAAATCAGGCTAATGTGTTCACGTATCCCCAGTTTCAGTAAATGTGTTGAAAAACACGCTGGCTCAGTCCACTATGGCAGTTTTTCTCTCTCTCTGCTCATGGCACATCAAAGGCATCCAAAGTTTTTTAGACGACAGAGAGAACTCCAAACTTTGAAAAGCATGAACGAAGATGAGGATATTGCTCTATTCCTGCTCCATAGGTGGGTATTCATATTGACTACCTTTTGCTGTTTCGGATTACTTAAGGTGGAAATATCTCCAAATCTGGGAGATGGATAACTGTAAGTGCTACAAAACCAAAGAACCTGAGTTACAAATGAGTTTCTGTGGTAGTTCAAACAGTGACAAGTTAAACTTTAGCCAAAAGTTGTTTGTCCCATCAAACTTACCATTCCACCTCAAAAGACGCAGAGCTTCTAAACGTAAATAAACCAACGAAAACAGTGTTTCTCCACCATCACAGACATCCCCTTTAACACAGTTCTGGGATTTTAATGAAACGTCTGTACCATGCTTTGGTTAAAATACCCCAAGGACCAAACACCACAGACCTGTTCTCTCCATGTGTAAACAGCCCTTTTCAGAATGACAGTAAATGAGAATGAGCCACAGCTCAGTTTAACACGATAGCCCAGGAGTCAGGAGCGAGGACAGAAGCTCTAGTTTTAGCCCTTTTCACTTTGTTGTTCTCGTTATTCTCTGTCCTTGTGTTCACATGTTCACAAATTAAAAGTCTCCTTATGTCTCTGCACATATTGCATTTTTGGCACCTCTCAGATAAATGCCAAAGTCAACTGCTGTGATTGGAGAAATTCAGATAAGGTCGCAGGACAATTCTGATGTGTGTGTATATTTTTTTAAATGTTTTTGTACTTGATTTTGTCCCATGATTTCCACAAGAAATGGGACTGGGTGGTCAGATTTCAGTTGGGTAAGTGCTCCAGATATAAATGGTAATGTTTATTTTAGTAACTCTCTGAAAATGTGAGTTATTCATAATATGTTCCTTTTAAAATTTTCCATACCACCTTAAGCAACACTGTTGACCCATACCTCACACAGGTACAAGGGAATGGTACAGATGAGTGTTTGGTTTTATATGCCAGTTTGAGTTGTAAGAGCCTATATATCTGTTACTGGCTTACAATAATTCATCTGGAATTTTCCATCGTGGCTCCTCTGAAAACCATGGAAAGCCCATTTCACCACCAGTGCACCAACAGCATGTCAGTGCAGTGCAAAGGAAAGTAAAGAAAGTCCTGATAATCAGCAGCTGCTGCACAACCTCAGCTGTTCCTTTCCCAAAGTGCATTTCCAACTAAGGTCCCGTTTGCTCCCCCAGCGTCACAGAAGGGAAAGGAAGCCATCACAGTAAGGTTTTCACGGCACGTGTCGGGTGCAAATGGGTGCGCTTTTTGCTGCGTGATATCACCGAGCTGCACACGGACACGTGCATCAAGGGCACCTTGCAGCATGTGCCTCCGAATCCCAAGCCACTCACCATGCATTAGAGCCGTAAATCTAACGCCGTTTACGGGATTAGTCCGGGACGCCTTGGCCAAGGCCCCCCTTCACATTTCTGAGCCTGGCTGCGGCTAATGAGGTGATCCGTGGAAGCACGATTGGCCACAGGGCAGCGATGACTGGCCCGGCTGACCGCCGCATTTTCATCCTCTAAACGGAGCGTGAAATGAAGGCATATTGAGGAGGTGCATGGATGTTTGGGAGGAGATGTAGAGAGAGAAAGAGATGAGAAGAATGGACAAGGGCATGTTGTTCATGAGTATGTGTGTGTGTGTGTGTGTGTGTGTGTGAGAGAGAGAGAGAGAGAGAGAGAAGCAGAGATGGATTGAACTGTTGCTGGATGGGTGAAGGTGCAGAGTAAATGGCCTGTGATTATATCAACTCTTTCTAAAGCGTGCGGTGGAGAATAATTGCTCGTATGAACATTACTGATGACACTCCAAGTGTGGAAGTGACCTGTTTGTGTGAGCGTGTGTTTGTTTGTCTTTGCACATTGTCATGACTATGTAGGAACACCATACAAATATTTGAATAAAATGTATATATATTCAAAATTTCTACATAATTCCAAGTATTAAGACAAGTTTTGACTAGTTTAACCCCCTCCCAGCCCCCTGTACATTCATTCAACCATCCATTATCTGTAACCGCTTATCCAATTCAGGGTCGCGGGGGTCCAGAGCCTACCTGGAATCATTGGGCGCAAGGCGGGAATACACCCTGGAGGGGACGCCAGTCCTTCACAGGGCAACACAGACACACACACATTCACTCACACACTCACACCTACGTACACTTTTGAGTCGCCAATCCACCTACCAACGTGTGTTTTTGGACTGTGGGAGGAAACCGGAGCACCCGGAGGAAACCCACGCGGACACAGGGAGAACACACCACACTCCTCACAGACAGTCACCCGGAGGAAACCCACTTTTTTTTTCAGTGCATGTGTACATTAATTTGATGGGTTTCCTAAGTCAGAAAACATGGGATGAAACAAGTCATTCTGATTATACAGAGACACACGGAGCAGCAGGGTCAGCATTTACTCGGGCAGTGTGGTCAAACTATCTACACTTCAAGAAAAGGCAGTCACGCCATGTAGGCTTCTCTGGGCGCGTCTGTAGCGGTGTTTCTTGTGGAAAAGCACAGAAAAACTTGACTCTAAACTTTAATTAGACGTTATTTACTGAGTTTTAATCACATATTATAAATCAATATTTATTTGTTGAAAAATAATTGTTATTACCCTTAAACCAGAGCAAACCCCATAACCTGAATGAAAGTCACACTGTTCCCGAAATTAAAATGATATTAAAAAGTAAAATCTAATTGTTTATGTGTATTGTGTAATTGCTGACACAGCTGCTGTGTATCTGAGTAGCAGACGTTATTCGTTGTTTGGTGAGCAGTCTGTGGTTAACGTGCAGAGAGGTACAGCAGGTTGGTCTCCCCCCCCGCTGTGATGGTACAGTCCTATCACTTTCATTACAAGGCGCAGTAAAGGGGAACATGAGAAAAAATGGAATTAAGAATCATTTTTTCATTTTTCTGAAATTCAGATTTTGAGGAGCAGAAATGGAAAATTAGAAAATTGGAAAAACAAAGAAATACCATTTTTTCTCACTCTACCAAATTAAAAAAAAAATTCTATATTTGTATTTAGACTCAAAAGATCAGGAAATTCATCTCACGCTGAACTGAGTTGTGGCTCATTCTCATTTCTAAGAACAGGTGCTGAAACCAGCCATTCAGCGCAGGTTGTTTGATCCATGTCACAGACATTTCATTAAGTCCCAAGGACTGTATTAATCTGTAGAAAATGAGTATAATATGTTTCTTTTTTCATCTTAATACCAATGCAATCCAAAACCAAAAATATGCTGGTATGTATTAAAATGCGTGTCTAATTTCAGAATAAATGAATAATTACTGCCCTAATTAAAGCCTTCTCAGACTTTTCCCTTTTTGGATCAAGTCTGCGTCCCAGCACCATTGAGAAACAAACACAGGCTGTGTGTCTGTGTCCTGAGAGCACTGACCTTTTCGTCTTTCCTCTCTCTATGTCTCATATTAAGCCTTGGCCATTGCAGCCCACTCATCACTCTAATTACATCTGTGTGTGTGAGTGTGTGTATGTCAGTGCGTAGGATCCTGCGCTCATTAGCCCTTCGCCTTTTCCAACCTTTCCCTCGTGATTAATGTCACATTATTGGACTTTTAGCTCCATAAATACCGGACGTGCTGGCCCTAAACAGTAGGAAATTAACATCGCTGCCTCGCTAATCTCAGAGGGAGGACACGGATACAGCGGCATCTCTCCTGCACTCCAATAACCACTGACCTGCGGGACGTGCTGGAATTAATGAGCCAGCACCGTGTTTGAACAGATAACAATAACACCACAAATCCCACTCGTGTTGGATGTCTCTGAAGGCATCATTTATTACATGGGAGTCCAGGCCAAGGCTCGTTTGAATGCTCAGGTCATATCTGCCCTGGTGATAATGCAGTCACCATTCGTATGTCCTGCAAAAGGCCAGA
The DNA here is from genome assembly GCF_029633855.1 of Hoplias malabaricus. Taxonomy (NCBI): domain Eukaryota; kingdom Metazoa; phylum Chordata; class Actinopteri; order Characiformes; family Erythrinidae; genus Hoplias; species Hoplias malabaricus. Next base: position 4,450,755 of record NC_089820.1, read on the forward strand.
ATATGGCCATAAACATGTGGAAAACAAACACACAAAGCACTTTAGTGCCTATAAGGAAATGAGAAAAAATGCAGGGCTAGTGTAGTTTTAATTTGAACTAGATTTGCAGTTAAAGGTGATGTTCACAAGTTTATTCCAATACACTTCTTTTAAAATCCAGAGAATGTTTCCTCACCATTAGCTTGCTGGTTTGTTTGTGCAGAGGAAAAAAGGTCCAGTGTTTGAACACAGCCCTCGTTCAGTAAATGAGAAACAAACTAAGTCTCTCAGTCCAAACTGGCTCAGGAGCTGGAGGGGTTTGGACGGTGGAGTGAATGCGTATTTATGCTGTTACTGAGATTACTTAAGAAGGAACTGACAAAATTGGGAAGACCGCTAACTGCATGAAAGTAAACACAGACCGATACTGATACAAAATTAAACAGCTTGAGTTATAAATGTGTTTCTGTGGTAATTCAAGCTACAGTCAGCTTCTTACTCAAACATATCATTCCACCTTAGATGATGCTGTTGTCATTTGTAAGTACAGCACACTCGATCTAACTACCATCTCTCAGTTGCTCTTCACTTCAGATGAAACTTTGGATGAGCAGGTGTCCGTTAACATTTGGCCGTGTAATAAAACGCATTACTAATTTAACCAGAAGCAGCCACCTGTGGACTTACGAGATGCCACATCAAAACCATCTGGCTTTTTACAAAGTTCAGACCCGTCACCCCTGGGCTACTCATTCAAACCCACAGCTCAGACCCGTAACCCATTGCTTCCCTAATCGTCAAAGCTTCCTGAAGGTCCCTACAGCCAGGATTACTGCCTTTGATCTAGTCCTCCTGACATCTTCTGTGGTGTAGTGGTCACTCGCTGTCCGTTCTTTTATCTGGGGAACTAGAACAGCCGTGTACAGAAGTACAGATGTGTACAGTGTGTACGTGGATTCAGGTACATTTCAGCACATATACAAATCAAAAAGAGAAATGCAAAAAAAATCCAGTTAGCAATGATTCATAAATCCACTTTGGTATCTGTTTAAATTAAATATATTTAAAAGGGACATACTATGAAAGAAACACTGCATTTTTTAAAGCTTGGGTTTGCACCTATTTCATGCTGAATGAATAGCTATATGCACAGAGGCTGGAGTGCAGAATGGTTAGTGTGCAGTAATTGTTAGAACAATGGAACTGCCTAATGTGCTTGTCATTTAGTGGACTGTAAGTCAGCATCATGCCTCACTGGGTCACACTGAGAGAAAGAGAGGAGTATTTATCTTCATTTACCAGCAGCTAAACCCCACCCCCCTCACCACAGGAGCACACATATATAACTGTATACACACACCCCTCCTTTCTTCTCTCAATCTCAGATGGCCGTCTGTTAGTACAAAGACAATCCCTCACGTCCAACACTTATTCAGCTCTGTTTATTTACTTTGGACCATTCATATTTATCCACCATTCATCTAGCCATATCCCAAACCAATGCATCCATCCATCCATCCTTTTCTCATTGGCTATTATCCATCTGTCTTTCCCACAATCCATCTTCTCATCACTTGTCAATTCATCCATTCATTCATCTCATGCACGACCATACGTCCGTCCACCTCCCCTTAATTACACCACCACTTGTCCTGTCATTAATCATTCATGACTCATCAAATTGTCTTTCACCTCATGGATTCTTTCATTTCTTATTCTCTCTGGTGAGTCACCGACTGTCCTGCGTCGTTCCTGGGTCACTAGAGGGCGCCCATTATGATTTTATTTTAAGGTCAAGAGTCATGATAATACTGAAAGAGTCAAGAGAGCTTCCTTCATTTTGATGGACTCTGTAGACTTAACCATGAAAAGGAACCCAAAATAGAATAGGAAGCCACGTTCAGTGATTGAACATGGCTCAGAATGCATGAGAAACACGAGATCATTTCTACATTTTGGCTCCATTCCGACACGGTCCCACTGCCTTACTGTCCACTTAACAAGTGTAATCGATGGCAGTTAGGATCTGACGGTCAAAGATGTGTTGACGGAAAGAAGCCACCTCCTCTGCTTGGTGCCTCTCAGTAACTCTTGATCAATAATACATTATCATCAATCAATAATGCATGGGGTCGATCAATAATGTATGAAGGAGATGGCGCAAACCATGGGCGGTATTTTTGGCTCTGAAGCTTGTTTCTTAAAAAGTGTGTGGACGGGAACAGAGGCAGCACAAACATTTCATCAGCTCGCTCTCCTTAAGGGTACTCCAGAGTGAGTGATGGCGCATTATGTAAGTGAGCGCCTTGACGGTAAAAATGTGTTCCAGTGGAGATTGGACATATGGGACACTGGTGGACATGTTACATTTGTGTACACGGTTACTGGAAATAGGTGTACTACACTCACTACAATACAAAGAGGGTTCTTTTAGGGTTCTTTATTCATTGTGATGATCCTAGTTAACACCATGAGTCACATATAGAACTGCTTCCATTCTGAAATATATTTTTATGAAGAAAGTTCTGGAAGTCCGGCTTCACACTTAAAAACGATGGTTCTACCAGGGTTTCTTTAGTAAATCTATAACGCATTCTCTAATGCACACTGCCATAGCAGGCAATAAAATAGTCTATAGCTTATAAATATCTTATGTTTAACGACACAAATATTTTCATTTTTTAAAATAAATATTTAGGAAACAGATAGTCATGAATAACTTTGGATTATGTGGAGTTTAATATTAAAATATATTCATAGAAAGTCCTTGCTCCCTGCTGAAGATTTACCAACTTGACGGAAGGAATAAAAAAAATCCTTTGAAAGAAAATTGGTTTATATTAAATTTTATTGGGAAGCCATTTAATAGTCCTCTAATCATAATGCTTTACACTGTATATGCATTTACATTTGCAAGACTGTATATAGGATTATGCCAGGTTATGCATACCCTATAACACTGTATAAATGTATTTATAAACATTCCCACAACAGGATTCATGAACAAAATTGCTTTAAATTCATAAAAATGTATATTTTAAATGACCTACAAGTCTTGGAGTCTTCTTGGAGTGGGCTTAGGTTCCCCATGCCCACCACCGCCCCCTGCCACTGACAATACTGTAACTGTAAATACAGTTGCACTGGTGCTGTTTAAAGAACCTGAAACTCGGTCAGTGGGAAAAGATGGGAAAGCTGTCATTTCTCACTCCCTAGGAAAGACAACTGCCCCCTTCAAAGTGTACAGCACCAGGGCTCGGTTTGACAGTTGGGACTTAGCGGCACAACAGTGGTGCAAGGTACAGGTTTTTTGTAGCAACCAGATGATCCAACATCCATTTCTAGCTCCGGAAGCAGCCTCCTCCCTCATGAGTTATTCACCTTGATGTCTATGAATCATTGAAGATGGTCAAAAGGGAGGAGGAAGAGGGCGTAGGCTCCAGTAAGCATTCTGCTTATGTATTCATGCGCAGGCTTAGAATGGAGCATTGTTGACTGTGCAGTGTTGTCAGAGAGAGAGAGAGAGAGAGAGAGAGAGAGAGAGAGAGAGAGAGAGAGAGAGAGGGAGAGAGATAACATTGAAAGCATTGTAAGACATCCCATATTTAATTCTATGAAGAGAACATGAGCTTTGGCAGCATTACTCCTTCTGTGCCTCCCGTTTTTTTTTTTTTTTTCGGAGAGAGAGAGAGAGAGAGAGAGCATTCAAAAGTATGCGAGGAATCCCCTCCCTTCCTGTCAGTTTGATAAATAGAATCATTGCTCCCTCACTGTGCGATCCTTGGGCTTTCCATGGAGAGGCAGATTGAGAGCAGAATGACTTCAGAAATAAGAGCAAGGAGCAGGCACAGAGCCGAGCCTAATGTCCTTTTGTTTGGCAGCTTATTTCGGTTGTCTCGCATACACCGAGCAGAATGAATATTCATCACAATTAGGACCGCGAACGACAGCGCTGCCGTGGCAGGCCACATTGAGAACACGTCGCCTAAATGCTCTGGAATGTAAACTCGTGAAGACTGGCGCCTCTGATTCTGCCTCTATTCTTGTGGCATCTTATTGTAGCCTGCCTCCAGCATTTCACACAATAGAGACACCAATGGGGGAGCACCTGGCCTCACACGTGTCACCTTCCCCAGCATGCGGAGGGCTCCTTTCCGACCTGCCACTCACATGATCCCACAAGGCGCGCCTGGAAGAGAATGCTAATATCTCTGTTGTTTCTGTATGACCCGGGACTGAGATTCCAGTGCTTTTCTATATCTTATCAAGGCGTGTTTTCAACCTGTGGATTGAAATGGATTGACAAGTATAAAAAAATATACCTGTGATTTGCCAAATTTAAAAATAGTGCAAATCAATCTAAAAAGCCTCATGTCTTGAGCCATGGTGCTACATATTTGCACAGTGCCACGGAAGGGCAAGAAGCTGTGGGTCGAGATAGTTCCAAACTGTCACATGACACTAGGAGCACATTTACTTAAAGGAACGCTAAGATTTGCGATTTTTGCCCCTGGGTCCCCACTCCTTGGATAATACATTTATACAGCACTGTACTGAGATCAGTGGAGATGGGGAGGAAGCTGGTAGTTGACTGAATGACTTGAATGGTAGTTGACTCCCCCACAAGTTAAATAGTGCAGTTTCTGCAGTGCTGAGCCTAGAGTAGCAGTGGCAGATCATGACACTCATTTTGAAGATGTGATTTTAAAAGAAAAATACTACATAGTGTTGCTTTAACATTAAATATTTTAAGAAAATCGTGGCAGATTTAAAATGGACACACTAAAGTGGGTGCATGTTGAAAAAGCTTGAAAACCCCTGTCTTACCCCACCTGACCTTGGAGAATTGGAAGATGGAAGGGCACAAAAAAAAGTAGGACTCAGATCCTAAACAATACTGTGTGAACAAGGATAGGCAGGAAGCAATCACTCAATCCTTCCTTTCCCGTTCTTGCTCTCATCGCAGGTAGATGCCAGCACAATATCTACAAGCCCTTAGGACAAGGTAGGCAGCACAGGGACCTTTAAGACCCCAGTTGGCTTTTGGGAACATCAAACGAAGCCCAAGAATTGAACTGTATCCCAACTCATTTTCCTGACTCACTACACACACATGCAAAATCCCCACTAACAACAACTGACATGTTACGCCGCCAGAGATCAAAGCCAAGAGGCTCGTGACTAGTGTGACTGATAGTGCTGAGGCATTATGGAAGCTGTACGTGCCTTCCACACTTATTCTAAAGCTCTGGAGAGCCTCCTACACATGCCGCAAGACATCTAAAGGCTAAGGCTACCCAGAGTGGAGTCTCTGAACATCGAAAGCCCTCATGCTGCAACTTGTACAAAACACATCTGTGTAAATATCAAAACGTTCAAAAGGGAGAAAGCCGAGGAGACCTTTGGGAGCAGGTTATGGATATGTCCTTTGCTTGTAGAAATGTGGCCAGTTATATCCATAATCCTCTCTAGATTTCTTTATGCCCAGTGTATTAACACCACAACTCTGAGCGGATTAAAGGTGTGATATACACTGTTTACCAAGTGTTGATTATTATCAGGCATGGTAGAACTAGGATATCTTCATGGGTCTGAGTACTATACACAAAGGAATAAGCAAAGAATAACACTCCATATGCTGTCTGTAACTGGACCAGATGAGGGTTACTCACTGCTATACATTCTAATTGCCTTTTACATTAGCATGCGGTCTCGGGTTTCAAGAATTGTAAGCAGTTGCTGATGGGTGACATGGATTACATATGCACCATCCACGTGACTGGCAACACCTACACAAGCATCTGCATTTCTAGCCACTATGTAAACAATACTTTAAACAATACAGAATGTTTGAAATTCCCTATGTGGCGAATTCAGCAACACAACTTGTTTAATCTCTACTGTAATTAATGACACTGAATGGAATGCTCTGGAGCATTTTAATGTAGTTTAAGTCTTAGTCTTTTGACTGAAATGTGTATTAGTTTTAATCACATTTTGTCATTTCATTATTGTTAGCTTTAGTATGGTTTTAGGTGATAAATTATTATTAATTTTCATAAACAGTAGTTTGAAAATTATTTTATATTATAAAACATGACAACATCCAACATTATGGAAGGAACATGGCATCTTGGATACTAAAATGTGTGTGTGGGTGTGTGTGTGTGTGCGTGTGTACAGTGGTGTGAAAAAGTGTTTGCCCAATCATGATTTCTTTTTTTTTTTGCATGTTTTAAATGTTTAAATGTTCTTAAATGTTTCAGATTATCCAACAAATTTAGATATTAGTCAAAGGCAACACAAGTAAACACAACATGCAGTTTTTAAATGAAGGTTATTATTATTAAGGGAGAAAAAAAATCCAAACCTACATGTCCCTGTGTGAAAATGTTTTGGATTTTTTTTCTCCCTTAATAATAATAACCTTCATTTAAAAACTGCATGTTGTGTTTACTTGTGTTGCCTTTGACTAATATCTAAATATGTTTGATGATCTGAAACATTTATGAGTGACAAACAAGCAAATAAAAAAGAAACCATGAAGGGGGCACTTTTTCCCACCACTGTGTATATTTTTTATATATACACACACTGAACTGAATTAGGAACACCCACCTTGTACCTACACTCATTGCAACACACACTAACACATCGGCACCACATGAGTGTCACTGCAGCGCTGAGAATGTGGTGGTCCTGTGGGGGTCCTGTGGGGGTCCTGTGGGGGTCCTGACCGTTGAAGAGCAGGGTGAAATCAAGTGGACTACAGTCTGTAATTGCAGATCTACAAAGTGCTCCAGTATGGTCAGTGGAGCGGATAAACTGGACAATGTGTGTAAATACAAGGGATGTTCTTAATCTAGTGATCATTTAGTGCATATCAAGGGTCAATTAATATACATCAAACTTTATTCACTATAGAGCAACTGTTCATTCCATATATTCTCGCTGTCCACTTAAAAACATGCCCCAAAATATTAACTTTACATGACTTTAACTGTACCCTCCTTAACTTTCAACGGAAATGAATGTAAAAAGGTTTCATTCCAAGTAATTTTGGAACATTATCTATTAGTTCATTCATTGTGAAGGACACAATGTAAAGGACAGCTGCTGTGTTCAAAAGATGTAGGTAACTAAAAATCCACAAAAATTGAGATCTCAGTCTTTACACTAGCTGCTGGAATATAATCCATCCCCAGATGTGTTCTAATATCTTTCACTATTTTGATGTATGAATGATAAAAATGTTGCAGTGCTTGTTTTTAAGTAGCTCTCCAATCACCCATTAAAGTGTATGCACTTGTTCAGAGCGTTTAGCCTGAGAGGAATCGGCTTGAGCTTTCCCATCTGCTTGCTGCTTGTAGGATGTGTGCATGATGAATGTAAAACAGCAGTGGTGGTATAAGAGACTTAATGAGCTTCGTTCATAAAATAAATAAATAAATAAATAAATAAATAAATAAATAAAATTTCCCCCATATTTATATTTTACATATTCACTGAGATGTAGACAAATTTGATTGGAGTTTCTGACATTCCTCCTGAACAAAAACATTAAAGCGTCTTTGTGGACCTCTCTGGATGCAAAGGGGCACAGTAATATTGAAACAGAAAAAGGCCTTCACCAAACTTTTCCCACATATTGGGAAGTATATAATTGTTTAAAATATTTTTGTATGAAGTAGCATTACCTCATCGTTCGTGACTAAGGGCTAGCCCAGCTTGGAAAAACAGCCCAATCCCTACTTCACCAAATTTATTGGCCATGTGTTCAGGGGCAGATTGGCACTGAAATGTTCAGATGTCTGGTTCCTATGAGTAACACTGTGGACACTTTGAAGTCAGAAGTCAGAATGGCACAGAGAGAGAGAGAGAGAGAGAGAGAGAGATGTCAAATGGTGCTGTAAAGCTCTTGGCAAGCTCACTGCACATGTGCCACACTCACATCTGCCAAAACATCAGTCAAACAACACCCCCACAACCCACACACACACACACACAGAGTCTCGTATTCCTGATTACATGGGATATTACTTATCTATCTCTCTCTCTCTCTATCTATCTATCTATCTATCTATCTATCTATCTATCTATCTATCTATCTATCTATCTACCTATCTATCCATCCATCCATTTTCAGTAACTGCTTATCCAATTCAGGGTTGCGGAGGGTCCAGAGCCTACCCAGAATCACTGGGCACATGGCGGGAACACACCCTGGAGGAGGCATTCTCTTAATGACTTGCCTGGTTATATTAAAGTTTAAATGAAACAAAATGTAAAAGCAAGTGGTGTTTTATAATAGGGCGGCACGGTGGCACAGCAGGTAGTGTTGCAGTTACACAGCTCCAGGGACCTGGAGGTTGTGTGTTCGATACCCGCTCCGGGTGACTGTCTGTGAGGAGTGTGGTGTGTTCTCCCTGTGTCCGCGTGGGTTTCCTCCGGGTGACTGTCTGTGAGGAGTGTGGTGTGTTCTCCCTGTGTCTGCGTGGGTTTCCTCCGGGTGCTCAGGTTTCCTCCCACAGTCCAAAAACACATGTTTGTAGGTGGATTGGCGACTCAAAAAATAGTGTCCATAGGTGTGTGAGTGTGTGTTGCCCTGTGAAGGACTGGCGCCCCCTCCAGGGTGTATTCCTGCCTTGCGCCCAATGATTCCAGGTAGGCTTTGGACCCACCACGACCCTGAATTGGATAAGTGGTTACAGACAATGAATGAATGAAGTGAGCAACAAATGCCACGTGGGGGAAAGGGAAATAATAAAAAAAAAAGTAGAGTGAAAACACTGTAATATTTTTAACAATGAATGCTTCAATAGAAATGATCTAAATCCATTTGAATACAGTTTTGAATCTGTGTATCTGAACACACTGAATCTATATTTTCACTTGAGGGCATTGTGGCTGAGCTTATTTACATTAAGTCTGAGATTTATGAACCACTCCATGGCGTTCGGTAATTAGATTTTATAATTATATTCATTAATTGGATCTCAGATACATGGCACACAGGATGGAAACGGATTTCTGCTGGTGAACTTTTAACCCTTTAAACTGCAGAGGATTATTATTCAGTCATTAATTTTTCATCTGATTATCATTCAGCAACTAATAGGAATTAGTTGGTTACACCAATTAAACTTAACTACATACCTACATACTCTCTCTCTCTTATGGGGATAAGAATGTATGCAGAGAAACAGGTGGACTAGTGTCTGTAATTGTAGAATGGTAGCAATGTTCAGTGGCACTCATAAAATGGACAATGAGTGTAGATACAAGTTAGGTGTTCCTAAGCCCGTTATCGTTCAGTGTGTATATTTTAAATATATGTAGTAATCAGAAAGAAGAACTTAGTAATAAGCCAAAAATAGGGCCAATACAATAAATATATCATAGAAAATATCATGAGTCTATGATTCTCATGAAGCTCCATTGGACAAGTTCCGTATTGCTACACTTCTGTTGAACTGATGTCCAGATACTTTTGGCCACATGTTGTAAGAACCGCTGGGGACTGGCTCTCTGAGAGCTCTGGAATTTCCTGCTGTGAGGGTGTGAGAGCGTGGTGTCAATATGAAGAGGCAGCGCAAATGGAGAGGGAGTTTGAAAGCGTGAGAGAGGCCGAGCGAGTGTGTGAGCAGGAGTGTGTTTGACGAAGAGCAAAGCTGACGTGAACAGACAGTTCTGTTCCCCGAGGAGGTCAGCGTTCATGTGACATTTCTCAGCAGCGAAGTGGACGCTAATGATTCTGTGACAGGACACACCTAGGGACACTTACCTTCATAAAGGCTCTACACATTAGCACTGGGCAGAGAATTATGGGGTCTTCGGGGAACATCATCAATTTCAGTTACTTAATGAGAATCGCTGACCACTCCAGTCACTGACCATTAGAAACAAGAAATTATGAGTGCTTTAAGACATGGGAAGTCAGTTACTGCGTCTTTTTGAACTGCTGTTGATAAAATGTTCTGTGAGCGCTACACGCTTGGAGGAGAACAGTAACAGGCCCGGTTCTACACACACAGAGAAAGGGATGACACTTATGATCTTCTAGATTAATTTACAGTCACTGGCCATTTTGGTAAACACACTTCCTTTGTTGCAATACAGTTAGAGACTGTTGTCCATCTGTTGGTGTGTGTGTTTGCTTTTCTGTAATCCTTCAGTGGTCAGTTGTGGCCTAACTTTGATAATACTACAGGTACAAGGAAAGCAGAGCTCATAGAGTGTATAATTAACATATTAAAATGGCATGCATTTACGTCTTAGGTAGATATTGTACCTCTGTGATGAGAGACATGCCTCTACCACACACTCAAAGACATTTTGTCCAGTTGACAGACTTTCAAAGCGGGCACAGTGTTTGAGAATGGCCTGAGAGAAGCGGGATAGTCGAGACCTGGACTGCTACGGACTGGAACCGCATCGTCTTTAGCAACTAATCCGAGTTTTTTTTTGGAATCTGACAATGGTCAGGGTTGAGTATGGAGGCCTTGTGGTGAGAGGTTCAATCCTGCCTTTGCTGTGGAGCAACACACTGCCCCAGCTGCTGGTGTGATAATCTATAGCCAACACATATGACAGTCGATCACCCCTAGTAGTGATACGAGGGACACTAACAGCTCAGCAATATATGTGCAGGACGTCCTGTGGCCATGTGTTGCCTCTGATGGCCCGGCTTCCAACGGGAAGATAATGCTCACCCACAAAAAACAAGAGTGTCCCAGGAATGTCTCTGCCAGATTACAACCTAGGTGATCAATCTGGTGACCATATTACTGCCAGGTCACCAGATTGGTCACCAATCAAGCATATATAGAACCAGCTGATATGCCCCCTTCTGCAACATAGGAGTATGCAGGATCTACAGTCCCAGCTGCACCATCTGTAAACATCACTAGAGGACTTCATAAATCTTTATGTGGCAGAATGCAATGAAATCCTCAAAGCAATGTTCCAAATTTATTTGTAAAGCCTCCCCAGAAGAACAATAACAAAGGGGACAAAATGGCAAAATGGCTGACTATATTTTTTTCTTATAATATTCTATATATATATTGTAATTTGCATTGATTAGAATTAATAAATCACTCAAAGGAATGAGCAATATAAAAATATATGGTCATCCTTAAGACAAAATGGTGACTGGCAGCTGCATGTTTTTCCAGTTTGATTCCAGGTGTTTCTGTGTGTTTACAGGTGTTTACATCTGTTTCCTCACCAGCTCCTTCTTCTTCATGCACTCCATCAAGATGATAAAGAGATGCTGGGCCTGGGTGCGGCTGTAAGTGAACGTCTTCTGAATGGTCACCAGCAGCTGATCCCTCAAAGACTCATTAATCAGCCTGGGGTGAGAGAGAGAGAGAGAGAGAGAGAGAGAGAGAGAGAGAGAGAGAGAGAGAGAGAGAGAGAGAGAGAGAGAGAGAGAGAGAGAGAGAACAATGAACATAAAAAAGAGGAACCAATTAAAAAGGACTAAGATTAGCGGAGGGGAATTAAGAAGTTGTTTAACAGCCCATGACATAAAAACATAGTGTTTAAGAAATGCGTCTGCCTCTTTTTATATCTAGATGAGTTTGTCATGGGTGTGTATGTAGGGTAATAAGAAGCTTTATTGCTTTATTTACATTTCTAGACTCTCACTATATTCCTTCTAAGAGTTCATTACTCAGATTTCCTCTCTGTAATGACAGCCAAGGTGGACCTATGTTTATTCAGAATAGCCACTTCCATACATATATAGGGGTTTTTTATGTGATTAGTCTTGTATAAGCATCTTCTGAATATTTGGTGAACCTTCCCTATGGGTCACACATTGTTCTTTTCCACCTACCCCCCCTCCTCTGAATACTTGTGGCCAAAGGCCAGGATGTCCGAGGCTCTTCCACTGCCATCACAGACCACCACAGGCACCGGGGGCGTATCCCGGAGGTACTCCAGCACAATGGAAATCACGTTAGGACCACCCTCCACAATCAGAGCTACCACTGGGACCCCCTGTCCAATTCCTAAGAGAGAGAGAGAGAGAGAGAGAGAGAGAGAGAGAGAGAGAGAGAGAGAGAGAGAGAGAGAGAGAGAGAGTTAGGTGAAAGCAGTGAAACTCAGCTTCACATGTTTTGATTTTCTAGGTAGAATAACATACATAGAATAACAATCTTCCGCCCAATGATTCTGGGTATGCTTCGGACCCACCATGACCCTAAAGCAGTTTTAGATATTGAATGAATGAACATAGAATAACACAATATCTACAATAAAAAAAATATATTATAACATTATAATATATAATATATATAATAGATTATTACATTATCTGTAACCACTTATCCAGTTCAGGGTCACGGTGGGTCCAGAGCCTACTTGGAAATATTGGGTGCAGGACAGGAACACACCCTGGAGGGTGCACCAGTCCTTCACAGGGTAACACACACAAACAGACACTTTGGAGTGTGAGAGGAAACCCACGCAGACACAGGGAGAACACACCACACTTCTCACAGACAGTCACCCGGAGCGGGAATCAAACCCACAACCTCCAGGTCGCTGGAGCTGTGTGACTGCAACACTACCTGCTGCGCCACTGTGCCGCCCTTGACAAATACAAACATACATAAAATTAATCTGTTTATCCGTTAAATTTATTAAATCATCATTAATTGTGTAATATAGGGGCATGGGTTACTTGCTGAGATGAATATTAATCATTTACATTTACATTTACATTTATGCATTTGGCAGACGCTTTTATCCAAAGCGACTTACAAAAGAGGAGCTAACATTCGAACTACAGCACAAATTATGCAAAATACCTTACATTAAGTGCAGTATGCCAGGAAGTAATAAGTGCATTATTAATCATTCTGGCATTTATTCTGAGACTCCTCCCTTTGACTTTGATTGGTTCTAATCACAAAGCCATTCTTTCAGAGACTCTTCCAGACTGTGATTGGTCCCAATCACCACGTCATTCATTTTGAGATTTCCCTCTGAGTGTGATTGGTTTTAATAAACACGTCTGTCTTTCTTTCTGACACTTTCCCTAGACACTGACTAGTTCACTGCACTGATCCTGCTTCACTGAGAAGTATACAGGGCTCTTTTCAAGTATATCTTTGGCACTGTTTCCCCTTTTACAAAGGCAGACCATGAACGCAGTCAATCACATCTAGAGCTTCCAGGAAACATGCCTAACGTTCTGAAACTGGGGTTAAAACAGTACCAAAAGTTGTATACCATATGCTTGTTTTAAAAAGGCAGTGGTGTAGTTGTGTAGGTCCCAGAATGCCATATGGAGAGAGAGATTCAGAAAAGGTCAGGATAAATCTATAGCATTCATGCCAGGATAATCATTTTCGCACTTCCAAGTCCAGAAAGAGGCTTCTCAAAGTGATCTGACGGAATTGGAAAGTCGGTTGGAAAGAGAGCGAATATCGACACTGACAACCTGCCATAGATTTTTGGTGGAAAAGGAGTGGAGTGATTCTGCCAGCCGCCAGGATTGTGGCAGTGCTGTCGTAGCTTGAAAATCAGACAGGCGAAATGTTGACGACTGCAAATGATTGCTTCTTTTTTTGCCTCAATAACTTTGTTAGCAGCTTTGTTTATCTATTTGCACTGATGGCAATTGCTTTGTCTGTGATGTCATTTCCCTTTGCAGTGATGTCATTTGCTTTGACAGTGATGTCATTTTCAACAGGTATTTGCTGTAAGAGACAAAGATAAAGGCACTGTGCAAGACTTGACATAGCTGCAACTTGTGCTTGCAAGATTCTCAAAATCAGCCTCCAGTTTCTTAAGGATGTAGCCAATCATATAAACTACACCTAGGACCATCAGCCATTTGTAAAACCTTATTGAAGCACATGGGTAATTAAAGTGCACCAGAATAGAAACGCAGTTAACATGTTCAAGACAAAAGTAAGAAATAAAGTTGTGTAGAAATAGAAAAGTGCATTTTCTTAAATAAATAGAAAAAGCTAATTCCAATTTTTCGCTGATGTTTTTCTTTAAAGGTGGTCCCTAAAGTATTGTTTGGTGGCTGTTTTATTCTCCCGTGTGGTTGCTATTTTTTTTCCAGTTTTTCAAATCAACCATCGCTATTCTATCATTCACACATCTACTTTAGCAACTTCATTCTGCTCAGACTGAGAACAAAGTAGTAACAAACCCCAGTACCCCAAAACCCTGAAGCTGTAGAGGCATAATGCCACCCCAGGACTGCTAGTGTGATCCTGGTTCTCATACAATTTTTTTTAATATCCATTTTTTTATATTTCTTTTAGATTTTTTAAGATGTTGCTTGGTCATTGCCAACAGTTTGCTGTAGTATCCCAAGCAGTCATTACCAGTACCCTCTGCTTTGCCTAGGATTAGGGTGTCTTAATTCTTGTTGAGAACTAGGTGTAGGGACAAAGGGAATGACTAGATACTCCTTGAAATTGAGATATTTCAGGGTAATGCTTCAAACAATGGGCTGCGAAAGCCTTGAGAATCACCGGCAAGATGGGGACCAAATGAAACCACACCTCCAGATTTCCTCCTTTAAAATCGATCATAAACAGTGTATTACTAGGTTTTATGCAATTTCAATGTGTTATGTCCTTTTACTTCATAACAAACATGAACCATGGCTAGTAGTGTGCCAATGTCTCGAAGCATTACAGTGAAGCAATTACATTATAGCACCTGTGGTTATGGCAGCATTTAAGGGAGAACTAGAAGTTCTGAATAAAAACAAGCAACTGAATCTGTCTTGGTATGAACGAGGGTTAAGCATGGGTGATTTTATATATAAATAGAGAGATAGATATGGACGGATGATATATCCTATCAACAATATCGTGGTTTTCTCAAGTAGAATACATGAAACTCCACCTGCTCTAGAACCAAGCTCACAGATAGTTATCTGTATGGGTTTTATTGTTAACATTAAATGTCACAGCGCTCTGCTCCCTCCTTCCCTTCACCATTTATATGCTTCCACTGGGTGCTGTATGTTGCCAGCACGGGGTGCTTTTACATTTCTGTGATCCTGCTGAAGCCTGAAATTCCACTTTACAGTTTGGACAATGGCTGGTGTAAGGAGCAGTAACCTACACTGCACTCAATTTCATGCACAACCCAGTGGTTTAGCACAAAATGTTCAGCTCTTTAGGTAGAAAAATCGACTTCCATCTAAAACCTGAAGGAAGGACTTAGTGCTTCTCTCTCAGAGAGTGGGAGATGCAAAGAGAGAGTGAGAGAGAGAGAAAGAAAGTTAAAAAATGACAAGAGAAAATTTCACCCAAAAACATCCACCCACATCTGGAAATTGTGGCTCACTTCGAACAACTACAAATCTTCCTACAAAACACAATGGCTCTCGCTGCAAAATATGTGGCAACATGCCACCACTTGAAGGACTGTGAGCAACACTCATCATAAACACCCTGTCCACATCAAACCCCACCCGCAATTAAAAACAAAACTACTGTACACAAGAAAGTAAGTACGTATTTCTTATTAAACCTTATTATTTAATATCCTTTAATACATTTCTTATTTTGTTTATTGGGCTGCACGGTGGTAGTGTCACAGTCACACAACCCCAGGGACCTGGAGGTTGTGGGTTTGAGTCCCGCGCTGGGTGACTGTCTGTGAGGAGTGTGGTGTGTTCTCCCTGTGTCCGCGTGGGTTTCCTCCGGGTGCTCCGGTTTCCTCCCACAGTCCAAAAACACACGTTGGTAGGTGGATTGGTGACTCCAAAGAGTCCGTAGGTGTGAGTGAATGTGTGTGTCTTGCCCTGTGAAGGACTGGCGCCCCCTCCAGGGTGTATTCCCGCCTGCGCCCAATGATTCCATGTAGGCTCTAGACCCACTGTGACCCTGAACTGGATAAGTGGTTACAGATAATGAATGAATGAATTTTGTTTATTCTATTATATTTAATTGTTCTTCTTATTATTGATATGTTTAAAATATGTTCCGTTTTATTTTTTTTATGCTTTGGCAACAGCGTTACTGAAACAGTCATGCCAATCAGAGAGAGAGAGAGAGAGAGAGAGAGAGAGAGAGAGAGAT
Source organism: Hoplias malabaricus (assembly GCF_029633855.1). NCBI lineage: Eukaryota > Metazoa > Chordata > Actinopteri > Characiformes > Erythrinidae > Hoplias > Hoplias malabaricus. The sequence continues at coordinate 4,466,801 of NC_089820.1, forward strand.
GCAAAACACAAGACTGAACAGTAAAGACACAATCGACAAAAAACCTGATTAAGCCCTGACAAGCAGCAGGATGGTTTTCTGTCTAACAGTGTCTAACCTTCCAAAAAAACTGACTGACCCTTGGTGACTCTGCTGTTCATGTCAGGGGTCAGTACATGAGCACACATGAGTCCACAGATCTCTCATTCCCACAGGTTCCAGAGGTTGGCTGAGTAACCATGGAGAGATGGCACAGAGATGATTCTGCTGTCATTCATCAACGACTATTAGCAGTGATTGCTGAGTAATTAACAGGTGGTGTATGAGGCAGGTGGGGGTGATGGTAGCGGGATCAGGCCCATCAGAGGTTTGTCATGGCATGTTTCTCTCTCTCTCTCTCTCTCACTCTCTGACACTCTAAAAAAGCGACCTCCACACTAGCATTATGACTGCAGTTCAAACAGTGATCCTGCTCCAACAATATGAATTATTCATGAGGAGAGAGAGCGCCAACAGGAAGGAGAAGGAGTTGGACAGAGAGAGAGAGAGAGAGAAGGGGGAGGAATAAACGAAGGGAGAGGATAATAAGAAGGGACAGATGGAGTGGGGGATATGTAGAAAGAAAAGAGAACTGTAGAAAGACAGGTAGGCAGATAGCAACAAAGGATGGTATCAAGAGGGGAAAAATGGAGAGAGAGGAGAAGAGAGAGAGAAGGGAGGTATAAAATGAAGGTAAGAATAAGACGAAGGGACAGATGGAGTGGGGGGAGATGTAATAAGACAGAACTGTAGAAAGGTAGGCAGATAGCAACAGTGGAAAGTAGAGAGAGAGAATGAGAGAGAGAGAGAGAGAGAGAGAGAGAGAGAGAGAGAGAGAGAGAGAGAGAGAGAGAGAGAGAGAGAGAGAGAGAGAGAAGTGGGCTGTTCCCAAGAGTCCCACATGTGCGATCATTGTGCCTAAAACAGGCACAGTTACATAAAGCTGCTCTATTTATAGGCCCTGGCTGACTTCAAAGCCCAGTCCTTACTCGACTCAGCTGCTAGCAGCGTGCGGGAAAACGAGCGTCTCGCTTACTTCTTCCACTTCAATCGGGAGCCTGAAATATTCAGATGAATCTGACAGGACAGAGCTATTCTTGTCAAGTTCGGTCCATGAGTCCATGGGTCCAGCAGGAGTTATATTACAGTCTGTAAGATTTACCCTATCTATAAACTTCTGAAGGCACTGAAAGAGTGAAGAAATATGGTAAAGTGTAACTTCAGAATTCCATTTTGATGAAATCTTATGTTTGTTACTGTTGCTAGGCAATTTGACAGTATATATATTGGGGGCCTGTTTGGTTGGAGGGAATTTTTATGGACCCATTTAGATTCTCTTGTTTTGCATTTTTGCTAAATAAGGAATTCTGACTAATACTGAAATATTTGTCATGCTACAGCTGCATCCCAGTTGCGCACTTCTAAGTAGTGTTTGAGTATGTATTGTGTAGTATAGTTACATGTGTCAAAGATGCGTATACTAAAACACCTACAGTGCATACTTTTAACCAGCTGATATTTTTTTGAGAATAGTAATGATGGACACTATCGTCTCACAGTCCAATTGGGAACAGAAAGGGAGAAGATTCTTATTCTCCCAAATACCTACTCCCTACATAGTGCACATCATAGATTATAAAACTAATATTACTACACCAAGACAGGGCTGTAAATGTTAGACAGAGGGATGTGAAGCTTATATAAAATATAAATGTTTTTATTATCTGATGTACAGTGCATTATTTTAATGCAGAAACCTTTATTTTATCACCTACACTGTACACTATGCAGTGTCGAAAGAAATATACGTTTCAGTCTTTGAAAAAGAAAATGGCAGACAGATTACAGCTGCAGTTTGTGCTGTGTCCAAAACTGTGCCCTGTTCACTATATAGTGCACTATTTTGTGTTTCAGTGCACTCAAACTATCCCACAATGCACCGGAAAAGATGGTAGAACCCACGTAAACTAGCTGACATTAGTTGATAAGGAATACCCATAATGCACTGTGCTGTTTGGTAAAAAACCCACATGAGGTAGTGTCAGTTCCCTATTAGAATGCACTGTATATTCAGTAATATTGGAAATAGTGAATAGGGAGCCATTTCGGTATGACTAAGTTGTCATAGCAACAGTTCATCACATCCTGTTTGTATGTACTGGTGTAGTATGTTAAATAATCTATGTGTACTAACCTGCCACACTCAAACTTTTACGGTAATTACAAAGTAAATACTATACAGTATTAGTGTATAGTACACAGCCGTGTCCATTTTTCTAGATTACAATACATTTAAACCAAAATTCTGGGGGTCTGACATGTTATTTCTGTAACTTGTCAAAGCTGTGAAGTGATACAGACAGAACCTGTCAAGATACAGTCGGGATCAACATTCCTTTGGGTTTAGAGTGTGCTGTACTCAGAAACACACAACTACAGTTGGGTTCCAAGAGAAATTTGTTTGGCTCAGACAGAACTTTGACGGGACATACATGGGATCAGACAGTCTGTTTAACTACAGTCAATTTTGTTGGGCTTCTGGTGACTTCAGATCCTAATGTGGGCCTGCAGCCAGACTGGGACAGCGTTTTGTCAGAGTACAGCTGTTATCAGACAGAATATTTATGGGGTACTCTTCTGAAGATCTGCACATTAAACCCCTAGATTCTTCCTGTGTCAGATTTGGATGTCCTATTTTCAACCTTTATGAGTTCCCTAACAGTAGGAACTTTCCAGTGTGTGTTGGCCAGAGGGATGGTGGCATTAATCTCGGGAAGAATCACACTCTGCCTTGGTGTAAAAGTGTTAAGAGGGTGTTATGACTTTATGGGGGTGGGAGAAAATGTGGCCCAGCAGTTTCTAATTTTGCCTGCCGGCCGAGAACAAGCAGAAACTGCAGTCGCTCTGTGGTGTGTTTATTTATTATTGTCTGTGCTTTTCCCAGGCCGTTTCTGCGGTCCAACCACCCTCGGCAAGTCTCAGAGTTGCTTTGAAAAGCAGCGCCAGAGCAAACAACTGAAAGCAAACGCAGCTCAGCAAGTGAACCCTAATGTGTCGTTCAATAGAGAAGAGCAAAGGCAGTTAAACATCTGGTGGGAAGCCCAGCAGCCTTTTCACTGCCTTTGTGAACAATATCGTTTACTCTTTAGGCACTAGCTTGAACTCTGCTGTTTACTCCATTGGCTCTGATTAAATACAACTTTATAATCCTTTATAAATCTCAGCAATAGCTAAATAGCAAAAGTAATAGGAATTTTCCATTTATACAACCCTCTTACTCGGAACTGAGGTCATTTCAAATTGAACTATACCAAGTTATTCTTTAAAGCCACTATCCATTCATTTTTTAAAAAGTATATATTATTTGTAAAACACTAAACAAAGCGAAAACAGAACCAAAATATTTTAAGAGTGAAAAAAATACTGATTATTATATGATTAATGATAAATGATACATGACTAAATGACAGTTTATTTGTTTATGACCTCAGTCGATGGTTCAGTCACTTTAGAGACAATATTAATTCCTGGACACTGCTATCCACAGACACTATACAGTATGAAAATGATACATGACCGTGTCGATTTAGCTTCCTGATTCATTTGCACAAGGCAATGTACCAATTGTCTAGACGGCTAGCTCTTAATTTATTGAAACAAGTCACCTTAGCTGCCATTGCAACTATTATCCCTGCTGAGAGATGTGACAGGAGCCGCCACAGCATAAGCATATAGCTAAGTCCCGCCCACTAAAATCCAACAGAAGAAAACAGTGGCTTTAAAAAGGAATGTATAAAAATTACTAGCAATGTATACTCCTCCCCCTGACTTCATTCCAAATTGGAGCCTGTATATTCTGCGCATATGGAACTGTTACAGTTTAGCAAGCTCAGTAGGAAATTTTATAGGAAATAATCTGCTTCAGAACGAACAGACATAGGAATAAAATTTACATCAGTTTAAAACACAAGCTGCTTGTCTCACTCAAGCTCAATCCCCAAAGGGCTCCCTATGCTCCCTCTCTAATGCACAATGTTATTCCTGAAGTAATAGCTTCTACACAAAGGACTATAATATATGCCTAATATGAAGTCCTTCATATTCATAAGTTGCATGCTTAGAGTCTAAATGGTCCTCTAAGCGTTCAAGTAAATTTTAATAGCATGGGAAAATAAATGACATCCCAAGGTGATTTCTACAGTGGCCAAGAAGGCCCAACAGGCTGCAAACAGGAAGACATGAAATTAGGGTAGTACAGAAGTGGACAAACAAAGGGTAAAACTGACCTACGCAACAGGAACTACAACAGAACCCAACACGGTATTTGCCTCATTGTCTCAAATACACTCTATGGCTGAAGTTTTGTTGTAGTAACTGTTGCTAGGATATGGGAATTTTTCATCCCTTTTCTGTGTCCACTTCCATAGTGTTGTTAACTTCTTTGCAGTGTTTCTGAACGCGCGGCACAGTTTCATATTCGCCTCATGCTGTTTTTTTTCAGCCACCATAGAAATCAGCTCACAGTTGGAGCCGCAGGTGTGGAAGCACAGCATGTTCGCACACTCCATGCTATGAACACTGAACATTAATTTTGCTATTTATATCTGGCAGAATGACACCATGTTGACATTCACTCAGCTGTTTACTGAAATCTTATCATCTATAGTATTAAAGGACATAACTCAAAGACATGAAAAATATTATGCGCTTCACCTCATGACTAAACACCAAACACCATAGCACCACCCCTGTCTAAACAGCTTGTTCAGAAAAAACACTTTCAGTGCCTGTTCCTATAATGAGAATGAGCCATAGCTCAGTTCAGCACGAGAGCCCAGAAGTGAGGAGAGAGGAGCAGAAGCTCTGCTGTTTAGTTATTTTCTATTCTCCATACATTTTCTCCATATTTAATCCGTACTCTTATTTCTCACCTGTTGTGCATGTTTTACTTTGTTTAAAATCGTCTTTTGTGCTTTCAGTGTCTGCACTCTAGGCAAAATGCAGCACAAAATCATAATGACTTTATCCCATGTTCAGAGATTGTTGTCTGGAAAGAATTCCAGATCCCCAAATTCATGTGCATATGCACTGAGATGCCCTTTAAATGAACACTACATAATGTTTTTACCTCAAAGCAACAGTCTCAGAACCATTGTGATGAATCACTGACCTGCATTAAGGAGAATAGAGCCTCTGTTGTTGCTACCCTGGGCTCAGCACTGCAGTAACTACACTATGTAATATTTGGAGGAGAGTAAGAAACCACCTTCACTCCCTCCACCTCCCTGCTGTTTTCAGTACGGTGCTGTAAAAATAAACTATAATCCGAGGAGCCCCATGAGCAAAAAACCTACTTAAATAACACTAAGTAAGTCTTACTTAGTGTTCCTTTAATAAAAGTTTCATCTAGCCGTGAGAAACAGCATGATTGCCATTAATTAATGAGAAACATAAGCATTCACAAACCGGATTCCAAAAAAGTTGGGACACTAAACAAATAGTGAATAAAAACTGAATGCAATGAAGAATGATGTGGAGATGGCAAATGTCAATATTTTATTCGTAATAGAACATAGATGACAGATCAAAAGTTTAATCTGAGTAAATGTAACATTTTAAAGGAGAAATATGTTGATTCACAATTCCACAGTGTCAACAAATCCCAAAAAAGTTGGGACAAGTAGCAATATGTGGCTGGAAAAAGGAAATTGAGAATATAACGAACAGCTGGAAGACCAATTTACACTAATTAGGTCAATTGACAACATGATTGGGTATAAAAAGAGCTTCTCAGAGTGTCAGTGTCTCTCTAAAGACAAGATGGTAAGAGGATCACCAATTCCACCATTGTTGCGCAGAAAGATAGTGCAGCGATACCAGAATGGTGTTACCCAGCGTAAAATAGCAAAGACTTTTAAGTTATCATCATCAACCGTGCACAACATCATCAAAAGATTCAGAGAATCTGGAACAATTGCTGTGCGTAAGTGTAAAGGCCGTAAAACTCTACTGGATGCTCGTGATCTCTGGGCCCTTAAACGTCACTGCACCTCAAACAGGAATGCCACTGTCAAGGAAATAACAGAATGGGCTCAGGAATACTTCCAGAAAGCATTATCAGTGAACACAATCCACTGTGCCATCCACCGTTGCCAGCTGAAACTCTACAGTGCAAAGAGGAAGCCATTTCTAAGCAAGCTCCACAAGCTCAGACGTTTGCACTGAGCCAGGGGTCTTTTAAAATGGAGTGTGGCAAAATGGAAAGACTGTTCTGTGGTCAGATGAGTCACGATTTGAAGTTCTTTATGGAACACTGGGACGCCATGTCATCCGGACCAGAGAGGACAAGGGTAACCCAAGTTGTTATCAACACTCCGTTCGGAAGCCTGCATCACTGATGGTATGGAGTTGCATGAGTGCTTGTGGCATGGGCAGCTTGCATGTCTGGAAAGGCACCATTAATGCAGAGAACTATGTTCAGGTTCTAGAACAACATATGCTCCCATCTAGACGTCATCTCTTTCAGGGAAGACCCTGCATTTTTCAACAAGATAATGCCAGACCACATTCTGCAGCAATCACAACATCATGGCTACGTAGGAGAAGGATCCGGGTACTGAAATGGCAGCCTGCAGTCCAGATCTTTCACCTGTAGAGAACATTTGGCGCATCCTAAAGAGGAAGGTGCGACAAAGAAGGCTGAAGACGATTGAACAGTTAGAGGCCTGTATTAGACATGAATGGGAGAGCATTCCTATTTCTAAACTTGAGAAACTGGTCTCCTCTGTCCCCAGACGTCTGTTGAGTGTTGTAAGAAGAAGGGGGGATGCCACACAGTGGTAAAAAATGGCCTTGTCCCAACTTTTTGGGGGATTTGTTGACGCCATGAAATTTTGAAACAACATATTTTTCCCTTAAAAAATATTTTTCCATTCTCTCAGTTTAAACTTTTGATCTGTGATTTGTGTTCTGTTCTGAATAAAATATTAGATGTTGGCACCTCCACCTCATTGCATTCAGTTTTTGCCTGTCCAGAATACCAGACCAAAGTCTTTACAAGACTACTGGGAAAAAAGTGATAATGAGAAATATTGAGATGATAGAGAGAGAGAGAGAGAGAGAGAGAGAGAGAGAGAGAGAGAGAGAGAGAGAGAGAGAGGGAGAGAATGAGAGAAAGTCTTCTAAATAATTTGTTCCAAGCAGCACAATGATCATAGCTATGAGGAAGATGTCAGGGCAAGAGATAGAGAAAGGGAGTGAGAGTGTAAGAGAGAAAGAGAGAGATAAAGAGATCAGTGCCTTCATTAAAAGCAAATCTAATGCTCATACTCGTGTTCAGTCAATTAGGTGGCAGCATTATTCTGACTGACCGAATATATATGGGACATACTGAACAGCCGAACAGAAAGCAGTGTCAGTTAGGAATGATGACTGCAATTAACCACAACACTCACACAACAACAGATCCATTTTAAAACGCTAAGCAGCGGGGAAGCCTCAAGGGTTTCAGCTTATAAAGTTCTCAGTTTTTGTTCACTGTGACTGTTGTAATCTTTCTTGCTTTCCTTGTAGCAGTACTCCTATTTCAATTCAAGTTTTGTTTAGGAACAAAATGGTTAAAATCTCCATAAGCTGAATGGATATATATACATATATATATATATATAGGAGCTGTACTGTTACTCAATGGCCCTTCTGACTGTAAATTCAATGAATGAAATGAATTACTATCCCATATAAACACAAGGATTTTGATTATGATGCATCTTGAAATGACAGAGAGAAAGAGTCCTGAATGCTAGGCCCCTGTGGCTGGACGGCATGATGTAGCAGGATTATGCTAATATCTAGCCACCCACTGAGGGAACGTTCAAAGGCGGCAGCAGCAGGGAATGATGTCCAGAAATATCCCACCATAGCGAGGGAGCAGCAGATGCCACCATGGCGCACAGCTCTAGTTAGCGACGATGCTAAAACAGGTTTCTAGGCTAGGAAGGCAGGTGGACCCTGGCCCCAATGCTAGGCAGAACGACAGGTATGGAGTGGAGCCCAGGAGGCCGGTCAGCGGAATCCAAAAGCCACAGAAGCATGTGCAGATCACTGACCTGTACAAATTCACACAAATGGACATCTGCAGCATTTGATTTCAATCCCTAAGCTCAAGCTAGTGATGCTTTAGTGAATACAATTAGAAATATGTCTTCTTCACCTCATTAAATGCCCCTGAAGTATCTGCAGAGTTGCAGAGAAGCTGCTGCCTTTATTGTTGGATGCACTGAAATGGTTTATTTATCTGAGCAGTAATGTGCATGTATTGGCAACACATTTCCTTACACTTTGTGGCAAAAGTATTAGGACAGACCACCTAAGCTTGTTACTGAGGTTTCATTGGGTCCCATTGTCACAGGTGTATAAAATCAAGCACCCAGCTATACAGCTTGCCTTTACAAACATTACTGATATAATGTATCATTCTAGAGAGCTCCTTCAATTTGAGCATGGTAGTGTAATAAGATGCCACTGCTACAACAAGTCAGTTTGTGAAATTTCTCCCTCTTCTACATATTCCACGATCAGATGTGAGTTGTATTGTTGAACATTAGAAGCAGTGGGAACCACAGCAACTCAGCCACAAAGTGGCAGAATACATAACGTTACAGAGTGGGTTCCATGAATGCTGAGGTGCACAGTGCATAAAAGTCACCAATTCTCTGCCCACTCAGTACCTACTGTTCCAAACCTGCTGTTGTAGCTGCAGAAGGGAACCAATTCCATATTAATAGGATAGAATTTTATCATCCCTCAAGGGGAAAATTGAATTGTTTCAGCAACAGAGTATAAAAAATAAGTAAATAAAGTAAACAAAAAGCATAAAAGTGCCTGTCGGTTTAATGTGTAGATGTCCCAAAACTTGTGTCCACATACTGTAACGGATCAAAATGCCTGAATAAGTTGCTATTAAAGCTTCCTCAGGAGAATCACTTTACACCTATAGCCTATTCTATTGGAACTAGATATTGGAACAGTGTCCCTATCCATTTGAAATACTTATCTATGCAATGTGTCTGTGTCAGCACAGAATGCATCACAATGTCTGAATTCACAGATTTTAAAGGGGTGTTTACAAACTCTTGGACCGTGATTCATATACACAGCCTTTATGCAGCCGCAACACACTTCAGCACCATGGACAGCTCCCCCGTGTATTTTAATAGCATTGCGTTTTACTCAGTCTCGCATTTGACCTCTGCTTGTTCAAATTCAGAAAAACGCTGGTGATTAAATTCCATGGCCTTTTTGCCCTGCAGTATTAAACCCCGGCTCATGGTTTTTCATTAGAAGTTTTAGAAGTTATTAACCTTCGTGGTGACATTCAAAACGTCATATCATGTTTTCTCCGTACGTCCAGTGGAGCAGAAAGCAGAGACATTGGCTGTGCGATTTGTTTTGATTTATAGAAATAGAACACAGCGAAGGAAGCATGTGTACATAAACTGAACGATCCCTGGATTAGGAACACCTACCTTGTAAATTCTCTCAGCTTCACTGACTATAAATGAGCATTTTATAGTTCTACGATTACAGAATTTAGTCAACCTGTTTCTCTGCATACTTTCTGATCCCCATTTCCCCCTGCTCAATAATGGTCAGGACCCCCACTGGAACACCACAGAGCAGTTATGTCTTAGAGTTGTGCTGGTATGAGTGGATCAGACACAGCAGTGATGCTCAAGTGTCTACTCACTTTCCGCTTTGTATGTATCTTTACACTTATATAGCGCCTTTCTAGACACCCAAGGACACTTTACAACCCACACTGCTCAGAACACTCAATCCACACACACTGGTGAGAAGCGGCAGCCAAACGCGCACAGCGTACTCTCGACCAGGAACGACCGTCCACCTGGAGGACTGCATCGGGCACTAGGGTTTCACCCAGGACAGAGTTCCAATCCATATCTGGGCTCACACTCATTCACTTACACACCAGGACAGTTATTAGACAGAAGCCAATTCACCTACACTCCATGTTTTTGGACTGTGGGAGGAAACCGGAGTCCCCGGAGGAAACCCACGCAGACACGGGGAGAACATGGAAACTCCCAGCGCTGGGAGGCGAACGTGCTAACCACTAAGCCACCGTGCCGCTTTGTTAGACACAAAGTCAGAGACATTAACTCATCTGTTTGTGTTGATCATCCTCTAGTCCTTCATCAGTGGACACAGGATACTGTTGGCTGGCTATTTTTGGTTGGTGGACTATTTTCAGTCCAGCAGTGACACTAAGGGCTTTAAAAACTCCAGCAGCACTGCTATGTCTGATCCACTCATACATGTAAATGCACCACTGAGAACGATCCACCACCCAAATCACACTTGCTCTATGGTGATCCTGTGGGGGTCCTGACCAAAAATGGGGATCAGAAATTATGCAGAGAAACTGATGGACTAAAGTTTATATAATAGTAGAACTACAACGTGTTTCTGTGTGGTGAGTGGAGCTGATAAAATGGACAATATAGGTGTTCCTAATCCAGTGTTCTTTCAGTGTATATATAACATTTATTATACCCTGCTGGATACTGTACCCTGGTGCTTCCTGGCACAGGTCTACGATAGTGTAATATCATCTCACTCTAGCTGACACTTGGGATTACAGATGGTGATCTTGGACCATCATAGATTTTGTAGTTATTACAGTGTCATACAGTGTTTTCATAAATCTAGGAAGCAAAACACAAAACTACCAGCTCTGAATGTGTATAGACAGGAACACAGTGGGGGTGTATGGGAAAGTATTTATGGCTTATTATATTCTGCTGGAATGTGTCCACAGCGGAGTAATGTGGGCGGTTCCTGGCATGACTGCGAGGTCAAACAGAGAGTGATATGGATGTCCTTCTCCAGCTGGAGAGGAAAGGTAATCAAATCAAGGGATGAGCTCAGCCTAAAGCCCTCAGCAGCAACATTCCATCAGCAGAGTGGGTGAAGGATTTACAATGCATCTGGAGGTCACCTGAAGAACATCTCCACACAGTTTGCATATATCAGGATCAGACATGTTTTATCCCTATTTCTATGTATGTAATCTGATCTGAGAATATGTTGCTTGATTTCCACTATTTATAAAATGCCTATTAGAAAACATAACATTCCCTGATAAGGTCCCAAGATTTATCCAATGTCCACATTAGAAAAATACTGAACGAATGTAAATAGTGCATATATTACAGCACCATGGACAGCTCCCTTGTTTTTTAAATGGTACTAAATGGCAGCATTTGTCCTGTTCCTGTTTTCAAAAGGCTTTATATAAGATGTTGGAACATTGCAGTGAGGGTTGTCTAGAAACCTATGGCGAGATAGGGGAGACTGTTGGATATGTGTGGTTTTTGCTCAGCAGACAAAACTAGCTTCAGCAACCGCGAAATGACACCGCAAACAAAGTGCATATATATTTGCTTGCTTTATCGAATCAGCCATCACATTTCTGCCAGAGAGGCAAAAATGTTTATCTGCCCAAGGGTTATTTCATAGTTTAGAGTGCAACAAAAGATGAATATATCTGCAAAGTTTGAAATAGATGTTTCTGCCCAAGACAAGCTTTATGACTCAGCGATATTCCAACAAGATTATTCAGCCTCTGACAATTTTTCTTCCTTAAGGAACGTACAGTACTATCCAATAGTGAGAGACATAGACATAACCCCAAACCTAACATTAGCCTACACCTAAATCTAAGACGCTGCCTATGTTTCAAATATATGTTGTGCCTCTTTAATATGATGTAAGTATTAATTTAAACAACATTTTTTAAAATTTATACAGCATTCTTTTTTTAAAAAAAAGCAGTGGGTGTCACACAGTGACCAATCAATTAATTTTCAGAACATTGTATAAAATATAATCATTATGCAGTGTCAGTGTATGCAAAGCAACATATTATTGTTGTCAAAATAAAACCTCATATCCTCAATGATATTGGGTTTGAAGGTTTGATCAAGGTTTTTAAAGTAGTTTTGGACCATCTCTACTTTTGGTTGTTAATAGTTGCATTTTTCCTCTTTATTTTTAATTAACTCCACTTTCAAAAGCGCTATAACAACTGTAGGTTTATGCCACTTATTATGCAGTGTGAGCCTGCACAGTGAGGTGCCAGTCAATGACGAGCAGTCAGTGGTCAGTTCAAGAGATCGGTTCAGTCGGTCAGTTGCATGGACACAGATGCTGCTGATGACGACTGGACGTCCCTTTGCCTTCCCAGCCCCCTCTTTGAACCCAGGCATAGGATGACAAAGGGAAGCCCACAGGTCACATGACTGGGAGATGGGGGGAGGGGCTTAGAGTTGGGAGGGGAGACTATGGTCAAGCATTCACCCACTTCTTCTTGACCACTTGCTGCTTCCCTCCAATTGACAGAAGACACATGCAATGCAGTGAACATTAGGATTAGGATGGTTGCTGTTTAGATTGGTCCATTCGTAACTATTGGGATGCTGGGAGGTGCTGGGTTATGGGTCAGTTGGGGTCAGTGGGGGTCAGTGGAGAAGTTCCTATTAAAACCAGTCTAGCGATACTAGCTGTTGTCAAACGTATCTAAAGCCTCTAGTCCACAGATCTACTGTTTGCATTGTAGATACCCCTTATATATGATGAAGATGCACTCACTGCATACACCGAGAAATCGTCACATTTGATACGGAATTGAAAACGATTAGTAATATTGGGATCCATAGCAACCATGCAGGGCCTAATGTCACTCCAAAACCCTCCTCATCAGATAAACAGATCCTGGAGTTTTTCATTTGTCAGAGAAAGGTGCTTCCTAAAAATAAAATACAATTTTTAAAATTATTTTGCTCTTGTGCCCTTCATAATCGTACACAATCTACTAAATATTCATGTTGACTGCAGGTTTTTTTAAACTGCAGCTTCTTGTTGAAAAAAAATGTATTATATTTTTATGTTGTAATTATATTATAACTGTAATTATTAAATTGTGTTGATTTCATGATGCCCCATTTCATCTCCTAGACTTAATGCTGGTTTTTGGAGTTCTATAATGCAATCTTTTATAATATTCACCTCTCCTTCTGGAGAAGACAGTGTAGTGTACCTTAAGGGGAAACCACTGGACTTTAACACTGTTGTACTTTTAAAGGTAAATTTCAACAGTTTGTATCCTTAAGAACAATAATGTACCTCTACAATACCTTTTTCTGAGCGTGTACATCCAGTTTAACGGTGAAGACTTATACTTATGGGTAACATAAGGGTTTCACTGCATGAAAACACACTGTGTGTGTGTGTGTGTGTGTGCAATAATCTCAAGCTATTTTACTGAAGAGCTTGACACCATGCTCTGAACTAACCTGGACATCTGAGTGGACACTATTGCGGGCTCTTCACTGACCCCTTGTGAATCACAGGCTGCAGAAGCTCTCTTTACTTTAACTTTGCACTAAACATTCATTGCTGTGTTCTGAGTCATGCACCACTGATTTGCCACTTTATTAGAAACATCTGCCTTTAAAACTGTAGTCCATCTATTACTAACCAATCAGGTGCTTCTAAAATGTGACCAGTGTACAGTACTGTGCAAAAGCCAGAGGCTACAATTAGTTCAAAATCAGTTTTGAACAAGCACACAGCCCAGAGACCAGTCTTCAATTTCACTGAAAACATTTCAGTTAAGCACTTGCAGACTGGAAATTCTATTAAAGGGTGGTCCCTGATAGTGTAATATAGCCATAATTAATAAACTGATTTTTGTCATTTTTGGGTTATTTTAATAAAATATTAAAGCATGTCTGTCCCACAGGGTAAATAATACACTCACACATACACGCCACTGTCCAGTTGACCAGGTGATGGACTCACGTGTGTTAATCTTCTGCAGGGAGATGTGCTTCTCCAGCTGCCGACGGAGTTTGACCTCGGCACCGTATTTGCCAGTGGTTCCATTGTCCGCCAGAATGAAGTGGGAGTGCAGGCTGTTCAGAACGGTCAGTTTACTCAGGGGGTTGGACATGGTCTGGTATGGCCGGACCACCTGCCAGACACCACACAGAAAAACAAGGGTTAACGTAGACCAGCCAGTGTGGGCAACTGTTAGCTACAGCTGAGTTTTGGAGAGCATTTCTATTGGTCCATTCATCATGAAACTTTCACACAATGTGGAGGACAGCTGTTGTGTTCAAACGATGTAGTATCTAAAAATAGACAAAAATTAGATATACATATTTTTCTTTGGAGAGTGACGTGTTATTATTATTATTATTATTATTATTATTATTATTATGTGAGGGCCGGACCACAAATGAGGCCAAGGTGGGATCAATAATGACAAGGAGGAGACATGAACAAAACAAAAAAAGAGCCATGTGATAAGCAGCACCTGACAGACATCTATGAAACACAAGAAAAAACACAAAGGCAAACAAGAAAGAGCACTACAAAGGGCAAAAGCGTGACAACAGGAAAACGCAGGACAAAGAGGGAAGAGAGAGAGAGAGAGAGAGAGAGAGAGAGAGAGAGAGAGAGAGAGAGAGAGAGAGAGAGAGAGACAGAGAGAGAGAGAGAGAGAGAGAGCAGATAGAAGTGGGTAGTCATAAATAACACATGGCAGATTGAGGCATATGCTTCTTAACTGAACTAAGCTGACACATTGCGGTTGGCGTAAATAATTCAGCACATTTTGTATCATTGGAAATGCATGTGGAGAATACATTAATATCATTTTTGTAAGATCTCTCAATTGTCCACAATCAGAGCTGCTGCTAGGACGGGATCTGTGTACTTAGCTGTGTACAGTCTGTAAATCAGGAGTTTACAAAAACTCATCTTTTAAAATGGCATTATTCCATATCCCTTCAGATGAATGACATCTAGACGAGACTGGACACTTAAAACACACAGTGAGGAGAAACAAGTCTTCAGGCATGTTTACATTGGTTATATACTGTATATGCATTTTTAAATGTCCAGATATTATGTGTTGTATGTGTGTAAGTAATTTATTGGTACATAAAGCTTTGAGAAATCTATAGTAAACTGTAAATTTTTGGACAGTATTGGTCCATTACTTTTGATATTCGAAGGACCTTTTGTAGAACTCTCAGTTTCTAAATAATTTTCAATTTTTTATTTTAAAATATTAATCTTCATATATGTCATATGTTCAGGAAAATTGCTCCATTCATCAATAAATTGATGACATATAATGGTGCAAAAACATTTGCAGAGAAGCCACCATATATCACCACCGCCATACATGCATACATAACATACATACGTTCTTGTTATTTTACACTTAACCCTTCTGTTTCCAGATTTGACAAAAATGTCTGTGAATTTTACAGTGGAAATCTGCAAAACCATGACAGTAAATGACTGTAAACTCATATAAATGTAAAAATTAAAATATAAATGTAAATATAAATACTTTTATCAGACAAAATACAAATTTTTACATTTCTTCACTGTAAAAACAAAACAAAACATCATTCCACTGTTAAATGCACAAACCATTAGGGGCGGTACAGGTGTCCAAATACTGTGAGGAGCTGAGACTCATTAGGGAGCTCCCAGCATGCCTTGCTTCTCCATATTTTCTGTGATTTTCAGAGTTTCTTTGTTTTTTTTTTCTTTCTTTGATTCTGGGTTGCATTGGGGAGATTATTTTGTGTATTTGCGTGTGTGTGTGTGTCTGTGTGTGTGTGTGTGTTTCTGTGCATGCTATCACGAGATGTGTGTTGGTCAGAAAAGTTCACCATCAGCATTTGTTCCGAGTGCTGGAGTGTGGCACACAGATACTGCATATTTCTTTGGTTCTTACTGCAATATCTCTTTTTAAGGGCTGAACATATGATGTGGTTTGGCTATATCTAAATATGGCTATTTCTCAGTCTCCATTCTCTTATTTGTTACACAATTTACATGTTAATTGTATGGCAAAACAATGTTTCTTTGTTATTTTTATGTAAATACTATGGCTTTTTTTCTGGTGTATATCTGTTTTTTTAACAGAAAAGTACTGTAAACAAAACAGTTCTTAAGTGTAAAATTTATGACTGCCAAAAACGTGACCATATATTTTACGGTGAAATTCTGGCAACCACAGCTGCCAGTTTTTTTGTTGTAAATTTTACGGGGTTTTTTTACAGTGTGTGTTGCTTCAGTTTTCTTTAATAGATTATTGTGCTGCGATTTTCTGATTGGCTGTTGTCTGTATAACTATGTATCTGTAACTTTTTCTGCACTATTTTATTTTCTAAAATGTTTTGCTTATATTTAGGAATGCATGTGTTTTTTGCTCTTAGTTATGAGTCTGAAGTAAATCTGATGTGTTATATACAATGAATGTAGATTAATAACAAGATCTTTTTAATAACTTTGTTTGGTTTTAACATTATTTAAAGTACGTGTTTGTGATTACATACATCTTTGCCCACAAGGTCCTCCTGGTTCTCCACTATCCCCCAGGGGGCAATGCCAATGGTGCAGATTTTGCCCCTGGATTTGGAGGCATGGTCTTTCAGAGCGTCTCCCACATGACGGATGACCCCTGTGTGTGGACATCAGAGTGTTGTATGAGGTTCTTTACACATTTATAAAGCAGAAAACACAGTAGTATTATTCACTGTAGGGAGTGGAATGTTTAAAATACCTGCACCTGCTGATATTTACTAGGTTGGTTTACCTTTACCCATTCTTGCTTAGAATTTGTAGTCCATATTAATACAAAATTAATACATTCTGGTAATATGAATATTCTCAAGTGTTTGTAGTGGTTATATTTACAATTTTAACCATACAAAAGATAAGATGTAAAATATCCTATGCCAATCCAACAGACCTCCACATAGGGCCCACCTCACTCTTTTCCTATGGCAGCCACACAGTTTCTATGGTTCCAGTCCTACAGCTACACCCTAACATGATCCAATCAGCATCCAACTACCCTTAACATCTATGGTTACTCATTGAGCCCATCACATGAGTACACAAACCACCCACTGCATCACTAGCTGTTCACAGGGGTCATCAGGTAGGCACCTCCTCTCACTAGTATTTCATTGAATTAAGCCCACAACACCTCCAGAAGGCTCAACAGTGAAGTCTGGCATCATAGACCCACCCCCCTCCAAGCTAGCTTTAGTACAGCACTATATCTGGCCTCAGTGTAGTTATATATATATATATATATATATATATATATATATATATATATATATATATACAAAGCCACAATCAGTGTGGATCCTTGGGAAAGAGAAAGGATTCAAGAAATAAAGAAAATTGTTTCTTTGATTTGTTAACAGTGCTTTACAATTTTTTTCAAAATGAAAAGACATGGGCCACAGCAGAGTTAATAGTCCTGCCCAAGGAATCTTAGATAATAACGTTTCTGCCAGGGCTTGGAATCAAACCCAAGTCTTCCTGGTGAAGTGCAGAGGTGTTTTCCAATGGTGTAAAACCAGACATTTTCATAGTGAAAACCCACCTGTGTTGACACCGCCTGTGAAGATCCAGGCTCCTGTTGTCATGGCAGCTTTGATCAGGCCTTTTCCGAAAACTTGCTTTAGCTTGGGCTGGAGCTCGAAATTTTGGAGACCCCCGTGGACAGAGATGAGTAGCTTGGGGAGCTCCAGCTGCCACTCCTTGGTCATCAGGTGCAGCAGGAGGTCTGGCTTTGTGTCGTAAGACACTCGCACGTACTGACCAATCAGAAGGAAAAGAAAGGAATGGAACACTACACTCCAGATCTCATTTAACAACCACCCAAAGTGGACAATAATTAATAATAGGAATGAATATTTAAGCACAATTCTTCACAAATGACTAGCTGAAATAAATGTTTATGAGACATATAAACAAACACAAAAATATCATTATTATATTTTTTGACAATATTTTGCAGACAATTTCTTTAGTCTTGGTCTCTGTTACCATAGCCTTGTTGGAGTGCCCCCCTCCCTGGAACTCGATGGTCCCAAAAGCATCGGTGGGACTCAGCTGCGTGTGTTTGCTGATGGACCATTTCTCCGAAAGGCTGTCGTTCTTGGTCACGCGCTCGGACTTGTCGTTCTGATTGGTCGAGATGCTGGGGGGCAGGCCCACATGTTGGCCAATGAGACGCCCACAACAGCATCTGCCAGGAAAGTAAGTTAGAGCACAGACATACTGTTATAATTTACATAGATCATGAGCCAAAACATTATGACCTACCTGATACCCTATGATGGACAATACAAGACTTCTTGTGGTCTTAACAAGTAGCTACTGCTGTAATAGCCTTTGCTCTTTGAGACAGTTAGAAGGGTATAAACCCATCCAGCACAGGGCTTTGGAGTAGTGGAACTCCTTTCTGAAGTGATGGAGCTCTGTTAGGTACCTTTGGAATAAGTTGGAGTGGTTCATGTGATCCATGGAGTATAAAACCAAGGACGAGGAAAAGTTTTTCGCAACAGACTTCATTTGGAAGTGACCGGCAGAAGGGTCAGAAAAAAAAGATCACAGAAATGCCTGAAAAGGCTGAAACTAAAAAAAGTTCTTAGCTCTTATTCTTTTATTGCAGAATGGAGAAGAGTTCACACTAGTATTAAAAGTTTTTGCTTTTCTTTCCCAGCATTTGTGATTAAATTGAACAGCTGAGTGTGACCTGGGTTCATTCCTCTGTTATTATCACACCCTTGCTTGTGAGCAGTAAAAAAAGAAAGGTTTCCAGAAGCATCAAAGCATGACGGGTGTCTGAAGTTTCTGTCTTTAAGCATGAGATGGGGTCTTGAAAGTGGTGCTTGCTTTAGAGTAAATGAGTTCAGACTGTGAACACTGTGTCTGTTTGATGTTAATGAGAGTGGACCATATTTAAAGCTTCTATTAAGAATTGCTTTAAGACATTTTAGACAATTTGAACATAGATACAATCAATATGTGCAGTTTCAGGAGTTTGGAAAAAAAGACAGACACCACCCAAAGGAATTCTTTTATTTGCTTACACCATTGAAAAGTACATCTCTTTGGAGGTTCTTAAACATTCCTAATCAGAGTCAGAGTCAGTTTATACTGCTGGGTTTTCTACAAAGAATATGCCATAATCATTTTGTCTCTCAACTATAATTTCATTTTCGTTGTATTTTGTTTGTTGAACAAACCTACTTTTAGATCATAGTGTCTGCCTCCACTTGTAATGTACAGAGTGAAAGAGATGGAGCAGAATGCGATGGTGTATTTGTTATAAACACAGGGTCAGACTGGATGTAAAATGTCAGTGCACTGTAAGCTGTTCTTACACAATATTCAATGAGAACGAAAATTAGGAATGACATTAGATTTGTTTAACAAAAGCCAAACAACCTGAAACTAATCAGAAACATGTCCTGTGGCTCATTGTAGTAAGTCTATATTTGCTACCTCTACTCAAAGTAATTGAATGGAAATGTGTGGCATATTTACATCAAGTTAATCCATCTAAATAATGTCTCACCGAAGTGTGTGGCTGCTGCTCTCCTATCAGTCCTGCGATCACTTTCAATGATTTCAGGAAGTGCACTTGATTAGAGTGGGTGACTGCCTTCACCACTCCCTGTTTCCTCCCCCTGTCCCTCCTCCTGGAAAGATACAATCTCTACACCCAAGTGGCCAATCAAATCCTGCTTAGAGAATGGGCCATAAATGAAGCCAATGTAAACTACCCACCCCCAAATTTTCTTTCTCTTACTGATTACATTTATTGGATTACCTCCATTTGCATGCCTTAATTCATCTTGCCTAGTGATGGGCCCCAAGATAAGAGCAGTGTTTGAGGCTTACCTATGGGGGTCTTTGGTGCTGACGATGATATGCACGCATTCTCTCTTGCTGAAAGCCCTCTCGATCCACGACTTCTGCGCCTGAGGGGACACACAGAAAGCTTAACGTCAGAAAGGCAAGCCATGTCCATTCACTGTGGACAGCCAATCAGGAAATCTGCATTAAATCCCCACTAACAAGCCCCTCATCTGCGCATGCTTGGCTGCTTCTGTTACCTGGAGCAAGGCTTTCCAGACTGACAATTCATTATCCTGGGGTTTTCTCTCTGAGGATTTACATATTCAGGGATTACATAGCACTGCTGTAGGGGACAATCCCATGTGAAAGTTGGACTCACACGCCTGAGATGCAGTAATGATGGCCTTGATTGGAAGCAGAAGAGCCAGTAGCATTGCACCGATAAATAGTACACTCACAACAGGATTTGGAATTGTATAATTGTATGTCTGAAAAGTTCTCTACTTTATCTCCATTACTTCTACTGTAGCTATTCTATCACCTGCTTATCTCCCTGACTTTACACAATTGTTCCACTCTTTATATAGGATGCATAGGACATCTCTTGAATCCAAATGACACAGAAGAACCATAATAAAGCAGTAAGCCATGGGAGGCTGTGCGTTACTGCAATTTTATCCTGAAGAAGGGTGTTTGGGCATAAAATGAAGTGGAATCAGTGTTGAGTGGTTTATTGCATTTATTAAACAGTGGTCAGTCACATAGGTGTTCAATTCATAGATGTATTTATTTACAAAAACATTCATATTAAAATATATTTTCGTCACACAATTGCTTTGTATTGCTGAGTAATATATAGTTAATAATTTTGGGGTTTTGCCATTTTGCCAGTTTTCAATGCACACAAACAATCCCACAATGCATTACAAAAAGTAGAGTACAACCCTCTAGTATACACTAGTAGACAGAGGATACCCTTAATTGTGTTGTTTGGTAAACACCTGCATGATTTAGTGTCTGAAATTGTTCACTACTTTCCTGAATTCAGTTCCTTATTCAATAGTGAATAGGTTGCAACGAATATAGTCCATTAACAGTGAGCACTGTTGCTAAGCAACTGTAGTAATGTGGCATACTCCACGAAACAAAATGTGTTCATACGTATTCAAGTTTTTAATCTGAGTAGAGGACCACAGATTGTATTCTCTCTGAAATTACTTTTACTCTAAAGAAAAAGTTGCAGGAAGTAGAAAAGGTTCAACCGAACGATGCAGAGCACTGTATTTCTGAATAAATTAATAAAACTGGGATTAATACAATAGCGCATTAATATGGAATTCAGATGTTGTGAGGTGGTCATAGGTGTGCATATATAATGCTGTGGTGGCTTTGGACGTGGCTCAGCCAATCAGTTTTTAGGACCAGAACAATTCCTTTTATAATACAGCAGGGACCAGTCAGTTTATATACACCACACATTAAACACTTTGATGTACACTATACACAACATTTATTTTTTAATAACATCAGTTGGACATAGCCATATTCTAAGTGTGGAGCTTGGCTACCTTTTGTCAAGTTTTGATAGTTGGCCTATGGCTGAACTGGGCCAACATAGTGCTCTTTGACTATGAAAAATTAGTAAATCCAAACCAAAAATGTTATATGTGAGCACCTGCAAACGTCTAAATCAACACACTCTTGGAGTATACTCCCAAATGCCTAACCTTCCAATATTTGCCAACAATCATATCCTATCACCAGCTTAAACATCTTGCAAGGTCCAAAACAAGCCTTACCTGTCAACACAAGTCAAATCCTTCACTCTCGCCTGTGAATGCACTTTAGAGTGGATTGACCAGTACAGCAACTTCAACACCTACAAACTTCAATACCTACAAACCTCTGAACCCAAACCCTGACACAAGCCAAACCCCTCCCTATCTCCAGCCTTCCCACGGTAAACTCTTCCTC
Source organism: Hoplias malabaricus (assembly GCF_029633855.1). Classification (NCBI taxonomy): domain Eukaryota; kingdom Metazoa; phylum Chordata; class Actinopteri; order Characiformes; family Erythrinidae; genus Hoplias; species Hoplias malabaricus. The sequence continues at coordinate 4,488,566 of NC_089820.1, forward strand.
TTAAAAAAACCTTGTATCCATGGGAAGATCCCTAGCTTTTACAGGGAAACCCTGGCGCGATGAATCAGCAGATCCGGGGCGCGGCGCCACCAACCCACATTCACGTAGCTTTCCGCCGGGGTGAGCATGCACAAAGTAAGTCCTGGGCAGACGCGATGCTTTGTGACAGAGCTGGCAGGAGAACAGAGGTGGCGTTCATGTACTGTGAAAAGGCGATGCATTAACACGGCGCTTGCAAGCACAACAAGAAGCCCTAGTGCAGTCAGCTCTAATCAGGAGAGATAGCACAACCAAAATGTGCTGTAAAGTACAAGAGACTTTTCAAAGTTTCAAAAAGTACCCAGCCCTACTGGTCATTAGTTGCTGCAAGACTACATACAGGTGAGAGACATTAGTACGTCTCTACGTTGGTGCCTGTTGACAGTACCTGTGATTCAGGAACCTCACTAGACTCTGACAGCAGTTAGCAGCCAAAAGCCCCATAGTGTAATTAAGATTCTTCCACAAGTTGGCCCACCTAGAGGTGCTGAACAGCTTTGTTCCTTGTTGGAAATCTCACTGCATCTATACGGCCTCTCGGCAGGCGACGTTATAGACTGACCGCGGGAGCCGAGCCGTAACAACAACAATAACAGCAGGCTAGCAATCGCATGATTCTGATCCTGCAATCACATTCCAGCATGATATGAAAAGCCACTAGACACAAGAGAACAACCTGGAGAGAGTATGTGAAAGCAGCTGAGGATCTGAAACCTAAGTCTACGCAATCAAGAGTCAATCTAATCAATCCCCTTTTTCACAGTTCAGCTCCATCCCACATCCCACAGAGCACTGAGAATGTCTGCAGGCGTCCCAACTGTCTGTCACACCAACCGAGAGTCTGTCTTGCAAAGTTTGTGCCAGAAAATGTACAAGACGTTCCAGTACTGTCTGCAATAAGATGCAGAAAAGAACCAGTACCTGTGTGAGAAATGTATGCAACTGTAGAGGAAGTCCAGTACTTCTGGAAGAAAGTTAAGGAAGGTACCAGTAAAAAAAAAAATAAATAAATAAATAAAAAAGAAATATAAAAGAAAGTGTGTAAAACTCATATCAAGAGTAAATGCTCTTGTTTTTGACTCTCATTTACTATCCTCCGTGCATATAAATAAGCTTGTTCAGTCTCGTTTTCTGCAACTAAGAAATAGGCCAACGATCAGACGATCAGTTTTGTCTTTCGAAGGCTCAGAAAGTATTATTCATACTTATCTCATTTGGACTACTGCTATGCCCTGTATACTTGTCTTAGTTAACAAGCTGTGGCATAGAGCCACTTTGCTTTTAGAGAGATCACATCAGCCCACTGCTAGCCTCGATTTATCGGCTGATAGTGAATTCAGGATTGATTTTACAATTTTGGTTCTCACAAGGCTTTACATAGTGAAGAGCCTGAATACATCTGTGAATTGCTTGATTCCCACTCAGGTAATAGATCACTGAGATCTTCTAACATAAGGCTGCTGGTTGTTCCTAGAACTAAGCTGAAACAAAAGCGAAATGCTTTTGCAGTGCAGGCATCTGAACTATGGAACAGTCTGCCACTTAATCCTCAAACAGATTCTGCTACTTGCCAGGCTGTTATTGTAAATAAGAATATGTAATTTAACTTGCCTGGTTAAATTAAAGGTAAAATAAATAAAAAATAAAAGATCCCACATGTTCTTTGAAGTAACACCTGAAGACCCACTTTTTTACTCGAGTTTTTCAGAGTTATGATCTTAATTAATATGCTTATCTGGCTGTGTATTCATGTCTGTGTGTTTAATTATCTTTTATTATTTTAATTTTAATTTTTTGGCACTTTGAGGCTTAGTCTTTGAAAAGTGTTATGCATTTAAAGTTCAACTATTTATTACTAAATGTCTAGTTCTGAAAACGTTAAATAATGTTGGACACTATACAGGCATTTAACACAAAACAAATGAGATCCATTTGACCTTATGTTGCCTGGCATAACCTTATTTAATTGCTTAGTAGTTGTTATAATTACTCACATGATAGGTGATAAAACTGAGTGTATGTATATTGTTGTATTATTAAATTGCATAATGCATTATAACCTCTATTGATAAGGACATTGTAAACATTATAAGACATTACAACAAGAGTCTCATCTTCAGTGTTTTATGAATATACATTATAATGCCTAATGGAGCCTTGCATAATAAAGTCACGTTCTCATTTTTGGTGAAGTGTTAGGCAACCACCTAGGAGACAATTTATCAGGCATTATAGGATATTACATATGGCATGTGTCCAATTATAAATATATTTGTAAACTCCTAGGAATACAGTAGATATTTCCAGTACAAAGCTATAGTAAGAATGTTTACTAACCTATGCGACAGGTCATTAAACGAGTCTACAATAAATTTAAGGAAAGTTCCAGTAAGAAACGACTGCAAGAAAGTTACAGTACCTGTGTAGATTGTCTCCCTGGATAATAAAGCCCTGATCATGGTGGTGGACCCAAATTCTGCCGAGCTGGTGCAGACCCCATTTCTGTTGAGCCAATTCCATCGAGAGCCTCAAGTCTTTGGACAAACATGCTTACCCACATCCGGCCCAGTGGCTGAACTGATTTGCACTGGGATTTCAGGACTAATCTCTATACTGCCCAACAGAATAGAGGCGGGACACCCACATAACACACCAACACAAACACACACATACACTCCTAGTGGGTTCACCAAACTCAATGCCCCTGCAATAACAAGTCCTCAACAAGTTGGACACACTCACAGCCTATTAAGACCCCATCCTATTTTCCCATAAATTGGCTGCGACAATCTTTCCAGGCTTACTTCACCCCTCCTGAACCTCAGCACGGGATTATAGTGTCGCTCAAAGAACTTTACACTTTACATTTCCTTGCCTCAGCACATTCCGCAGGGCTCCAAGTAACAACCTGAAATTACTTGATAATTACTTGATAAACTGAAGGTAACAACAGTCTAGAACAAAGGCAACAATAAGGACAGTCATTATCCTCCATGTCTGACACATGGTAATTACCTACGCTGCATGCCAGTAGAGAAAAAATACCCACCCTATATTCTGTTGAAAGGAAAATGTTCATGAAAGCCATTTGTCAATAGATCTGAGATCAAATTTGCTGGGTCTTTAATAAGGGCTAACACCTCCACATATTGTGAAGAACATAATATTATTGGACAATATCTAAGAGCTTTATGACAGAGAACACAGTCCTACTGCTCGACAGCCCAGCTGGTGAGGTGAGGGTGGGGGTGGGGGATGGTTGTGGTTGGCTCTATACCCAGTTATAAATTGGGGCCTCTCAACACTTGATGTTTTTCATGGTGTCATTATGCTTATGTCCAGCCACCCCTGACCCCCCAACTTCATTTCTTGCTTTTCTGTGGCTACAGCTGTTTCTAAATTTTATATAATGGAAATGTCAATGGGTTTGTGTCCCTATAGTCACTGGGATAGCACTTTCAATGGTATGCACTCTGTCAACTAGAGAACTATCATACCAAAATCGAGTTAAGTTACACTGATAACACACCTTTTTTCTTTGCTCTATGCTGTATGGAATTTTTCGGTTTAAAAGTTAAAAGTATGCGCCTTTCCCTGGAACTTAGAAAGTGCACCTTATGAATTTGACCTTAGAGGCAATGCTCTAATATCTGAATCCAATACACTTTTTTTTTTCAGTTCAGAGAATGTTCCCTCACCATTTGCTAGCTCTCAGGTCTGTCTGCATGCTGGAAAAATCTCCAGCCTTTGTACACAGCCCTGGTTCTGTAAATGGGGAAAAACTAAGGTTCTTGGTCTAAAATGGCTGAGGTGTGTCGCTGGCTGAGCTACAGTCAAGAAATGGCCTCTGGAGCTGTTTGGATGTTGAAAAGTCCTGAAAAAATATGAGGATGTATTTCTGCTTCATATGTTATACTGAATAGTTTTTTTTTTTGTTGTTGTTGTTTTTTTTTTTGCTGTTACAGATTACTTAAGGTGTAACTAACTCCAAATTTGGGAGCTCATTACCTTCACATGAAATTAAACACAGACTGCAAGTGTTTAAAAAATATACAGCTTGAGTTACAAATGACTTTCTGTAGTAATCCAAACTTTGAATAACAATTTACAGACAAATTCAAATTCATCCACCTACAAGCTACAGTAGGGTTTTTACTGTAGATAAAGAGTTTTGGAATGAACACAAACACAGATGGGGAAGTTTGTTTTGCTGTGGGAACAGCAATTATCCAGAATCATCTATGTTGCCTTTAAGGATATTAATTGTACATTTAAATAAGTGTATATTAATGAGGCTGTATAGTGTGTAATGACCCAGCATTGTATGAGTGGTCCCTGTATGCATAGTAAAACTAGCTTTAAGGCTGTCTAGTGAAAACACTCTAAAAATTCTTAATTGCGTATGTAGTTTCCATTGTAAAAGGTTTAGACAGTGCCTCTTGATAAGGGTGCTTGCCATATGCTGCAAATTATATTAAACTGCTTCCACATTCATATTGCTCTTTCTAACAATGTGCAAACACTAGAAAGGGTGTGACTCTTTTTCTACCCACTAAAGTCGACAAGGGAGTGTTGACATTTGAAGCCAGGTTGTTCCCAGCATACAACGCCATTGCCTCATTTTATCTTTGCATGGTTTAATCTCTGCTGCTAATTAGACCAATTACAGAGGCATCATCTGCAGTTTTTCGGGGAAATTAAGTCTAATTTAGTTGTCGTTGTGCTTCGTTGAACACCAAGACGTGAATGGAGAGAGCAGCCAGGGGGCAGAGTCATATGCCTGAGGGAGAGTTGAAGGGGGGAGAACGGGAGGGGTGATGGAAGGAAGGGAAAGAGAGTGAGAACTGGAGATGGAGGCAGAAAAGTAAATGCGAAGGGATCCTAATGCAGCGGTCACTGACTTTACATTTCATTGATAATGGTATGACAACACCAGTGGAGGCCAGTGGACTCTGATTGATCCTTGGTAAGTGAGAAATCAAGCTGCTAGAAACTGGACTGGTCAATACGCATGAAACAGTGGCACGGCTCACTCAATGATCCCAGGGGCCACCGGATAACAATCGCACTAATTGATTTCCCCGGCTCTGTTGGCATTAGTGGTGTTTACCTGGAGATCTGGATGAAAATGTGAACACCAGGCTATTCCCGGGTCAGAGTGATGGACAGCACCCTGTTATCTCCCTTCCCTTCCTTCGTCCGTCTAAGCCTCCCCATTTTCGTTCCTACTCTTGCTTTCAATCAACTTCCCTCATTTTCACTTCAGCATACTTTTCTTCCTTTCTCTCCACATGGCTGTCAGTCCCTCTTTCTCCCTCCCCTCTCATGCCCTCCCTCTACTTCTTGCCCTCTTTCTCCCTGTGTTATTAGCACAGCTGTATGCTGGCAGTTCTATATCGGTCTCGCAGCAGTCCACAGCCCCCTGCCCGTTCTGGAGCGCAGGGGTTCCTCTGGGACTTCATTTAATACAGATTAAAGCATTCTTCCCCTCCCCGCGTAATTAAAACATGCACTGATTACTTAAAGACTGTTTTCGCATGGATATTAGAAGCTGTGGTGAAAGCCAGCTCTTTGATGCCAAGAAAGAGATGCTCAGCGGCCATGAAGTGCAACCAGCAGCACAATAAACAGTGTCAAGTCGAGAAAAGCCAGGTGTGATCCACAGCACCAGTACTGACACTACATAGCATGTATTTATTTGACATTAATTAATAGGTAACACTTTACAATAAGGGTTGCTGAAAAATCATTAATTGTATGTTAACTAATAGTTAAATATACATTATATATCTACAGTTTACTGTTAATTTAGCATTAACTTACTTAAGTAAGGATTAATTAGTAATATAATATAATGGTACAAAACTTGGTTCATTTACTCATTAACTCTTAATGAATTAACTGTTTACTAACTTAGGACTATTTGTAATTATTAAAATATTTAATGAGATAAATCATGTATGTAATAATTTGTATAATATATATTTATATAATTATTTATTAACATATTCTTAATGATTATTTGGCATCCCGGCGGCATGGTGGCGCAGCAGGTAGTGCCACAGTCTCACAGCTCCAGGGACCTGGTTGTGGGTTCAAATCCCAATCCATGTAACTGTCTGTGAGGAGTTTAGTGTGTTCTCCCCTTGCCCACGTTGGTTTCCTCCGGGTGCTATGGTTTCTTCCCACGGTCCAAAAACACACATTGGTAGATGGAATGGTGACACAAAAGTGTCAGAGGGTGTGACTAAATATATGAGTGTGTGCTGGCGCCCCCTACAGAGTGTGTTCCTGCCTTCACCCTGTGATTCCGGGTAGGCTCCGCACCCACCACGACCCTGAACTGGATAAGCGGTCACAGACAATGAATGAATGAATATTTGGCAACCCTTATTGTTAAGTGTTACATTCTGGGGTAAACCTTACTACGCAACTCTACTTTTGAAAAGCAGTGCCAGGCGGACAAATAAGAAGACCCTTCTATACCCAAAAAACTATCCCGCTCTCTGTCTGCAGAAGCACCTGTCTTGGTAGGCAGCGTTGGAACTGTGGAACTTACTTAAGCCACTTATTGAAACCTTCTAGATCAGGAGGATTATACTAGGATCATTCCTAGCTACAGCTCTGTAGATATTCTGGGATTTTCTTGCCATGTACTGTATATTGCTGCCTGGCATTTTATCTCCTGATAAATGAAAAGATAAAGTTCTCATTATTGGCTTGATCTTGCACTAAAGCAAAATTAGTGTGAGTCACTCCTGGTGAAAAGGCACACTCTGCCTTATCACATCATGCCCCACTCCACATTCTCCTAATTTGTTTGATGATATTATGTACCGTAGATGGTGGGATCTTCAAAGTCTTCACAATTTTACATGTTTTAGATGCAGTTTTTCACAGATTTGCGCATCTTTGCTTCTAAGAGACTCTGCCTCTCTAAAATGCTCTTTTTATACAGTCATGTGACTTAGTTGCAAATTATTCCTGCAGCTGCTTTTTTTAAATTGGTACCACTTACTTTTCCAGCTTTTGTTGACCCTGTTTCAATTTTTTGAGATGCCTTGCTGCAATTAACTAAAAGAGTTAATGTTTCCTGAAATGGTCAAATGTATCACTTTTAATATCTGATATGTGTATACTATGTGAATATTATACTATACTAATAATATTTATACTATGTTAAATATTGATCTATAAGATCTGCAATTTTTTTAATTTACATTTATTTATGTTTTACACAAATACACACATATATATAATGTTTATAGTTCATGCTGATATATGTGCTCATGTGGCCCTTTATGGCTCTCAGTATGTAAGGACCCTGTTGCCATAGGCATAATTTACATGGAGAACCCTGGGTTTATGTCTTTGTCACTTTCTAAAATGGCCACCACCAACAACATATTTTGTATAATAGCTTGCTGAATATTGCTGAAAAACTGGGTTTATTTTGGGGCAATTTGTTTTTGGAGAGGGGGGGGTGAGAGAGAGAGAGACAGAGAGAGAGAGAGAGAGAGAGAGAGTGAGAGAGAGAGAGAGAGAGAGAGAGAGAGAGAGAGAGAGAGAGAGAGAGAGAGAGAGAGAGAATAAAGAGAGAGGGTTAAAATCTGCTGAGTGCATGGCACAGATAATAAATTCTGTCTTGCTTTGAAAGTTCAGCTTGAATCTGTGTGTCTCACTGTAGTGGAACAGGAGTTCAAAGCTTAAAAAAATCATCCCCATCTTTGGCTGAAAAACAAGAAAGAAAACGTTAAAAAGACTGTTGTCCAAATGGTCTCAAAAAATGCTGGGTCAGCCCCCAATTATAGACACTAACATCAGGTTAACATCAGGTTAACACTTTCTTCTATAAAACTTTTTAAAGTAAAGTTAATCCCAGTCCGACTGTTTATTCTGACTGTGGTAAAAACGCCCTAAAACGTATCAAACTAAAAATTAACCAAGAGATTAAGTGCAACATGTCCTCAACCACAACAGAAATGTCAACACATCCGTCTAAAGCTCAGGACAAAATAAAGCATCCCACTTCAGTGTAGAAAGCATTTCTTCATCAAACACATCTGTGAGTAGCTGTGGGCCCTGCTTTCAAAAGGATGAGCTTCGGGAAGTGTTCTGCGGGCTTGGAATGGATGGTAAGTGGATCTCAAAGTCTTCGCAAAGGGTATGTATTTTAAGGGTCTTGTTTTTTTTTTTTTTTTTTTTTGTTTTTTTTTAATGATGATTCGTCTGGAAGAAAGAGAAGAGGCTTTTCCATTCCATTTAGTCTACGCTGATCAGAAAGCTTTTATTTAATGAGGGGTTATGCTGAGGTCAAACACATCTTCCACAAAAGCTTCATTTATGAGTATTTAGCGACATTGTTGCTAAAGGTTCCAGATGGTTTGCATACATATTTGCGCTATAGTACTGTACAGAATTCAGGGACTACAAATTTGCTTCATTACAGTTCCAGTCAATGCAGCTGTTAGGTAGAAATCATTCATTTAACAGAACCAAAGACATATTTAACCGAAACTTACACACAGTTTTCAACAGATAAATATTATGGGTTTTGATAAGTTGATACATGAAAAATGTAGCAGAACCAATAAAAAACCCTGTTTTTGTGGTCTTAAGGTGAAAACATACACATTACTAAAGGAGCATTCCCATTATCTGTGAACTCTGTAGAAAGAGAGTTGAATATCTGGCAACTCAACATGTAAAACAGCCTGAAAAATTGCTCTAAACATAACCGTAAACTCGAACCTAACCCTAACCCCACAGTGAAAACCTCTAGTTTTCGTTCCACTTCTTTGGGTATGTATCAGAGACTTTCAGTGTATGAAGTAAAACCACAGTGTACAAATGACAAAGTAAGTATTTTATAATATTTATGTTTTAGATGTGATACCAGGTTGTTTTGAGGCTTCAGCCAAAAAAGTGTATAGTTTCCTTAAGAGGTGTTTGTGTGTGAATGTGTGTGACTCTGCTTGCTGAAGTGGGAGGATGTGCTCTAACACACTGGAGACCCCAGGCTCATGCTTGTTTACTGTATTTACTTTAGGTAGTAAGTAACACAGCTGTGGTGCTTGTGATTCATATATATGTATATATATAGGTCCGGAACCTACCCGGAATCACTGGGCAAAAGGCGGGAACACACCCAGGGGGTGACAGTCTTTAACAGGGCAACACACACACATTCACTCACACACTCACACCTATGGACACTTTTTTCCCCCTGTAGTTGTAGGGAAAATAAAATAGTACACAGTATAAAATAGTACACTACAGATTATTAAGTTGTCAAAGGAAAGATGGACACAAATGTTGAGTTTGAAGCATGATTTCAGCTAGGTCTTGCATGGATCTTAGGTGTCCCATGTTTTGCTTGACTTGCCTTGCCTGCTGCATGAGGACAATCTTAAATTTAATGTCCTCAGAATCACTTCTTGAAACATTTGTACTTAGAGACAACATCCACGATTGTGGGCAGATGCTGTTTGAGGGAAAATAAAACAACTCTTGTTTGTAGGTGGCAGAAAGTTTAACATGTCTTTAAGTTTCAATTACAACAGAGATTCATTTGTAACTCGAGTTGGGTCATTTTATAGCACTTTAGGTTTGTGTTTACTTTCATGCAGTTAGCGCTTTCCTGAACGTAGAGTGATTTCCACCTTAAGTAATTTGAAACAGCAATATCCTAATTTCTTCATTGTCCTGATGCCATTTTCTGCCAATAGCAGAGAGAGAATGTCTATAGCATATTGAATCGGGACAATTTGTTTTTGTTTTTTTACTCATTTACAGACACTGGGGCTATGTAAAAATTGTTTTTGTTTTTTTACTCATTTACAGACACTGGGGCTATGTAAATAGAATAGATCAGATTTGATTAAAATTATGAATGTCGCCCTTAATGGGGTTTAACCTGGAAATTAAACTGAAATTCGCACCATGCTGTATAGACTCTTATTCCTTTTTCATGCTGTCATCTTCAAGAGAAGGTACACAGTACACGGACATATATTTAGACACAAATACAACATATCTGATCTAACACAAAAGGCATGTTGAACACCTGACAGGCTCTTGCCTGTGTCCTTTCTCTGCTTGTCTCAGCACACTGCAGCTTAACTGATCAGTTTGGCATGGAAACAATCGAGAGCGCAACCCTGAGCGGCGTGTAAGCTATGCCGCTGTGTATGTATGTGCGTGTGTGTGTGTCTACGCAAGTGTCGGTGTACGTACGTATGCATCCATACCCATGACTCTAAGTGTGGGTGCATCACACCTGTGTCCTACCATGGCTTCATGTTTGGGTAGCTCGTGAATTCCATGTGAGCGCACAGATGAGCATTCGCATGACCCTCATGACTCCATCTGTGTAACTAATTATGCTTTTCACAGTTCCCCAGTTAAGCAACGACTGTGGACCACTACCACAGTCAAATGTCCATTGCTTAGTATTGCGTGAACAAAAGGGCATTGCCTAGAGTTGCATCACACCCACCAGAAAGGGTCCAAGCAAATGGTGCATCCATGTTCACACTGACATGACATAAATATTCATAGATCCCTACAACATACACTTGGATCTAAGTCTCTGACGCATCTTAAAACTGACAAGGTGCTCCCAAATGTGACTCCAGCATTATGTTCCTTTCAGGAAACACTATTGTTCACACAAGCCACTATCCAAACGCCAAAACTGGCACTAATCCACTGGTGACGCTGCCCAGCCGTCCACCATGAGATGACAGCTCAACTCTATACGTCTGAAAGGATATGGAAGTGTCAAGAAACACACACAAAAGAAGTATAAAGAAGCTGCTAGTGTTTCAGACCATTGTGAGTCCAGACCTCACCATCACGGGATGCGTTGGGATTTCTCTGATTATGAAACACATGAGCTGTGGAGAAATATCCACTGAAAAGCCTTTGAAAGAAACAATTACCTTGGCACTAAAATGTTAAATACTGACAGATGTCAAATTATATTTTATTGCTGAATTTACATAAAGTCTCATTTGAATGGGAATTAAACAAAAAGGCAGATCTCTAATATTTATTTACTTATTTATTTATTTAGCACTTTTTTTTACAAAGTTATGCAAAATGCTTTACAGAGAGTAAATAAAATATATCATAAAGAAAGATTATATATTAAAATAAAAACATTATAATATTTGATGTTATTAATACGTATATACTTTTATATACAGTATATAATATATAAATTCAGATAATGAAATCACATTAAAACAGTTCTTAATTTAAAAAAAATATATTAATGTATTAAAACAAAATGTTATCTTTAAGTAAATCAAATCTACGAAAAAGTCAGTCTAAACAGGTGTGTCCTAAACACTTTCTTAAATCACAAATTAAAATCACAAAGAGCCCTCAGATAATCAGAAATGGAGTTCCAAACATAGGGACCATGCTCAGATAAAGCTGCTTTTCCATTTGCACAGCACAAAAGGAAAGGCATGATTTTTCTGATATTGTCCATCTAGATACAGTGAAAAGCAAAAAAAAAAAAGACTGTGGATGGAATATCTAGATATTATTGGAAAACAAACAAAAAAACATTGTTACATAATTGTATTAGTCACAGCAAGGCAGGCTGTGTTTACACTAAAACAGTGTGATTTTTCACACAAGTACATTTTTTTAATACAAATAACACTTTATTGAAAGTATTATGAATATCTGAGCTATGCACCATGACAGGATGTCCTTTCTCTTAAACAGATTGCCAGTGTGGTTCCATCAAACCGAAGCATAACTGATTCCAATTGCATAATAAATTGCCTTAAAAAAAAACAAATGGATTATTTTCACCCCTAATTTTTTGGAATGAAATGATGCCCTGAAAAGAGTGGACAACCCTGTTCTGAAGTCTCCCATTAGACTGAACGTAATTCTCGCCCATGTTCTGTCATTTGTGAGCATAACATAATGGATGTAATAGGTGATTTTGCCATTCACAGAGTCAGTCACCTGGACAGGGATTAGGACTAGGCCAAGCATTTAATCACTTCAGAAAATATTAGAAACCTCACCCACTTCTCAAAGACCTTGCGCTCCAAGTATAGGGTAAAAGGCACTGGCCACTTATTTTCAGACCTTCTGATCTGGATCAGGTGTTTCAGAGTATCATGTAGCTAGCCTCCAATCTGTAGGTACAGAGATTGTTAGTCGCTTCTGGTGCAGAATAGGGGACTTTAAGTCTAGGCCACTGCACAGTTTCATGTTGCCTCTGCTCTGATACACAGATGAATCAGGATGAATCTGGGTTAGTGTGAGGTTTACAATTTCTTATCACACTTTATTTGAACAGTACCTACATAGAAACTTTATAACATATGTAATATATTTATAAAGATATACTTTAAATGTTTTCATACAATTATTAACTGTTTTACAATATGATTTTATTCTACTTGCTACTTTTATTCTAACACTGTTATGATTTTTTATTACAAAATCCAAAATCCACCTATCCACCTAATGGCCATACATATTTTTAATATTATTTATTGAATGCAAAAGTATGTTTTTCATTATTAAAACCATATCTTAATGGATTGTGACAATATACACAGTGCTTTATTACATTGTTACAAATGGGACAGATGTCCACTTTAAGAACACATATATCAATAAAATGCTAGTTATTTAATGTCATCCTGTATTAAATTAGGTAACATTACGGAATTTGTTCCATTTATAACTTTGTTATTAAACATCATTCCTGAGTAATTAATGATATATTCATAGTTATGCTATTTTTAAAAAATAATATCATCAATGCCAACTGGAAATTTCCTTTTGTGTTTTTAGTCAAGTAAAAATATGTTGCACTGATATTGTGTTTAAAAAAATTAACGACCCTCAAGAATGCCTTTACAATGTGTTATTCACAGGTTATTCACATGTTATGATGATTCTATGAAGGCAGTTTTTAAATAGCGTAGCCAAACAGTTACTAAGCCACTGGAAATGAAGCTGAAAATCTTTACCTCATGAAATGTCCTGAACACTGAGGGCAGTTTATGACCTCATCACATTAATGTATGTTTTACTGTAGAAACCCACTGCCACAATGTATTTACTACCCTCCCGTTGACACCTCTAATGTAGCAACAACAGGAAAAGACTTGGGATTCTAATTCTACCAGGTCTGGATTTCATATTCATGCTGGCTCATAAATAAGAAGAGAATTACCTGGGAAAATTACCCAAGTGAGCTCTCTCCCACACAAAGAGAAACTTAAGCTGATATGAATTTCTGCCAATTCCTGAGGGATGAGGAAAAAAATGAAAACATAAAATGCAAATCCCCAGAGGCAGGGCAGGATTAGCTTGTTCTTAAATAATGACCAAAACTTGGCATGGCCTTTTCTTGAAAATAGGAAATAATAAAATGGGCAAAGAAGGGAAAGAGAGATATGATGTCAGTAAAAGCAAGGAAATGGAAATGGTGCATTTTGCATTAATATTAATTTAAGTGTCTTCAAAAACACAGAGAGAAAAAAAAACATTTTGATGCCGTGAGGACACTATGGCTGCTACTTGTGGTTTTAAACACAAAACTGGGGCTAATTTTAATATGTAAATGGCAAAAAAGTGTCTTTGGAACGTTTTGCTGACGTTAAGGTTAGGGTTGAATGTAACAGGTTCAGACCTAGTCACAGGCATCCAGTACTGGTTTGGGGCCTTGTCCCTTGCATAGATACATTTCTCTAGATTTTCTGAAACTGTTAATCCAGTGCAAACTTATAAAAAAGTTAAGAAATTCTAACTCAATCCAAACCTGATAAATATGTGAATCTGAACTCAACCCCAGAACTGATTCTAACTGAAACTAAGAAACAAAAAGTCTTCAACAATATTTTTTGCCAAAAATAGATCCAAACCACATTAAATTTCTACTGAATCCTGACCTCAGCCTGATAGCATTTTGCTGGAACCATGATGGTTTGAGGCCACATGCAATCAAAACTAAAATTTGTCCATACTCAACACGAACCACATCAAATTATGAGTCTGAAGCATCCAGTTCTGAGTCTGAAACTGACACAAACTGCCCCTTAATCACCCAGGTAAATAAAACCTGATATTTCTACTGATTCCACCAGTTAAATTACTGTGTAGTGACAATAATAGTCACCATTAGATCGCCTCCATTTAACTTCAACATCCAATTTTATCCAAAGCAATTGCACAGCACTTTACTGTCAGAAAGTAAGACCACACAAAGACAGCAATACTCACTTTTGTGTGCTGTGAACCGTTTTGTAACTGTCAGATGACTCCATTTGAAAATAAACCGGGGGGGGGATTTTAGGAGTCAACACTGCTCTGGTTCTTGTGTATTCAAACTTAGCTGTGTGTATAAGTGTGAATGCGTGTGTGTGTGCATGTGTGTCAACAATGAGTGTGTGAAAGCAGTAATCTCAGAAGCGAAAAGCCAGGGCTTGTTTTAGCCGCTGTCGAGGCCAATCCATCGGCCAGTCGCAGAATAAGCAAGCGCCCCCTTTCCCAGCAGACAGCACAAAGCCCAGCAAGGTGCCTCCTCGAGCGGCTCCTAATCACTTGTGGCAAGGCCATTCTGCTGCTCGCCTTCCAGTACATGAGTGGCTAATTCTACCTGTCCCTCCTACAGACAGGGGTAAGGACAGACAGAAACGAAACAGCACTCAGATTATACTCAAGTTTAAACAAACAAGGGAAATATTCCCAGATGTCAGTACAGTGCCCTTTAAAATGTATTTAATGAGCTGGATATGAAGTGTTTTCCACAGAATTATTTATTTATGTATTGTATATCATAGCATTTTGCACAATTTTGTCCATTACAATGCTTTTATTTAGCCTTACAAAGTTGGCTGCTTATTACTGCTACATTTTAAAACAGTAGCTAACCTTAATTAAGCACTTTCCACTTGCTATTTGTTATTTGCGCCTTAAATATCATACTCTTCTGCATAACTCATAACTTTCAATTCATTTAAAAAAAACCTTAAAGATTCCAACAGCTTCTAAATAATGCATTAAGCCAATAGAAGCTAAGAATTTGGCTCCTTGTTACTACATTGCTAAGTTGAATTACAGTAACTAAACCTTTTCTATAGCAAGTAATTGCATTGCAATGATATTTTGTATATTACACATTATACTTTTTATTTTTAATATTTTCACATCACAGTTTTCATATGCATTATTATGATGTTATTGAGCCTAATAAAAGTAATAACTTATTTGGTAATTAAAGTGAATATAATTTGTGTTTTTTGTGCTATTCTCATTGTCACACACTCAGCATATTCACATATGCAGCTAGCCTGTGCTAACAGACGGTATTTGTTGTCAGTTCTTCCTAATTATGCACATCAAATTATCACCATACTCAGTTCATTCTATTTTCATCTGCCTTGTTGCTAATATAGCATCTGTCAGGCCTTGGACTACAGTTCCCATGATCAGTCTTTCCCCAATTCCTCACCCATGTTATGTACAAATCACTGGAATAAAAAACCTGTTTTTGTTTTGATATATAATTAATGCACAATTCATGTTGCATAATTCATGCAGAACATTTCATTTATAGTCAGTAAGAAGAGAGGATTCAGCAGCTCAAGAACCAATAGATAATTAGATTGTTAGAGTTTGGATTTCAGTGCTACACCCCCTGTTGGCCAGAAGATACATAGCTTTGAAGAGTAAACTAAAATTACAGAAGAAATAAAACAGAACAAAAATCTGACTCGTATATATTCTTGAAACTTTGTTTAACTGACAAAAGCACCATGGAAATATTTCTAGTGTGTCTAGAGAACAAATGAGCAAAACACTCTTAAATAAATTGAACCGAGACATGTTTGATCACCTTTCCTTTTTAAATACACTGCGTAAAGAAGTGTAATTAAAGAAGACCTGGAGGTTGTGGGTTCGATTCCCGCTCCAGGTGACTGTCTGTGAGGAGTTGGTGTGTTCTCCCCGTGTCCGCGTGGGTTTCCTCCGGGTGACTGTCTGTGAGGAGTGTGGTGTGTTCTCCCCGTGTCTGCGTGGGTTTCCTCCGGGTGCTCCCGTTTCCTCCCACAGTCCAAAAACACACGTTGCAGGTGGATTGGTGACTCGAAAGTGGCCGTAGGTGTGAGTGTGTGAGTGAATGTGTGTGTTGCCCTGTGAAGGACTGGCGCCCCCTCCAGGGTGTATTCCCGCCTTGCGCCCGATGATTCCAGGTAGGCTCTGGACCCACCGCAACCCTGAATTGGATAAGCGGTTACAGATAATGGATGAATGAATGAATAAATATTTCCAATTCTGGCTTGATACAAAACTTCAACTGCTTAGCAGCCTGTGCTCACTGTTCCTTGATTCTACTTTGCATGATGCACCATAGTGCATAGGTCTGAAGTGCAGGCAGTTCAATCAAGCACACACCCACTCTGTGTCTACAAAGATGTGTTGTTTGTAGCACTTACTGAATTAGACCTGGCATTTTCTTGCTAAAATAACCATGGATTTCCCAGCAAAAGATGTCATCTGGATGGATGTATATGTCTCCCTAAAAACCCTCGATATCCATGGACATTTTTCACATAGGCAACTCACCCATAATGTGTTCTCTGATACCATGAGAGCTGCTTTCTTTTGCAACTATTGCTGATAACCGTCTGGATGCTTCTTTCCTCATCAGCATGAAAACCACAATGTTTGTATTTCTCCGATTTCTTGAATCTTTTCACAATATTTAAAATGGTAATTGGTAAAAGACCTACCCTCTTTGCAATCTTGTGACAAGAAAAATGTTCTGTCCGGGCTATTTGACAATTCTCTCATGAAGGTTTTTTTTTTTAATTTTGACCCTGTCTCATATTTTGGAGTGTCTTGCTTTGAATAAAAATTGGTTTATATTTAACAACCATAATCTAGCTGCTCAGTGAAAACACTGTATATATTTTCATTGTACGTCTGTCAGTTAAATACATTTTCAGGTGAATAATAAATAAATAAATAAATATATATCAGATTCTTCTTTATTGCGTGTAACAAAATGTTCCAAATTTTCTGTAAATTAGATTTTTTATTTCAACCTCAGCCCTTTATGTGCGTGCTACATTTCCTTAAATATGCACTAAAATCACAAATAATGACCTACTTATCCTATTTCCTTTGGAAATAAGGGCAGTGTGTGCTCCATTGAGTCATCAGGCTTTACAACAGACATTGGATGAATGCTGTGAAGAGTTGATGGCAGAAAACAAACATTAATTAAGTAAGATACTACTGTGGGATGAGTCACAATCATTACAACAAATCATCCTGAATATATTGAAGATGTATCACTCCACAGAACGATGTTCCACTACTCAGTGGCCCAATGCTGGAACAATATAACCCTCTAACCAAGCCTAGAGCATGTCATGCCATTCATTTCTATGGATATAATAAGCTATGCTATGCATACTGCTGAATATCTTTGTCTACTGATACACTTTAAAATGGGTGAACGCTTGGAGAGTACTTATAAGCTGTGTCTTCAATCCTTTGAATATATGTGAACTTGATGCTCCTGCTAAAGACCTAGTTACCTGATGGAGCAGAATGTATTGTTTTAGACTACTTGCAAAGCAAAACACACATTAAAATTTGACTCATACTAAAACATGCTGTTGCAGTGATGGGGACATCAATGGGTGGCTTTTGTAATAATAGTTTTAAATAAACAAATCTCTGAGAAATGAGAAATTTTATTTAAAAGTTTAATTTTATCCATGAATATTTCAATGCTCATGACACTATGGTTAATGCTCAGATGCCTGACCATTTGTTGTGCTGTGGTTTTTTTCCCATTTGAATGGGATTCAAATAAATGGTGATGGAATTAATATTAGAGCAAATCTGTTTCGATCTAAATATGTTCTATTGGTCATGTTTGTGGCTGCATGCCCCAGCATCAGTAAATATTCCAGTGTCTTTTTTTTTTCAAAATATAAAATGAGCTGTAGAAATAATGTCATTGTATTACATATATATTACATACATTTCTCCAGAAGGAAGCTTTTATCATAGATCTGTGTAAAATAAAAGAACTAAGTATTGGTCCGGCGATGACATTGGGCATTTGAGATTGTTACAACTTGATAGAAAATGGTACAATTACGTTCCCTAACTGAAGGTACTGAAACGTACCCCTGAGAGTACCACCATTCATTCATTCATTCATTATCTGTAACCGCTTATCCAATTCAGGGTCGCAGTGGGTCCAGAGCCTACCTGGAATCATTGGGCGCAAGGCGGGAATACACCCTGGAGGGGGCGCCAGTCCTTCACAGGGCAACACATACACACACATTCACTCACACCTACAGACACTTTTGAGTCGCCAATACACCTACCAACGTGTGTTTTTGGACCGTGGGAGGAAACCGGAGCACCCGGAGGAAACCCACGCGGACACGGGGAGAACACACCACACTCCTCACAGACAGTCACCTGGAGGAAACCCACGTGGACACGGGGAGAACACACCACACTCCTCACAGTCAGTCACCCGGAGCGGGAATCGAACCCACAACCTCCAGGTCCCTGGAGCTGTGTGAGTGCGACACCTACCTGCTGCACCACCGTGCCACCCCAGAGTACCACCAGAGTGACAATATTTCTGAGAGTGTATTAATATTACCATTACCATTTTGGTTCAAAGTAAATATGCCATATTGGTCACATATGTGCTACAAAAAAAGTGTTTCATGCACACACTGCTATTAAAACGGCCTGTATGATTTAAGTTTAGATTGTAGAGTAATGCTTAGTGTTAAAGTTAGGGTTGAGGTTTGTAAGTTCAGGTTGTGCATTTCATGAGGCACGTGTGACACTCATATTGTGATGCACTGCTATGTTTATTGCATGTGTTGTAGATCCCATATTCTGACCCATAGCCACTACCATCTATTTCGTTTATACTCATTATTTTTCATTCAATGCAAATTGAACATATATATTACATGGGAAAAATTCATTACTGCATTTCACCATGGAAAACGCATCCTGTCCAAACTGACATTATCAGTACTTTTTTTTTTTTATCAGAACCCTTTGGGCTTGGTCTTCAGTGGAATAGATTGTGCTTTTATGAGTCTTTTGTCTTTTGTATTGTAGCCTCAGACTAAGTAGATAGATGATGTAGCAATAGGTTACAGTTTGATGTCAAGATGCTGAGAGAAAATATACAAAATGTCTCTCAAACACACACACACACACACACACACACATCTCATCCCTGTGATGGTGTAGTTGGTGTGTCGGGAGCCAGGGGCTGTGAAATTGCCTTTCGTCCTGCCAGTGTGCTTCTGTTCCTACAAATAAAACACACTGAATAAAAGGAATCATGTCCATCACAACCTCTCAACCTCTCTCTCTCTCTCTCTCTCTCTCTCTCTCTCTCTCTCTCTCTCTCAATCTCTTTGTCTCCTGTCTTCTCCTTCAGCATTGAGTAAATAACACAATCATGCCCAAGGAAAAAACTATCTTCTCCTGTGTGTAACAGCCCTGATTCAGCACAAAAAAGCAAAGAGCTGATGAGTTGGTTTTTCAATCTGTTCTCAATTTTCTGCCCAACTTAGTCACGGCCAATTCTAGCCGCTAGCTATGTCTCCCCCCATCACATAATGCATCCAAGTGTGTGGGGTGGGGGTGGGTAAAAAGCTAGAATGCACTTGCAACTGCACTGTACAGCTTCAATATGCTTGGAGGAGAACACTAACTGCCACATTATAATGCCATCACTGGCTGTGCTTAACATGTTGATACATTAGGTTAACCATTAGATTATGCAGATTATGTGTCCTAATGAGTAAAATTTGGCCAGCAAAATGGCACTACAGGTAGGGTTGCTGCCTGACAGATTCAGGGTCCTGGGTTTGATCCATACCTTGGGCCACTGTCTGTGAGGAGTTTGTTAGTGTCTGTGTTAGTCTTCTCCAGGTGCTCTGGATTCACTGGGCAGTGATAAAACTGTAATAAATGTGCTTTTATTGTTATTGTACAATGTACAATGAAATGTGTCCTCTGAATTCAAGCATCATGGCACTGGAGAGGGACTCAAAATACTCCCCGCCTCATTGCATCAGGGTATAAAGGACTGTACAATGTTGGATAACGAGGAGAAAAACACAGTTATACACTGCTAGCTATATTAGCATTCTCATCATAGAATCCAATTGAGAATTGTTAGCACATCAGACTCTAATGCATTTCTCTACTCTTCAGAATCTTCAGAATTATTCATTCACAGATCATATACAAGCTTCGGTAATCATGTTATTTCTCCCATGTGCTGTTTCAGTGTGTAAGAGACTACAGACACAAGCCACATATTCTTTTGCTCATTCGTTTCCCTTTCATTCTTTTTGTTTAGAGAGTAAATAATCTGACCTGGCTTTCCTGCACAGTAAGTTCACCAGTGTTAAATCAAGACTATTAGTGTTAACTTAACACTGAGAGTGTTAAATTATTACACTATCAGTGTTAACTTAACACTAATAGTGTTTATTTAACACTGGTGAACCGTGTGTTGCTCTGAGAGCAAAACAGATTCTTGGAGGATATTTTTTTATCATGTCTGCCTAAATTATTTCTCTAACTTGGCTTAAAGTTTAATAAAGCAGTTCTAATAGTCTGAAAATGTGAATGATCAGTGAGACATGTCTGTGCGGCCTTTACCACACAGAATATTGAGAGTAATTCAAAATATTGAATGGAAAGGACTAAAAAAATTACCAACACATTTTTACAATTAACAGAGAGCTCCCTGCTTCCCATTATGCAAAATAATTGTAATGTCTAATTTAAGATTTTTTTTTTTTTTTTTATATTTATATTTATATTCAAAAAGTACATAGGCAGTTGCTTGGTCACTGCCGGAACCAACAGTGAGTATTCCAGTGAGTTTAGCTCACTATACTAAAAGAAGGTGGCATTTTT
Source organism: Hoplias malabaricus (assembly GCF_029633855.1). NCBI lineage: Eukaryota > Metazoa > Chordata > Actinopteri > Characiformes > Erythrinidae > Hoplias > Hoplias malabaricus. The sequence continues at coordinate 4,509,590 of NC_089820.1, forward strand.
TCCTCACAAAAAAATAGTTTTTCCATTATTGGTTCCTCTCAGTGGTTTTCCTCAGGCCTTTAGGGAGCCCTTCAAAGTTCATTGCAATTTTAGTGCTAATCATCATAAGCTGCCATGGGACAGTGTTCATTGTAGTTAGCCCTATATCAATACAATTTCATGGTCAATTTTGGCCATAACTGAAATGGAACTGGGCTGGTGATCACTGAGTCAGTGGCCAGTGAGTCCCAAGACACTGTGGCTCTGTTGGATCTGAGATGTTTTACGATACTGGCTAGTGCTCATAACCATCCATTTTCCTGTCAGTTGTGCCATTGTCTTTAACCCTGTCACCAACTCTCTCTCTCTCTCTTTCTCTCTCTCTCTCTCTCTCTCTCTCTCTTTCTTTCTTTCTTTCTTTCTTTCTCTCTTTCTAGTCATTATCCACTGGATCTATAGCTGTCCTCTTTGTCCTTCAGCTTGGCTCTCAGCTGGATAAGCAGCATCCACAACCGAGGCGCTAATTGGCTGAATCTTGATGCCTGCCCACTCTTACCGGCCAATGAGAGGCGTTTTTAGGAATTGAGCTTAATGTGCATGAAAGTGGCTGTTATGTAGCCAAGTCAAGCTCCATATTTTCTTCTTTCAACATCTCTCTCTCTCTCTCTCTCTCTCTCTCTATCTCTCTCTCTCTCTCTCTTTCTCTCTCTCTCTCTCTCTCTCTCTCTCTCTCTCTCTCTCTCTCACTTACATTTTCTGTCCTGATGTGTTGACATTTATAGAGGCACTTTCTCTTCAAAGGTTTTCAGAACCAACAGACAAGGCACTTCCTCAGGACCAATTTGCTCGCTTCATCTTGAGATGCTTCAGGGGCTGTTTGTTAAGGATATGACGTTAGCTATATGAGCACACTGTAAAGCATGAAGCATTGACATACACTGATTTATCCTCGCATTTTTATGGGCAATTCATTAGAAAGCTTTCCTTCAGAGCTCAACCTCTGTAGAACAGAGATCTGTTGATGCAGAGTTTATGTGTCCACCCCAAATCCTTCGTCAGTGATCAGATCCTGAGGTGTATTTCTGGCTGTAGGACCATTCTCAACCGAGCAGTAACAGTGGCACTGTGTAAAACCTCCAACACACAGTTACATCACCATAGTGAGAATGATCAATCTCTAGGGCTGGACAATAATTCAGTATCAGTATATATCACAATATAATATATTTATATAACAATAATATGAATTTTAAACACATTTTCAATGTTTCATTATACATTATTTACAGCATCTGTCAGTGACTGACGTTCATTACAGGACACTGTCGTCAGTTCAGCACACTCAAGTTAAAATGTTGTTTTATTATATAAATTAATATTAATATTTACAAAGCCAATAGGTTTATATTTGCTGATGATGTCATGTTTTTTTGTTTGTTCTTGGAGGTTTTTCAGTGGATTTTATACTGTTTATATCGACATATTGACCAAAATTAAGAAATATATTGCGATACAAATTTTGGCCATCTTGTCCAGCCCTACCCACCTCCCAAACAATAGCTGGAACATTGCAGTTCTGTGGTCAGAAACTGACTAGTAATGAATAGAGTAAAGAGCTGCTGATAAACTGTGCAGCAACAGATGGGCACCAGTCACTACAGAAGGTAGGCGTTTATAATAAAGTGGGCAGGCCATTAATATGCATCTAAGGTGATCTGATCATAAATGGCCACCAATGCACTTTGCCGCTTGTGATAGGTTTTCGCACATCATGTGCACTGGAGGAGGAACCTGGTGGAGCCTGGATAAGACAGAAATTTCACAAAAACACTTAAATAACTGTGAATTTTTGTCCTAGAAAAATAATAAACATACCCCAGAAGCCCTGAAGAGTCTACATATCAAATAAGTATATTTTAGAACGTTGCGAGAGAATCTCTGAACACCTCTGAATGTGGCTGAGTGATCGGATTACAATGCATCCTCAGGTCATGTTGTACCCTGTTCACACCTGTACTCTGCACTGGCCACTCATGATTGTATCACCCAGGATGCATGTAAATGCCAGGTGTAAATGGAGCCTTAGTGTTCTCATCCAAGTATGTTAAGTTGTTTAATGGCAGCTGGAAATGTGTATAAGGTTTTTCAGGCTTGATCGAATCAATAAGGGGCTATTAGCAGAGGGACATTCATATAAGTACAGTTGGGGTGGTTTAATACCAAGAAATGCATTCATTTTAATCCAGAATCAGAATTTAACAAACAAATCCAAATGCCCAAACCTTGTGGGCCACTGCTACAAGCAGCATTTATCTCTGTTGCACTGTGCTGCAGTGTATGTTCTACATATTTCACAGCCATAAGGAGAGCAAATGTCTGTAACCGAGCCCAGATTAACACACACCAGCCCCCTGGGACCAGAGCAAAAAAAAAAATCCTGCCATCTTTGCTTTGATACACAGCTGTTTTAATGCCATTCAAGTCAAGGAAAACAGAGATGGAGACAAAGAGGGGAAGATCTGTAGCTCGGCAAACCAAAATAGAGAAGAAGGAACGTTTCCTTGTTCTTTAAAGGGCCACCTTTCTTCATCCGTGAGGAGGCAAGGAAGGCGCCTTCAATTTGGGAAGAAGGAATAGAACGAGGGCTGGGAACACTTTAATCATTTTCCTCCACCACACACATAGACGCACACACACACACTGAATGCTGGGAAAGCTTGGGTACACACTCTTTTAGTGAAACATTATTTATTAAAAGGTGCTGCCTCTATATCTACTTCCAACCTCTGTATGTTGTCAATCATTCTTACTAGCTGTAAAGAGGATTAAATGTTCAGAATTGCTCCCTCAAAAACGGACATCTTTATGGAAAACTGATGCCCGTTGGTCATTCAGAGTTTGCATAAAACCCAAAAGCAGACAATGTGAAGAAATGTCGCCGAAGCCAAACGGCAGGCTGTTGCATTTGTGCGCAGTGTTTTCTGTGGCCCCTGTCCAAAAATGGATTAGATTCTAAAAGACGAGTGGAGGCAAGGTCACACACTCATCAGACGACTGACTACCCTCAGAAAGGCACAGAACTTGTATCTAATAATCTCACGTAATCAGAGCAGATGCCTGGTTTGCCTCCCTGCTGGCAATCTGGATTTTTCCAAACCTGTCATTTGTTGCAGACTTAAAGTGAAGACAAAGGGTCACATTGGCAGTGGAAGCATTGAAAAATGCATTGAAAACACTTGCAAATACACCTTATGACGGAATATTTTCTGACACCTATTTGTCCAACATGGCAGTAGTGGATTTAAGGGAGCAAGAATTTCAATGTAGCAGTGGATTTAAGGTTGCAGTGATTATGAGGTATAAATAGATTTAAGGTAGCAGAGAAGGCACAATCTTTACATCTTTACAGCTGTCAAGACATATAATATATCTTATATTTCAACCATATTAGTGGGATTTTCCAAGCCAAAGAAAGATTTTGTTTATACTTTTCCTTTCTAAGAAGTTTGTCTCCCATCACCTTCTCTGGGAAAGCTTTGAAAGCTGGGAAAGCTGGCAGTACAACTTATTTTGAAGGTTGGATGAAGCTCCATCAGTTCCAATCTTTGAGGTGGGTCTGGGTCTATACACCTACCTAGCCAATTATAGTGATTGAGCATACTGAGGATTGGGTGCTCCAGAGTCCCATTTCATGCCATGCTTTTCTATGGATATTATACAAGCCTGTCCACAATTGGGGTGCACCCTAAACTCAAATATCAGATCTCACTAATTATAAAGGGGTCCACACTAAATGAAGGTCTTTATAAACTGGCCTAGTTTCTAAAATTGGTTTTGGAACTGAGATCCATGGATCAGGAGCCTTAGTCATACCTCAAGGATGTCACAATGTAATTCAGACGCAAATTCCGAGGTTTATATTAAGTCCTTCTTTCTTTCAGGATCACCCATGCAGACGCCACGCCACAAAAAACGATTTCCCAGTTGTAGCATTTAGGGTGTATTTTGAGAACTGAACCATGCGTCATTTTCTATGAGGATTGGGAGTGAACCGGAGGCTTTTTGGAAAGGAAGATAGCAGGCAAAACTGGCAACACACACACACAAAAAAAAAAAACCCACAGAGGCAGGAGAGAAAGAGGAAGCGCTTGAGGATGGATAGTGTTATGTAATCCTCTCTTCGGTCTCGCTGTAATGGTGCCAGCCACCCGGGCTCTCCACTGTGACCAGTCTGTTTCCTTTAGACCCTGAACCTGTCATCTGCCAAGGGAGAGGGAGGAACGCTAACAAGAGGCAGAGAACAGAGAGGGATTATTGAGAATGAGAGAGGTGCAACAGTAATGCATAAAGAAACTGTGGCGACCCAGAAACAGACTCTACATTATGTGTGCTATAACCCGTGAATAGAAACAGCACAGTGAAGTCAGATTCTACCTGGACATAGTAACAAAGTAATTTAATATTATCAGGTAAAATTATGTATGTGTACTGACAATATGCCATTATTAGACTTGATAAATTTGCTTAAAAAATTAATACTCTCTAGTACAAGGTTTATGGTATTCTTATACTACTCAATTCTAATTCCTGATTATTTTAATTTACTGTTAATTTTTTTCTATAAAGCACTGTGTATTGCCATTCATTATTGCTCTAGATATAAACATCCTTGCATTGCCTATATTATATAAAAATTCAAAATAAAGAATATTAGCTGTTTTAAGTATATTTAAGGGGTAGCACATTGGTGCAGCAGGTAGTGTCTCAGTTACACAGCTCCAGGGACCTGGAGGTTGTGGGTTCGAGTCCTGCACCAGGTGACTGCCTGTGAGGAGTTTGTTATGTTCTCCTTTTGTCTGCGTGGGTTTCCTCCATTTGCTCCGGTTTCCTCCCACAATCCAAAAACACACATTGGTAGATGGATTGGCGATGCTAAAGTGTCTGTAGGTATAAATGTGCGAGTGTGTGTCACCCTGCAAAGAATCATTGCGCCCAATGATTCTGGGTAGGCTCCGGACCCACCACAACCCTGAACTGGATAAGCCATTTCAGAAAATGCATGAATGAATGAAATACATTTAAGATGATTTTACTCACCAAGACATACATTTTTGTGGTGCAACAAGGGAACAGAAGATATAGGTCCAGTTAAACACTCTACTTACCTATCAGTAATCTGACCACACATTTGATAGTAACCAATTTAACAAGTTGAAAAAAATGGAAAAACAAAAAAAACAAAATTGCGTAGTTACTATTTGGGCAAGTTATAGCTCATATAGAGTATAGCTAGCTAACTTCTTTTTTATACATTGTCCTCATCCCAGTGCTATTTCTTTTACCCGCTGGACAGACTAGTTAGGATAAAATATAGTTAAAGCGAAAACTTTATATTAATACTCAAATAAATATATAAGCAAATAGACCATGTGCAGCATTAGAATTCCCATTAGTATGCCATTTAAAACCGCTCAGAATCTCTGCAGATGCTTTAAGCACTTTAAACCACTGTGGAGTTCAAACAAGATGAATCAAGTCCATCTATATATTCCACTTTCTCATGGACTGGACAATGGCTACATCATCTCTCTCTACGCATTTTTAATTGGTCTTGTCAAAGAGAAGTAATGAGAGCATTTTACTCACACAGCCTCTGAGAAAGCCTGCCATGGAGCTGGAGTGAACGGAACGTGATGTAAGAATGAACTGAATGTATATGACACAGTGTTACAGCTGTGGACTAACCCTTTATTAAAAATAACAGGACAGCAGTTATTCATATTAAAACTGAGACTGACGTTTGTCTGAAGCATTTGCACTTGGTCAGCTGTACATAAAAATGTGAGAGAGTGTCTTTTAATAAGTGTGACCAAAGACCATTGTGGCATGGGAGAGAAAAAATATTTTCATACAAGCCCTGCAAACATCAGGTGTCAATTGAATTGCAAAATTCCAACTGACTTCCATGACCAGTTAGAGTTAACTACACATTGTAACCAGTTAGATTCTAATGATTAGTCAAATGCAGGTCAGACTCCATAATCAGTCTCACTGAAACTGGATTTCATAAACAACAAAATTCCAAATGGGTTCCATAACCAACCAAACTTCATTCAAATTTCTCAACTAATCAAATTCATGCCAGACTCCAGTCAGACAAAACAATTAGAGCTCAATCCCACTTCAAAACCTACCCAATTCCATCTGTACTCCAAGAACAATCAGGTTCTAAATGGATTCCAAGAACAATCAGATTTCAACTGAAGTCCATAACCAGTCCAGTTCCATTTTAGTCCACCAGCCCAGATTTCATTATACCATTCATTATAGTTATAATTGATCAGTTGATGCAAATGGTGATTGATGTGTAACAATTTGAATATCTGACAGTGACAAGGCTCTGAAAAAAAAATAATGATGACTGTAGCTGAGCTAAATTATTGATCACTGATCGACATTCTGGTTTTCTCTTTATTGATCACATGCTAAGATTACAGTCTATGGTGAGACTTATTTGCCCTCAGATGTGATGGGGATGCTAATTAAAAGAGTCAATACAGCAAAATTGGGAACACTGTTAAAGACTTCACACCAACATTCTCTCTCTCTCTCATCATATTATCTTCGGGCAATGGAGTATGGACAAAACAAGTGCAGCATAAAATGCGACTGCAATTTGTGCACCACAAATCACCTGAAATTAACATTGGGTTTACTAATGCTGAACATTTCTTGGCCTGTCGATTGACTGCATTAAGCCCCATTAACTGTGTGCCACCAGCAAGCTTGAGACTGAACAAAAACAAAATTACGGTGAAGTTTTTTTTTGTTTTGTTTTACTCGAGAAAATAGAATTTGTGAAACAATAACAGATGTTTTATGACATATTTTGTGCTGTGTGGGTTCATGCACTTCCATCTGGTGCCAAGATTGCTGTTCTGATGATAACCATTCTTTCAGCAAATGTTCAAGGCTTGCTATTGCTGTCATTATTGTTGGAGAAAATGTCTTGACAACACGCCTTTAAATTTACCACCCATAGTTAATAATTCACAAACCATAAATATAACGATAAATGCATTTATCCTGTTAAAATATGCCATAAAAATTTTTCAGATAGACATATATAAATTATAAATATTAAAATTGCCAATAAAAATCATTCAGTATTAATGAACATTGATGTAAACAAATATAAAATCAAGCATTATATTTAGTTGATTGTACATAAGAAACTTAACTTGCAATGTAGATAACTTTTCTGGTTAGTAGTCCATTATGCATGCCAGGACTACACATAGTCAATACAGGTGACTTCCACTGTAGGTACATAGTTTTGTGACACTTTTGACAGACACTTTTTGTTCTGTTTGCAGTGTCATTTTCTTTGGCATTGCTTCCATTTTCTGTGATAGTCTTTTGTGCCATCTGGATTAATGGATCACCAGTTGCACAGCCTTTATTTTCATATTTTCAGATGACAGAGCCTGGTTTATAGCAGGGGGATGCTGTTGCAAACAAACCTTTACCACATATCAGACACCGAGAAATATGTTATGTTTTCTTTTTTTTAAAATCACAGTAATCACTTCAGTCCCTTGAATGAGTAGCTGACCAAGTGGATGACCAAAAGTTTATTCCCAGTGGTCCATGAATACAGAGTATCAACTCATGTTTGGCCAAATGACTTCTGAGGTAAACATATTAAAAGAATATGGAATAGTGCAGCCATTGCTAAGATGACACCTGGTGTGCGAATGAAGTTGTCTAGATACATAAAATAAACACTGTCTCATTAATATGGCCAAAATGACCACTATAGCCTTTCTAGGTTGAAAATCTCAGTGTACATTGTATATACATTAATTTATTCATTCATTCTTTCATGGCATCATTGGGCACAAGGCAAGAACACACCTGGGAACACACCCACAAAGTCACTTGCAAACTCACATTTGAGCTGGCAATTTCACGACCTTGGAGCTGTGAGACAGTGACTGGTTTAAACATAAATGAGTAGAATATTGTCTATTAAACCATGCAGAAAATATCATATTGATAAGTGTGTTCCCTGTTATCAACAATTTTTTTTTCAAATTGAGGCCATAAACAATGACATCATAAACCACTGGTGACCAACTGCATGTCTAACCATATCTGGCCCTGAGAGGCAGACTGGACCCAGTGCCACGTCACAGGACCGAGAGGCACCTGTCAATCATTCATTCACCCGCCTAATGGATATGTCAGTCATGGCTCTCGGCAGAGCACTAGCATCGCGCTAGCTAGCATTCCCTCAGGGGCATTATTGCTAATGCGGCTCTTCCTGTGTGAGTCATAGAGCTCAGGAATGTTACACAAGCTAAGATAATGTCACCACCTCTGATGGGCTTCGGCCTTTACCCAAGAGGCAGCTGCTAATTATATCCAGCTAGCATCGGACACATTCAAAAGCTGCATGCAGTGGCTTTCCAATAGGAACACCTGATGGCATTCTGTAATTATATAGTTGAGCAGTATTAGAATGGAAAAATAAGGGCAAGCAGGATACACTGTTCGGCCAGAATTTTGTGGAAGCCTGCTCATTCAACATTTCCTCTTAAATTGGGGGCATTAATAGGGAGATTGTGCTGGGAGTTTGGATGTTTGTGATATTGAAACTTTTCTCTAAGGATTTGATGGCACTAGCTTAAGCACTCTAGCAGCTCTAGGGCAGCTGCACAGGACCCTAAGGTCAGTAGTATACTCAATGTCAAGCATTGGCCAGAGGGGTAAAGTCCTGCCCCCTCAGCATAGCGTGATTCTCTGGACTGATCCAATACTTTTAGATTGGTTGGAGTGGCAGAAATAATGCCGTGTTCCATTTACCTTCGAAAGTCAGATGTCAGAGTTGTGAATAATGGCACACCTGAGTTCCAGGTAAACATTCAGAAAACCCTATGCCCTGGGTTTTCATTATCACCTTGTTCCAGTTTAGCACTGTTAGCAATAACAGTTGATAATGGCGCATTATGTGATATTTTATGGGTGATAAGGCTGTCCCCACCTTCTAAGAAGTAAATCTGACTTGTGGGGTTTTCCAGCTGAAATTTCTTACTTTTAACTACATTTTAAGATCCAAGTTCAAATGGAATACAACATAATCATCCAAAATCAGTACTTGACATCACTTATGCTCTTATTGATGAATTCCATAAAATCAACACAGAAATGTTCCGTTGTCTAATGTGTATAAAATGTTAACATCTGTTTAGCAAAACAATAGTACTAAAGTAACATTTAACATGCTGTATAAAGTTTTTACTTGTTGTTAATAAAGTGGAAAACAATTGATAACACATGCAAGACCTCACAAAACATTCATCGCTAGTGCAAAGTAGCTGTCTGATTAACTAGCATTGTTCTAATTGAGGTCAGGCCGAAACAATCAAAGTCTGTTTGATTTAAACGCTGTTGTGCATGTGGACGGTCAGCAGATGGGATTAAAAAGAGATAACTCTAGTTCCTAATTAAAAAGCTCTTTGAATTAAAACCTAATAGCCCCATAAACATGGTTTGATAAATGGTCCTGCAGTCAGAGCTGCTGGGGGTTCCTCTAGCTTCACTGAATGCTAATAAGAAGATTCGATCGATCAAGAGAGGATTTTCCCTGGAAAGGAGGAGATACAGAGAGAAAGAGAAATAACTCTAACCATCCAGTCAAAATACTAGAGGAATGAAAATCCTGTGAGGACTTCAGGTTCCCCTCCATTTTCCATCATCCAAAACACAGAGATTACCTCCTCCACCTGAGACAAGGAAAGAAAACTGGATAAGTGAACTGATTAATGCTATTATTTGCTTCAGTTCTGTGGGAAATTTCTCAACATGCTGTCTCAGATCCTAGCCATAAACCAGGAATGTTCTTACTGTGGTTTACCAGGTGAATGTCTGGGAGTTTCTCACTACCACTGAAGAACCTGATTGGAGACTACCTATTAACTAGGGGCTCTCTTGCCATTGAAGCTGAATAGACTGGCCTTTAGTTGGGAGGACTTTTATATCCCAGCAACTACGTTTACAACCACAAGCCTGGCAGTTTCACTGCAACTGGTGACTCAGACAGCACTTTTTCCCCAATCCGGCTTTGTTCCTGTTTGCAAACCTAATTTGGAACTATTGGAAATATGTTTCCGCTGAGATAAATAATTTTGGTTATTTTCAGTAAAGTATGTTCCCAGCTAGATGAAAAAAATAGTAAGCTCTTCAGCGTGAACCATGATGACTACTGATGCGTGTTGAGATAAAGAAGCTCCAGAAAGAGCACAGGGCCTCAAATAAAGCTGTCATTTAAAACGTGTTGTATAAATAAATAAAGGAAATAAAACAGAAATGTGTTCCATTTTTTTCAACGTGCCGCAAGGTTTTTTTTTTACTTTTCCCCACTGTTCACAAGATCAGCTGGATGATTCAGAACAAATTTACACACATGCATCAGTATGATCTGACACCACTGTGAACCATGCATTAACCAGGATTCTGTCCTAACTCTATTCATTTATCTACAGCTCTGTCGCTGGTGGTGAATTCAGCCACAGTGATGCTGGAACCAAGCAACTCTACAACGCCCTCCGCTGATGGTGTATCCTTAGCACCAAGGTTCCAAAAATCAAGCATGGAACTGGTTCAGGGACTAAAGTTGTTTTGGTGGAAAACGGCTATGATTGAGCCACCAACCTGGGAATTTCTAACATTTTACCTGAGCTGCCCAGTTACAAGCTCGGGACTTTCCCACCCTAATAGCACAGTTGACTAGCCACATGCCAGGACTTCTATTTGCAAACACGGCAATGACTAGCAAAAAGGCATTATTTTCTACCTGTTGCAAAACCATGGTAGCCGAGCTAACTTCCCAAAAGCCAAGATCTTTGAATTGAATTGTCATTAGCTAATAGTTAAATGTGACTTTCTTACAAACAAACAAATAAATAAGTAAGAGGGCTTTCATTTCTTTCATGGGCCATATTGCCAAATGGTTGACTGTTGTTATATACTTCATCATATCCCAAGGCAAAAGAGCTTTTTGAGGATTTTCTTGAGAATGGAGGAGCTGGAGGAAGTGGTAAATGATGTGATCAACATTTCAATTACAATAATAAACTCAGCTGAGGATCACACAATGGAGGGAAATTTGTGGTAGCTGGAGGTAGGTTTTGTGCAAAGTAGCATGTTATGAAAGTATGTCCTATTCATTAAGTTACCATTAAACTCTTTATAATATCAGTTAAAATAATTGTGTGATTAGTAAAGTTTTTGTAGCCATCTCTCAAATGAAGTCTACTATGCACTAGCAGATGAGGAAAGGATATTCTGGGTGGTGGGCTGTTCTCCCAAAAGTAGTGATTGTACATTCTTCAGGGATGCTATATGAACCCCATTGTGTGACAGCAGTGTGTAAACTGAGTAACTACTCCTATCGCTGTTAATTTCACCAAGATTTTTCATCCAGTGCAAATCCACCATAAATATTACTGACATTCTTTGGAGAAATAACATTAACTCGATAAAAATGAGTGGACAGTGGTCTTAACCCTTTAATATTGCAGAAAGGAACTATGGAAATCTCCACAAACAAGTGCTACCCACTAAAATGTCAGTTCTGTGGACTAGCAACAATAGACTAGCCGCGAGAGTTGCACGGTATACCAAAACTAGAAAAGTATCCCAATACTTTGTCATTCAAAACGGTACAATATCCCATATAATGAGTACCGGTACTTTAAGAAGGAGGTATTTCCAATGAGTGCCACTGGGGGGTAGTGTGTGCCCGGAGTGCTTTGCCTCCTCTCCCTTCCTTAATGATTTTGTTGCACGTTTTAGGGAGCCCCTAAAGGGACTGGGGGAAAAATAAAAAAAGATTATTGATTTTGCGTTCCCTCGCAAATAGTTGTGTGCAAATTGTCCTTTTTTATTTTCCCCCAGTCCCTTTAGGGGCTCCGTATATTTCAGACCTTCTAGCGAGTTATTTAAAAAAATGAAAAACCAGCCTAACACCAGCGACTTTCTGTACAAACCTTAGCTACCTTTATAGTAGAGAATCGTCGGTAGCACGACTCGTTAGAACACTGGGACTGACCGCATGCGGAGAGACCACTCTTTCCGCGGCTTCTCTGCTCCTGAAGACACAGCTCCCTCGAAGTGGATCGTCACAGTCGGGTCCGCACAGCAGCTCCCAAAGATCAGAATGAGCTGTGAATGTGCAAAAAGAGCTGCCAAAGACATGTGTGCCCCCTTTTATATTGAATTTATTCCTCTTTTCTGAACTGAGATCACATAATCGATTGAGGCATTCAGATTTATTCAAACAGTAAACAAGTCTTATGAACGTATGACATAGGGTCAAAGGTACGATGGGACCCAGAAATGGTGTAACGTCACATGTGGCGTCACAGTTAACAAGTAGATACCAGCATTTCCCAGACCACCATCAGCTTTACAGAAGGTACATTACTTCTCCTGATGTTTTAGGTTTTTGCTATGGGGTTGTTTCAGTATTGGGTATCGAGATATTTAGGCAGGTATCGTATCAAAAGTCATAATTTTGGTATCGTGACAGCATTACTAGCTGCATTGTTCTTGCTTGAAAACCTCCTTTGTTGAATCACAGAGTAGACCCTGCCAGGCTTTAAGTGTCACATTCCACCTTTAAAAAACCCCAACAACACAGTTTTACTCTTCTGGCACTAAGCCGATCTTCATCCACACCTTCCCTCCAGCAGGCGCTTCAATGCGTCTATCGATCACTTACTACTCTCCAGCTCCCCGGTTGCTGCTGCCTCTAACCGTGCCGCAACATTGATCCGGGTCACTCTCACAAAGTCTCCTCACATCAGGACTCCCTTAAATGATTACTAGCACTCGGTGCCCAAAGCTCAGACAAGCAGGCTATTCCATCCTGGTGGCAACAGACAAGTTTCCAAGTTATGGACCAAAAAGTGAAATTCATTTCTGCCAGGCCTTGGGTCAGGGCGGTGGTAGTATTCTACTATTTCCAACACATGACCCCCATACAGAGTGTTATATACTGCTACCCAAACAGGAGGCCCATTATCATTTAATAGCCCCTTTCAGATTATGTGCTTGTTCAAGCCTCTTAAACAACCTCAGACTGGACAATGCAGTAGTTAACAGCTGACAGCCTCTCATTTATCAGCACAGAATCATTTTCTGTGCAGACTGCACCATGTTTGAAATATGCCTAAGAAAGATATTTGTATTTGATGGCTACTTCTAGTGTTTTACATCCAGGTAAAATTATACTGAAACAATAAATCAATGTTTAAAAGAGGCACTGTGACAGGTAGTGCTGCTTCCACACAGCTCCAGGGTCTTGGGGTCCTGGGTTGCCTTTGATGACAGTCTATGAGGAGTTTGGTATTTGTGTCAGGTATGTGTGTGTGTATATTCTAAGGGATATTATGGGACACAGTGTTATTGATACAAAACAGACCCAAGCATTTTGCCTATTAAACGTACTGTTCCAGACCATCAGCTCATCATCCATTTTGTTGAGTGAGTAAATAAATGAGTGACAAACAAGTTCCTGTGATGCTTCAAGTATAGAAACGATGTATTTCTGAATTCTTTCATTTGTATTCTTATCCTACAATGTCAAAAAAATAATAATAATTCACTCATTAATTCATTGTCTGAAACTGCTTATCCATTTCACGGTCACAGTGTGTCTGGAGCCTACCCGGAATCATGGGGTGCAAGGCAGGAACACACCCTGGAGGGGGCTCCAGTCCTTCCCAGGGCAACAAACACTCACACATTCACTCACACCTATGGACACTTTTGAGTCACCAATCCACCTACCAATGTGTGTTTTTGGAACATGGGGGGGGACCAGAGCACCCAGAGGAAATCCACGCAGAGACGGGGAGAACACACCAAACTCCTCACAGACAGACACCAGGAGCGGGACTTTTTATAGAATATAGTACAATTATGTTCCCTGTCCTAATGTACTGTGTATGTACCACCACAGAGACAGTTTTCTGAGAGTGTACTCTATAAATTAATTATCTAAGCCAGGTAAAACTTACTTAAGATATTAATTTGCCATTCCAGCTTTATAACTTGTGGATGCCTTCAAGGCATTTAAAAAGGAGTTGGGACTGAGCAATGTAAGACCCGTTTGCAATAATGAGGACCATTCTGCAAGAATAGGAGAGTAGATAACAATCATGATTGAGTAATAAAAAAGGAGCATTTGTGAAAGGTACAAATCTGCATCAGCGAATAGTCCAACAGCTCAGAAACTATGTTACTCAACACATGATTGCAAGGGATTTCACCATCTATAACCCCTACCATTATTTAACGATTCAGAGAGTCTAGTGTGTAAAGGGTAAAGCTGAAAACCAATACTTAAAATCTGTGACCTTTGATCCCTCAGACACCACTGCATCACATCTGGCAAAATGATATGTAACGAATATACCTTGGGAATAATTTGGAAAACCCTTGTCACCAAACACCAAACACAAGTAAAAACTATATTGTATATAATAAACATAATTAGTTGACACATTTAGTATGTTGTCTTTATACTATTTTTAGGTGGATCCTTTTTTTTCTGCTCACCCAACATTATTGGGAGTACACACAGATTTTTTTAAAGTTTCGTATGCTTAATTATGGCCCAAATCTCAGAGGTTTCACACAAAAATCCTAAAGTAGAGAGAGAGGTAACCCACACTGAGTTTGTAGGGGTCGCAGGTTTTCTCACGATACAGCTGTCGCTGCATGGCTGGCTGAACACTCCTACTTTTCTTACATTAGCTAAATGAGAGCTGAGCTTGTGGGAGTACAGACAGACAGAGAGAGAGAGAGAGAGAGAGAGAGCGCAAAAGAGTGAGAAATAGAAATAAGAAGCAGAACTCCCACAAATCAACCCACTCAACAGCAGTGATCTAAATGCCACACACTGTCACATCAATAAATGCAGAGGCTGAGAAACATGGATAATAATAATACGAAGCGGCAGGGCTATGATTAGTATGATTGTATATAACCAAACATTTCTGGACACCTGCTTAAGCAATAATCAAGTATATCCCACCCCTACCCTTTTTCTGCAGTAAAAGCCTTTACTCTAAAGCCGGGCAAGAAGATACACAGTACTCCAGAGAACACAGTCCCACTGTTTCACAGCCAAATTTTGAGGGTCCTTATACTCTTCTATATTCAATGGGCATAGCGCACTAAGTAGTTAAACTCACCAATACAAAACAGTACAAGAAGTCTACAAACTTCTAGAATCATTAAAAGTATTTTCTACCTTAAAATGACAGCTTCACTAAGGGAGAATAGAACCCCAAAACACACCAAACTCCTCACAGACACTCGGAGCAGGACTTGAACCCAAAACTTCCAGGTCCCTGGAGCTGTGTGACTGTGACACTATGTGCTGCACTCTGAAACTGCAGGGGGAGCCTAGGTGCCAAAATACCAGATGTTGTGTTCCTTTAAAGACTCAGAGATCTGATTATTTAGGTAGGAGGTGGGAGGAGCTCCTAAAAAAACTACAAGCAAAAGGAGGCTTGTCCTACATATTAGTGTAATCCATGCTGGGTATTGTAGTGAAAAGTCAAAGTTGTACATTTTATCAAATGGCTGAAACTGAGGGAAAAAATTTAGACTTATACAATATTATATATGAAAAATAATATATTAAAAATGATGCTTCACAAATTCAGCTGGGCTTTTTCTTTTCTATATTTAATCAGTTGTTTCCCAGTGTAATCTTCAAAAGTTCCCCATTAGGACCACAGTCACACACAATGCCACCAATCTGAGAGAATAAAGCCAACTACCAACTCTTTTCCAATTGCTGCTAACACTAAACTACTCTGACAGCTCAACATGCTTGGTGGAGAGCCCTAACAGCCTAGACCTCTAATGTTAGTTGACAGATGCCTGTGTTGACTAACATGCGGCTGAGTGATGGGGGGAGAATAAGGGTCACCCAATCCACAAAGAGAGAGCAAGACCAACTGTGCTTTTTTGGTCAGAACCAGGAATGGAACCAGCAACCTCCTGATGATATAGGGTCAACGCTTAGACCCCATTTTCTGTATTTCCTTAGAGATCAGTTTTTGGTCAGAACATCTCTTGTTTGAATATGAATTTTTTCTTGAATAAATTTTTAATTCAGTCCCCTAATGGCTCAGCGTGTTGTCTTTATCAACCAGTTTCTCTAATTTCTGTCTCTGTCCCAGAGCTTCTCGGCTTCCCTCCATTTTTATCTCCTCTCTTTCTTCCTGCAGTCTCTTTGTTAAGGTTAGAAAACACTGTGAATGATGTGTTGGTCTGCAGCGACGGGGAACATCCCTGAGAAAATCCAATGAAAGGTTTTAGGATTTAATTCCACTCAGCAGACGGAATCACTTTCAGAGGACACCAGCCACTGCGGCAGTCAGTTACTGCAATTTCCAATCCACCAAACACATACTCTGTGTATTAAGTCTTTGGGACATGAACAATGGTGTAACCCCTTCAAAACAAACCAAAAGATGTCAAAACTGGGAAAGAGTTTTTATTTTTTTATAGGCAATTGCCGGTCCAATTTAGGCATCGCCAATTCACTCTCAGTGCCACCCAGATAAGAGTGTGAGAGCAAGCATGATGCTTGAGACATGTGAAAGTGTGAGCCCCATAAGTTTTGGCTTTGCACTGCAATTTAGTGAATGGACTAAAGGACTTTCCTATGTCCTGTGGTCATCATTTCAGCAGCATCTCCCCATATTTAACATTGATTGGTTTGTAGAGGGGTATGCGTCTGAATAAACAGATTCATTTCAATTATGGTCTACTACAACTTCTACTACTACTACTTATCTGTGGCTCCGATCAAGATATATCTTATGGAAGATACACACACATTGCTTATGTTTCCAGTGCTTAAGCTATGTATTTACCAGATCCTTATTTGTATTTATTTTATACCACCTTAAATGGTTGAATGCACTGGCTGACTGGCTGTGTCCCAAACCACTCTTGACTGCACTTTACCTTGTAGACTCTTGAGTGCCCTATTGATAATGGTGCAGTAATTTTTATACACTGTCAGAAAAAAAGGTATGGTCACTAAATGTACGAACAGTGTATTTGTACCTCTAAAAGTACAAGCCTGTGGTCAGCTGTGGTCCTTAAAGTTACAATTCATTCTCTTCTCCAGAAAGAGAGGGTCGTATTAATCTTTTATTATAGAACTGTGTAAGATAAACCAATAAAATATAGCATAATACCATTCAGTTATGTTTCCTAACTAAAAGTAAAAAAAAAGTTTGTAAAATTTAAGGGTACCACTAGAGGGACTTTTTTTCTGAGAGTGTTTGTTGTGTGCTAGTGTGCAGTTTAGAGCTAGAAAGATCAGAAGAAATGCAGTAGGAATTGCAGAGGGTTAAATCTTAGATTTATTTATGTTTACAACAAGAAAACCAAGACAATGGGTGTGTTGTAGACAACGGTTGTTTTATATCAAATGACCCTCACTGATTACTGATTGCATCGTCCTTTCGTCCGGCCCCCTGTCCGAGGCACCTTCCACAGACGCTATTTTGGTTCAGACCAAAGAGAAAAGTTTGAAAGTCCGAGCCAAACAAGGCATGTGTTAAGGCACCCTTAGATCACTTCACCGCTCTGGAGCTTTCATGTTTTTAGATCTTTCTTCACGCCACCTTCTTTGGCCTAAAACTTTTAACCGATCCGTTCAGATCAGGATCCCCTGTCAGAGAGCTGTTCCTTTCGAATGAATTTTGACTTTGTAGTGTAAGTTCTCCTTTTCCCTTCCTCGTTTCTCTAGAATTAATCGTTAATCCGGTCCCCGAATGGCCCGGATTGTTGTCTTTATCAATCAGTCGCTCTCTCTTCTCCCTCTGCCTCAGTGCTTCTCTGTTTCTCTCCATTTTTATTTCATTTTTGTCTCCTATCTCTTCCTACAGTCTTTTCATTAAGGTCATAAAACGCTGGGAAATGCCATGGCCTGCTGTGAACGATGCTTTGGTCTGTGGTGACAGGGGACATCCCTGAGAAAATCCAATGAAGAGTTTCGGGATTTAATTCCATCCAGCAGACAGAAGGAATCCAATCCAATCTGAGGTTGAGAGGAGTCATTCATTAACATCACTATGGTTAGTTAAACTAGCTGGCTAAGTGTTAAGTAGCTACCCTGGCTGCGCCACTGCAATTATATTATGTATTAAGTGCAGAGTTTAATGTCTCGTTTTCAGATTTGTTTATAGATTAGAGAAAATCACTAAACAACATGGCAGGTAGTGTCGCAGTCACACAGCTCCAGGGACCTGGAGGTTGTGGGTTCGATTCCCGCTCCGGGAGACTGTCTGTGAGGAGTTGGTGTGTTCTCCCCGTGTCCGGGTGCTCCGGTTTCCTCCCACAGTCCAAAAACACACGTTGGTAGGTGGATTGGCGACTTAAAAGTGTCCGCAGGTGTGAGTGTGTGAGTAAATGTGTGTGTGTGTCTGTGTTGCCCTGTGGCGCCCCCTCCAGGGTGTGTTCCCGCCTTGCGCCCAATGATTCCAGGTAGGCTCTGGACCCACCGCGACCCTGAATTGGATAAGCGCTTACAGATAATGGATGGATGGATGGAAGGATAATTGACACGGACTACTGTCACTTAGAGACATCCGGCAAAATGCACGAATCTGCCAAGTAACCTCATCACAGCACAAGGCATGTTGGCAAAACAAATAGAAAAAACACTGAGACTGCCAATAAAAGAGGAAAAAAGGAAATATGTATTCTATGTGTAATTAATCAGAAAAAGGAAAATAAAAAAATGATTTAATTGTTAAGGTTTGGTGGGGGAGAGGTCTTAACGCTACCGCCCTAAAATTCGTTTTTGCAGGATGGGATATCAGCACAATGAAGATTACTTGCATTCACTAGCATCAAATTCCCATGTCACCCAGTCACACGGTGCTATATTTCTCGGAAAAAGAAGGCTATGTCACATATTCATCATTAAACAACTCCACACACCATCCTGCTCACCTAAAAAGAGCAAGGCTACTTGGATGATGCCATGTTTGAATGATGGTACTAAGGGCCTATATTCACACGGAGTCTGATTTATTTGGACAGAAAAAAACAGACTTTTTTGACACAGTTTTTGTCTGCTTCTGCATGTTGCCTCATCATTAAAAGTGATTTTATTTTCTTTAACCTTAACGTTTTTTAACATTGTTGTAATCAGGGTGTTGCTGTTGTGAACAAGACGAGCTGCTTTGCTGCTACCTTGACACTCATTTGTTTGGTCTGCACTCATGACAACAGGCCTCTGATTGGTCAGTGTGATTTTAATGCATCCATATATCCAAATTCAACTATAACAGGTTCTAAATGGAAAACTGACATAGTGTTGAAGTCTATCAGTTACTGATAATTAATACACAGTCCAGACATGCTATTATGACCGCCTCCTTTTTATGCAGTTACAGATTGTAGTCCAGCTGTGTCTGTGCATACTTTCCTTTCCCCATTTCACAGTGCTCTTAAGTGGTCAGGACCCCCACAGGACCACCACAGAGCAAGTATCATTTGGGTGGTGGATCATTCTCAGTGCTGCAGTGACATTGACATGGTGATGATGTGTTAGTGTGTGTTATTCTGGTGTGAGTGGATGAGGTTACACACATCTACCTCTTTGATGCACCTTGTAGATGTAAAATCAGAGACAGTAGCTCAGCTCTTGCTACACCGTTTGTGTTGGTCATCCTCTAGTCCTTCATCAGAGGACACAGGACACCGTTGACTGGATATTTTTGGTTGGTGGACTATCCTCAGTCCAGCAGTGACACTGATGGCTTTAAAAACTCCAGCCACAACTGCTGTGTCTGATCCACTCATACCAGGATAACACACACTAACACACCGCCACGTTAGTGTCACTGCAATGCTGAGAGTGATCCACCAACAAATTCATACCTGCTCTGTGGTGATGCTCGTGAGGGATCCTGACCACTGAAGCACAAGGTGAAACAAGATAGGAAAGTATGCCGAGAAACAGGTAGACTCCAGTCTGTAATTGTAGAACAACTAAGTGCTCTTGTATGGTGAGTGAAGTGGAGAGAAGTGCAGAAGCCAAAACCAAAATACTGTATGCTCATCTGTGATCCGGTGGTCAGAAACTGACATTAATCAATGGTGCAGAGAAGGGAGATGAACAATTCTGGACCAACACTGTTTTTACTCTCTTCTATAGTGGACCTATGAGGTATGTAAACTTTATAGTGTACCAGTGAACAGAAGTACAAGGTAGATCTTTATGTGTGCACTAATATAAATGCTGAGTGTGTGTAGGTATTTTCATGCATTTTTTCCTTGGATTCAGAGGCATATCTGACAGGACGGCCAAGAACTTCAGAAGGCTGTGAGAGCCTTTGAAAACAAGCCTGTATCTTAAATGATCCCCATTCAAAACAATGCATGGCAAACGCTTTTTTCTTTTGGCTGTAGATTTCAGAAAGCTGACAGATGGAAAATCGTGAGGTGGATTTTACTCAAGTTTCACTCAAATCAGATTTTTTTTCACCTCGGAAAAAGGATAGACGTCTGCCAGTGAGAACCTTTTCTGTTTTTCCAACTGAAGGAATTTGACTCACCAAGACTGAAGGCAGTCATGCAAACAAAAAGTCTTAAATTGCCCTTTTCATCATCTCCTACCATCTTCATTTTATTGAATCTGTCATGATTCAGCTCCTCTGGGCCTTTGGGGGCTAATCTGGCCTAGACAGCCCACGGAAAAAATCATCAGAGTGATCGTCTCGGCTCTGAGGCTTAAGGACGATGGTTGATTAATTAATTCTGCATTGCCGTTGCTTCTCTGATGTCCCACTGTATGAGTGGAGACATATTTTAGCAATGCGCTTAAATGTTATCTTCCTAAAACCAGTCAGCCTGGAAACAATTCTTAATGGCGGTAAAACCCTATGCCTTTGTTTCCACCACGTCAGTTCCTGAAAAGTTGGTATAGTTGGTATGCAATTTGAAATAAATAACAATAAAAAAACAACAACAAAACATTAAGAAGTGATTTAGCGAGCAACCAGAGGGTGACAACTGGGAACTGGGAATTTACAATGTAACTCCTCTTTATTTAGTAAGTAGGAGTCACTCAGTAATATATATTGATTCTTATGGAGAAGTAACACTGTAAGTACAGGGAAAGTACACCCTAAAACCTGGGCAGAAGATAGTGCCACAGTCACACAGCTCCAGGGACCTGGAGGTTGTGGGTTCAAGTCCCGCTCCGGGTGACTATCTGTGAGGAGTATGGTGTGTTCTCCCTGCGTCCGCAGGGGTTTCCTTTTGGTGCTCCAGTTTCCTCCCACAGTCTAAAAATACATGTTGGTAGGTGGATTGGCGACTCACGAGTGTCCATAGGTGTGAGTTAGTGTGTGAGTGTGTGTCGCCCTGTGTGAATTAATAAATTCATAGTTTATCTAAAGCTGATGCCTGCAACAAATTCCAAAAAAGTTCCAACCATGGAAGGGTTAGACTAAAAATACTGTGAAATCCACCTAGACTATCTTAAGCAGGTCATGGATTCATTCTTGGTTAAATAAGCAGCATCCAGAAAAAGCCTAGTCTATCATGAGTGAGGATGGGTCAAGACTCAACAATTGCACAAAAAAATGCATCAATCCCAACAGTTTAAGTGCAATACATGGTTAAAGGAATTTTAGTTTTTTTAGCCACTACAGCAAATGATGTCATCAAAAGATTCAGGGAATCATCCAAGTAGACATAGTGGAGTTAGGCAGCTGAAGAATAGCAAAAATTATGATTAATGTTTAACATAAAAATGGCAACAATTCAGCTTCAGGACTGGATCTTCAGTGCAACAACCATTTTTAACTTTTAATATAATGAAGAGTTAAGTAACATTCTTGTTAATGTTCTCCTGTGCCATCAAGACAGAAACTTGGAATGAAAATGTATGAGAAAAAAAATCCATTAAATTGCTGTGCTTTTGTAAGTAAACAGAAGATCTGTACTTTCAGTACTTTCAGGATTTATTTATGGTCCTTTTCTGGAACTGGGGTTTTCACTTAAGATTCCACTGGGATTTCCTTGACAGTCTTGAATATAATACTTTAAAAATTCTTGCTGACCATTGATTTACCAAAGTAGCCTTAGCTGAAATTAAAATCAATAACCTCCTCATCTATGAGGGAGCTCCAGGTGACGAGGTCTCATTCTCTTGACCACAGCCACTATCCACACTGGCTCCAGGTTAAATTGAAACATCCTCTCACAGCTGAGTGCGCATAATACATTAGAAGGAAAAATGGTAGATGCACTTCTGTGTCCAAAATTGAGATGGATGAAGGACAAATACAAGTGATGTTAGCATAAATGGCCTTGGAGGACCACTTTTGGAGCTCAAAATTATTATGATAAGACCTCTCAAACTGCATATGGATGTAAAGCAATTTCCTTTCCTGATTTGCAATTTATTCAACTTCCTAGTTTTTTTTTTTTTTTACCAATATGCATAGTATGCCTGGTAGTCCATTTATTTGCATATTACTGTGAGGAATTGTCATATATGTAACCTTGTAGTTTCACATCCTAACATGAATTTGAATACAAATAAAAGGTTGGTTTCAGCCATGTGGGTTTTCCTCTGGGCTCAATTCTAGGGTTCATTGCATTTTTAAAAATATATATAATTCCGCAAAAAAACATAAATTGCATAATTTAGAATCATTGCCTTCCCCCTTGAAAATAATCAATGATTATTGAGTGTGTATCTAAGGCTGGAGGATTAATTTTGCTTTAAATAAAAACAAGGTGGTTGGGCATTGAAAATTCACAATATTTAGAACCTTTACGATGAAAAGGAGCATCCCAGATACTCCTAACATTTTTATATTATGAGATCATGCTGGGGTGTCACTTTTTGTGTCCCCACCTATGAACTAATTGCTTTCTCTTTTAATGTGTGTCACATATCATGCCAACAAATCGTTCATTTAGATTAGACTTTGCTAATACATTTCAGCAAAATATCTAATGGTAAATGATCCTCAAGTTTGTTCAAGCACTGAGGTTTCAGTAATCCAAATATTAGATTCCATACCTCACCTACTATTCCTGATCCCTCTTTATATAAGATTTGGATAATTCCTCATCCAATATTTCTTCTAAAACCAAACGTATTAAAAGGATTTTGCTTCTTTCTGTTACAGTAACAGCTTCTACGCTTCTGAGAACATTTTAGACAGGAGGCTGAAACATTTCTGTTGGGATTTGTTTTTATTCACTCATGAGAACTTGATCAACCCTTAGGTACAGATGGTGTACGATGAGTTCTAAATCACAAACACAAACAATAATTAAATATCAACATATATTGCAATATAAAATGCTTCAGTAACAATTACATGATTTTAAAACACATTTTCTCTACTTCACTATGCATTATTTACAGCATCTTTAACTGGCTGTCATTTTCTACAGGGTGCTGCCTCAGTTCATTGAACTCATTGAAATATTAATATTGACAAAGCTAAAGGGTTAATATTTGATGGTGATATCATGATTCATATTAGTTATTTGGTGTTTTTTTTCTGTGGCTTTTATATTGTTGTTATTGATACCTGATTTCATATTTTTGATTTGTTTTGTTTTGACTGTCATGTCTATTAATTTATATGTAAATGATAACAAATATAATTAATTTTTACCAATATTGTTGTTTTCTTTTTAGGTATTTATTATTTTTTTATACTGTATTCATTTTGAAAACCAAAATAAACACTAAAATACTAATACTAATATTGTTCATACCGATACCTAATATATCGCATCAAACATAATGACTAAATATATTCTAATATAAATTTTGGTCATATACTCAAGCCCTAATTTTTACACTTTTTTTGCACATGCATTAAGCATGAATTTAAGCTAATTTGCAGCTTCTTCAGAGCATTCCATTTCATTTCATGTTTTTTAATGATTATGAAGAATCAATAGTGAGGAAACATTTGAACATCTCTTTCCACAGTGGATACACCTCAATATACAGGGTGTTTATTTGGAGATAACTGTTGGAGATATTGTGTAGTCTGTGTCACATTTGAAGCCTGCAGCCTCCCTCCTAGATGTAATAGCCTTAAGGCAGAGGCATGGGAAGTACTGCATCAGAGTTTTTTGTCTATTGTTCAACCATCTTTAGCTTCGTCTTTAGCCATGGGCTGCACTGTCTCTGCATGGTAGCTGTTTTCACCAAAATTGTCCAAGCACAAATATTTTCTTGCTACATTAAAAGAGGGTTTCTCAGTCTGGATTTAGGGCAGTCGTTCCACTGAGTCAGCCCTTTCTCAAGGTGACAAATGTTTATTTTATTCATACTGGGAAATTATACACTCATTAGACATCTGGAGCATTCTAGTATAGCACATAATTGGTTTTTATTTTTGTCCTAAGGCTTTCTTGGTTATAACTTGAGCCTTCTTTTTTTCTCTTCTCATTTTCACTAACATGTATTACATGTGATATAAATATATAATAGTTGAAGTTATAACTTTATACACTTGTTAAGCCCCATTACGTCCCATCATAATGTTTTTCTCCATTGTATCTTTTAGATGCAGCCATGACCAACCAATCAGTTTTCTTCTCTTTTTTCTTCTTCTTTAATATCTGGTGTTCCTCAGGGCTCAGTTTTGAGACCTAAGCTTTTTTTTTTCTTTTTTTTTTTTATTTGCTTTCCCCTACTCTCCTTTCAATATTTAGCCATTTTATTTGCCTGAAGGGCAGAAATTATTTATCTTTAAAGACAGTCTATGATTATTTTGTTGATAATAACAACTTATTTTAATTCCTTCAGTTAATTGAAAACAAGGTGCATTCACAATTTTGTACCCACAAATGATCTAAAACCATTCTACGGCTCTCAGGTGGTAAAAATGCCTAAGAATTGTTCCTGCCATTGGGAATCTTTTTGCTGATATTGCTATTGAGCTCTAATGATACTGGATTAGTGGCAGCTCCAAAAGTGGCTAGTTTCATTAGTCTCAGAGGGAGTTTTTGTTAGTCTTCACCCTTTGAAGTAAACTGGCTATAAAACATTATTTTTATAACAATCCACAATATGATAGTACCTTTCACATCTGTGTTTTTATCTTATTACAGAGCTACGTGCCTTGTTTTGAATTAAGTGTATTAAATTGGCAAAGCACAGATTAGGTTAATATCTCATCATTGTCCTGCAAAAAACCCTGCATCTCCATTAAAAACAACTTTTAAGAAAGAGGGGAAAATTCATATATTTCCATTTAGATTAATTTCATTTTTTGTAGCATTTCTATTGGTCTGCTCATTTTGGACAAAATGCAAATAACAGTTGTTATTTCTAAAAGATAATTAATAAAATATTAAAGTAAAAAAATGAAGTACCATTGACTTGCATCAATTTATAATCATAAACATAGCACATTATGTAATCATTCATCTGGCTTGATTCTGAAACCAAACAGAAACTGTTACTAAGGTCTTAATGGATGTTATATTATTATGATAGTATCATTTTTCATATGCCTAAAGGGAATGAACCAACCTCACATTGAGGTGTTGCATAAAGTAAGATAAGAGATGCCTACATCGACTTCTATTCTCCTCCAGCCGGACACGACTCAGTGGCTGTCCTGATTGGCTGAGATTAGGCTGTCATGCTGTCACCTGACTGGCTGATAATTAAGTGTCAGAAGTGGAAGAAGCTTAAATGTTAGACAGGAGGCTTTGGCTCAGAGTGTCATTGTTCCTTCGAATGCTAAAATAACACCTTCCTCTCTGAGACAATACCTAGCTCAATGATAATATCATCACAAGTTTAGCTTGCCTTGCTGTGAATATTATAGAATTTGCTATTCAGGGAAAAGTGGTTCCTAGCCAATGGCTGGTCAATGTGAACTTATGTGTCTTCAATCTAATTTGTCCCAATGTCAAAGCTTGTGTGCATTGTTCTGCTTAGACTATTTAGACTATTTAAACACTGTATATATGCCCAACAATTCTTCAGATATTAAGAGTATTAATAAGGAGATTTTGAATATCTTTTCTTCTGAGAAGATTTACAACACATGCTGGAACACTGCTGTAAGCCTTAGATGGCATTCAACCTCCATGTGTTTCAATTCTGGTTTTAACTTGTCCTCACCCTCAGAGGGATGAAGGAACAAGTCAATTTGTTCACTTCAGAATGTATTGCCCAGAGTGTATTGTCTAATATTGACACAATTTCCGTAGCAACAGTGAAAAATCAAGTTGGACAAAGCAGACTATAAATACAAACAAAAACCAAAAAAAAATATTCAATCTTCAAATGCCAAAAAAATTTAATATATTATTAAAAAAATATGCATTTTTCACTATGGTTACATCATAAATGTAAAAAATATATACTCCATATTTAGCTCTTGTGATCAGTCTGAAATCTTTTTAGATTTTTCATCAATATGACTATGTAAATAGTTTGTAGTAAATATAGTGTGCAAATCAACAACTCAGTTCACTGGGACACATAGTTTGTTGCCGAGTGGAAGTATTTGCTGAGTGGAAGTATTTGTCCGTGTGATTGGGGCAGAACTCACTGATAGATGGAACTGACAGTGGCTAAGTGGGGGTCAAAAAAAGATTTCAGCCAATCAGACCATGTGTATTAACATATGACATAAACATAATCTTGTAACTCTTCCTTCCTTTCAAAACATATTGCAGGGTACCATGCTATCACCAGGCTTAATGGAAAAGGCACTTGGGTTTCCTCATACTGGTGGTCTGCACAGGCACCAGATCAACGAGGATCTTGCCGAAGACAAGACATGCCGCAAAAGATGCAGCAAAAGGCAAGGCACAATATGGCGGCGTTTTTTCCCAATAAAAGGTCACGGTTGTCTGACATCAATACTCATATTCCATCACACTGGGTAATGAAACTCCCTTCCAATCTCCCACTGGGGGGTACCCAAGGCAGCCATGTGTGCAAACGCAATTTGGCATGACACTGGAGATTGAGAAAATCACACACACTGAATGAGAGATTGTCTATCACCTCGTTTATGTTGGATGCCAATATTGGGAGGGCTTTATGTAATTGAAAACTCACACACAAAAATCCTGAGACATACAGAGAAAGTGCATAAACAAATCATACATTCAAACCACAAGTACATCAGAAAAAAGCATAAGTGCTCAAAAACTCCTTCTTGGAACTGTGGTGATGAGATAAACCAGATGACAATAGAATGAATTAAATCATTTCATTATACAAATTTAGAGTACATTTTTTAGTTGAACAGAATGGAGGTTTTAAAAAATCTGCTTTAAGGAACCTATTTATATGTTTACTTCATTTGTAGCTACAAGTTTCCTAATCCATTCCTACAAACTGCAAACCCTTCACATGGCAAAACACTCACAAATTGACTCACACACTCACACCTACGGACACTTTTGAGTCGCCAATCCACCTACCAACGTGTGTTTTTGGACCATGGGAGGAAACCGGAGCACCCGGAGGAAACCCACACAGACACAGAGAGAACACACCAAACTCCTCACAGACAGTCACCCGGAGCAGGACTTGAACCCACAACCTCCAGGCTCCTGGAGCTGTGTGACTGCGCCACCCTGCTGCCCACATTATATTACATTATATAAATATAAAATAATGACATATACCTGCAGCTGTAATTATAAGTGCATTATAACCTTTTCTCAGTGATTTTATTTGATTGAAATTTTCCTTCTTCTGACAATGCTCTCTCAGGTGAAATCCAGAGAACTTTTAACCCCTACACCAAGTAACTGCTTCAGTAACTATTTTGTATTGTTTCAGTGCTGTGAAAGTATTTTTCTGGGAGTATCTAAGGACATGTGCGCTCAAAGGCTAAATATGGTGCACAGCAATGCCCAAACTCCTATTTTATCCAACACAAGACAAGCTCTGCCTGTTAAAACACAGAGATGTGCATCTTAACAGGATTAAAAAGATCAGATGACCGCTGAGTTCAGTGGAAAACAGTAGGTAATTCAGACTGTAATTTCCTCAAAGGACGTCAGGGAGAAACCACAGATATGGTCGATTCAGAAATAAAAAATACAGATGACACACGCATGCACACATACAAACACACACACACACACACACACACACGCACACAAACACACACACACACACAAAAGAGAGAATTATCTCAGGACCCCATGGAAATTTTATTCCATCTGAATAGGTCTTTAGTATCACAAAGATAATGACATTTATTTCAGAGTAACTGTATTTTCTCCTATTTTATCATTTTATCATTCATCTATCCATTCATTTATTCATTATTTATAACTGATTCATCCTGTTCAGGGTCTCTGGGAGTCCAGAGTCTAGAATCAGTGTATGTAAAAAGGAACAACATATTCTGGATGCTGGACATTTTTTTAAGGTTAGAATTGGGCATGATTTTTTTAAAAGACTGGGAAAACTAGTATTTCTTCCTGCCTGGGACAAATAGGTTACCATGCAATTTGTTTGCACTGGTTTATGTTAATTATAAGGTTGTTTGTTTGTTTGTGTGTGTGTTTGTGTGTATCTATACCAGCCCCTCAATGTGTGATTTATGGGCAGATACACTCTCAGAAAAAAGGCATGGTAGACAAAGAGTGTAAATGTACCTTTAATAGTACAGTATATGTTTTAAAGTCCAGTTGTGTTCCCTAAAGGTACATTACATTCTCTTCTCCAGAAAGAGAGGTGAATATTGTTAATCTTGCATTATAGAACTGTGTAAAATAAAAGAATATAATTTAAGTCCTGGAGATGAAATGGGGCATATAAAATCATTAATATGATATTAAAATCTACAGTTAATATAAATGATGGCAGTTATGTTCCCTGACTGAAGATACAGCAATGTACCCTTGAGGGTACAACCACTCTGACAACAAAATGTACAACCACAGTGATAATTTCTCTGACAGTGTACTTATACTAGGGTCCAGCCTCTGATCTCAGAGGGCTACAGATCTGTACACCACTTTTGATTTAATACCTGAAGAATTGAATCAAGTATTCCAAAGCTGTAAAATGCCAGGCACCCCCTGCATTATGCAATTTAGCTTCCAGTGAGTAGCAGAATCCCTCCTGAATATCCATTTCCTCCCAGTGCGCCCCCATCAGCAGCCAGCATAACAATTGTGTAGGCTAAATGCTAGCCTGGAGGCATTAGAGTGGGATGGGGCATGATCTGTGAGCCTAGTGAGTCATCCTTGTGTGAAATATCCTATATTTACAGCATGCGGTCCGACTCCCGTCCCAGAGTCATGTCATCATTACAGGCATGACACAGAGGGCCAAGGCTCACGCAGTGTGTCGAGAGAATGGAGTTTTGAGTGCGGCAAACTGTTTCAAACCAGACATGGATGAACCACGAATAAATAAATGAAGAATAGCTTTGTGTGCTACTTGCCACACAGTGTGCAAACATTAGCATCCTCTAGGCTTTATACACAGCTGTAATGTTTATTTAATAGAATAATCATGTTGTATGTAAACTCTGCATTCATTGTTAAGGTTTGGTTGGTGAGATAAAGTTTAAGATTTTAGAGTAATTGTACAATCTGAATTATTTATTTATTTATTTATTGTATCTTGGTAGTTACAGCCAAGTGTTTGATTAGGCCTTCAGGAGCTGAATTAAAGGCCTTACAATATAGATTAATTACCAGGAACGGTAAACAGCGCATGTTATATGAATCCTTACTGAAGGCGACACTGTAAAACTGCAACACGCAATATATAGAATGTCTTTAACAGATGTTCACACAGCAGGTAAAAGTAGCCCAAATCAAATCTGCTTCTTCATACGTGACATGGATGTATCGTTTTTGTAGCTGTGAACAGCAAAACCGCATTGAATCTGATCATTTTAGAACAAATTTGAGACACTTTCATATGTGGTATTTAAATCCATTCCATATCCAATCTCAGATCCAAAGCATTTTTATTTTAAATTAAAGTATTTAGAACATTGAAATCTGCCAAAGTGTTTTTGTTTTTTTTTAAAGAAAATACAGGGAAATGAAAAACATGTCAAAGCCTTAATCCAGGTTTCTGTTGCACATTCATTATAAAATTAAACTCTTGGAAATTGGTACTAAGTCTTTTCATAAAACAAACACAGAAAAAAAACTTATTTCTTATTTCTTCTATATTAATGTTATATTGTTAATTTTGGTTTGCTCAAGGCTGCTCAAATGTGGATCATGGAAATATTAAACTCATTTTAGTAAGCGCTCATGTCTTTCTCTTTCAGGAGACCCAGCAAATTTGTGCATAGAGTGAAAGAAACATGAGTTCATGTTTTAAGTCTTTAATTTGTATTAGTTTTTTCACACAGAAAAATCTGGATACGAAGAAAAGGGTCAGTTTGTGATACAGTGCTGCACAGTAAAACATCAGTGTTTTTCCGTTTCTTTGTTTCAAACCAAAAGTGTTTTGGTAGAATTTTCCTCCTGGTCAGAGTCTGAAGCATTGTCCTTCTGCTCATACGTGTTTAGTAGCATGATTTGTTCAAACTGATGTCAGATATAGCTCACATATGGATAGTGCGAACAGCAGAACAAAAATTCTATTTTGGGCCAATTTACATACTATGTCAATATAGCCTAATGCCCATGTTTACAGTAGAACAATCATCAATGTCCATGTGCAGCAATGAAAGTGGTAATATATACTATTAGAAATCCCATAGAAGTGCCAGCAAATGTTGAAAATAGCCCAAACTGAAGCATAGCTCTAATTGTGAAATTTACCTGCTCAAGAAATCTCATTATTATTAAATAAACTAGAAGTGGAAGAACATTCAAGTATCGCATTTGGACAACATGTAGAAAACTGTACTTTAATCATCAATCCAAAAAACTGTACTCACAGTTAAACCCACACAGACACAGGGAGAACATACCACACTCCTGACAGAGAGAGACCCAAGGCTGTTCTTAGATGCCTCAGATGTGCATAATTAGCTTTAGCCTCCATATATGAAATTATGTTCTCAGTTGGCAATCTAATTTTATCAACACCCATTTTAAATACATTATCAGGAGTCTTGACTATCATATAACAGCAGTGTGGAGAACAGAAGGCATCCAATCAAATCTCTTCAGGGTTTTCCAGCTTCCAGAGTTTCTCAGTTCTTAGAAAAAAAAAAGTCTAAATCTGAATAAGAATGATTGCCCTCCAATGCAAACATCATCAGACTTAAACACACTTCCTGTCAGATCCATTCAAATAGAATATCATTAATTTCCATTAAATACAAATTAACATCAGTTAGTTTGGATTCATTTCAGTGAAATAGGACTGAACTTCAGAAAAGTTCCATTCATTTCCTCTCAGGGCCTGTAGAGTTCAATTGAAATTCAGTCGTGTGACATTCACACACTTTACATTCAAAGCCATTCAGTGAGGTTCATCTAGACTCATTTTAAATTCAGCTTAGTTCAAATTCAAATTCAGTTAATTTCCAGTGAATTACATCAGCTTGATCAGTTTGATGAGTGCAGCACGGTTCAGTTCAGTTCAGTTTGATTTAGTTAAATTAGTTTGGAATTAGTTCAGTTTGGTACAGTTCAGTTCAATGCAACTCAATCCAGTCGAGTCCAATTTAATTCAGTTCATTAAAGGTTACCTCCATTTTAGATAAACTTAATGACAACCAATTAATACAATCCATTTTCAGTGCATTTCATGATGACAGAGCAGATTCAGATTAAAAACAGGTAATTCATACCAAGTTCAAATTAATTTCAGAATTATTCAGGATCAATTCATTATCAGCAAAACTCCACTCAGTAAAACTAACCTCAGCTCAAATCTTTTCAACTCTGTGCTGTTAAATGCAGTTCAGCTCAACAGATGCAGTACATGTCAACAGATTAATACACAAAAGCTCGCAGATGATGCAGGCTGAAATATCTAAGGGATAATCCACTGACCAGGGTTAGATGGCTGAATTCTAAAGGAGGTCAGAGGGTCAGTAAGAACACAGAGAAGGCTTAGAAGATCAGAATCAAGGCGTCCGAATTCATAGCACAGCCAGGAACCAAACCTTAATCCCCACAGCACTGGTCAATGCTCAGGTTTACAACATGTTTACAGTTAATGCAGCATTCAATTTACATGGAATTATTTGTAGGTACAGGGTAAAGCGCAAAAAAGAATATCAAAGGGAGGGATGAAGGGAAAGAGAGAGAGAGATTTGAGGGGCAGAAAGGTAAAGTGTGAAGAGAGGGAGAGACCGAGACAAAGAGAGCGCTGCAGAGAGAGAGAGAGAGATAGGAAGTGACCTGGGGAGGGTGTGTTAGAGCTGATAAGGTGGCGCACTGAGAGAAGCTCTGCTCGCCTTCACTTCCTCTGCCCTGCTTTGTCTCTGTTTCTGGCACATTTGCCATCCAAATACTCTCTCTCTTTATTCTCTCTCTCTCTCTCTCTCTCTCTCTTCCATCTGCACTCATTATTTTTTTGAACATGTACTTCTCCCTGCTCCCTAAAGTCTGGATTATAATTTGCCTGTAAAAGCCTGGATATTGTATTGTTGGAAAAACATTTGTATTTGTCCTGTCACACTGAACCAACTCCAGTCCAGCTGAATCAATAAAACCTGATTGAAGCACGGACAAAAAAGAATCAATTACAAACAAACTGAATCAAATATAATCAGATAGAATCAGCTTCAATTCTAACTTCACTGGTACTACTTTAGAATAAGACTACATTTATAAAGGTCTATAAATGCTTTACATATTGAGTTTTAATGTTTATTAATTAGGTTGTAAACACATTAAAAGCCATTAATAATCATTTATTAACCTCAGATCTTACAGAATACTCATCTTACTTTGTCTTTTCCATCTGTTGACATTATACCTGTGAGCTTCAGCAAATATTTGTTAACAATTTTAACCATTTAACAACCAAGGTTTATCATTTACACACTGATAAAATGTCCTTTTTGACATTGATTTGTACCTTAAACTATGAAACAACTAAATTCACTTTCTTAGGTCTTAGCTTATTCTTTACCTTGACATATTCAATAAGTTCTCTGAAACTTTCACTATTAGACAAAAAAAGAAGTCACTGTTGCCCTATCTACCTATGTGCTATAAATTATCATTAATAACGTTTCATGTGTTTACAACCTAATTAATAACCAAGTAATAAACAGACTTTTAAACCATTTGTAAACCTTATTTTAAAGTGGTACCAATGAATTTACCATTAATCATTTGACTGAGTTATAATCAAAGTGAGTCAGTAGTTAATATAAATCAATTACAATCTAACTGAATCAACTAAAAATCAAGTCCTTCAATGAATCAGTTATAGCAATTAAACTGAATCATCTGAAATCAAGCGAAAATTATTTACAGTCAAACTAGATCAAATAGTCAAACTGAACAAGCTACAGTTAAACTGAATCAGTTATAGCAAAACCTAATAAATGACATTCATTCATTTATTCATCCATGGTCTGAAACCGCTTATCCAGTTCAGGGTTGCAGTGGGGACACAAGTCCTTCACAGGGTGACACACACTCACACATTCACTCACCGTGCCGCCTTAATAAATTACAGTTAACCTAAATTCATTACAATTAAACTTAATCAATTACAGTCAAACTAAATTATTAACAATAATCATCATCAAACTGAATGTATTATAATAATAATTAATCATTTATAAAAATATATATATATATTTCTATTAAAATTAAACTAATTCAAATTCTGATACAATTAAAACCATACAGGATTAGAAGAGTATTTATAAGTAATACATGTACTTTTTGTTGACTAATGAGAAAAGAAATATGGACACATCATATTTATCAGAATTCTAAAAGACCAAATGACCAACGAACAAAATTGCAAACCCGCACTTCTTGCTTATTTTGTTTTGTTTTTAGGATTCCATGCAAACAGAAAGTTAACAGACAAAATGTGGACAAAGTGTGCAATTTGACTTGAGAGAAAGAACTACACTTTCATTAAATTTACATTAGTGTGCTTTAGTTTATCTCAGTATAATTCAGCAAAAATTGGTTTAGGATAAATTCGGTTACAGTGTGAATTGACCCCATGGAATCCAGCACAATTCCATTCAGTGCAATTCAGTTAATTTTTTTTAGGGAGAGGGTTGGAATCCAGGAAAGTTGATGTAGGACAAGAAGTGGAATACAAACTGAGTCCATAAGCCTCTTCTCTGCAAATATGTTTATGTGTGTCTTCGCAGAAGTATAAATCAGCCTTAAACCGCTCTTCTTGGCCTCTCTCATTTACTCTTATCTTGAAAAAACCCTCTCCATCTTCCCCTCTACTGGACCCTCACGACACCCCCCACCACCACACCCCACCACTTCCTCAAACCTCCATCAGTGAGGAAAGCATGTGATCAGTCAAGCCCAGCAACACCCTCTATGTGTGTGTGTGGAGCATTACGTTTGGGCAGTGAGGGGGGGATTAGCCTAGGAGGTGTGGTGCCAGAAACTCTGGGCTCTCCAATGTGACACACACACAGCCAACACACAGAGAAGCTTCACAGTCCAGAAAAGCCTAACAGTAATATAAAAGAAAAATAGCCACAGGCAAAAACTGGCCTTAATTTACAGTACGCAGTCTTAAAGAACTATGTATTTAAACATTAATAACAATGTAACAACAATGTAACTACTGTAATGGCATCAGTTTTACTTTAATTTAGCTCAAGTGACTATACAGGTCAATGAATTTCACTTTTTATTTAAAATGAAATAATCTTGAAAGTAATAACCTTTCCTCTTATGTAATTACACATAAACTGCTCTTTTTCTAATAAGACTGTAATAACGTCAGTTCTGAATATGTAAGTTCTAACTAAATAGAGCTACTTAGAGTGGTTTGGTTTGAAAGGTTCAGGATTCTTCGCTGCTGATAGGAACCAGATTTCCCTTCCTTTTCCTAAAGTTGAATGACATTGAAATCATGAAATTATGAGGTTAGCTTTTGGCCTATCACCGTGTTGGTGATGTACATTCACTGATAAATTCACTGGTGGTTGTGGTTAGTAAAATGATTATATTTGTATTAAGGTTACACAGATACCCCAAACCCCTGGTTTGAATGAACAGTGAATTATTTATATCATAAAACCAAACCTGAATGACATTATTTACCTCTAAATTATTTAAGGATTGTTAAAAAATACCTTTTTAATTACAAATTACATGAGAAACTCTCATGGAACTAGTTCATAAAATTGCATTAGCACTTGCCTCAGATCAGGCTCTCAGCACTTTATTCATGAGCCTTGTTTCACTCAGCCGTTCAAGCATGAAATAATGCATGCACCAAGCTATTTGCATGTTGCGGGGGGGGGGCAATGGAATTCCAGGTGGAGATAGCGTCATGTGCCCAGCCTTGTTTGCCCATCATTTCTATGTGATGGGAACAAACACTACTGTTTGTTATTCAAGCATCTCCACATCTGCAGGAGCCATAATGGTCCTTCCTGAACAGATGACTTCAGAGCTACTCCCAAACCTAGACACTGTAGGGCAAAGCAAAGATTTGGGAAGGGCTCTAAAATTGTCTGTGCAGTAAACGACTGGAGAGCAGATCCCAAGCCTTGATGTTTCACAGCAAAGATAAGCTCTTATGGATCGCCTTTAAAAAATAAAAAAATCAAATGAGACCCTTTGGGCCACAGCTTGGCCATATGCCTCTTCCCCAGTGGTTAAATTAATGGGCAGACAGCTAGCAGGAGTGCCTTCACTTCACACAGCCGACACAGAGCCTCATTTTCCTGCAGCTCTTAGCATCTGTGATCTCAGGCCTCACTCACCCAGTCTCAGCTTAACACCTGCTCTCCTCCACCAGGTGGAGAGGGTGGGGGTGGGGGTGTTCACAAAACATCACTGTTAGTTACAGAACACTCTTTTGGATCTGACAGTTTAGCAGACCTTGGTCCATACCCAGCAGCAGACCTATGTAAGGTCATGTGGAATAAATCAGCCTAAACAAAGTGTGTGTATCTGATATTTAAGAGTCAAATATCTTTTAAATAATGCAATTAATTATTTCAAAAAAAGACATATGTTTGAAGAATTTATATTTGCACCAGAAGAATAATTTCACAACTTCCATTGAGTCGAATCTGCAATTTCTCTTATGTAGTGTTTCCTTTAACAGTGTAAAAGATGCACAATGCATCTATTCTTGTTGGGTACATCATGTTCCTTTCCTAGCATGATCTCTTTCAGATCAATAAAGTACGACTAGTGAACAAGGAGATCAGGATAATGACAAAAGTGAGACTGATGTGTAACATATTCCTGCTCAGAATTTTGTTTATGGAATACGAGTGTAAACAATGTTTAGCCTTCTAGCTTTGTTACATCATGTTGTTTAGATACACACAAGTTACAAAAACTTAACCTGACCTGGGAATGGACTCTACCTTCTGCCAGGTACAAATTAGCAAGCAATTAGCAAATTCTACACTTACATTTTGTGATTATTTTGTTTTAATTTTGATTTATTTCATAATTAATTTCCATAGACATTCTGGAATGTGATTTCACTTTTTTTTTTTTTTTGATATGACAAAAATAATGCCCTTTGCCAGAAATCCAGCACAGTGCTGAAAAACTTTAAGCCTCTGGGAAGCTTAGGGAGGATAATAGCTTACGTTTTCTATCCAGTCTGACACAAGCACCCTTCAAATGATCACCTTCTGGTGCCCTCTTCTTAAGGAAAGGAAAGAAAGCTGCATTCTTCACAGATAATGTTCAGGGGCATCCTACCTCTGAAATCCCGTCTTATCTGTTTTGTAACCATGACAACAGTGTCAGTAGCTACTACAGAACAGCTCCTACATATATTATCTTATCTTAACTAAGAGTCCTTACTTGACAAAAGTTCCTGAACATTATGTCAACCTTAGGACAAGCCTAATAGTGTCATAACTGCAGTTTGTACAGTCAGCCAGTGAATTGAAAAGTGTATGTTATTATTTTAAGGGATGTGTCACTGGTAAAATAATACTGGTAAATAAAAACAATTTGGTCTGCGTCCCAGCCATCTAAACAATATTTGTATTTGGGTGAAAATACATACCTCTATGTTTAAAATGGGTTGAAATGTGGTAAGTGGTCTGATTAAAGATGTCTGTCTAGGGCTAAATTTGGACCAAATCAGACGAACCAAACAGAGACCAAATTTCAATGCTTATGTTTGGGTTAAATAAAGGCCATCATGTTCCAACTAGATTTTGCCTTAAAAACATTCATACGATGTCTGGAGTTAGTTGGGAAAACATCACCAAAATTGAAGGATGACGATTAATTCAAGTGCTCTCAGAAACACATGAAGCCAACCACTGCTTCTGAACACAATATCAACGGACAGCACTACACACTTGGAGGAGGATAATAGCTGCCCGATATTATTTTCACTCATATTTCCACGCATTTAGCCAGCATCATGGTGATTGATAGTGGAAAGGGATTTACCACCCTAAACACACTGAGAAAGCCACTCAGGGGAAATGTAATAAAATGGAGATTCAACAAAAACACGAGGACAGTACAGGGGATGTCCCAAATGTAGGACACCACTTAGGACATCTTGTTTAGTTAAACACTAAAGAACATTTTCCATTTTTGAGATTCAAAAAATAGAAGTAGAAACCAAAGACTAAATCTATGGATGTTTTCTAAAGCACTAGCTAATGTCCAGAGGCTCTTATAAATAATACAGGAAATGATTAGTGGTCAACAGTGAGCAGGGTTTGATGTATTAAACAAAGAGGAGCAGATATGAAAAAGGGAAAATGACACCAAGAGGACAAGATGATGTATAGGTGTGTAAAGAGTATGTGTGTGTGTGTGTGTGTGTGCGGTCAGCTGACATTCATTCATGCCAAGGCTAGAATATAATTAAACTGAGGATTGTCCCCATGCCCTGTTGTTGCTCTTTTTTCCAGTGCAGTGTCCGTTTGCCCGAGAGTTTAATTGCTTTCCTGGGTCTGAAAATGAATGTGCAAGCTTTATGGGTGAGAGACACCCTTAAAGACAGACAGACAGAGAAAGTGAGAGAGAGATAGCACCAATTTGCAGAATGACTACACTTATAAACGGCTGAAATAAGGTTAATTAATGATTGCTAATTATTCATAAACACCTTTGGAATAATTACACAGTTATAACACATACATAAAAAAGGGGCAACAGTGACCAGTCGCATGTCAAATGGTGAATGCGCAATCATTTACGGCTCAAATCATTTTGCAACAAGCATATCCTTATGATGAGCATTAAACAACAATGTGGCAAGCATTAAATACATTTAACATCACGTTAATAAAAAGGCTACAGTTATGTAGTGCTTGCCATATTGTGAGCAGACTTTTAACTTTGGTGCTTGCCAAATAGTGAGCTGAGTTATTACACAGATAAAACCCACATCAGTACCATGATACAAGAAGACTTATTTTGTACAAAGTCCATGATTAGGTTATAAACACCTTAAAACAGGACTGACCTGCTACATATGTGATAAAGCCGACAGGTGTAGAATAGGTTGACATAGAGGGATTCATAATAAGACTACCATTGTAAACAGTGTATGAAGGTTTTATTAAAAGTTACTTACACGGTAATATATAAGGTCTTGCTGATGACATTCTATTTTATCATCTCTATTAGTCAGTAAACTAAACTTTAGACTTCAGATCAGATTTCAAACATTCTTGAAACAGAACAGCTAAATTTTGCCACTAGGTGTTATAACACTTTAATAAAGATATGAAGGTGTTACTTACTAAATGATCTAAAGTCAACTTTTAGAAACAAACACACACAGAGAGAGAGAGAGAGAGAGAGAGAGAGAGAGAGAGAGAGAGAGAGAGAGAGAGAGAAGGAGTAAAGTGAGAGAGAAACTACAGTGAAAGAATGAATGAGAAAACAGAAGATGGATAGATAGAAGATGGAAGTTCATTCCAAGGTTACATTATAACAAGAACACTCAGTCATATATGAAATTATTTCTCTTATCATTATATACAGTACATTAGTGTTTAGAGGGTAATAATGATAATATTAATTGCCCAACTGACCTTGTTAAGGACGAGGAAACACACACACACACACACACACACACACACACACACACACACATAAATATGCTCATTGGAACTCCTAGGCAATATGATATTTTACGTTTTTTTAGAGAAATATCAGAGTCTGATGTGACCATAAAAAATACATACCTGACTATATCTGTTACTGATATTTAAATATTCTGCTTTTAATGAACCTAGATTGAACTATATTGCCTAGAGCAAGCTGCCTCTGAGAGATTTAAGGTGCTTCAAAAGGTTCTTGGAGTAGTGAAATATATGAACTGCTACTGGTTCCATAAAGTTTCCCAATATGTTTAAACAGGTAAAGGACCTTAAGATTGAGTGATGGATTTTTAAACCTTTAAAAGGTTCTTCATATGCACACATTCCTTAAAGAATAATGATTCTTTACGGAACCAAAATGGTTCTACTATGGAATTGCTCAAAGCACCATTTGAAGCACTTTACATTTTTAAGAATGCAGATCAGATTTGAATCAGCCATTCACAATATAACAACTGTAAATGAACAATAACAACTGTAATGAATTGACAACAGCTGATCCAGATCATCTTAATCAGTAAACATTACATGGGATAAACAAACCCACAAAAATAAACAAAGTGTGGCAATAATAATAATAATAATAATAACAATGTGATGCAAAAACCTCTAAAATCCACCAATCCTGTGCAAGGCACTAGCACCATGCTGATATTTTAATGTGTGTTGTCTTTAATTTTCTGCACTGAGCAGCTTTTGGAAGAGGTTGTTTCCACGTATCAAAGACCTAGCACCAGAAGCATCCTTTTTCATTTCAAGAGATAAAATAAATAGAAAACTATGAGAAATGGTCATGTTAGAATGAATTGGGACCATTCTACACTTTACACCATAAATACCTGCTCAATGTGCATTTATAAAAAATATTAAGAAACTATGTACTCTTGTAACTATGTAAAGAAGATATGCACTCTTTAATAGATCACCATAGTATCTACACACTGTGGAAACTGACAGAACTTCTGCTGTACAGTCTATAGGCTGCGGATGTGTGTTTTTTTTTTCCTACTGCTGCATGTCTGCATTATTCCACCCTTTCATCACCGGCTGATCTGCACACACATGCACACAGACATATATGTATGCACGCACACACACACACACACACACACACACACACACACACCGCACACACACACATAACACAAATGTACACACATTCATATGCACTCTCCCACCCCCACAGACACACACCATTCATTTCTCCTTGAGGACACATGAGATCTGCTTTGATTTCAACAAGGAATGGGTTTCCAGTAGTAAAGCTGAGGTGTGTGTGTGTGTGTGTGTGTGTGTGTGTGTGTGTGTGTGTGTGTGTGTGTGTGTGTTGGTGATCTTTCCCCTGCTCCAAGACAAAAACGATTTTTCTGAGCGAATCAAATAACCACAGGGCAGTGATGTGGTCAAATCCTTGTGGAGCTGCTGCGGCTCTTTTGTAGTGACCTTAACATAGAAAATAATACAAGACTATATTGTGAAATACAGTACTATATTAAATTATGATTTTTATTTCTTTACTACAATATTAGGTGCAATGCAAAAAATTCTAAACTATACTGTAGAGTACCTTGTGTTGTATACTGTACTAAATTGTACTATACTATACTGTACTATACCATACTGTACTCTATCATACTGTACTATAATATAATGTAGTATCATACTATCATACATACTATACCTTACTATACTATACTATAATGCATTGTACTATACTATACTGTACTATTGCATACACCCTCAGAAAAAAAGGTATAGTAGAGGTAAAATATTGGTCACTAAAGGTACAAACTGTATAAATGTACATTTAAAGGTACAACAGTGTTTAAAAATCCAGTTTTGTTCCTTAAAGGTACATTACAATTTCTTCTCTGGAAGGAGAGAAATGTTTGTAATCTTTCTTTATAGAACTGTGTCATATAAGAAACATCGTCCTGGAGATGAAATTGCGCGTATGAAATCAACACAATTTTAAAATCTACAGATATAATAAATTAAGGTATAATAATGTTCCCTAATTAAAGGTACAAAAATGTGTCCTTGAGGGTACCACCACAGAGGCAAGAAAAGGTACCACCATAGCGACAAATTTTCTGACAGTGTATACTATACTGTACGCTAATGTACTATACTATACTATACTATACTATACTATACTATACTATACTGTGATGTGCCATACTACACTATTCCGTGCTATACCATACTATACTATACTATACTATACTATACTATACTATGCTATACTATGGTATACTATACTGTACTGTACTATACTATACTATACTATACTATACTATACT
Organism: Hoplias malabaricus; assembly: GCF_029633855.1. Lineage (NCBI taxonomy): Eukaryota > Metazoa > Chordata > Actinopteri > Characiformes > Erythrinidae > Hoplias > Hoplias malabaricus. The sequence continues at coordinate 4,551,168 of NC_089820.1, forward strand.
ATACTATACTATACTATAGGCTTTAAAAACTACACCAACCAAATCATCTACCAACCAAATCATACCTGCTCAGTGGTGGTGAGCACAATGTATTGTGTTAATAGCAACAAGATATTGTATTATACAATAACGTGTTTGGCCAAACATTCTTACAGAGCAGTTCATCAAGTACAAAAACATTTATACCCAGTGATCACCATCACAGTCCACAGCTCCAGACTACCTCCTGTATCAACATCAGCACAAGAACTGTGCTTCAGGAATTTCATGAAATGAATTTTTAAGGCAAAACAGCTTTACACAAGCCCAAACTCACAATATGCAATGCTAAGAGATGTCTGGAGTAATGTAAAGCATGCTGGAGTGTCCACTGAATATGGAATAGTGGAAAGATATTCTCTGGAGAGATGAAAGACACTTTTAATCAGCTTATACATACATATAAATATATGTACATGTACATGTCAGTGTGTATGCTTATAGGCAGTTATATAATGTCATTGACACATTCGGGGCCTGAACACGCACAAGAACCAACACATATTTACCCACACACTCTTTATATTCTATAGGATATGTGATGAAGCATTGAGATTGGGGACTAGTTATCCGTGCTCACACATTCCATTTACTCTCAGCACACAAATCATGCTGCATTCAATGGGGGGATGAATGGCACATGCACACACACACACACACACACACACACACACATACATTCTGTCTCTCTCACTCTCTTTGTTACTGATGGTGAATCCCAAACCCATCTTTCCATCCAAGCCCAAGCATCCTGCGGCAGAAAAGAGAGAAAAGACCAAAAAGAACAGAGAATAGAGAGAAAAGAAAGAAGGAGAGAAGAGGGAAAGAGAGAGTTGGGGAAAACAGGAGGGATATCCTCGTTTTTCCACTACAGAAATTCCACGGGGGATCTGCCTGACACGGCTATCCAGCGCATTAACCAGAGCATGCATTAAAGAAGGAGTGAAAGAGAGAATGGGAGGAAGAAAGAAGAAGAGGAGACTTCCGGCCCTCACTTCAAAGGGCCAGCGCTTCACAGCAATAACCCCTCCTCCAATGAGAGGGAGCTAATTCCAAATCCTCCGTTTAGCATCCGGCAGGGAGTCGTTCTTCTGAGGCGCACTACAGAAAATTTCCATTAAAAACAACAGCGGGCTGTGAGAGGCTGTTCTAATTCACTGCTAACACACTCGCCGCTCTTTAACTCCACCACTGAAGAGGAAAGAGCGGCCTTAGCTTCTTCATTTCACGCCCCAGTTTTACGGCAAGAAGCCGAAATGCGAGTTTATCTACTGTTTCTTGGGAAAATAAAATGGAAAATATACGTATCTTCCTGAGTGGGGATACTGATATTGAACAGACTCAGTGTAGCACAACCTTCCGTATAAAGGCATATATAAGCATTTTCATTGACCACTTTAAAAATAATGATAATAAAAAATCTGATGCACCACTCTCCAACTCGAAGTAACACTGATGCTGTTCTAATTACATACACACAGTCATTACACCCAAAAACAATCAAGAAAACCCCTCCCTCCATTTATAATTCACTCATAATGAAGACAATTAGTAGCCCCTGGGACAAATGACCTTTTAAAAACATTTGCTTTAGCCGATGGATCTTTATAGCGGCGGCCTAATGGAATTAACTGAAAAGAGCCTGACAAAAAAAGAAGGGGAGTGTGGGAAGCTGTATTACATCATTAGCTTTCCTTTTTACTGACTGTACAGCTCTTATAATGGAGTTTGCCTTGCATCTATTATTTATTATTTGCTGATTAAAAGAACAATACATCAAACAATACACCTAAATAATATCAGGACAATAGTAGTTGAGTAGTAGAGCTGGTGTAAAACAGCAACAGTGTGTGACCGATGACAGTCCGTGTAAAAACAAAAATCTTGAGGACAAAAGAGCTCAGCACCTTTGAGTTCAATGCATATTATAAGCTGAAGACAAGTTACATTTTATAGCATTTTCTCAGCCATTGGAACACTTATGTTATCTATGTGTTCTGAAGCAGAAAGAAATATTAGGAGTGCTGGCTTCCAGTTAGGGGGAAATAGGCCATCTCAAGTGCCCATACCTACACCCTTGGTTTCACTTGAAAGCAGTTTTCTCAGCCAGAGGATCCAAAATAAAGGCTTTTTATTGTTTTTTTAAAGATCCAACAGTTATTTTATTTTAAGTCACTATCTTAAGGTGACTATAAATATATCCTCCAAAAATAAAGCCCTGTTTTCCAGAGCTAGAGTCAAAGTGGATCAGCTAATACGTGGTGGAACTGACAGTCTTCATCTAAGAGATATTAATAAATGTCTTATTTATAGAACCCGCCAAAACCGATTCAGTACCAGTCTGATCTGAAATTTGTCAAAAAAAGAAAAATCCACAAGAGCTTGAGCAAGTCAGCTTAATGATGTCAAATATCTGAAAGCAGCTGCATATGATCACCACGGTGGGCTAACCTCCACTGCAGTTTACATTATTCCTTATGTCCAGTCACGGGTTAACACTTTAAGCTTGAACGTGTTTTAATGTAGAAGCCTGTCCACTTAAGGTGGTCTGAATAATTTACAGAGTGAGGAATGAGGCTCAGAGGGGGACGGTAGTTACTTCTGTAATAAGCTACAGGCTTGAGGCAGATGGGGAAAATGGTTCTAGATGGAAGCGCCCAGTTCACTTACCATCCCAAAGGCACTTAGCATTACTGCATTTAAAATGACTTAGAGAACACTCTGTGCTCCAGCTTTTCATTTAACTTCACTAAGTGCAGAAGTTTCTGAAGAAGTCTCAGTCTTTTTAGATGAAATCACATCAGGAAACAGGCTTGTAACTCACTCACTCATTCACATACTCATGTTTAAGAACTACTCCACAAGGGGCACTGTTCAGTGCTTCACCCCAATAAACACTCCAAGTCATGCTCAACGAGGTTTAAAAGAATGACACAGTTAATGCTGTAGAATTAAAATATCATAACCATAAAATGCTGTAGAATGACAGTTCTACTGTGGAACAATGGAACATGGGTGGAGTTTCCATGTTCTCCCCGTGTCTGCGTGGGTTTCTTCCGGGGTCTCTGGTCTCTTCCCACAGTGGAGGGTAGGTGAATTGGCTTCTCTAATAACAAAAATGTCCTGGTGTGTGAGTGAATGAGTGTGTATCTGAATGAATGTCTGTTTGTGTGAGTGAATGTGTGTGTGCCCAGATATGGATTGGTGCTCTGTCCTGGGTGAAACCCTAGTGCTCGATGAAGTCCTCCAGGTGGACGGTCGTTCCTGGTTGAGAGTACACTGTGCGCGTTTGGCTTGTCGCCAGTGTGTGTGTGGATTGAGTGTTCTGAGCGTTCTGAGCAGTGTGGATTGTAAAGCATCCTTTGGTGTAAGAAAGGCGCCAAAGTGTATATATCTAGATAGATAGATAGATAGATAGATAGATAGATAGATAGATAGATAGATAGATAGATAGATAGAAAAGCAATTCTCAAAAGTGATGGAGCTCCATCCAACAAATTCCAAAGTGCTTTGTTCCAACATTTAGTATAAAGCCATTCCAGAAGAGTTGAAGCTGCTGCAAAGCGGGATCAACCCATTTTTAACTCACACTTGGCACAAGCAGTTGTCCAGTAACGTTTAGCCATGCTATGTATGTCATTATTAAATGCTGAGTTACTGGAATTTTTGACTTTCTATTGGATAAGAACATATGGTGGTACATTTCTACCAACATTTATTATATCTACATTTTCTTTTCAGAAGATTGGGTTTCAGCTTATCAAATATATTTACAGGAATATTTATCCACACCTCCAAACTACATTCTTTTACATTTAGTTCTTAAAGCAATGTCCTTATGTCCTTCTTCTCAGAAATGGCTTTGTATTGACTCTAAAAAAAAGAAAGAAAAGAAACATAATACTAACTGCATCATTGTCTTTATACTGAATAAACAAAGGGATGGTCTCTGACTTTTGCACATTACGTTACTTTTATAGTACATATAAATATGTCAATATTTGAGAAAAAAACGTAACATCAAAATTGTCCCCAAGGGTGAGCCAAGGCCACTTTGATTCAGAATCGAAAAAAATAAACAAATAAATAGGCAAGTAATCAAGTAAATAAATAGTGGTGAGTGCGGCAGAGAACAACAGCTCAACACGAGCTTTCAGCTTGTAAACGAATTAATGCCATAATCATGATTTCATGCACGGCGCTGGATTAATTCACTCGCTTAATTAAGACAGCAAACATAAGCACATACACTGAGTCAATGGATGGAAAATGGATTTTGGACGTGATTGTGGCCCTCAGAGAGACGGCTGAGAGCTTTTCTAGGACCTCTCTGAGGGGATGATTGGTGAATGGCGGGTGGGAGATGGGTGTTAATAAAACAAAAATATGATTTTTCATTCATCAATTCTTTCATAATCTATAACTGCTTCATCCAGTTCAGGGTTGTGTTGGATCTGGAGCCTACTCTGAATCATTGGAGCAAGGCAGGAACGCAGCCTGGATGGTCAAACTATGAAAAAACAATGTAGTTCAATGCACTGTAAAAATATAGAACAGAATATTTAAAGGCATGATCTACAATTGTGGAGAACCACAGCTCTCTCGTTTGTTTGCGTTCAGAAGCTCTGTGTCTTTTATTTTTGGTGTTTATTTTAATGCAGTTAGCCATCTCCCAAATTTAGAGTGCTCTCCTTGCCTTTAAGCTATACGTACACATTACATCTTCATTCATCAAATCATGGCTTGTATCTGTCTTTAATGTAAATAAATATGTGCGCACACTGATGTTTATCCGTCACCAACATAAACATCATATTTGTGAGACGTCTCACTGGAAACCAGACACGTCTGTAGCTCATCTGGTGAGTTTTGCTCAAAAGGACAGCAAACAGTCTGTCAAAAGTACATTATTAGGATAATAAGGTGAAAAATAAAAAACCTGGATGACTTTTTGCTGCTGTCCGAGAGATCGGCTGAATCCCAATTCTCCCTACACCCTTTTCAGTGCACACCGTAGATCATAAAAAACAGTTTCTGCACTACACGCTGAATTGCATCACCATTTATATTTGGCTTTAAGTTTAAAATCTTCCAGTGAAACTAGTGCCCTATCTGGGTTTAATAATTTTAATAATCTGTGAAATGCACTACTTGGGAGCACTGTGCTATTTGGGACACAACTCGAGATTGTCCTCCATTGTTGTTCTGCTGCGCTGCCTTTGCTGGCTGAGGTGAAAGCTCTAGACGCATGCGTACAGGCAAAAAGCAACATGAAACCTGATCTGGCCGTTTTCATGTTTGTGTTGCACGCCCAGAGATCAGATCTAGGGCCATTGACTCAAATCTGATTTGACAAAAAGTGTCCACACAGCTCTGAAAAGACCAGACCTGAGCCCCCTTGTGGCAAAAATTCAGATTTCAGTCACTTCAGCCTGCTAATGTGAACGTTAGTAATCAAGCCCTGGTAGTCCGCAGATGATCCGTGTGAGAGAGAGCGAGAGGACAAAATCAAGCCTCATCTGAACAAATCCACAGCTGTTTCATGCTCGTTCTTCCACTGTGAGCAGAAAAACACAAAACCGTGGATCTGCAAGGATGTGAAGCAGTGAGGTGAGAAAAGAGACAGCGTAGGAGCAAGGATTCTGAGGTGTACTGGTCAGAGAACCCGAGCATCCGCATTACAGAATATGCTTGGGATTACTTTGATTAACAAATTAAATAAATACAAATAAAGATACTCTGAGGGCATTTCCATCAGATCTGAGGTCTTAATTAGTCAGGAATAATAACAGAGTTAAATAGTGCTCTGTCAAATTCTAATGGATAATTTCCATCAACTTGACGAGTGTTCTCAAGCCGTAGGAATCAGACTGTCCCAGACTGTATATGAATTGTCTACACTCACTGACCAAATTATTAGAAATACCTTTCTCATCTTTTCACTTACCAGCCAGCCACTCTAGCCTAACCTCTGTAGGTGTACAATTACAGACAGAGGCCCATCAGCCTCCCTCTCCTTTCATTCACATAAGAGGTTTCTGATAAAGTTGCCATTGAAAGCAAGTGTACCCCAGCAATATGCAATATTTCTGCTTTATGGATTGTTTGTAGTTATTTCATTGAGCTCCCTGCCACTGGTGGCACTCTTTTCTCAAAACATTTGTTAAAAACGGGAACAATAAATACTAGTGCAAGGACATTACACTGGAGAAATTTCTGCCAGTTCTAATCTTTTGAAACAGACTTAGGCTTAGGGTTAGTGACAGGGTTAAAATAACACTATATATTTTACCTAAAAATACCAGCTTCAAACATATTGTGATGGTTCACTACGCTGCTTTAGTGATGTCCTTCTTGGTTCAGCCATGCAGAAACTGTACTACGTAACTTTTAGAGGAGGATAATAAACAAACCTCCTCCCCCTTGATTTTAGCACAGTGCTGTAAAACTAAACCACACTAGGGGGAGCCCCAGGAAATTTGAAATTCACATGCACATCCATAAAAGGTGAATTATATTTCATACACGTTGTTATACACAAAGGAAATACGGGTATCTTTTAGCCAAATATGTACGAATTCAGGTTGAAGCCAACCTGAATCACCTCAATACAATCTCCTGTCCCTGTGGAGGTACCCTCAAAGACATATTCACTATCTTTATTTAGGGAAAATAACTGTGCCATATTCTACATGAATAGTACATTTTTAAGTCAATTTGTGTGGACTTCTTACACACCACATCATCTCCAGTATTTAGGTTTTGGTGTTTTATTTTACACACTTCAATAATTAAATATTAACTGGAGATGAGAACACAATGTACCTCTTGATGTACATGATCCTACTAATGATAACATATAATCATTTCACTGCCCCTTCGGGAGGTCAGGGTCTTGTTTACACCTGTGGGAGAGAACGGAGTATGGAATGTAAGGAAGAGCAGACAGAAAGAGGGCTGTAGGAGAGAGATGAGGCTGTCAGAATGAGCAATGGTGATGTGGTTGGGGTGTAAACAGCGCAGGGTCCTGTCTTTATGGTCTTATGATGTAGTGGGTTATGCCCACGTTTCTACATCATAGACGTACGTGGAGATATCCATCAGGTTTGAGACAGAGCTGTCTGAAATGGCATGAGAATGAGAACAATCTTTTCAATTTGAGAGGATCTCCTTCAGCTATCTTAATTATTAATCAGAAAAGATAATAGAGTTATACAGGGCTCTGTTAAACTCTGATTATTTGCCCTGACGTGATGAGTGTTCTCAAGCCACAGAAATCAGACTGCTAAAGAGCAATTACACGGATCTCTTTTGTGTACACACATACTTCCTCTCACCAGCCAGTTGATTAGAAAACCCCCACCTTAGAAGCACTAGCCGTTTTATAAGCTCCACCTACTTTATAGGACCACTCTATCCATGGGTTGCCATCACGTGATTTATTCGTTTTGGCATGGGTGTCGTATTGGGGACCGATTGTCTGGTTTCAGAGCGCAGCACTAATGTAAACGGATGTGAAAGAAGAATATATTTATCGCATACACAGCTGCTCTCTTAGCTTTACAGGTAGTAAAGGACCCCACTTTGTTGCATAAAAAACACTGTTATTTTCTGTTAGCCATATTAGCATTTTCATCAAAGCATCTAATAAAAACAATTAGCATGTTAGACTCGAAGGCATTTCACTGCTCTTGTGACTCAATCTGTTCGAGTTAGTCATACACAGATCATACACAAGCTTCAGTACTTGTGTTTAAGAGACTACAGACACCAGCAATGTATTCTTTACTCTCATACTTTTCTTGTTGTTTATAAGGTAAACGTTCAGGCCAGGAACAGATTTCTGGCAGATTTCTTGACTGTCTCCTTTATTATTAAATTATTTATCTGATTTGGCTTAAACTTTAATAAAGTAGCTCTCCTTGTCTGAAAGCATGTGTGATCAGTGAGAGATATCGCTTTAATTTTAAGATCTAGATGGACTAAAAGTGTTGAAGGAAAGAATACAACCATTTTAACTTCACAGTTTTTGCTTGAGTTGTGTTTGTACGTGTAATGAATAAGTTTACCATGTGGCGTCCTCTATGTCCTGTGATGTCACCTGCAGCCTGGATAAGCGTAGGCCTAAAGTTACAGACAGAAACACAAGCCTCTCTCTCACCATTCAACTTTGGGGTTTCTAATAAAGTGGGCGCCGAATGTAAAACAGCATCAGCAGTGTGTTGGTCACTAACACTAATCCTAACCCAACACCCATACAACCCAATATTCAATCATTTACAAGTCAATATGCCCAATTTCCAGAGCTAGAGTGTTCATCCCTTCATCCACTTCAGCAGCTCAAGACACCAGAGACCTCTCCTAGAGGCACAAACATGTGCACGCTTGTCATGGATTTGTTCCTAACTTTGTATTCTTCTGACAGTCTTCTAGTCTTCACCTGAGACACCTATGATTTGCAAATCAATAAGTTCAGTTTCCACGGCTAGAGAGTCCACTCTGTCGTCCAGCTCAACAGCTCGGGGCCCTGGAGGCTATGCAGACGGTAAGAGGGACAAATGCAACCCGACTGCTGCAGAAAGTTGAATTAGCGTGTGAGAGAGTGGCAGCACGGTGGAGTGTTTAAATTCCTAAGTGGATGCATTATAGAGGGCTCATGCATTTTGCATCAGGCAGCATGCAGCTGGAGAAGGGGCGAGTGCAAAAAGCTCCAGCGTCCAACACACACTCGCTTCCAGCTGCACAAACACCCTTCAACCCAGATTACACCTTACTTACTCTGGCATTCCTTCTCTTGCTTTTTTTGCTTTCCCAACTCTCCCTTTCTCACTCTTGCTCTTGCTCTCTCATTTCTCCGCTGTTGTTATACCACCGCTTTGCTTTCTCTCTTTCCTTTCTTCCCCCCGTGGGATCTAGATGCGTGCATCTCATTCATCTTAATTATCACCGAATTGACAGACTTATCTAACCTGCCGCTAGTTGAGCTAACACTAAAGCAATGTCACCCCTCTTGGCCTGTCAGTTGATTCACGGATGACGGAATCTGTTGCAAAAACTTGTTACAAAAAACACACAGACAAGCAGACTGGAAAATTTGCAAACCCACAGTGGGTAGACATCACAGTGCAAGAGCTTTAAAAAGCACTGATAACAAGAACATGTCGCCCTGTTCAAAAAGGATTTTGGGTCAGTGCTTCTGAGGGATGGGGCCACAATTTTGACCACTCCTGACTGGCATCATACCCTTCCCCTGCATTGCTGCCGTGTGACCTCTGGACTGCTGGGCTACAATCATGGACAGGTGAATGGAGAATTCACTTCATATTGAAGAAATGTTTGTAGAAATCTGAAGAGAGACTGATGTTTTTATTTAAAGCTTAGGAAAGTATACAATGTACAATCTCTAAGAATTAGTACATATCTGAATAAAATGAGCACTCCAGTTATTCTGATGATTTAATGTGATTTAGTGTTCACTTAATGAACTCCCCTTCCTCTGGTGGTGCTGAATTCATCAAATTCATGCAAATTCTCTGATGAAGAACTACAATAATGGTATAAACTCATAAAAAAGCATTTTATACTTAAAATTATACTTAGTATGTACATATACATTGTATGACTGCCAACAGATTGTACAAATCCTGGGAATGCCCTTATAGTAAAATAACATTATTATAAAATAACTTGTTCTAAGAGTACACTCTGATTGGCGGTAAAGCATTCTACTCATATTTATTACAATAACTGTTAATTACACTTTCCACCAGTTAATACAACTCACTTTGTGTCGTGGATGGCATCAGTGCCTTTGATTTTATTTGTGTCCTTTACCTTTAATAAAAGCAAAACAACACTTGAGGTCGTTATCGCATATGACATCACCACCCTGATGTGACACGGCCACACTCCTTCTCATGCTCTGTTGTTAAATTAGAAAATGAATGGGTTTATTACATCACTGACTTATGTATGTTTGCAACATTTATTACATAGCTATTACAGTTTATTACAATTTTGGTGATGTTATTACTGCTCTAGGTTCTAGAGTTGATGATATCTTAGATCTGGTTGCACCTTTCTCTGCAAACATCAGAGAACACCTTATCACTTAGTTCGATTTGTTGTAAAGTTGTTTATAGAACTCATACTTTTACTTGCGTAAGCATTTGTTTTAATTCATATAAACAGAAATTATTCAGTAAAACTAGCAGAAAATGGCATATTTAAGTTTTTAAAGATGTATTAATCAAATATAATCTGGCCAACTATCCCACCATTGCCTTAAATAAAGAGTCTTTATTGAACCACAATGTTCAGCAAAGCTGTCATTTTCATTGCAAGACCTGGCAACTCCACACTGCTCTGGACAGCATCCCAAACTAAAAGAGATGAATGTTCAAGGTTTAGAGCATCCACTCCTGTGGACATATCCTGTCAGGGGGCTTGATTTATTGCCCCGTTGCCTCATAATTAATGGAGGTATGAGTAAATTAGATTAGCTTCTGTGTCTTGACGAACGCGACCACCCGGGTCTCCAACTTTAATTTCCTCACTTGTATTTTCATTAGCGATAGATTAGCCATCAAAGGTGTGAGGGTTTGCTTGGCTGACTGCATAGAAATGGACCTTTAGTGGGTCAACTTCCATCCTGTCGGATATAGGTGAACGCCACTGCCTTTAACCTATGTCTACACCCACTATAAAGATTATTACTAAACATATACAGTTCTTACAACTACTTCTCACTTCATCAACTCTTTTCCATTATTGGTCACATTCTGGCCACTGTTAACCTGATGTTATTAGGGTGGAGGACCATTCGTAACCAAGACGTTGGCACTGGGTAGAGAGGTTTAAACAGTGTAACTATGTTCTCAGGAGTGATGGACCTTCATTCAATACCTCTGGGATGGGCTGGTGTGCCAGAACTAACTATTCAACAGCAGTACCAGACCTCACTAATGCTCCTGAGGCTAAAAGCCATTAAATTCTCACAGAAACATTCCAACATAGAGTGTAAAGGCTTCTTGGAATAGCAGATGCTGTTATTACAGCAATGTGGGCCAAACTCCCACCCAATTCAGTGTTAAAGTCTGATCATATACATCAGTGCCCTCTTAAAAATAAAGGTGCTACAAAGGGTCCTTTGAGCAATGCCATATATGAATTATTATTTTGTTTCATAAAGCACCATTTTTCTAATAACTCTCAAATTGCTAAAGAACTTTTACATCAAGCAAGTTTTCTTTAAACATTTACAAGTTTCTTTACACTCATACATCTCTTTAACAACTCCAAAACCAAAAGTAGTTCTTTTATACCATCCCTCAAAGAACCCTTTGTAGCACTATTATTATTAAGAACGTGGGTTGAGGGTGGTCCAAAATATATTCAACCAACTGTGTGGCTTTGTTCCAGTAACCGCTGCTGTGCAGGTTATACATTTATTTAGCTATTTATTTATTTAGATATCTGTCTATCTGACCCTATGTTTTGAAGCATAGGACCCTAATTTCATCAGTCAATGAATCAGTCATCTTAGACACCACAAAGTCCTAAGGGTTGAGTTTAAAACTTTGTTCCCACAGTTCTGGCGTTTCCATGTTTGTACAACTCGGTTTTAGTCTCAAGTCCCTTGTTCTCAGAATCACTGTAATGAGCTACACACAGGACACTAAAGTGAATCCTAAATGCCAACACCAGCCAAAAAGGTCAGGAGGCTGGGTCATGTGTTCATGTCTGGCTAAAGCTGGCCAAAGCCATCCATGTACTGCAGAGATGAGGTCAGCTGACCCCAGCACTAGACCGTGTTATGACTCAATCTCCTGTGGTCAAAAAGATTTCTTCCTCCTAGATAAATGTCAATAATACACTATGATATCACAGCATATAGAGTGACATGACCCAATATGGCACATAATACACAAGTGGAAATGAAGCCCCATAGTATTACACTTACTGTAAAGTGTGACAACATGTTTGCAATAGACATTAATAACAATAACAGAACAACTGCACAAATACCACAGCATTTTAAATTGTCATAACCATTTAACTCCTCAAATAATTATTTTTTATAATATGTATTTAAATTCAAAAATTTAATTAAAAAGTACTATTGTTATTGATGACATACATTCTATTGAATATAAACTAATTCCTCACAGTGGTACTTACCTGTACTTATGTCAATAAAGATTATCTCTTTGACCAACCATTTCAATTACTGCTTTAAATTTTTCCAAAAGGAATTAATTAGCTTTTGTCATTTTATGTTATTGTTGCACGCCTCATTACCGCTTGTTCAACCACAGCATTATTCACTCCAAATGTATGCCTGTATGTATAAAATACAATCCAATATAATCCAACATGCAATCCACCATGCACATACAGTGGTACAAATTGTGCCTACATGTTATTTTGCCTTTTCATTTCAATAGTTACATGTCTCTGGACCCCAAAATAATGCCATTTTCAACCCCACCAATATTTAACGCAAAGGTATGTCTATCCAAATCAATACAATCCAATAAATCCTCCAGCACTTAGAGATGATGTAAAGTGTGCTTATTATGCCATTTCTTATTTATTGTTGCATACTGTCAGACTCAGGATTTAATCCCTCTAATATCCCACCCTGAGTTATGTCCTTGCACAATAGCATAAGAATCAGTAAAGTGCAACAAACCATCTACCAATACACAATGTAAATTATGCATCGGCACGTTTATCTCTTGTTATATACCCACAGACCCCTGTTCAATCTTTAGTTTTCATACCAAAATATAATGCAAAATATTTCTGTTTTTTTTTTTTGCTTTGCCAAGGTCACCCAGACTCTCAAGAAAAAGTCTTATTCATCTCCACCAATATACAACATGACGTATGCCCTTCCAAATACAATTCAAAGCACCAGTCCAATAAATAAATAAATAAATAAATAAAATCAATACAGTCCAAAATATCCTCACACTAGCACACCTTCATGTAAATTATGCCGTTTAGATAAAGTTGTTTGCCATTTTTCCATGGTTTTATTCAGTTAGACTTGCTGTTCAAATCCATCAAAATTCAACCCAAAGCTACACACTTTCACCATACTATACATATCAATACCATCCACTACACAACACATTGAGCAACAACATTATCCATGTTGCCATTTCATTGTGATGGCTGTATGCCTGCTCATCCCCAGCAAAGTTTGAACCAAAGAAATGGCCTTAACCAATACAAATCAGTGCAGTTCAGTATTCGCCCCAATGTTACAATGCTTCAATTATTAACACTATTAACACTATTAACACTAAAGGCTTTCCAAGACTAAACTCTTAAAGCCATGTATCGAAGGTGTCCAAAGTGATTAAGCTCAGCCCAACAGTGTAAATTGTTAGCAAAGCATCAACATTCCCAATGAAAATGTTGTTATTAGTCCAAAATCTGAGAAAATGTGTTTTCTATACAAGCCTGACCTAAAAAATTCACCCTCTGTAATCAATTCTGACACCTTGAAAAGCTTAATAGAATTCACTTCATTCTCAAGCTTATTTTTAGCTTTTTTTTCACACAGCTCTCTCCTGCTGTGCTTGAGGTGGCTCCAGATATTTTTACTTCAGTGCAAACAGCCTTCTTAATATAACCCAGCTTTAATAAGGGAAGATAAAGATATTCTGTGTTGTAGTAAAGGTGTAATAAATGGCTAATAAGAGATAAAATGTTAAAATGCCCTACATTTCAATGGCAGTATTTTAAAAATATTAAAAGCTACCTGTGACACTACCTATAATA